>NW_024465451.1:12400000-13000000 GCF_017591425.1 Ochotona curzoniae
CAGCTGCGCCCTGAACTATCACGTGGGTGACAGAACCAGTGACTCAACACTCATTCTAATTGTGCCAAAACAGTACTTTTTTTTTAAAAGTTTACTTTTATTTATTTGAAAGGCAGAGAGTAAGAGATCTTACACCCAACTACTTCATTCTCCAAATGCCCACACCAGCCAGGGCTGAGCCAGGACAAAGCCTGGAGCCAGGAATTCCTTCTGAGCCTCCAACATGGGCGGCAGGAACCCAAGCAACCGTATGACCACATGCTCCCTCCCAAGAGTCTGTATTAGCAGGAAGCAGTGCAGGAGGCTGGATTGGAAGTGGAATAGGAATTCAAACCCAGACTCTTCAATACGGGATGTGAACATCCCAAGCAGCACCTTACTCACGGCAGCAAACGCCCACCCCAAGGCGCCCGATTTCACCCTCCGAGGCTGATATGGTCATAAAGGCCCAGCACACAGCAATGTGCGGAAGTCGTGGCCACAGCAGCCACACTCTGTGGACTGAGGCCGCTCCTGCTGGAGAGCTCCAATCACGCTCACGAATTGCTGGCCCAGCAAACACAGGACAGAACCACACCCAGAACTCCTCACCCCTTCTTCATCTGCTGGCCTCCCTTTGCGCCTGCCTGTGTGCCCCGGGCAGCAGGTTTCTGATCTCCTTCCAGGAAATCCAGTTTATCAGAGAAGCCTGTTGGTGAAGAAGTACTTTGGTCAGTACTGTTGTCAGTGAAGGAGGAAAAGTTTGCACCCCAAAATGTGGCTGGTAGTCATTACAATGATTTTAAGAGAAACAGCTTTCTACTACCTACATCATTCCCAAAATGTAGGTCCAATAGTTACACAGCCATGAGGAAGGCTCTAATGCTCTCTATCTGTTCAAATAAACTCCCTGGCACCTGGTACCCTGCTCCCTTACATCCTTGAGACATACTGACCTTTCTGGTATTTCTTAATGGCAGTCATCATGTGTGCTTTCTCCCGCTGCCTCTTCTGAAGAACCTCTGTTTGCACCTGCAATAAGAACACAAAGACAGTTACACCTGCCCAAAACCTTTACTACAAATATGTTCTTTATAATGACAGTAATACTATGTTGGGGGAGGAGACTGTTATATTCTAAGTTTAGTCTCAGTTCACCTCTTATCCAGTAAGGCTGAAATTATATGCTACTCTGAAACACAATAACATGCCCAAGTCATGCTCTTAAGAAGTGCAGAATCGAGGTTCATACCCAGCCTGCACTCCCCTCTCACTGTATAACCCTGCCTACAAAACCAGCAAATCGTGTTTAGATCTATGTCCAATTTTCTCCATTAATCATGTTACTGGGCATGACAATACCAAAAGAGAAGAGAAATAATCTTCCCAGGAAACACACAAGAAGCAGCAAAGCTTTAAGGATGAAGAAAACACTTCAAGACCGCCAAGCAGGGCTCTAGCTCTCAGCTCGCCAACTTTCTACCAGGGTGCTTCTTTGCTGAAGGGACAGAGGTCTGATCTGGGCACTGCCAGCTACCCACTGGATCCCAGTAGTATCCTCCCTATCCCCTAATTTGACAATCAAAAAGGCCTGCAGTGGCAAGCATTCCCTAAAGGACAAAAATCCCCCTAACTTGAGACCTCTGCCCCAAAGGTTTCCTCAGTTTAGAAACTGAGCTGTGGCTGGTGTCTGGCACAGTGACGGAAGCCACCACCACCTATAACATCAGTATCCAATATAGACACCAGCTGTGCCTGGTTGCTCCACTTTCAATCCAGCTCCCTGCTACTGGCACCTGGGAAAAGCAGTGCAGCATGGTACAAGCGCTTGGGCTCCTACACCACATGGAAAACCCAGATGGAGTTCCAGGCCCCCCAGTTCAACCTGTCCCAGGGCCAACTACTGTGGCCATTTGGGGAATGAATCAGCATATAGATTCCAGTCTCTCCCTCTTTCTCTGTTAATCCTTTCAAATAAGTAGTAACAACTGAGAACTAATACATCTAAGCTTTGCTTCTGATAAAATACAATGTGTCAACTGACAGCTGGTGTCTTTGAGATGTTCCCAGTCATCCACCTCCAGGTCAGAAAGAAACCCACAGGAGACCTCATGCAGGGGACAAGACACTGGTCCACTCTATGCTGGAAACCATCAGTGAGGCGACCCCAAATGGAGACAAGAGCTCATCACCCCACAATACAGGTGCTCATGTAGAAAATGTTGACACGGTTTTAACCCTCAGGTTAACTTTCCTCATACTCATTTTTCCCTGAAATCCTAACTTTAATTCCTATCTTCTTTGTCAGGTGTCCAGGAAGTAAAGGAAACCAAGAGCAATTCCACTGTGCACCAGAAATGCTTTTACATCAGCACCCAGCCACTCATCATTCACACAGGTGCCACACATTCATACAGCCCACGGTTAATTCCTTCAAAGACGTGATGATCAACTCGGCTTATGAATCCCGGAAATGCAGACTGGAATCACCAGGTGAGCTTTTAGGGGGATGAGAGGGATATGTATACAAATTCCTAGAAATTCTGGGAGTCGGAAATTTCCCCTAAGGATGTTGCTGGAAACCGCTGATCTTACTGCATTGCTCTCCCACACAGGTGTGGCAGCTGAAGCCCAGAGGAGGTAAAGCACAGGCTCTCCTGCTGTCACAGGATTCCTGGGCCCGCCCTGGGGTCAGTGTATGACCCTGCTCACACACCAGCACACACACTGCACTAGAAGCAATAAACACCTGCTCAAGTACACGGGCAGGGAGCCCAGTCCAGCCAGGGCAGTCTAACCTGGGAAGTCCCCACAGCACTCTCACCTTCTTCCCATACTTCCGGAGTGCTCGCAGTTTCTTGGCCTTCTCGGACTTCTCCATGGCGGCCTGTTTTGTCTGCAGCTTCTGTCGAATCTAAAACAGCAAACACAGTCAGTTATTTCAATCTGGGACAACCAGTAATGCGGAAGACATTCCCAGCTCTGCCAAGCACAAAACACATAAATCAGCTATTCCAACATGTGTTTATAGTCAAGCACTTTGCAAGGCACCAAAAAAGTGTCTATGTGGAGCTGCAGCTTTGGAGGCTGCCCGCCCACTCAATGTCATTTATTCCATTAACAGCTTGGCCTACAAGAGCACTAGCTTTCTGAACTGAGGGATAAACAGCACGCAAGCTCCATGCCCTTCTCTACAACACCACAAACCTGATAAAAATGCCAGGCAGACAGAAGGCATGTGACCTCGGCCAACACACACACTTCAGTTAAAAGACAAGCACCCAGCCCTGTGAATGCACAGCTGTGTCTTGAGCTCCTCTCTAGATTAGCTTCCCTGGGCAGCAACGGGACAAGAGCTCCTAAAACCCAGCGGGAGGCCTTGGGGAGCTATCTCCGTGCATCTTCAATCAGACACAGACGACTCTGTTCCTCCCAGAGTGAAATGAGAACCAAGTTTACCAACTCTGTAAATTATACTGTAGCTGAACCATACATCAACTCCTTCTTGCTTTTACAGGAGGGAAAACTGAGGCCCAAAGAAAAGTAGCCATCTGGCAGCCTCAGCATTCCACACTGGCCACAGTGAGATGACACCAGATGTGTTTCTTCTGTCCTCTCCATGCCGTGATCAGCTCAGCTCACTTTTCACAGTTCTTTTTCCTAAATGCCGTTTACCTTTTGCATCTGCTGATCCGACTTGGCCATCTCTGCGAAGTAGTCATTAGGCCTCTTGGTGGGGACTTGCAGCTGGTGGAGGCGGGGTAACACGGCCAGCACTGCCGCCTGCGCCTGGCGGTAGCTGGAAAGCCAGGACACAGTGAGAAACAGGCAGGGAATGTCTTCCATTCCTTCTCGCCGCCTCCTACGAATCGCCCAAGCTCACAGGGGCATTCCACCCCAACAAACCTGAACTAGTAACACCTCACCAATTCTGGTATCTAGAAGAAGTTTCATTGTCATTCTTTCAAAGGAAAAGTGTTGCTCAAATTAATCATGTTAGGAGAACACTCTATAGGTACCTACCAACATACAAACGCCAAGGATAAACTATGAAATCACTATATAAAAGTCCACAGCCAAACCTACAAATCGCTCCGAATTACTGAATGCCTACACGCGGTGCACACGCACAGACGGACACACACTCACAGTAAATGACATTTCCAAACGGCCCACGGCTAGACTGCGACTTAGCCAGGGAGGCCATTCTAGCTTTATGGCAAAAAACAGCAGTCCTCCCCTGCCCCATTCCCAGGTTAATGCCAACAGTCCCAGGGACACCCACACAACTGCCTCCCCGCTCCCAAATTCTCCAGCACAAAGGACCCCAACATCTCCTGCATTTGCAAACCAACATACAAAGTCATCTCCCGCTGGAAGTCGTCTTCGGGATTCACGGCTGCCTGGTCCTTGCCGGGAGGTGTTGCCTGCGACCCGCTGGTGTCTGGCACAGGCCCCAAGGTCACATCGAGTCTCTCCACCCACTCCAGATCCCGTCTGAATTCAGCCAAGCACTGTTTCAGGCCGTTCTAGTGAAGTCAACCAACCCTCAGAAAGGAGGTCCGCTAACACCGGCACCACCTCCACATCAGGAGGGCTCAACCTTTCCAGAACAACACTGTCTCCCAGATACAACCCACCTCCGGGTACCCCGATCCAGTTCTGGAACGCACCCCAAATCCGGATACCACTCCCAGGGCTGTCTCCGGAGTGCACCCACCTCCGGGTACCCCCGATCCGGTTCCGGAGTGCACTCCGAGCCGGTTCTGGACTCACCACGTTGTTCACGGCTTTCTTGGGCCCCTGCAGCACGACGTTGAGGCCTGGTTTCAGGAGCCCTCGGGAAAACGCATCCTGCAACTGCGAGGTACAAGGGCGGTCAGCACCAGCCAGGGAAGATCCCCGAGTCGGCGCCCGGCCCCTCGGACTCGGCGGACACCTACCTCCTGGTCCGCGACCAGAGATTCGTCAGAGTCCGAGTCCGATCCCGAGAGCGGGGGAGTGTCCATGCCACAGCACGCGCGGCTGCCCGGGGACAGCACAAATCCCTGCGGCTCCACGTGGACTCGAGGCACCGGAGCGCCCACAACCCTACCCGGCTTGGTTTTTTCTTAGCACGACTTCCTGTTCCGGTCGTAAGCCCGCACTTCCGGTACGCCGTTGCTATAGGAACGCCTCCGCGTTCGGAAGAGTACGAGTTGCATGCGATCCGGGAGGGTAAGACTTCTGGATGAGCACGTGATCTGGTGACCCAAAGAGAAGCGAAAGGTGGGAGGAAGTGCCTGGAGCATGAGGAGAAGTTCGAAAACGCGAGGGAGCGGAGGAAACAGGAAAAGGAGCAGGGTCGGGGCGGAAAGAGGGAAGGGCGCCTAGGGGGCGGGGCGTGTCCCGGGGACGGGGCGTATCCTGGGCGGGACGTGACCGGTGTGGGCGTGTCCCGGGGCGTGGCTTGTCCGGGGTGGGCGGAGCGCTTCCCTACCTTACCTGCTGTGCTGTGTTCAGCAGAGCTCTGACTAGAAACCATGTCCAGCGTGGTAGCCCAGTCGCTGCATGTTTTTGGCCTTCGATCTCACGTAACCAACAATATCTTCTTCTTCGACGAGCAGACTGTTATGTTTCCTTCAGGAAACCACTGCGTGAAGTACAATGTGGATCAGAAATGGCAAAAATTCATTCCAGGTAAAGCCCTTTCCATCCTTGAAAAAACGGCTGTTGGCCTGTTTGAGGCTATATACTCTGTGGATGTGGAGGGACAGTGTTGTAAATGTCGACTTGCATTGTTTAATCATGGTCGACCACACCCAGCATATAAAATAGTACTAACTTAAAAATACATTTTTCATTGTAATTTCACAAGAATGTAAAGAATCCTTTTTCATGCATTTTCAGTGTGGTTTTATGTCAGCAGCAGAGTGCTGCCAGGACACGAACCAGTGCTTACATGGGATCCCAGCACATGCAAAGTGAGAATTTAGTCACTGAGCCGTCCAGTGAAGTCTGGTGATGTTTTTGTTTTTGTTTTGTTTTGTTTTTGAAGTTGTTTCTATATTTGAAAGGCTGAGGTAACAGACAGAGAGAGAGAGATCTTCTACCCGCTGGTTCACTCCCCAAAAGGCTGCAATGGCCAGGGCTGGGCCTATGCAAAGCCAGGAGTCAGGAGCCAAGAACTTCTTCCGGTCTCTCAAACACTTGGGCCATGCTCGCTGCTTCCCCAGAGCGTTTCCAGGACCACCTCAGACTCACAATGCCAGCCCTGACATTCATACATCTTGAATCATAAAACTGAGTTCACTCCGTTGTATCATGCTCCATCACGGGAGTATAATGCCCTGAGTAGTTGATCATCGTTCTAATGGTGGAGGACATTTGTGAAATGGCTTTTGTCATCATGAACCATACTACTGTACACGTACGTGTATTCGTTTCTACTCATTCTTGTATGTGCATCCACGTGTGCCCAGGTACCCTGGGATGCGCAGCCACCATACACCCCCGCCAGAAGTACAGAAAAGTCTCTCCATTCTAGCACAAGCCCATCGTCCCCTGCTGCCATACAATTTCCTGATACATTGCTAATCTAGCAGCTGAGAAAAGACATGGTGCTTTAAATTGTATTTCTGTATTACTAATGAGGAAATCTATTTTTGCATGTTTATGGACTTCCATGTAGACCTATAGTAACTGCCTTTTGTAAGTCCTGTTTTTCTGTTTGGTGGCAGGAGTTATTAATTTCCTTATGACTTCATGGGGCACACTTTAAATATTCTGTATACCAACATTTGTCAGATTTGTGAGTTGCAAATAACTTCACCTAGTACTTTCGGCCTTGATTTTTTTCTGTCTCTGTTTTATTTTTTAATTTAGCACTATTTTAAAACTTGTTTTGATTAACATATATTCATGTCCATGGGGAGTCTTTTGATGGACAGAATATGTTACCGTTGATAAGGTCAAGTTTATGAAACAGCGTGTAGTATTCTGTTGGAATAAACTGTACTGAATGCAGTGGAATTTTATTTCTTGATTTTTACATCCAACATATTTGCTAAGTTGCTATGAATCCTGATTATTTTTCAGGAGATTCTGTGGAGTTTTCCACACAGACTGCCACATCATGTAATAATTATGATAGTGTTGTTGCTTCTTTCTTGTGTTACTATACTGGTGAGTACGTCCAGGGACAAGGAAAATGAGCAGCCCCTCTTGTGTTTCTGATCTCGGCTATTCCCTGTGGTGGTTGCTCAGCGTACCTACCAGGCTAAGCAATGCCTTTCCTTTGTGATTGGCTATACTGCACACCCCCAAATATATACTGGATTTTATTATATCTATTTTCATTTTTTAAAAAGATTTATTTATTTTTATTGGAAAGGCAGATATACAGAGAGAGAGGAGGAGAGACAGAGAGGAAGATCTTCTGTCTGATGGTTTACTCCCCAAGTGACCACAACAGCTGGAGCTGAGCCAATCTGAAGCCAGGAGTCAGGAGCCTCCTCCGGGTCTCCCATGCAGGTGCAGGGTCCCAAGGCTTTGGGCCGTCCTCGACTACTTTCGAAAGCCACAAGCAGGGAGCTGGATGGAAAGCAGCGCCACCAGTATTAGAACTGGCGCCCATATGAGATCCTGGAGCATTCAAGGAGAGGACTTTAGCCACTAGGCCACTGCGCTGGGCCCTAATTATATGTGTTTTCTGTATTTTACGAAAAGACCATGTAACTTTTCATGATTAAGTCAGTCCCCATTTTATACAAACATTTGTTTGTATTTGCTCTCATCTTGACTAAACCCTTTGCCTGCCATTACTCTTTACAAATCAATTGTTCCAGCTGAGGTCATTTTTCCTCTGCATTTAGTAATAGTGTGTCAGTGGTAGGTACATGCTCTCTGTTGTGGTTTGTCTGGAAATGGCCTTATTTCTTCTTATTTTTAAAAGATATACAATGTTTATAATCACATTATAGATCATATTCTATGGTTCATTTGTTTGTTTGTTTGCTTTGCCTTCTCTTTTGTCACCATGTTAAGATGTTAGCCATTGAAGTCTTCTAGTCTTTTTTTTTTCTCAATTATTTTAAGAATTCTGTCTCTTTATTTTTAGACACACATTTATGAATATGTGGGGTTTTTTTTTTTCTGTTTCTATCCTCCTAAGCATTCTTTGGGACTCAGTTATTCTAGAAAATGTTACTCAATGATTCTAGGAAATATTTAGTAATTGTTACTTGAAATATAGAAGCTTTTCTGTTGTCTTCTGGAACCCCTCACCAGCTCAATTCCGTCTTCACTCCTCCATGTGTTTTACTTACTTGATTTTTCCAATTCTTAGCCTCTCTGTTGCAGTCCAGGTCATTCCTCTACCTTCATCTCAGTTCTCTGATTGTCTCTTCAGCTGTATCTGACGTGCTGCTTAACGGATCCCTTAAGACCCTGGTCTTAGTTGTGCTCATGGTCTCACACTTTTCTTCCTGGACCATTTTCCTTCTGCAGTGAACTCCATCACATGCATGCATGTGCGCAGCTCCTCCCCATCCAGAGGTTCCAGTTCCACTCACATGCTCAATAAACAAACACCGTTTGGCCAATCTTCAGGCCTGGGCCAAAGATAGATACAGACCTATTGGAACAAGCTGGTGCTGAGTTTGTTACCAGACTCTGTACCATTTGGACAGAGAATTCCAGAGTCCTGGATACCGAGGGTGGGATCTGAAAGAGTTAAATTACAGAATATGATGATCATGAAATCATGAGATCTGAATTTGATCTGGCTCTCCATTTTATGAGCTTAACACAGGCTCAGTCTCTTCACTCCTGCAGTGGAGACAGTGCTTTGCTCACTCGGTTCGGACCAGGATGGCATTAAGACATACTCATTTGTTCATGCAACAAAATTTTCTTAAGAACATCCTGTGAGAGGCTGGCATTGTGGTGCAGCAAATTCAACCACCACCTTCCTTGCTGCTGTCCCAATACAAGCCCCGGTTTGAGTCTCGGCTGCTCCATTTCCAGTCCAGCTCCCTGCTAATGTCCCTAGGAAAACAGCAGAAGATGGCCCAAAGAAATAATGGGGAGCAGCAGCTTCTAGGACTGTCCAGTTTACTGTAAGTGAAATGAGAAGCCATAGCAGGTGTTGAGCACAGGGACATGATCTGAGTGAGGTTTGCACAGGCTCTGCTGGCTACTGTGCATAGAATACATTTGAGGAGAGCTAAAGGAGGAAGCAGGGAGCAGTAATTGCGGTAGTCCAGATGAGGGAAAAAGGTGCTGGGAGCAAGGTTTGGATGGGCAGTTGACAGAGACGAAATAAAAGCCTGGTTTTCTGTTGAGGGCAGGATTTCTCCGTAGACCAGTATGGAGTAGAAAAGAAAAAGGAGCAAGCTTTTGTGCCAGGCATCAAGAAGGATGGAGTCACTGTTGATAGGAAAAGATTAAAAGACTAAAAAAAAAAGAAACAGTTGGGTTGTGGATGTGTTGTGTGACCAGGTAGGTGTTCACGTGGGGGAAGTAAACAGTGTGATTTCCCAGACTAGGCTCAAATGGGAGAGGTCCTGGCTGGAAATGAGTATTTGAGGGTCACCAGCATAAAGAAGAAATGAAAAGGTGAGATTCTCCCAGGGAGTAAGCAGGTTCACAAAGAGAAGCAGACCGGAGAATGAGCGCAAGAAGCTCTGAAGGAATTTCCAGGAAGGCTGGAGGAGATCCATGGGAGAAAAGACTTCATGGAGGAAGCCATTAGCCGGGTAAAATGGTGAGAAAACATTTCCTAGACATTGAACACTGTCAACATAAAGGAAGTACCTACTGAGCTGGTGCTTGAGAGGGCAGGAAAGCTGCAGGCCCTGCCCCACAGGAGTCCTCACCTGGAGACAGGTGTGTTCACACCACATCAGCAAGGAGGGCATACTAGTTAGCAGCGTGGCACAGAACACAGGAGGAGGAACCAGCCGTTCTCCTTTGCCTCCTGTAGGCAAGCCCACGCTTGGGGTCTCTTTGGAGGACCCTTTCCCTTCCTGTCTCAGTCACTTCCACTAACCCTACAATCACATCCAGCTCCAGACATCCTTATCAGAAAGTCTCGCCATATGACCCTCCCACTAGATACAAAAAAATAGAATTTATCGTTTCCATTTCCTCCTTCTTTTTCCTTATGATCACCTTGCCAGGTTTTGAAGCACAAGAAAGATTACAAAAAAGGAGTGTGTCCGTTGTACAGAAACCTCAGTATATAAATATATAACTTCTCAGTATCATAAATGTCGTATTTGTAATTGCTCTGGGACAACTAACAAGGCATTTGGGAAATTGGAATCAATTTAGATCCTTACTTTATACCTTCCACTGTTGTGTACCCAAGGCAAAGACTTGTGTGTAAAAGAAATTAAACCACAGGGTAGTCTGTTGACAACACAGTTGAGTTGCTCCCTTGGGAGGTTCATATCCCATATGAGAGTGCCTGGTCTGAATCCCAGCTAAGTGCGCTTTTGATCTCGCTTCCTGTTACTGTACATCATCGAGGCAGCACATGATGCCTGAAGTACTGTCGTCCATGCAGGACACTCAGACTGAGTTCTGGGTTCCCAACTCTTGCAGGCATTTAGGGAGTGAACCAGAGGATGGAAGTCTGGGTCCCTTTGCTTTGCAAACAAAAAAAAATAATAATAATAAATGAGAAAATTTTCAAATCAAACTGTGGAGGGTCCTATGGCACAAGTTGATCCCCGGCTTAGAAGCTAACATCCCATGTAAGAGTCCCTGGTTCAACCCTGCCTTGCTTCTTTTTTTTTTTTAAGATTTATATTTATTTTTTATTGGAAAGGCAGATATACAGAGAAGAGGAGAGACAGAGAGGAAGATCCTCCATCCAATTGTTCACTCCCCAAGCAGCCACAGCGCCCAGAGCTGAGCCAATCCGAAGTCAGGAGCCAGGAGCTTCCTCCGAATCTCCCACATGGGTGCAGGGTCCCAAGGCTTTGGGCCATCCTAGACTGCTTTTCCAGGCCACAGATAGGGAGCTGGATGGGAAGCAGGGACCACCAGGATCAGAACCAGTCTCCTGCTAACAGGCCTGAGAGGCAGCAGAAGATGGAACAAGTGTTGAGTTCCTGCCTCCAACATGAGAGGTCAAATGGAATTCCTGGCTGCTGGCTTCAGGCTGGCCCAGTTCTGGCAGTTGTGGGCGCCTGGGAAGTGAACTAGAAGACAGAAGAAATGGAAGAAGTCTGTCTCTCTCTCTTTCTACATTTCAAATGAATCTTTTCAAAACAAATCAAATCATACTAGAAGTAAATACACAAAATTGGCACATTTGAGTGAGCTGAGTAATTTTTTAAGTTTATTTTTTATTAGCAAATTCTTTTTTTAAGATTTATTTTTTTTTATTGGAAAGATTTACAGAGAGAAATATATTTCATCCTTTGGTTCACTCCCCAAATGGCCTCAATAGCCGGGGCTGAGCTGATCCCAAGCTGGGAGCCAGAGCCTCTCCTGGTTCTCCCATGTGTATCTTCCACTGCTTTCCCTCAGGCTTCAGGCTCTGCCTCCCCCTGGCCATGTCCAGGGCTCCAGTCACGCCCCTGGGCTACCCGCGAACCCCTTGGGCACTACACAGCAGCACGCCGTTGCCCCGCCAAATGCGGAGCGCCGGGCCACCGGCTGGCCCTTAGCGGTCCCCCGAAAGGGCGAGGGGACCGGCCCCAGGCTCTTCTTAATGGTTGGCAAACACAGCCAACACCTGTATATCCCAGAAAAGAGGGCACCGAGGGCTTCTGTTCTCGGTTTGCAGGAGACCACAGGCTTCATACAACCCTTCCAGCAGCCTTCTGTCTCCTTCTCCTGGCCAAGACTTGCCCATTGTCCCACACATCACCTGCCTGAGGGAAATCCACAAGGAACAGAGGAAGCATGTGGGGAGTTAGCCAGTCTGAGGGGCTGTTATTGTCCCCTCTGGGCAAGATCAAAGAGCCACCTGACATGGGCAGCACCATTGCCCAGCATGTGATTCTCCCACTGTGCTGTACCTGTAACAGCATCCACGCTTGACTCAGGCTTTCCTGCCTCCTTCTCCCACCTAGCCTCCAGGGATTACCTGTCCCAGTCATTGTCATGCCAAGACACTGCCATGAACTGGTATGTACCACCTGTGTGCCTTTCTTTGTGGCGCCAGGCTTATGTTGAATATAGTGCTAGCCTGATCGACCCTCACAATCCCCTTTTACCTCTTGTTTGCAGGCTCAGACAAGAGCCAAGGCATGCTGGCCTTGGCCATCAGTCCCAACCGGCGATACCTGGCCATCTCCGAAACTGTGCAAGAAAAGCCCACCATCACCATTTATGAACTATCATCCATCCCCTGCCGGAAACGCAAAGTCCTTAACAATTTTGATTTCCCGGTTCAGAAGTTTACTAGTATGGCTTTTTCCCCAGACTCCAAATACCTACTGACTCAGACGTCACCTCCAGAGTCAAACCTTGTCTATTGGCTGTGGGGAAAGCAGAGAGTCATGGCCATTATTAGAACCGACGTTCAGAACAATCCCATCTATCAGGTACCTCCTAACCAAACGTCCATGCCAAGTATGAAAAGTTGGCAGGAGCTGTCTTTTATTGACCTTCATCTGGGTCCCATTAATTTATTGCATTTTAATTAACTTGCATGTTAGCAGTTACTTTTATGGTAACCACATAAATTGTTGATTATTATTATCCCCATTTCATGGAACAGGGAACTGGGGCTCCAAGAGATGCAGTTGCTTGCCCAAGTTCCAAGAGGCAATGCACAGAGCCAGGAATTCCCTGATTCGTTCTCCTAACCGCTTTCCTGTGACCCAGAAGTGTTTTGGGATCACAGAGTGGACCTAGAGGTAGATGAATAACGCTTGCTCTCTTTCCCTCTCTGTCTAGTCCTGGCCTGTTTCCTGAGGTATTTCTGGGCAATGGGAAGGTTCCAGGAAAGTAGTGTAAAATGTCAGGTCTTCAAGGAGATATTGATGAAGTTGTAGCCATTGTGGGAAGAAGCATTTCCTATTGTTGTTTGAGGGCAACATGAAGACTTCTGTTGGACTGCTTCGGCAGGAGGTCCAACGGAGACTTTCTCATAGTAGAGTTACCCCAGGCTAGGATCCAGTACTCGGTTCTGTGTGTCCAGCAACCCGATTCTGTTCACATTCAAAGAGCCTAGTTAATCCGTGCTGCAGACGCAGACTCAGTCTTCAGCTCCTGTAAGGTTGACATGGAAGCAAGTGTATCTGAACCAGAACACATGTCCATGACAAAGTGAATGAAGCAACCTCATTGGAAGCGGAGAGTACCTCCTCCAAAGTAGATTGAGCAACCACTTTACAGGATGCCTATTGTGAGGTCAGCAGTGGAAATATGTGGATGAAAAAGCCACAGCGCCCCCAGCAGGCTCCATGTAGGGGACAGCAGGTTGCCTGGCCCTCACTGTACTCTGGGATAAGGTTGGAGGCTGAAGCAGCTCATTTGATGCAAGAGCACATGGTACCTCCTGACCTGTGGTTTCCTTCGATTATACAGGACCATGTAAACTTGCCAGCACTCTGTTTTCTGTTCGCTTCTGTAGCTGAATTTTTTTGTGCATTTTCTTTGTGAAGTTTCTTAGAACAGAAACCTTTTCATTCTGTGATTTTTGGCAGAAATCTATAAGATTTCCCCTTTTAAGACTGGGAAGCCTGTTGTGGTCTGAACGGGATATTGGCCCCCAAACTCACATGGATAGCTGATTGCCAGAGTCAGAAATGGATAATACTATGATGGAGGAAACATAACTAGGAGGTGATGGGAAGTCCTTGGGTGTTTGGGGCCATGCTCTTAGAAAATAGTTGTTGCAAGAGGTTTGGTTATACTACCCCAAGTCAAGACTCGTCCTTTTCCCTTCCTGGCTTGCCATGGATTTCTCTCTCTGCACATGCCCTGCCATCACTGTCCCTCAAGCCAGGAGGACCTGAACACTATTGGACTATGAGCCTCTAAAACCATGAGCCAAAATAAGCTTCTTCCTTCTTTGATAATTAGCTTTGCCCACATATTTGCTGTAGGGATAAGCTAACTAAATACAGCGGTGTGTCCTTATTAAACATGATATAAAATTATATGCTTTTATAATCTCTAAAGGGATTTGTGAGCCACTTGAAATAAATGTTAATGAATAGAGTGTGAAAACATTCCATCAAGACTAATTTCTTTTTTTCACTTCTTCATTCACGTCTTACAGGTTAGCTTCAATCCCCAGGATAACACACAGGTTTGTGTCACTGGAAATGGAATATTTAAGCTGCTCCGTTTTGCTGAGGGAACTCTAAAGCAGACCAATTTTCAGAGAGGAGAACCACAAAACTATTTAGCCCATGCCTGGGTGTCTGAGGACAGGATTATTGTTGGCACTGACATGGGCAAGCTCTTCCTCTTCGAATTGGGAGATCAGCGTTGGGAGACAAATATAATGGTGAAGGAGGCCACCAGTGGCTCCAAGAACCTAGACATCATCCAGGAATCGGAGAGGTAAGGGTACCCCCCTGGGCTGGCTCCCACACACTCACTGTACTAACAGCTTTATCCAGAAAGCTATGTTTGGGGAAAAAAAACAAACAAAAAAACCCACTCACCACCCTTCTTTCTTGAAAGTCTGCTGTGTGTTCAATTTCCCTCGTCCTCTCTATCATTCCTCCACATTCAAGCACAGCCTTGGTAGGACCTCAACCTGGATGCAAGTCTGTTAATTTTTAAGATCTAGTCTTGTAACCATTGTAATATGACTGGTCTTCAAAATTATAGGTTTTCAAAACAATATTTTCTAGTAGCTCCCGCAGCTACTTTGTTGATTATGTAGGTTGTACACCAAACAGGGCGTCTTGCTGAGTACCAGGGATCTAGGTCTGTTTTATAGACAAAGAAACGAACTCAGAGGTTAAGCAACTCACTCAAGATCACAGTGCTGGTTTACAGAGGACTCGATAGTCGAACCCAGGTCTAGCTGACCCTACAGCCTGGGCCCTCCACCCAATGGCATCCCGCAGATACGTCCTCAGTAACTTCCCAATTGTGCTTTGCTTGCTGTGTTCCCATATATACCCTTTTGGGTTGTGATTACGTAGTCCCTATGCCCTTCTCTGGTTCATGTTGTGTAGTGGTCCCAGAATACAGGCCCCCTGTTTTAGCTCAACCGACACATGCCTGCTGCTCTCACCCTTCTTTCTACAAGGAACATCTGCTCTCACCTCCGTCCCTGCATGCACTCTGTACACCATCTTGCTTCCAGGCTGGGCCAGGTGCTTGCTATTCCCCATGGTTCCCACCCCATCCTGTGGGTCCCAGCTCATAGCCCGAGCTCATCTCAGAAGTGTGCACCTCTTGCATCCCTGTCCTCAGGAAACCTGTTACTTGCTGAACGGCTGTCCACCTTTGCACTCAGCTATGCCCTATAGCATACCTGCCCTTGGACTGTAAGCTTCTGAAGAGGCTTAGTGACCATTATTTTCCAGAGCTGTGAACACAGTCAAACACCAAATAAATATTTAGCAATAAATACAAAAATTCCACATATAAACAAAACAGAGAACTGGATCCAGATCTCAGCTCTGCCACTTGGTGGTTGTGTGACGTTGGTAAAACCACTCGGAACATCTCTTCGAGTTTGGTGAGGATAACCATCCTCCAGCAACGTTGACAGCGTTCATAATCATGGCTGCCATTGCCGTGGCCACACAGGGCGTGACACTTGTACGTGAGTGAGTAGCCTCCCAGGCTCCTCTTCTCAGTGTTGGCACCTGCAGGCCTAAGGACAGCAACTGGCTGTGGGAGTAAGGATCGCCAAGTAGTTCCTCAACTCCACCCAGGGGTGGCGCTCCATCTGCTCCCGAGCAAAACCTTGCTCCTTGGAATTGGCTCTGGAAGCCATAGATGCTGTTTTCCTTCTGCAGCCTGATCGACTTCCCACCTGCCAGTTCCCCAGTCCCGTCCTATGAGCAGGTCAAGACAGCCAGCAACTACAGCCAGCTCACCATGCCCCAGGTGTTTGCCATTGCCACCTACTCCAAGGGCTTTGCCTGCTCTGCTGGGCCAGGAAGAGTTCTGCTATTTGAGAAGATAGAAGAGAAGGATTTCTATCGGGAGAGCAGGGAAATCCGGGTAAGGAGGGAAGAGGGAAAAGATGTACAACCAGGGTGACCCCTGTGCCGTTGGCTCTCTGGCAGCAAGTGCAAGACACTGCAGTGGGGCAGAGGGCTGCACACGGGTGGTGACTTGTGCAGAGGGCTGCACATGGGTGGTGACTTGTGGGGTCCCTCCTGAGGGAGGTATTAGGATGCAGTGGGTACTTTTAGGTTTTCTTTTTTCCTTTGTAAGAGTTACCTATTTAAAAGAGCATCAGAGAGAGAGAGAGAGAAGCATATGCTGGTTCACTCCCTAAATGCCCATAACAGCTAGGAAATGCCAGGCTGAAGCTAGGAGCCAGGAACTCCATCTGGGTCTCCCATGTGAGCAGCAGGAACTCAAGTACCTGGTCCATCACCTCCTGCCTTTCTAGGCTTCAGCAGCAGGGAGCTGGGCAGGAAGCAGAGCAGCTGGTTCTCAAACTGACATTACAATGTGAGATGCCAACATTGCGAGCCACAGCTTAACGCACTGCACCTCAACTCTGACCTCACATTTGGAGTTTAAAGGAGGAAGATCTTAGACAGATTGCGTTTCCTCTTGAACTTTAGAGTTTCCACAGCCTCCCTGTTATGACGTGTGTGCATGTTTAGTGGCCAGCAGACCTCCTGGCACATAGTCAGCCTTCAGCAAATGAATATGGAACAGAGAGTCACAGGGTGGCATAGAGGCGGTAGGGTGGGGTGGGAGGATCTGCTTAGGAAGGAACAGGAAGGCTTCCCTGTGTTTGACAACAGTGTTTAAGGGAGAATCATGGAAGGCTGAGAACATGAGGCAGCAAGAAACTAATGAAGGGGCCTGGCATGATGGCCCAGTGGCTAAATCCTCAGCTTGCGTTCACTGGGATCGCATACGGGAACCAGTTTGTATCCCAGCTGCTCCACTTTCCACCCAGCTCCCTGCTTGTGGCCTGGGAAAACAGAGGAGGATGGCACAAAGCCTTGGGACCCTGTATCCATGTGGGAGACCCAGAAGTTGTTCCTGACTCCTGGCTTTGGATCGGCTCAGCTCCAGCTGCTGTGGGTGTTTGGGGAAATGAACCAGCAGATGAAAGTTCTTTTTCTCTTTTTTTTCTCTCTGTAAATCTGCCTTTCCAAGAAATAGAAATAAGTTTCTTTTTTTAAATTAACCAATTAGGAAGTCACAATGGAGGGAACAGCTTAAGCATTGTCACCACTGAGGGGGAACCGGTGGTATGTTGAGATATGTTCTGTTCCCCAGTGGACAGGGACTAAAGTCACCTGAACGGGGCAGAAGAGAGCTGGGGCTCGTGAAAGATCTCAGGGGCCAGCTCAAAAGCTGAGTGTGGAATTCACAGGCAACCTGCAAGGTTTTTGAGCAGAAAGGCAAAAATATAAGAGAAGGAGCCTTCCCCCAGTAGTCAGCAAAGATGATTCTGGGGGTAATGGGCTTGACATGGATAGAAACAGCATGTGAGCCAGACTGGGGTTAAGGGGCTGGACCTAACAGTACCTTGAACCTGATAGCATGAGGGTGAAGGTCAGCCCAGTTCCCCCACCAAGGGCAGGGATTGGCCACTTGCTGCTCAGAGAATGATTAGAAATTATGATGCTGCTGTTAGGAACTGGTGAAGATAGTCTTTTTAATGAAGCCAAAAGCTAACAAAGACTAAGATCAGGTAGGGAGATGGGGAAGGTGGAGTTTTTGTGGAGGTTCAGTCTCTAGGACTTTCCCTGAGTATATAGGGGAGGTCAGAAGCAAGGAATACTTAGAGGTGATGCCCAGCAGTTGAGGCTGATGTCTGGGGAAGGGACCAGACATAGGAAGGAGGTAAGAGCAGTAGGTAGGACCCAAGGGAAAAGGACAGAAGCGATGTCAGTTTACTTTGCTCACAAAAGAATTCATTCTTTTGTTTGTTTATTCGTCTAGCAAATCTTTATTATTTATCAAATGCCAAGCTGCGTGGTAGATGCTGGGAGCTCATGGTGTTTAAATGTAGTGCAATGAGGCTTAGCTGTAGTGGCTGCTCAGAACTCAACCGAAAAGCCGGAGTAGCGCTACATGTGATAGCAGCATCCCATATGGTTGCCAGTTCGAGTCATGGTGGTTCCAGTTCCCATCCAACTCTCTGCTGACACACCTGGGATTGCAGTGAAAAAATGGCCCAAATTCTCAGGCCCCTGCACCTGCCTGGGAGACCCGGATGAAGCTCCTGGCTTCAGCCTGGGCTAACCCTAGCAGTTGTGGGTCATTTGAGGAGTAAACTGGTAGATGCAAGATCTTTCCCTCTGTCTCCTAGAACTGTGCCTTTCAAAGAAATAAAACAAATCTTTTTTTAAAAAAAAAAAAAAAGAATGGTGAAAAGTGGACTTTTTTGCAGAGACCCAGATCAGGTGCAGTGCTTGATGGGATTTCTGGTTTGGGAGTGGGATCAGTACACACACAGAGCTTAGCGTGTGGCTGCTGCATAGCTAATGTTAGTTTTTATTATTTTGAGTTATCATTATAATCACTGCTACTTGCATTGTTCTCCTTGGAATATTCATATTAGTTAAAATCACTGGAAGATAAAAATCGCAAATGAGGTGGAAAAGGACTGAGTATAAGACTTGAATTTCCTAATCTGGCCCCTGATACAGGATGGGAATCCAGCAGAGGATACTGAGAAGTAGTGATGGTTCATTCACCCACTCATTCGCCATGCATCCATCATGCACCTTCCGTGGCACAGAACCCATGCTTGGCACCTGAGACAGAAGTCAGACATGGTCTCTTCCCACAGCAGTTCATGTTTCTGGAGAGAATGACAGTGTGCATGGCACTCAGCAGTCAGACAGAATGGACAAGGTCTGTGGTCTGAAGGTGCCCACTCTGACCAGTGTGGCAGACCTGACAACCATGGGTGCATCTCAGGACTCCCCACATCCAACCCACCAACGGGGTGATGGTACTTGGAGGTGGAGGATCAGCCAGTGAGCCACAGCACTGGCCCTGAGAAAACCTAATTTCATAACATCTGCTTGAGAACACTATGAAACGTTATTGGAACAGGAACTGCTGGTAGGAGCTATAAGACCCCTTCTCTTTCCTCTGCCCTGCCACCCACCTCACATGGGTGAAGGGCTATCAAGGAGCCCTCTGCTGGCCTGCAGAGTGCATTGATATCCAGGTGACCCATGCCCAGAGCTTCCAACAGGTAGGCAGCAATGAGATGGGTCGATTTTTAAATTTTTTTCATTTCATTTGAAATAGAAGGGAGGGAGAACACATGCAAGATCTTCCATCCATCGTTTTATTTCTCAGATGCCTACAGAAGCCAGGGCAGGGCCAGGGTAAAGCCTGGAGCCCAGAACTCAATCCAGGTGCCCCACGGGGATTCAGCTACTTGAGCCATCATCTGCTCCCTTCTGGGGAGTGTGTTAGCAGGAACTGGATCAGAAGCAGAATAGAGTCAGGGCTCGAACCAGCATTGTAGTATGAGATGCGGACATCTCACACAGGAACAGATGGCCATCCTGAGAGTGGGTTTTAAATGCTCATTTTGAGTTTGGGAGATCTCTAATTGAGATGTATACCTTAGTCATTGTCACATTTGCTGCTGTCCTATCATTTGGACACTTGTCACTTCGTGGAGGACATATGGTAGTGTTAAGAACTCACAGAGGTGACAGGCTCTGCCTTCTCTACACCTGTGGAGGCTCCTGGAAGCACCCTGGTCTAAGGGTCTGTAAGCCAGCTGAAAACCCCCGAAAGCCTTTAGCCACACTGATGCTGCGGTCACAGTACTGATGCTGCTTTGCATCTCGGCCAGATCCCTGTGGACCCACAGAGCAACGACCCGAGTCAGTCTGACAAACAGGACGTTCTCTGCATGAGCTTCAGCCCCTCGGAGGAGACCCTGGTCGCCAGCACTAGCAAGAACCAACTCTACAGCATCACCATGTCTCTGACAGAGATCAGCAAGGTGAGTGTGCTCCAGCAGCACCTCCTCCCACACCTGACCTGTGCACCTGCTGCAGGGCTGGTCACCCGCTGGGTCAATTCTGAGAAAGATTAGCTAAGGTTGAGATTCTCCACCTGCTTCCTAACAGAGCAAAAGAAACTCTAAGGTGTCCGTGCAGATGTACTAGGCACTCAGCGAGGCTGTGCTTGCTGCATCCTCTTTGGGGTCACACTGGCATTGTCTTACTGAATTTAAATCCTGCAATTCAATTACACTTTGTGGCATTTAAGCTACTGCTTTATTTTGTGTGCACAAGGACATGCGCACAAAATGCTTATTGCTGCTTTTGTTTGTTTTGGAATAACAAACACATTGCAGAGGTCACAACCAAAAACATTATTAAAGTAAAGATCACTTTGTGCTTCAGGGTCACTTTAGCAATGAGATACCGTGATTTAAGCTTGCATGTACCTAAAAGCTTGGATTCAAAATATTAACACAATAACTGGCGGAACAGCAAAGAAAGGAATCCTCCTACAATCATGGTAGAATCTCAGTGTGTTTTGCATTAATGGTCTAGTTAAATAATAGCTTGATTCAGTTACAATTTTATAGTTTTATGAGTTATACAACTTGTATATTAGCAGTGTACAACTTAGTGAGTTTTAATGCATTGATAGTAATAATAGCTTTATTGAGTTACAATTTTATGATTATAGGAGTTATACAATTTATGTATCAATGGTATATAACTTAATGAGTTTTTAGTACATTCCCAGTGGCACACAGCCATTACCAGATTCATTTTTAGAATAGTTTTGTCATAAAAAAACCCAGCACATACTCTTTAGCTCTTCTCTCTCTTCTCCCCTGCACCCAGCCCTACGCAAGGGTCTCATCTTCCTTTTGTTTCCATAGATTTGCCTTTTCTGGACATTTCACATAAATGGAATCATATAACAAATTTGTGTATGATTTCAAGGTTCAGCCATATTGAAACATATGCCTGTACTTCATTCCTTTTTATGGCCAAATATCCCATTGTATGAATATATTAAACTTTTATTTATCTGTGCACTGACTTTGGACTTTTGAGTTGTTCACGTCTCTTGACTATTATAAATACAATCATCCTGGTAGGAGTAAAGTGATAGCTCACGATTCTTTTTCTAATTTGTTTATTTTTGTTTATTTGAAAAGCAGAAGAGATGGAGAGAGACCTTCCATCTACTGGGTTACTCCCCAAATGCCCACAATGACTGAGTTTAGCTCGGGCCAAAACCAGAACCCCAGAACTCCATCTGGGTCTCCTAACATGGGCGGCAGGAAGCCAAGAACTTGAGCCCTCGCCCACTGCCTGCCAGAAGCATGAACAGTGATCTGTGTCAGAAATGTTAGGAGCTGGGACCCACATCGGTACTCTGATACAAGATGTAGGGTCCCAAACAATAGCTCCACATGTTGTACCACAACTCCCGCCCCGTCTCATGATTCTGACTTGCATTTCCATGACTATGCTGTCAAACAGATCTTCATGTATGTTTGACTATTTGGAGAGCTGTCTACTTAGTCTTTTTGCTAATTTAAAGAGATTCAGAACTGTGTTGTGGTGTGGTGGGTTACACTGCCACTGTGATGCCAGCTTCCCTGTCGGGGTGCCAGTTGATGTCCCAGCTGCTCTGCCTCTGATCCAGCTTCCTGCAAGTGCCTCTAGGAAGGCAGCAGAATACAACCCAAGACTTGGTCCCCTGCTACCATGTGCGTCAACAGGATGGAATTCCTGACTCCCGGCTTGAAGCTGGGCCAGACCTAGCTTCTGTGACCATTTGGGGAATGAACAAGCAGATAAAAGTGCTCTCTCTCTCTCTCTCTCTCTCTCTCTCTCTCTCCCTCCCTCTTTTTCTCTCCCCGCCTCCTTCCCCTCTCTCCTGTCTCTTGTTCTGCCATTCAAGTAAATCGGTAAATATTTTTCTAACAATGTAAAAACTTCATTATGCTCCTTTCCATTATTGAATTGTAAGAATCTGTTATGTTTTCTAGATAAAGTCCCTTGTCCTGTGACTTGCAAATATTTTGGTTTATTGTGAACCTTTTTTTCATTTTCTTGGTGTTATCATTTGGCATATAGATTTTTTTTTAAGTTTTATGAAATTTAATTCATCTATAAATCTAATCTATAAGTTAGATTCAGGGCCAGCATTGTGGCACAGTGGGTCAAGCTTACTGAAGTTTTCCTGAGAGTGAGCAGTGCTGCTGCCAAATCTCCTCCTTGTGTTTGACTTCTCAGAGCTTTTGCTATAATGTGAACCCTTGTGAATCACTTTTATGCTTTTCTTACTTTGAGTTGATTGAGCTTCCTGTAAAATGTAGTATGCAGTAGTGTTTTTCAACACATTTAGAATGTTTTCAGGCAGTATTTATTGCAGCGCTTTTGGGGGCTCTTCCTCTTTTTCCTCTCCTGATCCCTTTATGCAGAAATTGATGTTCTTCGTGAGGTTCATCCGTTATCTGAGACTCTATTGATCTTTTCTGTATTCCTTTGTATTCCTGCTCTTCAGCTTGCACAGCCTTAATTCATCTTTCGAGTACATGCCTTCTGCCAGTTCAGGTATGCTCTGGAGCCCCTCAATTTCAGATCACTCGCCCAGCTGTCATTTGCTGCTGGTGCTAATTAGTACAGTCTCTTTGGAGAAGAAAAAATGGACATTACCTATCAAGATCTTTAAAATGATTCCTGCCATTTTGCCCAATATGCCACTTGCAGAAATGTGTGCTAAGGAAGTAATCTGAGACACAAAGGATGCAAGGGTGTTAGGTTACTTCTAAAGAAAAAGTAGAAATCACTTAAATGGTCCCACAGTAGAGCAATGGTTAAGTTTACTTCTAGGCTAGCCAAAGAATAAAATGTTTTACTCTCATGAAAAGAATAGAGGCATAGGAAAACATGCATAATGCAAAAACAGTTTTCCATAGCCTGGTATCTGTGTCCCCAGGCTAATGAATATTCACAGCTGTTAATTAGTGCTGAAGGACAAGCCAGCCTTGTGATGACTCCGCTGGAATTCATTCTGTATGATTTCTCTAGGGGGAGCCCGCTCACTTTGAGTATCTGATGTACCCATTACACTCAGCATCCATCACTGGTCTAGCTACCTGCATCCGCAAACCCCTCATTGCCACCTGTTCTCTGGACCGCTCCATTCGCATCTGGAATTATGAATCAAAGTAAGGAATGAAAGATTTTACTGCTGTAGAATACAGGGATTCAGTTAAATTTGTTTGGTGAATTGATTTGTATTATTATTTGAAAGGCAGCGTGTCAGAGAGGGGGTCGAGAGGTCATCCCCTCTGTTGTTTCACTCCCCGAATACTTACAACAGCCAGTCCTGGGCCAGGCCATGTCAAAAGCCCAGAATTCCACCCAAGTCTCTCACATGGGTTGCAAGGATTCAGCCACTTAAATCATTAATCTGTTGCTTTCCCAGGCACAGAAGCTGAATAGGAAGCACAATAACTCAAACTTGAACCAATGTGGTTATAGAGATGCTGACAACCTAAGCAGTGGCTAAACCTCCCACACCATGATGCCTGCCCTTAATTAAAGGGCAGTTTAAAAAGTTAACAGAAAGAGGAAGGAAAATATTGTGTTATTAGAATTGTATCTTCAAAATACCTAAAATATGTTCTTTTTATTTTATTTTTAAAATAAATAAATAACTTAATTACTTAGAAGCTGTAAATAGAAAAGGACTTTTTCAAATCACTGGCCAGTGCCGTGGTATAGTATGCTAAGCCTCTGCCTACAATGCCGAAATTCTATATGGGTGCAGGTTTTGGCTGCAGCTGCTCCACTTTCTGATCTTGCTCCCTGCTAATGCACTGGGAAAGCAGCAGAGGATGGCTCAAGTCCTTGGGTCCCCCGCTATCACATGGGTGACCTGGAAGAAGCTCCTGGCTCCTGCCTTCGGATCAGTCTAGCTCCAGCTGTTATTGCAATTTAGGGAGTGAACCAGTGGATGGAAGATCTCTCTGTGTGTCTTTCCTCTCTCTCTAACTCTTCCAAATAATAATAAAAAAGAGAATGATAAAGTTTTTTAAATTCAAGTCAGCCAGTCTACTACTTAATTTCTCTTGTATGAGCTGGAAAATAACTTTGTGGTCTTCTTAAATACTTTCTGCATGCCAGATGTTGTCCTAGATATTAAGGACATAAAGATCAACTCCCATGTCCTTCCGGTTCTCCTGTCCTTTCAACCCCGTATGGTTTTTGCATCTTGGAGCTCAGACCTTTTATTCCTCCTCATCAGTCAATACTCCAGCCACCTCAAGCTCCCTGGTGATTTCGTCTTCCTGGCTCCTGACACTGTCTGTCAGCCCTACACTGGTTTTTGTTTCATTCCTGTGTACAGTTTCAAGGGCTGCTGGGAAAAAAATATCTGTACACAACTTGTGGTTTTTAGAATGTCAACAGCTGGGTCTCTGCCATCACTGAACAGCACTGGTTCTCATACTCAGTGTTGGACATTATCTTTAAGTAAACAGCATCTAGAAAACAGAGAAATCAAGCATTGCAAGCAATAAAGTATCCAAATGCTATGGCATCTATATATACCAGATATAGCGGAGGACTCAGAGGGATACAATGGGCTGGGCTCGTAACTAAAGAGTTGATCTTTTTCACAGCACCCTAGAACTGTTTAAGGAATACCAAGAAGAAGCTTACTCTATCAGCCTTCACCCATCCGGGCACTACATTGTAGTAGGGTTTGCTGACAAACTCCGCCTTATGAACCTACTCATTGATGATATCCGCTCTTTCAAAGAATACTCTGTTAGAGGATGCAAAGAGGTAAGGACCACTGGGAATGAGCATCCAGTTCGTAAAAAGAATTAACACACTGTAGGTCAGAGGACCTATAGCAGTTTGGAAATTTTAGTAGTTTCCAAAACAAACAAAAAAAAATCTAATCCTGTAAACTCATAATATCCAGTTCTATTTGCATTCCTTCCTTCCTTCCTTTCTTTCTTTTTTTCCTTCTTTCTTTCTTTCTTTCTTTCTTTCTTTCTTTCTTTCTTTCTTTCTTTCTTTCTTTCTTTCTTCCTTTCTTTCTTTCTTTCTTTCTTTCTTTCTTTCTTTCTCTTTCCTTTTAAAGATTCATTATGTACTTGAAAGGCAGAGTGACAGAAAGGAAGAGTTCCAGATTTTTTTTTTCTGCCCACTGGTTGATTCTCCAAAATGGCCACAATAACCAGGGCTGAACCAGTCTGGAACCAGAATCCAGGAATCCCATCTAGGGTTCCCAAGTGGGAGAGAGGGGCCCAAGTGCTTGGGTCATCATCCGTTGACTTCCTAAGCACTTTAGTAGGAAGCTAGATCAGAAGCAGAGCAGCTGGCACTTGCACTGACACTCTAATTTGGGGTGCTGGTGTCATAAACAGCAGCTTAACCCACTCTACCACAATGTTGCCCCCTATTCCCATTACCATTTACCCACCAAAGTATTTTATGGAAACCCAAACCTTATGAGATCTCACTGTGAAAATATCCTCCCTGTGGCTATGGAATATTGACTGATATGGAAAAATAAAAGTCGTGGGGCTGCTGTGATGATGCTGCAGACTAGTTCTGCACCTGTGACACAGGCATCCTATATGGGCACCAGTTTGAGTCCTGGCTGCTCTACTTCTGATCCAGCTCCCTGCTGATAGCCTTGGAAAGCAGCAGAGGATGGTTCAAAGCCATGTGGGCGATCCAGAAGCTCCTGGCTCCCAGCTTTGGATCAGCCCAGCTCTGGCTATTGTGGCTGTTCGAGGCTTGAACCAGCAAATAGATCTCTGTCCTTCTCTCTCTGCAACTCTGATGCCCAAATAAAATAAATACATCTTTTTTAAAATATTAAAAATATGTAAGTACAAGTCACTTCAGAATCAGAGTCACCACTGGGAAGATGAGGTTGAGATTAAGGGTGGTAAATAAGCATCACCAGTGAGAGGCAGTGAGCAGCCCATCACGTCACACTCGAGATCTCAACCTGCAGGAACACACCATGATCTTGGGACTCTGCTCCCCACTCTGAATCAGTAAATCTGCAGGTTGAACAGGTACTCTGCCGTCCAGGCCACTTCATGCTCGGTGCGCAAGGCAGTGTCAGCATGTCGAGCCCCTGTGAGCTTCAAGAATAGTCAGAGTGCCTGAAAATGCCTTCCGGTTCTCAGTCCTCAGAAGGGACTCCAAAAAGGACATGGAAAATAGAATTAGGAGATATCCATTGTTGTGGTGCAAGACAATTGGAAATCAATGCATATGAGAGATCTACAACAAGTTTGTGAGAAGTGCATGTTTTGAAAAATTATACATGAAGTTCCATGGGCTTTCTGGGGTTCCTTACCCCCGCCACCACCCTTGATCGTGTCCTGCCCTTGGCCTTCTCCTTTGTCTCATGCTTGCTTTCTCTCACTGTAGTGCTGCTTCAGCAATGGAGGCCACCTGTTTGCCGCCGTCAATGGAAATGTGATCCACATTTTTACCACCACGAGCCTGGAGAATATCTCCAACTTGAAAGGACACACAGGGAAGGTGAGTGAATGAACAAGCCCACACAGTAAGGGCACTAAGCCCAGCGCTGTGCCAGCTGTGGGTTACCACGGAACAAAAGAGAAATGATTCCTTTCCTCATAGGGTTCGATGTCTACTTGAAGAAAGAAACAATCAAACAGTTGCACAAATTTAATTACAAATTGTAATTAATTCAATGAAGAAAAAAGACATGAGGTCTTATTAGAAGTAATGAAGATGTATTTGCAAAGGCTTGGTCCTGGAGGAATGAATAGGAATTTGTCAGTCAGGGTTGGTGAAGAGAATCCTTGTGGATGAGGAACCTGAGGCTGGCAGGTGAGACAGAAGGGTCTGTGAGTCTAGACGGAGGTCTCAGAAGAGAGCATAATGTGAGCTGAGATTGGGAAAGTTCACGTGGAACCTTGCTAGCCCTGTAAGAGCTTCATGTGTTAACGTCCTTCACTGAAGTCATTGAAGACTTTTAAAAAAATTTTATTTTTGATGATGTTTATTTAGTTGAGAAGGAGGCATACCTACATAGACCACTAATTAGAGTGGGAAGAGTTGAGAAATAGAGAAAAGTGGATGAGAGCATTGTTTCCCATTTTCTTTTTCTTCATCCTGTATCTGGGGAAAAGGGAAGAAAAAGGAAGAAGCCACACCCAGCATCCTAAACGCATTAGTACCCAGGGATAGGAAATGACCGCCCCATGTCATCCCAGGGTCCCCGATGTGGAACATGCTCCATGGGTTTTGCCCAAGTGATTTTAATAGTCAAATGCTCTTGATTTCATTGTTCCAAGGTACATTGGCTGACACAGTCAGCAATTGAAGAGGCCCAGTTCTGACATACACACTCCACAGTCAGACCACAGATGCTGCAATATTCCCCGTGGTTCGAGTTCTGAGTCTAGCAGTTCCGTTGAGGGAATCCTCAAAGAAACCTCATCTGAGATGACCCCAAACTTGATTCCTGTGTGTGTTAAGCCAATACGAAGTTCAACTTAGTCCTTCACCCACATCAGCCTGCACACACACTAGTGGTTGCAGTTGCTTGGTCAGTTCTGTCTCCAGCCCCATCTCTTACACAAACCAGTGGATGCTGTGGCCCAGCCTAACTCTGACCACTGCACACTCAGCCCTCAAATACGCCAGAGGGAGCTGTAGCCCAGTCATGGAAACCCCCAGTAACCCCACCAGGCCCACACTAGTCCTGGTTCCTACTCATGATGGTATGTGCAGCAGATTTGTCTGATCTGTCCCAAATCCTGTTCAGCCTTTGTACACACCATGGATACTACAGCCTAGCTCAGGCCAACCAACCCCACTATCCAGCCCATATGCTGGTGGGTGCTACTGCCTATCCAACCAAGTCTACCCCCAGCCCAGGTTCTCATGTTCACCATTAGGAGCTGTAACCCATCAGAAAGGTGCCACAGTTTCCACTCCTAGCCCTAGATCTTGCACTTTCCAGGTGGTTCTGTAGTCTAGTTTGACGGGACCTACCCCCAGTCCCAGCACTTGTCAGCTGATCCTGCAGCAAAGCCCTACCAGCCTATACTTACTCTGACTCATGCATGCACTAGTGGATACAATCACTTAGCCCATCCTGGCTCTACTCGAAAGCACCTCACATGCAGGCCAACAGGTGTTTGCCCCCATTCACAGTTTTCATGCTTAACAGCAGGAGCAATGGCCCAGCAAGGGAATCCTCACTGCCCCCTACCGGGCTCACAACACCACCCTGGTTCTTACATGTGTGCTGATGGGGACCATTACCCAGTCTGGCATGGCCCATCTCACCACAGCATTCTCCAGTGGGTGCAGTTTGACCTGGCCCAGACTGCCCCCGTTCCAGCTCATGCTACTGGGTGCCACAGCCTAGTCCTACCCAGAGAGCCCCCAGTCCCAGCCCTAATTTGAACTGGCTGGTGTTGTGACTCAACCCAGCCTGTCATGAACCCCGTCCTGGTTCTCAGATCTGCCAGTGGGGGTCATGAACTAGCCTAGCCTGGCCCACCCCCAGACCTGACCCACACATATACTGGTAGGTGTTATAACCTGGCCTGGTCTGAGCTGCTCCCAGTCTTGGTTCTTGTGCTTACCTGCAGGGACTGTGTCCTGACAGAGGAGTTCCCCAGACATCTCTATCAGATCACCTCCCAATGGCAGATCTCATGCACATTGCTGGGTCATTAGTCCATCTTGAATTGGCTCACTTTCTGTACTAGCAGGAACAGTGGTTTTGCCCAACTGGCTCCTACCCATTCCAGCTCTTTTGAGTGCTATGGCTCAGTCACTCCTGGTCCACCCTCAGATCCAGCTCTCACATGGTTTAGCAAGGGCCGAGACCTAGCCCAGCCCATCCTATACCCACCCTGGCTCTTGTGAGCAGCAGCAGGTGCTGGAGTCTAGCCCAATTTGACACACCTCAGTCCCAGTCCACACCCAAGCCAAGGGACACTGCAGTCATGTCCAGCCTACTTGACCACCCGCATTCCAGCTCTTGCACTCACCAATGGGAACTACAGTCCAGCTACAGTGGCCCATTAGCTCCCCAACCAGGCCTGTTCTCAGTCATAGATTTTGCACATGCTGGTAATTGCTCTAACCCAGTCTGGTGTAGCCCATCCCCAGTCTTGGCCTTTGCCATCAGGTGCTGCAGCCTGGCCTGGCCCAGCTACCCCTTCCCAACTCTCAGTGGTGGTGTGCTGCAGCCTAGCCCTGTCCAGTCTGCCCACATCTCTGACTTTCATGAAAACTGGTGGGTATGATAGCCTAGCCCAGCCCAGCATGGCCCACACCCATCCTGACTCCTGCACATGTCCCCTAGAACCAATGCACACACTTGCTGACAAGTGGAGCTTCCTTGCCCAGCCTGACCATCACCCAAGCCTAAATCAGACTTACCCGCAAAAACTATAGCCCACCAGGGGAGTTCCTCAAGTGCCCAAATCTGGCCCACTCCCAGATCCATATCTCACATGTGCTAGTAGGTGCTAGGCCCTTACCCACCACAGTATTCCTCCTCTGTCTCAGCCTTTGTGTGAGCTGGTGAGTATTGCGGCCCAGCCCACACCACACCCTATTCTTGGGTACATCTATGGGTGCTATAGCCTCAACCAGCCTGGCCTATTCCCAACCCCAGGTCCCATGAGTGTCGGAGGATTCCATGATCATGTCTAGCTCAGCCTGTCACCACCCCAGTTCTTGAGCAAACCAGCTGATACTGCAATTCTGCATGGGTAAGCCTGCATATGCCCCCACAGAATCTGCACCCAGACCTGGTTCTCTAAGGTGCTGGTAATGTCCCTAACATTACCCTTCCCCTGTTCCAATACTCATGGTGAGTACTGTGATCTAGCCCTGCCAGGCATGCCCCAGTCTCAGCTTCAGTGTGCACTGGCAGGTGATGGAAAGCAGTGGTCAATGCTAACTATCCCAGCTCAGGTCTCCCAGTGTGTGCATCAATCTAACGCAAAAAGTTCCTCCAGGTTCCCTCCTCCAACCACTGGGTCTTAGCCCCCTAGATTAGCTACAAGTACAGTGGTCTTGTCTGTGGAAGACCCATAGAAGTTACTCCTCACCTACGACATACTTATTCAGCCGTCCTCCCTCCCACACATCTCCATAGCCTCCTACCTGAGCAATCCACATTCCTTGCACCAAGAGCACATGGGTTCCCCAGCCCAATGTTCTGAAGCCCAGTCTTCCAGTGAGGTGGTGTGCTGACCTGGAGTTCTACCCGCCCACCAGGGACTCAAGCTCTTGGCATATGTGCTGGCCTGGGCTCGACCCTACCCCTCTGCCCACCCAAGATCCAGTTGGGTTCACAGTTCCCCCAACCCAGTCCACAAGCACACCATGCTAGCATGCTAACCTATGGCTCTCCCTTCTCCCCAACCCCACTTGGGATCAAGCACGTGCAGAACTACCCAGGTTCACTCCACCTGCCTGGGAGCGAATCCCCAGATCCCCACATGCCACAGCCAGCACCAACCCCAAGGTCCCCTACAAGCCCTAGACCATCATGAGCCTGCCCATACCAGCAGAATTACTGAGACTTTCAAAATAGGAAATGATGTGATTTGCATTAGTCTTCCAAGACTAATTTGGCTGCAGGGTAAAGAATATGTTGAAAGAGACAAGAGTGTATTTTTTAAATATTTATTTATTTTTATTGGAAAGGCAGATTTACAGAGAAAAGACAGAAAGAAATATCTTGTATGCACTGGTTCACTCCCCAGATGACTATAAAGACCGGAGCTGAGCTAATCCAAAACTAGCAGTGAGGAGCTTCTTCTGGGTCTCCCACATGGGTGCAGGGAGCCCAAGGTATTGGGCCATCCTCAGCTGCTTTCCCAGGCCACAGGCAGGGATCTGGATGGGAAGTGAAGTACCCAAGGCACAAACTGGCATCCCTATGGGATCCCAGCACTTGGATGTGGAGGATTGGCCAATTGAGCCATTGTGCCGGCCCCGAGAGTAGGAGTCTGTGATGCTTACATAATCAATGATAGTATTTTTTTGGAGCATGGTGGAGCTGGAATGAAGGAGATGGATTCAAAAGCTATTGAATTAATACAATTAATAGATTTCAGAATAAACTGATTATAAGACAACAATTCAAAGGACTTAAGAAAGGAATTCATATGATTAGAAAGGTAATTCTGTAATCAGTATTGAAGATGGGTTAGAGCGGAAAGAAAATGGAGTGAGAGAGACCAGCTAGGAAGTGTGGGTAGGCTGGGAACTAAGCGTAGGTTTAAATGTGGAGCTGAAAGACAGAAAGAGTCATTGCAGGCAGAGGATTAGCCAACTGAGCCATCGCACCAGCCCCAATTTTTTCTTTCCTTTTTAAAAATGTTATTTTTATTTAAAAGGCAAAATTACAGAGAGAAAAAGAAACAGAGATCTACCACCTACTGGTTCACTCCCCAAATGGCAGCAATGGCTAGAGCTGGGCCAGTCTAAAGCCAGGAGCTTGTTCCAGTCTTACGCATGGGCACAAGAGGTCCAGGGCTGGGACTCTCCTCTGTTGCCTTTCCTGAACTTTAGCCTTGGCAGGTACCCAAGTGCTTAAGTCGTCTTCTGCTATTTGAACGTTATAGGAAGCTGGATTAGAAGGAGAGGAACCAGGACTCGAAGCAGGCATTCTGATGTGTAATCTCGGTGTCTTAAGTGGTGATTGAATCACTACACCAAAAGCTCATCGCCTTCCTTTAATTATTGAAGCATTTTTCCTTTTGTTCACTGTACATATCTTTACCTGCCGAATCTACCACTTGGATGCCTTCAAAAGCAGTTCTGTTGCTGTTTTGTTTGTATTTTTTTATTGGTCACACTACCTTGTTAGGTTTTGGAGTTGGTTTGTTGTTTATTTCCATTTATTACCGGAGTCCAGCTCCAGCCGAGTTCAGAGCTCGAAAAGGGTGCGTTAAGTCAGCGATAAGAAAGACACAAACACAGACACTTGGTGCATTCTCACAACAGCTCAAGAAAAAGCTGTCCTTTTTATTTACTCAGACACCTCACAAGCTTCTGCATAAGCAATTAATTGTTCTGTTTTTTTACTTCAAGACTAAGGGGGTATGTACAGACATTTGGTCATTCCATCTGCACTTCAAGGCTAAGCAGGTGCCCCTAAAGATAATTCCGCAAAAACTGTATTCATATTCTTCAAAGCAAGCCATTATTCATTCTTCAACAGTAGCCATGGAGCAACAGCCAGGACTCTGAGGCCAAGGCACATGCGATTACCTGCTAATCAGTATTACATTCCTACCACATTTCTATTTCTACAATTTATGCATTATTTAATGGGAAAATAGATTACAAGGGAAAAACCTAAAATCTAAAACAAAAGTTTCAAATATTAAATCCCCCAACATCTATAGGCTCTACAACCCCATAAACAATGAAACAATAATCAAAAGCATTTTTCTTTAATAAAAGCATCCTTAATTCCTCTAGGTAAAAATTATAAAAGCAGTGAAAACAGTTACATTTTCTATGTGCCAAAAAAATTACAAAGACAGGCTAGCCTTTGAGATAACCGTAACTATATTTAGTGCCATAGCAGTTTCAGCTCTCACTCCCATCACTTCCATTACTTTGTAAAATTCTTATTAAGCCATTTCCCAGAAGGCATGCTATATGTCTGGACCTGATTTCAGGGCGATGCGTAGGTACACAATAAGGTGTCCAGAAATGGCATGGGTTTAATTGTACTCCTGTGTGCAGTTAAAGGCCCACTCACCAAGACATTATCAATAACATGAACTCTCAAGCTCACGTTGGTGGCAAAAGCCATCTCAACAGGGCCAAACAATGCCTCAATAGATTACAGAATTTTTATTGGGATGCTTGAGTGTCCACACAAACAGGGGGTGAAACAGCGTCAAGGTGCTCAGAGAGAAATCTGCCGGGCCCTGCCAAACAGCTGGAAGCTCCCCAGGCCCTGCCAAGCAGGGGAGCTGTTCTCTTCACACCTTCATGTCATCCACACCTACTGCACAGACCCCAGCAATTTTTCATGGTTTTTTTTTTACTTCTTTTTATTATTATCACGTTATGACACAGTTCCATAGGCCCTGGGATTTCCCTTATCCCCTCCCCAATTCCTTCCCCCCTCTCTGAGTTCCCCTATATCATTACTACAGTATAGTTCTTCATGCACAGTCCTCTGTCCATGATTGCGGGCATGGACAATGGCAGCGAGTCCAGCAGCCTATTGTCAAGATATACTAAACAGTTTGATTGGGAGTCCATCTTTGATCTAGAAGTAGAGATGCATACTGCATTGTATCCTCACATTTGGATATGAGAGTCTCCATTACACAGTTACTGTACATCCCCTTAAATGAAAAGCCACAATACAAAATCAACAACAGGAAGAAAAATAGAAATTGTAAATGTCATGGTTTTTTGTTGACTGGACAATCTGTTATAGCAGTTCTGAGTATGTGCCCCCAAAGGATGGTGATGGTGGTTATTTGTTTGGCTTTTATTTGCTTAGTGATTTTGCTGAATTGATTCTGTGAAGTTATTTCCCCTGGCCTCTGATGACTGTTTCTTTTTGTGTGTTTTAGTCATAGAGATTCCTCCTGCACAGGCTAGGCCACTTACTAGTCACAGGTCTTACGTAAACCACTTAGTCAGCTGTGGCTCGGAGGCAGCTGTGACAATTCAGGAAGTCTGTGCTTTGTTCTCCACATCCAACCAGGGACTGTTCTGTTGGCGATTCCCTCTCTGCCCCTGAGTAGGGGCGGCCTTGGTCATGGCTGCTGTCTTCTAGCTGCGGAGGAAGAGTGATTTATGTTTAATCCTAGCCTCCTAGGATGTGGTCCCGGTCACAGGAGCTCCTGGCAGTTTGATCAGAGGCTGCATTTAAGCCCCTTTGTGCCAGCAAGGCTCCATCCTGTGTCGAGGGGTCTTCACCAGCCTAGGAGATGCTTTCATGTTATTTTCCGTATCACACATGGCTGCTCCTGGTTGGCATAGCCTGGCACCCGCACACAGCCTTCAGCCCAGAGTTGTCTGTGAGCCCGGAAAGTCTTTCCCGAGTACTCTATTAAAGTTTTGCTGCTCTGCCATCTTGCTTGTAATACAGAGCTACTCTCTAGCAAAATCTCCATTGTGACATTCACTGCCCATAGGCATCAGCTTTTCCATGTTCTGTTCCAGGTAAAGTCATTCCCTAAAGGAAAGCAAAGCAGAGAGAGAGAGAGAGAGAGAAGAGAGACTTTTGCCTTGGGGCGTGATAGCCACAGACTGCTCAGTCAGAGTGAGGGACCTGCTTTACCAGAAGTGACCTCCACACTGCAGCAGTGGTCTGTCCAGGGGAGACAGCGGTTGGTGAATGGAAGCCCATGGTCTGCAGCTCACTCCCCAGAGTGTGGAGCATCCCCACCATGTGCAGACTGAGGCAAGAGCGCCTGGGAAGCACTTTTTTTTTTTTTGCCTGATATGCTCTGAGCAGAGTTCCTGCCAATAAATGGGAGGCTGGCCAGGCCAAGGGAGATCTGGTTCCTTCGGTTATGCCTGCTGGGAATAGAATTTGTGCAACATCTGGCAAGAGTAAGGATAAGAAATACCAGTAAGTTGTTCTTAACTGGGGAAGACCATAGCCCAGAAACGGGTGCTACAGGGAAAGGGGATTCATTGCCACGGCCAAGCCCTCCCAGAGCACCCAGCAGTGAAGTTTCTGAAGCTGGACCAGGAATGGTGGGAGTCATGACTCCAGTGCCACATGCTGTTCTTACCAAGACTGGGCTGCCTGTCCTGAATGTTTCCCCACTTATTGTAGGCCTTCTGGACAGAGACCTTAAATGATTGCTTTGATCCTTTGGGGAGAGGATTGACTGGGATTTTTTTTTTTTTAAGATTTATTTACTTTTATTGGAAAGTCAGATTCACAGAGAGAAGGAGAGACAAAGATTTTCCATCCACTGCTTCACTCCCCTAGTGGCGGCAACAGCCAGAGCTGAGTTGATTCAAAGCCAGGAGCCAAAAGCTTCTTCCAGATCTCCAACATGGGTACAGGATCCCAAGGCTTTGGACTGTCCTCTATTTTTTTTAAGGATTTATTTATTTTTATTGCAAAGTCAGTTATACAGAGAGGAGGAGAGACAGAGAGAAATAACTTCCATCCGATGATTTACTCCCCAAGTGGCGGCAACGGCCAGTGTTGTGCTGATCCAAAGCCAGGAGCCCAGATCCTCTTCCAAGGCTCCCACGTGAATGCAGGGTCCCAAAGCTTTGGGCCATCCTCAACTGCTTTCCCAGGCCACAATCAGGGAGCTGGATGGGAAACAGGGCTGCCGGGATTAGAACCAGCACCCTTTTAGGATCCCGGTAGTGTTCAAGGCGAGGAGTTCAGCTGTTAGACCACTGTGCCAGGCCCGGGCTATCCTCTGTTTCTTTCCCAGGCCAGAAGCAGGGAGCTGGATGGAAAGTAGAGCAGCCAGGATATGAATCAGTGCCCATGTGTGATCTCGGGCAGGCAAGGCAAGGACTTTATCCACTAGGTTATGGTGCCAGGCCCTCGTCTGAGGTCTTTACTGTACCTTTCCAGTAGTCCACTTCCTCTATGCTGTGCAACTTTCTGTGAACACATAGTTATTTCGAAATAAAAATGTTTTGAAAGAAAGCAACAACAGTGCATTGTTTGTAGCATTACGAAACTCGTAATTTGTCCGCATGTTCATAAAGAAAGAAATGGGAGTGTTTTAGCTTTAGAATTTTACAGGCATATGAGAAAACACAATATCCACATTCCCAAGACACTGTGTTTTGTGCTTACAAAAGGGCTGTACCAGGGATGGCCATTCAGCCCCAGACTTTGGGAGCATCTGGAGAATGCCGTCCCTTTCCTCTGTGTGTGTGTGCGTGCATGCGTGCTTGCACACTTGACCGTGTCTTCCTCCCTGCAGGTGCGTTCAGTTGTGTGGAGCACAGATGACAGTAAATTGATTTCCGGTGGCACAGATGGCGCAGTGTACGAATGGAGTCTGTCCTCGGGGAAGAGGGAGACAGAATGTGTGCTCAAGTCCTGCAGCTACAACTGTGTCACCATCTCCCCTGATTCCAAGATTATCTTTGCTGTGGGATCAGATCAGACCCTCAAAGAGATTGCGGATTCTTCGGTAAGTGGAAGACAGCCTCCTGTGCTGAGTGCTGGAGGAGTGCTGGCACCGAGCTCCTGGGAGGACACGGCCCCTTCCTCGCGGGCTGCCATGCGGCTCCTCTCTGTTGGATTTCCTGCCCAGTGATTCTTTGACCATCCTTTTATTTCCCCTTCCATTTCCACTTCACCTGTTCTCTAACCTCTCATCCACCCTCTGGGCAGGAGATTCAACAAGATCTCTCATCTGCTCTCTCATTCTAGGCCAGTGCCTGGAGTTAACCAATGTCACCTAGTCTTGCCATTGTATTTTTTTTTTTTTTTCAAAGATTTATTTTTATTATTTTTTCATTGGAAAGGCGGATATACAGAGAGGAGAGACAGAGAGGAAGATCTTCCATCCGATGATTCACTCCCCAAGTGAGCGCAACGGGTCGATACTATGCCGATCCGAAGCCAGGAGCCTCTTCCGGGTCTCCCACGCGGGTGCAGGGTCCCAAAGCTTTGGGCTGTCCTCGACTGCTTTCCCAGGCCACAGGCAGGGAGCTGGAAGGGAAGCGGGGCTGCCGGGATTAGAACCGGCGCCCATATGGGATCCCGGCCGTGCAAGGCGAGGACCTTTAACCACTTGCGCCACCGCGCCGGGCCCCATTGTATTTTTTTTTTTTTTAATTTCCGAATTTTGCTGTTTTAGAGTGGTCCCATATGGTTAGGATGCATAGGGAAGGATGCATTTGGCAAGGATACTTCATGGGCCTGGCCCAATGGCTCAATTGGCTGCTCCCCTACCTCCAAGTGCCAGGAGTTCATGTCCCAGCTGCTTCACTTCCCATCCAGCTGCCTGCTTGTGGCCTGGAAAGCAGAAGAGAATGGTCCAAAGCCTTGGGGCCCTGTACCCATGTGAGAGACCAAGAAGTAGCTCCGGGTTCCTGGCTTTGGATTGGCTCAGCTCTGGCCTTTGCAGCCACTTGGGGAGCTAACAAGTGGATAGAAGATCTTTCTGTCTCTCCTTTTCTCTATAAATCTACCTTTACAGTAAAAATAAATAAAACCTATTTTGAAAAACATGACGGGTCCTTCTCTGGATCCTAGTGGCAACTCTCCTCATCTGCTTCTCTGGCTGTTCTCCAGTGATTGTCGCCCTGATGGGACTGGTGTCCGACCCAGTGCACAGACAGCAGGGCAGCCTTGGACGTCAGGCCCCGTGTCCCCTGGCCCAAGCCCAGCCCAGCACATGGCAGTTCACCAAAGACCCCCAAGTCACCTAGTCTTCATATTGTGGTAGCTTTCACAGCTCTGTACAAGACACAGATCCTTCAGGGCGGGGCTGTGTGTCACTGCTGTTGACATCTCGGCCAGCTGTGACACAGCATGACTCACAACAAGCATTCAGTCAGTGCATGGGTGCTTGAGTAGATGGTGTACTAATAAATGAAGGAATTAGGGCCCAGTGTGGTAGCCTGGCGGCTAAAGTCCTCACCTTGAATGCATCGGAATCCCATATGGGCACTGATTCTAGTCCCGGTGGCCCTGCTTCCCATCCAACTCCCTGCTGGCCTGGGAAAGCAGTCAAGGACGGCCCAAGGCCTTGGATGCTGCTCCCACATGGGAAACCTGGAGGAAGTTCCTGGCTCCTGGCTTTGCATCGGCACAGCACTGGCCGTTGTGGTTGCTTGGGGAGTGAATCATCATGTGGAAGATCTTCCTCTCTGTCTCTCCCCCTATCTGACTTTTTCAATAAAAATAAACAAATCTTTTTAAAAATTTTAAATCTTTTCAAATGAAGGAATTAATGGATGCTCTGACAGTACAGTTTTACTTATATAATGGGTGCTAATAAAAGTTTTATGAATACATTTATAATCAACATCTCATCCTCATGTTGAGATGTTTAACAGCGTAGCAGTCAAGAGCAGCAACAAGCCAGAGTTCCACTCACTGAGTGTGCAGGTTGAGGTGGTTCACTGCCATCTCTGTAACGCATGTGTGTCAGCCTCGGTAAAGCAGAGGTAACGGACCAGCATTGTGGCACATCAGGTTAAGCCATTGCCTGCACTATCAGCATCCCATCATCAGAGTGTGGGTTTGAGTCCTGGCTGTACTGTTTCTGATCTAGCTCCCTGCTAATGCACTTGGAAAGGCAATAGAAGATAACCTAAGTGCTTGGGCCCCTACAAAACCAGAGTGGAGTTCCTTGCTTCTGCCCAGCTCCTACCACTGCACCTGCCTTTCTCTCTGCCACTGTACCTTTTACATACACAGAAATCCTGAGGGGGAGGAGGGAAGATGTTTTAGGAAAGGGAGCAGCGCTGTGGCTACCAGAGTGAAGCTGCCACCTGGAGTAGTAGCATCCCACAGGACTGAACATTGGCTGCTGGTTCAGTCCTGGCTACTGCACTTGTTATCCAGCTCCCTGATCGTGTGTCTGGGAAGGCAGTGGAGAATAGCTCAAATGCCTGGGCTCCTGCTGCGTGCATGGGATACCAGGATGAAATTCTGGGCTCCTGGCTTTGGCCAGCTCTGACCAGTGCAGCCATTGGGGGAGTGAACCAGCAGATAAAAGAGCTGTTTCTTTCTCTCTTGCTGACATTTTCCCTTTCAAATAAATAAAATAAAACTTGAAAATAGAAACATGTAGAAAACAGTAACAACATCAGAGAGTTTAGGCATTGAGTGAGTTACAGCAAACACAAGGAAGGGATAGTTCCTTAGGTAGTGTCCCCAATGCCTCGAACTTTGTATTCATCAGTCAAGCAGGCAAGAAATAGGCTATGTCTTTATGGGTTAGGTACTGTGCCAGCTACCTTCAGTACTAGGGAAACATTTTTCATTTTCTAATATTATTTGTTTGAGAAATGGAATTCTCATCTCCTGGTTCACCCCCCAAATGCCTGCAGTGGCTAAATGTGGATTGGGCTGATGCTAAGCACGAGGAATGAGTGCCAGGTCTCGCAGGTGGGTGCCAGGCACCCAGTTAACATTAGCTATAACTTCCGCCTTCCAGGGTTTCCCCTGGCAGGAAGCTGGTCAGAAATTGGAGCTAGATGTCAAAGCCAGGCACCGGCTTTGATGTAGGATGTGAACATCTTTTTTTAAAGATTATTTATTTTTATTTGAAGGGCAGAGTTACAGAGGAGAGAGAAAGAAAGAGAAAGGTTCCACCAATGGGTTCACTCCCCAACAGCCAGAGCTGGGCCAGTCTGAACCCAGGAGTCAGGAACTTCTTCTGGGTCTCCCACATGAGTATAGGAGCCCAAGGAAGTGGGCCATTCTCCACTTCCTTTCAGGCCATTAGCAGGGAGCTAGATCATGAGTGGAGCTGCCAGGACTTGAACCAGTGCCCGTATGAGATGCAGGCACCATAGGAGGAGTGTTAGCCTGCTGTGCCATGGCACGGGCCCCAGCATGTAAGCATCTTAACCACTAGATCAAATGCCCTGCCTGAAAAATCTTTATTTATTTGCTTGCTTACTGGTAATACAGACCCATAAGGGTGCCGTCAGAGGAGAGGAAGACTTCAGGATGCCACAGGCACCTGCCAGCATCTCACACTGAACAGAGCTGTCTGTGTTCCAGGTCCTTCGAGAGATGTCAGCCTATGATGTCGTTTACACAGCTATTGTCATCTCGCATTCTGGGCGCATGATATTTGTGGGCACCTCTATAGGAACCGTTCGTGCCATGAAGTACCCTCTACCTCTGCAGAAAGAATTCAACGAGTACCAAGCCCATGCTGGCCCTATCACCAAGGTGAGCGTGGGCTCTGTCTCCGATCCTGCCCATTGCATCACATCTTCATCCCCACAACCTCCCAATGTCTTGTCTCCACAGTCTCTCTCTCGTTCTTTACTCGTCACCATCCATCCAGTAATAATCTGTTGACTGTCAATATTCTTTGTCTAGACACTTCTAGGATCTTAAAAAAAAATCAAAAATATATCTATAGGCTTATGTACAAAGCTGTTCACCATAGTGTTATGCATAATAATAGGTCACACTGTAAATTCACCCCCCCAGTCACCATTATACCTCCCAGCTGCTGTGTTGGCTGCTCATGACCCACAGCTGGGCCCTTCTCCAGAAAACTGACCTGGACTGGAAGGAGTCATAGCCCAGGAGATTCTCTCCCTTCCCTCCCCAAGGATGCACAAGGCCACCTCTGGGGACGAAAGCATGAGCACACATTTGTAAACTGTCCTTCCATTCCTTGTTCTCAATAAGTAGTATCTGTGTTCAATAGCTACGTTGGGGAATCAACCCAGATGTCTGTCAGCAGGTGGAGGATAAGCATAATGTGGTTTAAGGCTGGACCAGTGCCAGCCTTAAACAGGAAGACAGTCTGCCATGTGCTGCAGCAGGGATGAGCCTCAAGGATGTCATGCAAAGTGAAACAGGCTAGTCACCAGGGGCAAATACTGTAGGCTTCTGCTTCATGAGATACGTAGGGAAGTCAGCTCACAGAGACAGAAGGCAGCGAGGTTGTTGCCAGAGTTGGGAGAGCTGGTGCCTAACGAGCTCAGAATTTGGATTTCAGATGATGCAGTTTCCATGAAGATGGCCCGTGGTGATGGTTACAAAACATCACCAAGATATTTAGTGCTACTGATATGCATACTTACAGCAATTGTAGTGTTCATCTTCTTGTTCTATAGATTTTACCATGAGAAGAACTTTTTCGAAGAATTCTCTGGCATACCAAGTGGTTGCCAAGCATTCATAGCCAGTAAATAGTCAATTAAAGGTTACTGATACTTTAATGAAGAGTAAGAATAGTATCTGTAGGCCCAGCACAATAGCCTAGTGGCTAAAGTCCTTGCCGTGAACATGCCAGGATCCCATATGGGCACTGGTTCTAATCCCAGCAGCCCCACTTCCCATCCAACTTCCTGCTTGTGGCCTGGGAAAGCAGTCGAGAACAGGCCAAACACTTGGGACCCTGCGCCTATGTGGGAGACCCAAAAGAGACTCTGGGCTCCTGGCTTCGGATTGGCGCCACTCCAGTTGTTGCAGCTGCTTGGGGAGTGAATCAATGGATGGAAGATCTTCCTCTCTATCTCTTCCAAATTATCCTGGCTTGCCTGCAGACACTATCCTTGCTAAGAAAGAGTTTTTCAGTATAAAACAGAACATTCCAGTACTGAACCTGGCCTTGGGTCTAAAGTAAATTATCACAACATGATCTCTTTCCTGTACATCTACTAAGTTTTGTGACTAAAATACTTATTATAAAACATACTTATAATAAATAATTATTATAAATGCATGCTTGTTTTTAAAAATAATACTCCTTGAGACTAGCATGTGGTACAGTGGGTTAAGCCACTGCCTGTGATGTTGGCATCCCATACAGGTGCTAGCTTGAGTCCCAGCTGCTCTAATTTGCTCCCGAGGAAGCAACAGAATCTGATGGAGTTTGTCCTGGGTTTGTCCTGGGCACTGTAGCCATATGGGAAGTGAACTGGTTCACCAACCAAAGGCCTGTGACAGGTGGTACTGGGCCAGGCCAAAGCTCAGAACTCAGTCCCTGTATTACAAAAAACTTTAAAGATAGCACAGAATTCATGTATGTCCTTCACCCACTGTCCCCCAATAATTAATGCTTTGCATAACTACAATACAATATCAAACCATAAACCTGGTAAACTGCGTCTGCTTACTTATCGTTTTACCACATGTGTAGTTTATGTCACCTGTACACAAAGCTGTCCCATCACCACAAAGGTTTCCTTCATTACACCCTTCTGTGATCACACATACTCCTCTGCTTCCCTTCATCTCTAATCCCTGGAGACTACTGATTGGAGTTTTGTGTAAATGAAATCAGTGTGTGACCTTCTAACGGACAGTGGCTTTTGTCAGTCACCATAATGTGTGCAGACCATCCGGGTTGTCTCCTGTATGAGTCACTTAACCGTTCTTATCATCAAGTAGTATTCCACGGCAATGCACTGTAAATGAGTCACTGCCCATCTAACCCTTTACCGGTTGAGAAGTGTTTTGATCCCCACTTCCTCCCTCCCCATATTTGGCCATTATAGTTAAAGCTGTCATGAACAGGATTTTCTGAACACAATTTTTTTGTTTTTCTGTGGTAAATATCCCAGAGTATGATTGTTAAGAATAGGATAAATGTATATATTATTGTTTACAAAATTGAGGCAAATATTGGATGCAGCCATTAAGATACTGTTTGAGCAGGGGAAAAGGGAGGGTGATGGTGGCTCAACAGGCTAATCCTCCACCTGCAAGCACCGATATCCCATAGGAGCACTGATACATATCCTAGCTGCCCCACTTCCTATCCAGCCTGCTTATGGCCTGGGAAAGCAGCAGATGGTGGTCCAAGTCCGTGGGGCCCTGCACCGGAAGAGGCTCTTGGCAGCCAGATTCAGATCAGCTTAGCTTTGCTTCCCATCCAGCTCCCTGCTTGTATCTTGAGGAAGCAGCAGAGGATGGCCCAAAGCCTTGGGACCCTACACACATGTGGGAGACCTGGAGGAAGCTCCTGGCTCCTGGATTTGGATTGGCTGAGCTGCGGTCATTGTGGCCACTTTGGGAGTGAACCAGCAGATGGAAGATCTTTCTGTCTGTGTCTCCTTCTCTCTCTAAATCTGACTTTGCAATAGAAATAAATAAATCTAAGAAAGAAAAAATGAAAGAAGAAGGAAGGAAGGAAGGAAGGAAGGAAGGAAGGAAGGAAGGAAGGAAGGAAGGAAGGAAGAAGGAAAGAAAGAAAAAGGAAGGAAGGAAGGAAGGAAGAAAGAGAGAAAGAAAGGAAGGAAGGAAGGGAAGCAAAGAGGGACATGTGCTGGTTCAGTCCCAGAATGGCCTCAGTCACCAGGGCTAGGCCAGACCAAAGCCAAAAGCCAAGAATTCCATTTGCATCTCCCATATGGTGGCAAGGGCCCAAGCCCTAGGACCATCTTTTCCTGCTTTCCTAGGTGTATCAGCAGAGAGCTGGATGGGAAGCAGAGCAGCCAGGACTCAAACTGATAGGGTCATTCCACACAGGACTTCAGCATGGCAGCTGGCAGCTCAGTTTGCTGAAGTGCAACATGTGGCTTCACCTATTTTCTTTTTAAAAATATATGTTTTTTTTTTTTTTAAGATTTATTCACTTAATTGAAAGTCAGAGCCTCAGAGAGAGAGATTTTGCATTCATTGATTCACTGCCCAAATGATTGCTTGTTATGGTTAGTCCAGGCCAGAGCCAGGATCCAGGCATTCGATGCTGGTCTCCCATGTGGGTAGCACAGGCAGAAGTACTTGGACCATCAACAGCTGCCTTCCCATTAGTAGGAAGCTGGATTGGAGGCAATGCAGCCAGGACTTCAGCTGGCCTTGTAAAGAGCCTTCTGCTCACTGTGTCGCAGCGCTGGCCCCATCCGTTGTTTAACTGGATTGCTTGGTTTTCTTGCTGTTGGGTTTTGAGATGTGGTTATTCATTCTAGATAAGAATTGATTCTCAAGACTTCATTCTCTCTCTCTAGCACTGCTTCTTCCCATTGTTTGAGGGCTTCTTGTCCAATTCAGGACCAGATTCACCTAGCTGTGAGGCTGTGCACAGAGAGCGGCCTTGCAGAATAATGGCCTCCTAGTCACCTGTGGCTTCACAAACGTCCTCTGTCCATGTGGCCTTTTTTCCCACAGATGTTGCTCACCTTTGATGACCAGTTCCTGCTGACTGCCGCTGATGATGGCTGCCTGTTCACTTGGAAGGTCTTTGATAAGGACGGCCGTGGAATCAAGCGAGAGAGGGAGGTGGGCTTTGCCGGAGAGGTGCTTGTGACCAAAACAGACATGGAAGAGAAGGTAAGAGTAAGACGCACTGGAGGAGGCCACTTGGGACATGGGGATCCCTTACCAGACTGCCAACGTCTCTGGGATTTCAGGGCTAAAAGACTTGAGTCATGAAGCTTGTAGCTTTGGGAAGGTGACTTGGTACATTTAAAGAAGAAGGGAAGTGTGCAGAGCAATCTCTCAAAGAAGAAGCTGTAGGAGCCCAGACCTGGTGATGAAGGCAGCCTGGTGCAGAGCCTTGCAGAACAAAGGGCCAGTAGCCTTTCACACTGAGAGTGTGCAGAGAGAGAAGAGCCCATGCCATCAGGAAGACGCTCCCGGTTGGCTGTGCCAGGCAGGACTGGAGCTGGAGAGAGGTGACCGCTGCTCTCGGGTCCCCATTGCTAGATTCGGGCAGGGAATGGCTGGGTAAGGTTCGCACCTTGGTGAGAGGAGAGGACCACGCAGCAGTGTGAAGGGTGGGGTGAGGAAAGATGGTGAGCTAGTCCCCCATGACCTGTCAGCAGCCGCAGGGGATCGCACTGGTCCCAGGCAGAGCGCTGGCTGGTTTGTCCATCTGAGGGGTATGGTTAGTGCTCAGTGTGTTCCTGGTCCCATATAAGGCTGTGAGGACAGTGCAGGGCAGCCAGACAGGCTCAGCCCAACCCTCAGGGACCGGCCCACTCAGCCAGGAAGAGGGTCCCACCCACCGTCTTCTCCCCTGCACCCTCACCCCCATTCTCTAGCTCCCTCCAGTCTTTCTAATCCTTTCTGCTCCCCTCACCTCCGGAGCTGAAGCCCTTCCCATTCTCTCACCTGGGCTATGGTCATCCCCACTCCGACAGTCCTTCTCTAATCTAGCCCTGCACTACCATTGGAGGGCTCCTTACAACCGCGAAGTCAGCTCAGCCTGCCAAGGTGAGGACCATCGGAGACCACCCAGGATACAATTCAAACCCCTCACATGGCCTGCAGGGACCGTGGCGGTCTGACCTAGTCTGCATCTGCTCTCCCGCTGCTTCCCGCCCACCCCAGTGCAACCTCCTGGCTGGACACTCACTGTGTGCTCAACTGTCACCTCGCTCCTTCCCGTGTGCTGATGTCCACTGGCCAGGAGGCACAGCAGCCATTCATGGGCAGTAGGGGAGGTAGGTAGAAAGGACAGCTAGGAGTGTGGGGCGGGGGAGTAACCACAAAGGGAGAAAGAAGAAAGCCCCCGGGTTCTCATCCACATTAACACTGTTAGGGAAGGGAGGGAGTGTGCATTACAGCTTTCTGAAGGCCTCATTGTCAGTGAGTACAATGGAGGAGGGAGCCAGCAGACACAGAAGCCAACAGGATGGGAGAGCCAGGATCTAGGTTAAAGTAGTGACAATGAGGCCAGCGCAGGCGTACTGGACGTCATGCAGGATGTGCACCAGTACAGAGGACCACCCAGCTCTGGGCAGCTGTCAGGATTTTTAGTTATGCATTTATTCTGCCACTTCAGTAAACTGCAAGCTCCATGGTGGCAGGAATTGCAATTCAGCACCTATTTTTTGAGTGCCTGCTGTTTGGCACTGCTATGGATACTTGCAATACGTTAATGGACAAAACCAACAAAGGTTTTGAGTTCAAGTTCTAATGAGAGAAACAGACCAAATCAATAGCAAATCATATCATATTGAAGGGTACTTCAGCAAGTCCATAGAACATGGAATTCAAAGCTTTATTTTGATGCAGAAAAATGTTGAAACCCATGCATAGTTCTTTCATGATATATAGTTTCCATGAGTCATTTGAAGACCCCTTTATATTAGAAAGTTCCAAGATATAAAGAAATAATAATGGCTGGTGTTGTGGCATAGCAAGTAAAACTTCTGGCTATAACACCAGCATCCCTTATGGGTGCTGGTTCTGTCCCAGCTGCTGCACTTCTGACTCAGCTCTCTGCTAATGGCTAGGAAAGGCAGCAGAAGATGGCCCAAGTATTTGAGTCCCTGCCACCCACACGAGACCTGGATGAAGCTCCTGGATGCAGGCTCCATCCTAGCCCAGCTGTGGCTGTTTGCAGCCATCTGGGGAGTGAACCAATGGATGAAGATTCTATGTCGCACACTGTCTCTCTCCCTGCCTCCCTCACTCTTCACCCTCGAGCCCTCCCTCCCCCAACTCTTGTCTTTCTGTTTATCTCAAATAAGTAAACCTTTGGGCAAAAAATAAATAATAAAAAGTAGAGCAGAGTAAGCTTGATAGGGGGAGAGTGTGAGTGCTGGGAATGGGACCAGGATTAAATAGTGCATCCAAGGAGGCCCCTTGGAGACAGTGGCCTGGGAGCCAATTTGAAGGAGATGAGAGAGGTCTCAGCCCAATGCATAGCACACGGCAAGCTCGCTGAACATGTCTCTTATGAGGCTAGAGGAGGAAGCTCATTACGTCTACTCATATTTAGCCTGCTGTCTTGTGAACGTGAGCCGACGAGTTCTAGTTGAGATACGTGTAGTCTAGAGCTCAATGGAGCCACAGATCTCAGGTCAAAGCCATAGGTGTCAGTAAGCCAAGTCGCCCACACTGTTAATGTTCTCAGTTCTGTGTTGTGCCTTCCCCTACAGGCTCAGATCATGTTGGAGCTAAAGACGCGTGTGGAAGAGCTGAAAATGGAGAATGAGTATCAACTTCGATTAAAGGATATGAACTATACTGAGAAGATTAAAGAGCTGACGGACAAGTTTGTCCAGGAAATGGAGTCTCTGAAAACCAAAAACCAGGTCTGTTTGAACCGACAGCTACACACGTAAAGTTACCACCTTGCCCAAGATGAGACTGGCATAAACTCATGCTGCCCACGCTGTGCTCAAGCCATAAGTTGCTTGGCGATAACATTGGATTTTGAAGCACAGCAAAGACATCAGAAATGCTTACAGCGGAGGGCTAAATGTAAAAAAGTGGAATGTAAAACTGTAGTGAATGGCATGAACTGGGTGAAATAAAGACAGAGACAATCAACGAAAGGAAGGGTAAATTGCCTCTGTAAATTGAAATTATGCATAATTTAAATGTTCTTTAATATTTTTCTGTAATTTCCAATATCTGGACAATGAGACTGGAAAAAAAAGCTTATTTATGATTTGGGAAAAAAGTTTATTTTAAAGCAAAATGAGATAAAAACAAGAAAAACAGTAGAATGGGAAGAACTGGCAGACTGGTTGATTTCTAAGTTATGAGAATGTTAAATAAAGTTAATTCAGTCTGTGTGTTAGATGCGTTTGTCCAGGTTCTCCCACACTCCTTCCCCTGTTCTCCTCAGATCATGAAAAATCCCTAATTTTTTGCACAAGGAGTGTTACTTTGCATTATTCCCCTAAGTCAAAGAACTTGACTTAAAAAAAACAGCCCTGTTAGTTTTATCAATTCATTCATTTAGCAGTTTTTAATATTTATTTGTTTATTATTTGAAAGGCAGAGTTAGAGAGAGAGAGAGAGAGAGAGGTCTTCCATCTGCTAGTTCACTCCAGAGCTGGGCTAATCTGAAGCCAGAAGCCTAGAGCTTCTTTTAGGTCTCCCACATAGATGCAGGGGACTATGAGCCATCCTTGACTGCTTTCCCAGGCACATTAGTAGGGAGCTAGATCAGAAAGGGAGCAGGGCCTGCCCCACAATAGCCTATGGCTAAAGTCCTCGCCTTGAACATACTGGGATTCCCATATGGTCTCTGGTTCTAATCCCAGCAGCCTCACTTCCCATCCAGCTCCCTGCTTGTGGCCTGGGAAAGCAGTCAAGGATGGTCCAAAGCCTTAGGACCCTGCACCCACATGGGAGACCCGGAAGAGGCTCCTGGCTCTTGGCTTCAGATTGGTTCAGCTCTGGCCATTGCAGCTGCTTGGGGAGTGAACCATCAGGCGGAACATCTTCCTCTGTGTCTCTCCTCCTCTCTGTATATCTGCCTTTCCAATAAAAATAAATAATCTTTAAAAAAAAAAAAAAGAAGAAGAAGTGAAATAGCTGGGACTCGAACCAGCATCCATTTAGGATGCTGTCATCGCAGGCAGAGGCTTAGCCTCCTATACTGTAATGCTGGCCCCTAATTAATTAATTTGTAATTTCACTGCTATAGTCAACAAACTTTACTTGGTGCCCATCCTAAGCCAAGTACAAAATCAGGCCCTGGGGCTGCCATCTCTACAGCCTGCAGTGAGTTTCCTTAGCAGCCCACACAGCAGCTCACCCCAGGTTCCCCCTAACAGTAACACACAGACACTGACACAGGTCTCAAGGGAACCCCACCCTGTCATCCCAGCATCCACTTGATCCACGTGCAAAACTGACCTCATCGTTGACAGCCCCACTTAATGGCATGGCTGGACGTGGGGAGAGTGTGGAACTCCAAATCAAAACAGGATGGAAATAAAAGGCGATAGTGTTGCCGTTGCTTTATTGAGTAACGCTTGGTGCGCAATAACTGCTTGCAAATGAAGACAGGTGGTACTTGTGACAGTTCCTGCCCTGGATAATGTGGAGATGTGTAAAAAGGAGATGACGTGGCTCTGCCTTTCAGGTTTTGAAGACAGAAAAAGAGAAGCAAGATGTGTCTCATCGTGAACACATAGAGGACCTCCTGGACAAACAAAGCCGAGAGCTGCAAGATCTGGGTGAGCCTCCTGGGAAAGCTGGGTGGGCCGAGGGGCAGGCTGGTCGGGACTGGAAGACATGGGTTAGGAGCAAACACCCCTGACGGTCCCCCAGACACAACCAACGTTCCAGGGAATACGACTTTGGCTGTAATCATCCCTGGATTCCTACTCATTCGTTCCAGGCATAGCAAGCCCCTACTGTATGCCAGTGGGAGATAGAGAAAACTCAGATTCCAAGCCTGGCAGACGAACAGGACGGCCAGGCACACTCCTCACCTGCAGTACACTAGGGAGTCGCTGGACATTACCGAGCCTCAGTTTACCTCAGACTTTTCCTAGTTAGGATGCTCTCCCTGACTCTGAGCCCTAAAACACGCACGTGAGGGCCTTCCTGAAAACCTTTGTGCCCAGAGGAGAGGGGGCTGGGCTTGGTCACCAGATAAGATGATAGAGTAGAAGGAAGTGAGAAAGCCGAATGGGGCTCTTGAACCTTGGCTCCGATGGCAGCTTCCCTGACGGGCACTGGGGGCGATGGGAAGGTCACCACGGCTCCCGGGAGTCTCCAAGGCTTGTGCTCCTCACCCACCTGCCCTGCTTGCTTCTCTCCAGAAAGTTCCAACAATCAAAAGTTGCTTCTCGAATATGAGAAATACCAGGAGCTGCAGCTCAAGTCCCAGAGGATGCAGGAAGAATATGAAAAGCAGCTTCGGGACAACGACGAGACCAAGAGCCAGGCCCTAGAGGAGCTGACTGAATTTTACGAGGCCAAACTGCAAGAGAAAACCACCCTTCTGGAAGAGGTACCCTCAGCAAGCCCAACTCAGCCTCTGCCTCCCCCTTGCCTAGCAGAAAGGGCAGGGGAGGGTGACCTGGGAAAACGCGAGCAGACTGACCCATTCATTCAGCGTCTCATTAAGTAGGTACTGTGTGCCAAAGCGGCTTGTCCACTGGGAACTTGGTGGTAGGCACTAGAGGCCAGCTTTTTCCCCTCAAGCAGTTCCTGCCTGATGGGAGAGACAAGCACGTACTTTAACAAATGACACTGCAGCTGTCACGGCTTCTGTAAGGGACACTTGCAGGAAGCCCGCACATCCCTATGAGGAGCAGCAGCAGCAGAGCCAGCGGGGGGCGTGGTGAGCAGGTGGTTGGAGTGATGGAACCTGACGTCTAACGTGCTGAGGGAGAAAAGGCAGATGGGAAGACAGACAGAAGGACAGACAGGAAGACAGTGTTCAGCTGAAGGCGTCCCCGGCCTCTCTTCGCATTTCTGCAGTAAGGCTTCCCTGAGAGGATTCGGCAGCCCGTCTGCTCCCAGACCTCCTTAGCGCTGAGGTATCACAGGTCCCTGTGCCCTGGTCCTCAGTCTTCCCCCAACCCCGGCCTCTTTCTGAGCCAGGCACAGGAAGATGTCCGGCAGCAGCTGCGGGAGTTTGAAGAGACCAAGAAACAGATTGAAGAAGATGAAGACCGAGAAATCCAAGATATCAAAACCAAATATGAGAAAAAGCTTCGGGATGAAAAGGAAGCCAACCTCCGGCTCAAAGGGGAGACAGGCATCATGAGGAAGAAGGTAGCCCGAGAGACCTGTGGTGGGCAAGGGCAGTGTGGCAGAGCAAGCTGGGGGTCGGCAGCCAGGTGACCCTGGGGACCCCAGCATAGGACCCTCCCCAACATCCCCATCACAGGGCCAGAGCCATGGCCACTGCACACCCAGGTGGACTCCAGAGCGTTCCCTGGGAGGACTGCTGGCTGCAAACCCCGTCCCTTTCCTTTCTCAAGGGCGTGGAATACACCCCTGTGCATTGAGAGGTACCCTTGGGGCTCCTGCTTGTTGGAAAAAAGGAAGTAGTCAAGATGTCAGAGCTAAACCTCTGATAGAAATGAGGAGGAAAGGTCTTCTGAAGATGAGACCAACTCTTGGCCCAGAGGTGCCCTTGGGCACCCATGGGTAGCTCCAGCTAAACCCAACAGGTGGACGAGGGTATAGGATGTAAAATGCTCTGTTCACAGAGGTAGTGGGGGCAGATGTTTTAGTTCACTGGTGGCTGAGATGTGGAGCATCTGATCCACAGATCCTTATAGAATTGTCATGCAACTCCCTAAAACCTTTAGCCCTGGAAGAGCCACGCTCAAAACAAACCCCTGTTCCTTGCTGTTAGAAGTCACAGTACTGGCAAGCCCAGGGAGCACTTGGGTCTGTCCCCTTGTGAATGTGGCTAAGATGGCTCCTCCGCTAGATCCTATCACCCTGATGGGCCATGGATCCCAACCCTTGAAGGCCTGTGTGGTCACGGAGGACTTTGGGTCCGCTAAGGGACCGCTCTAGGGGCTTCTGACGCACAAGCAATCCATCCTCACTTGCGTGTTGAGCACAGGATTACCAGCTCACTCACTTGGCCTGCGAAGTTCCCTAAGCCATGCTTAATCCTCCAAACCAGCACTCTTCACAAGGGCTGAGTGCTGGGTGTTCTCCTACAAGGGCGCTGCAGTGCTGGCCCCCCAGCTGGTCAGCACCGGGGAGCTGTTTACATTGAGACAGTCGGGAAGCATGGAGAGGAGTTCTGAACCTTCAGTGGCCTCGGTGGGGGCCGTGTGTGTGTTTAGTTCAGCAGCCTGCAGAAGGATATTGAAGAGAAAACCAATGACATTGACCTCCTGAAGGGAGAGCAGGTGAAGCTGCAGGGAGTCATTAAGTCCCTGGAGAAGGACATCCAAGGCCACAAGCGAGAGATCCAGGAACGAGATGAGACCATTCAAGATAAGGTGAGGACTCGCTTCCCGGCCTCCGTCAGCTGTGGCAGTGGGAGAGGGAGGCTCCCTGGCTTCCTGACACATCCATTTAACTTGGTGAGGACGAGCTGTTGATGAAATGCTAAATACCGACAGCACATCCTGGTAAGTTCTGCCGGAAGTCCCAGGAACAGGAGCAACCCACTGTGATGACATTGGACACTGAGTCCCAAGATCACACAGTCTGTAGGGATAAGAGGCTGAGGCAGCTAACTCCAAGGCCCCAGCCCATCGCCCCACGCGTGCTAGGAGGCTACATCTCCGTAGACTGGGGGCTGATCGCCTGCCACATTGCCCACTAGGGCCTCCTGCTCAAAGAAGGGACTCCTGGGCTTGCCCTGCCCTGTGTCTACAACACGCCCTAGCCAGCTGGTACCAAATTTTAGAATGCCCTTTTCACAGGGAACTCAGAAGACCAAGACACATTTTACAGGGCACACCATTTTACAGGGCAGCTCTGAGAAAAAGCGTCAGGATGAAAAGGAAGTTGTCTAAGATGTGTGCCCTCCTGGTCCATCCCTCTGCCACTGCTCCCTGAGCTGGGTAGGACTCTCCCATGGCTAGCACGTGGCCTTCAGCACCAGGCCCTTCCACAGACCAGCCAACTTTGCAAAGTCCTTGATGCTGGTCCCCTCACAGGGCTTGGGAGGAGCATTTGGCCTGTTGCCCAATGTCTGCAGGTGTTTCTGTGTATACCCCAGGTCTTTGTTTTGGTTTGGTTTCAGCAGAGATGCGTTGTCAAAGCTGTCTTCAAATTCTCCTAAGAGGATATTGTGCAGAGAAAGAGGAAGGCCGCCTGCTCTGGATGTGCAGCAGCCTCCTAACTGGCCCAAGGGCCTCCCCGACCCCTGACCTCCACCCCACCAGGGCTGCCCAAGAAGCAGCAAGCAGTGTTTCAGTCAGCTCCCTTCACTTCTGCAGCTCCCCATTGCCTACAGCAGGGGGCAGCAGAGTCTTCTGTAAAGGGCTGGATGGGGACTTTGTCTCTTCTCCGCTTGGTCTCCCTGCAGCCACAGAGGCACCCACCCAAAAACCAAAGCCGGGCTTTAATTCAGTACAAGTTCACCAGAGCAGGCAGCCTCGTGCTCCGGAATGACAACTGAACCCTTTCAATTCAGTTCAGGAGGGCCTTCTCCCTCTCCTTCCTCCAGCCTTGCTCCTGGCTTCCCCCTCAATAAAATATGGTACCTACCACTTACCATATTTGAGGCTTACATGTGCTTACAACTTGCTTTCCAAGCTGGTGTTTACTCCTTAGGGGCAAGGGATAAAATCCTAACACATGACCAAAGATCTTCACTCAGTAGCCACTCGACGGGTGGCTATACCCGTGTTCCGTTCACTATGTCATGCATCTTGGTGATTGGAAGCAACGGCTAGCTTGTGCTTATGCGTCCTGTGGTTCAGATGTGACAGCGTGTCCTGTCTCTGGCCACAATGTCCTGAGCCTCCCCTGAGGACACTGAGTGGGACTCAAACAGCTGCATGCTGGGGGCCAGGCTGGGAGCCAGGCTGCTGCTTCCCCAGGCCCAGTCCCTCAGTGGGGGGGACCAACAAGCCGGGACTCTGCTGGGTAGGTCTCCTCCTCTGGCCTGGAGGTCTTGGTGCAGCTCCATGTCTACACAGAGTGCGCATCCCAGGCGGAAGCTGCTTGGCTGCTTGGCTTTTCCATCCAAGCCCCGGGAAGCCTGTCCTGCGTGCAGCCAGAAGCAAGAGAAGGGAACTTAACCTGCCTCCTGGCAGTGTGGCCGAGGCCACATCGTAAAGGAGCCGCAGTGCAGGCTGGGAGATGCTGCTGAGCCCATCCTGTGTGTGAATGAGTGAGTGAGTAAATGAGTGATACAGACACTCAGGGGCCGGTGCTACAGCCTGGCAGTGGGAGGGCAGCCTTGGTATCCCCAGCAGGAGTCCCAGGGCTCCACACCCCGGGCCCTTGCTTGCCACCTGTCTCACTTCTGTTTCTCATCCCACCCTAGGAGAAGCGAATTTACGACCTAAAAAAGAAAAATCAAGAGCTAGAGAAATTCAAGTTTGTGCTGGACTATAAAATAAAGGAGCTGAAGAAACAGATAGAACCCCGAGAGAATGAGATCAAGGTGATGAAGGAGCAGATTCAGGAGGTGAGAGCTGTCGGGCACCTGCTGGGCCTCCTGCAGGGCTCCTGGCTGGCCTGAGGAGGTGAGAGCCATGGGGCACCTGCTGGGCCTCCTGCAGGGCTCCTGGCTGGCCTGAGGAGGTGAGAGCCGTCAGGGCACCTGCTGGGCCTCCTGGCTGGCTCCTGGCTGGCCTGAGGAGGTGAGAGCCGTCGGGGCACCTGCTGGGCCTCCTGGCTGGCTCCTGGCTGGCCTGAGGAGGTGAGAGCTCTGCTTACAACTCGGCTTTGTTCCCCGGTTGTGTGCGGCCTCTGCCTGTCAGAACGACTCAGAGAAGGGCATCCCGGGCCTGAGCTGTTCGGAAGCCAAGGGGTTTGGGATCTCACCCTCTGGAGGCCTGGGCCAGGCTCTGGTCCTCCGTTGACCTCAGGGTGCAATGTTCCAGACCCTTACAGGGAAGCTGCAGTGGCTGGGCCCTGGGCCAGAGGAGACCCATGTGGCCTTCAGCCTGTCTGTCATCGCCACAAAGCACACAACTCCACTCAGCAATATTTTTTTTCCACCTGGAAATGTCCATCGGGGCCCTGGCTAAGGCCGTGGTGTTTGGGCTTCATCTGAGAAGGAACAAGAAGTCATCGGAGGCTCCTGAGCAGGCAGGTGGTGTTAGTAAGAAAATGTTCTGGGAGGGACGACAGCGGAGAGGAGCGAGGTGAAAAGCAGGGTGAGTTGCAAGGGTCCCTGAGTCTCCGATGAGGTACAAGTGTGTCCCCTTTGCTTCCCAAGCACCCACACACACATTGCGTTTTCTTACAGTGTGTTCACCTGTTAACCTTTCCTCACTGGGTCAAAAAAAAAAAAAAAACAGCTGACAGACAATAGGGCCCAGAGTTAATATGAGACTTAAAGTAGAAACATAGAAATCTTTGCTGATTCCTCACTTTGGCCCCTGTGATCCAGATCTTGGCCAATGCCTGTCTGACCAATTTTTTAAAGATATGTCAATCCCGTGCTCCTCTATCCTGCCATCCCCCGGCCAGGCCTCCTGGTCTCCTGCCTGGACTCAACTCAGGCCTCCGGGGTGCTCACAGACAGGCCCGAGTGAATGCCCCCAGCCATGTCCCAGCCCCGGCTGTGGAAGCCATTGGCTCGCTCTCTCTCTCTTTCTAATTATCTTTCAAATAAAATAAATACCTCTTTCAAAAAAAAAAGGAAGCGCAGAGTCCCACCCATCTGAAAGACCCTTGTACTTCGGGGCCCTGGAAAGCATAGCTCACTCGACATCTGCCATTGGGATTAAGGCTAGGCTGGTGGTGTCTCCCCCGACAGCTGTTGCAGTCCAGTGGAGATGGGTCGCCACAGCCTTCATGCTTAGCAGGGACAGTGCCTGCCCCTTGGCACTGATTCTGACAGAGTCTTCCCACTCCTGTCCCTGGTGCCACTTGCTGCCAAGGCTGATAGCTGGGCCGGTGCCTTCTGGGGAGGGTGGAATCAAGGACCCTCAAAGTCCCCTCTCCTATAGAAGGGATGCTTCAAGCCCCCACTGTTGGGTGGGGGGCAGAGATCTAGGTACCCGTCTGTAGGGACTTGTCCAGCTTCCTCCACTGACTCAGGGGTCTTCCCTTCCTTTCTAGGGGAGAGGTTTCCAGAACACATCATGCATTCTTTCACCCAGCACAGGGTTCCTCAGCCTCAGCACCAGTGACTTATGGGAGTGGGCAGTCCTCTGCAGTGGAGTGTCTGTCCTGTGAGTTGTAGGGCGGGAGCAGTCTCCTTGTCTCTGCCCACTGGATGCCAGAAGCACCCTCTGCCAGGGACATTGTAACCCAGCCCGCTGAGAATGCCTGAGTGTGATAAACACCCCGGGGGAAGGAGGCAGGCTCTGCACCCCGGAAAGGGACGCCAGCTGTGTAGCCTGTGACCTACATTTGACATTTTTCTGAATTTTTCTCTAAAATAGAGTATTGTTTTTTAAAAAGTTTGTTTACTTGAAAGGCAGTTACATAGAGAGTGGGAGAGACACACAAAGAGACTACAAGCCAACTTCCATCCACTGGTTCCTTCCCCAGGTAGCCACGTCAGCCAGGACTGAGCGAGGCCAAGGCCGGAGGCCTGGAACTCCACCCCGTTCTCCCACTTGGGTGCAGGGGCCCAAGTATTGGGGCCATCCTCTTCTGCTTTGGCAGACACCTTGCCAGGAGGCTAGATCAGAGGTGCAGCATCAGGAAACCAAACCAGCACTCAGGCAGCAAAACCCCCTGTGCCAGAAGTCTGGACACAAGAGACAGATTCTTGTCAAAGAAGTTTGAAGTTTTGCCTAAGAACCAGAGCAAAAGAGGAGAGATTCCTGTCCCTCTTCCATTCTGACCTAATCTGCTGCTGTTGCCCCCAGCAAGGCCGGAGAAGGGCACACACAGCTGGCTGTAAGCATTCAGACCTGCCTTTCCATGTTGCAGCTGTTGGCTCCCTGGTTTTAGGAGGCCAGGGTGCAGCCTCCTGACTGGTCTGCCTGGCTGCCATTGTGCCCTTTGTACCAAGCCCTCTGCATCAGTCTCCTTGAGATGCAGGTGCAATCACCCCACTCCTGGGAAACCCCTTGGGGCCCCGTGCACTTGCTTTCAGCACTCAGGCCAAACTTGCGACCCTTCTGCCCTTGTGTTCCATGGAATGCACATAGCTCAGCCAATGCCCTCTGCGGTCCCTCCCGTTGCCTCCATCCTCAGCGCAGCCTGGCACAGACACCCTGCCTCCCTGGGAGCCAGCAGGGAGGCCCAGGCTGCCATGCCTCTGGCCTGCTCTCTCCTCCCTGCCTACAAGTCTCCTGTCCCTTTCGCCCTCTGCTACTCACTCCTCTCACGGAACCCGCCTACAGCAGCGCTTCCCTGGGTGCTGCCCACACGTCTCCCCGTGCTCACACAGGCTGATTTCTACCTGTGTCACAGGTAACCTTATATTCTCTCTTTGTTTTAAGATTTATGTATTTTTATTGGAAAGGCAGATTTACAGACAGAAGGAGAGTTGGGGAGAAAGACCTAACTGGGACACAAACCAGCGCCCATAGGGGATCCCAGAACTTGAAGGGGGAGGACTAGCCAACTGAGTCATCACACCAGGCTCCCCACATTAACTCTGCTTTCTCCCCCAGCCCCAACAATGGAGGCTTCTTAAGGATACAGACGGCCTCTCCATCACGGTCACGCCTCTGAGCCTGTGACAACTGGATGCCCTATATAATGGGCACATTCTTTCTGTAGCCACCCAAGCACCCATACTGGCTGTGTATGCCCAACTGCTCTGGCCAGCTCTACTGCCACTACCTGCCCATCTTTATCTCCCAGAGGCAGGTTGCTTCCGCCCCTGCTCACACCCTCGCTGCCCTCCCTTCACCCACTATGTGCACTGCACAGCCATTGATTCATCAATTTGTTCATCAGCACATTTTGAGTGCTGCCTTCATGCCAGGTGTCAATGTCGAGGGGCTCTTTTAACAGAGAATTAAAGACTACCCCCAGGATAGAGATGAGGCACGTTAGGTTGCCAAGAGCTATGAAATCTGACCAAAGGGTCTCAAGGACTGCTCCACCAAGCCATGCGAGGACACACTGAACTTCTCATTCCCCCACAAGTAGCCAGCATGCTTCCCTATTATCAAGAGTGTGGAGGGAAATGGAACATCCCTCCTTTGCTTTGGACAGAGTTGCATCCACTGGGAGCTCATACTCAGCCTTCTCCTGATCAGAAGCTCCCCAGCTCATTCATGCATCCTTGGTTAACACAAATATAGCCGTGGTAGAGCCCCGTGCTTGGCACGACACTGAGGACACCGCTCGGGATACCCACATTCCCTGTTAGAACACCTGGGTTTGAACCCCAACTCCACTGCTTTCATTTTCTTTTTATGGTTTTTTCATTTATTTGAATGGCAGAGTTTCAGAGAAAGAGTGAGACAGAAAATCTTCCATCCGCTGGTTCACTCCCCAGGTGCCCCTAACAGCCAGGGCTGGAGCAGACCAAGAAGCTGGCCTCAGTCACCGCCTGCCATAAGTCTGGCAGGGACCTGAGTACCTGCGCCATCCCTGCTGCTTCTTAAGGTGTTCAGAAGCAGGAAGCTCAGTGGGAAGCAAGCCAGAGTTTGAAGCTAGGTATGGGATGCGGGCATTCCTGGGAGTGTCTTAACCACCACACCAAACACCTATCCCAGGCCGAAGCTGTTGAGAGAGTGAGAGCAAGAAGAAAGATTTCAGCCCATTGAACACAGATGGGAACTGGAAAGCAGTCAGGGGAAGTGTTCCCATTGGAAGACACCAGCTCTCAAGGCCAATTCCGTCCTCCTCCTCACCTGACCATGACCTCCCCCCTTCGTTCTCTGCAGATGGAAGCTGAGCTGGAGCACTTTCATAAGCAGAACACGCAGCTGGAGCTGAACATCACGGAACTGTGGCAGAAGCTCAGGGCCACTGATCAGGAAATGCGCAGAGAGAGACAGAAGGTGTGGGCACCTCCCAGGTCCAGCGGGATAGGGATGGGACCAGGCCACGGCAGGGACACTCTTCCTGCTGTCACCCACCTTCTTTCCTTGCTGACAGTGCTGCCTGATCTCAGGCAGACTCATGCAAACGGACATGACTACACCCACCTGAAACTCTGAAATGACGCTGGGTCACACGATCGAGGGAAGGTGCACGGGATCACCCGTAGCCTTTGTCTTGTCCATCCCAAGGAAGCACATGCTCAGAGAGGTCATCTGTGACCAGTGGCTCAAGGCCATGGTCACCAGAACTCAGCCAAGGTCAGGAAATCCTTGTGGGTGGCCTATTGGCATCATGAGTCAGGAAAGGAAGGCCAGAGAAACTCAGAAGCTGAAGACCTTCCCCCAGAGCCAGGTAGTATGTGCAGAGCTAGTCCTGGAAGCTAGGTCTTGCAACCCCTGGACAGAACATGGTTTTGCATCCTTCTTCCCGCTCAGAGGCAACTCCATCACTGAATCAGGATGGATGTTCCCAGCCTCCATGCCAAGTACTGGCCCTGCCCTGGGTCATGCTAGAAGTGACAAAGCTACCAGCACCAACCGAGAGGCCCTTCACCGCTGACGGGGATTTGTGGCCCATCCACACGGTCGTTTAGAATTCAAGGCAGAAACCACAGAATGTGGATAAAAGGCCAGGGGAATGAAGAGAAAGGAGAGGCCTTCTGTCTAGCTCAAGGTACAGGCTGCAGGTATCAGACACAACAGGGAGAAAAGAGGGCATCCAGCCCAAGTGTGGGCCAGCCTGAGTGCCTGAGTTGTGGGGAGGGGAGGGGGTTCACCACCCACCCCCAACAGCACTCCTGCTGCCAAGAACGATACTCCACTAGGTGAGTGGCTGGGGGTGGGGAGCAAGCTGCCAGGAAGAAATGTGGCCACCTACCCTGGTTCCAAAGGAACAGGGTGGGTACTCATCTCCGAAGGCCTGGGGTCCTGAAGGAAAACCAGGGCCCACAGAGAGAGCTTCCCACAGATGAGGTGCCCCTCCTGAGGGGATTGAAGGAGACTGAGTGTTCAAGTCTCAGGGCTTCTATCCCTTGGCCTTGAGCCCATCTCTGGCTTCCTGCCCAGCGTGGTCCCTAACAGCACAAGGTTCCACATGAGGCGGCTGTAGTCCCTTTCTGTGCCCTTAGCCCCCACTCACAGCCACCGAACACCCCGTTTGTCTCTAATTGCAGGAGCGAGACTTAGAGGCCTTGGTCAAGCGGTTTAAGACGGACCTTCACAACTGCGTGGCCTACATCCAGGAGCCCCGGTTGCTGAAGGAGAAGGTCCGGGGTCTCTTTGAGAAGTATGTGCAGCGGGCAGACATGGTGAGCTGGAGCTCCCCAACCCCCAACAGCCACCTGGCCTGACCCTGCCCCACGCCGCCTTGCGCCTTGCGTGGGCTCCCCTCCCCGCCCCCTTCGCTGAGAGCTCCCTCAACCCATCAGGTGGAGATCGCAGGGCTGAACACAGACCTGCAGCAGGAGTACGCCCGCCAACGGGAGCATCTGGAGCGGAGCCTGGCCACGCTTAAGAAGAAGGTAGTCAAGGAGGGCGAGCTGCACCGCACTGACTATGTGCGCATCATGCAGGTACCGCGTGCCGCGCTCTGCCTGGCTGAACCCTCAGCCCAGGCTCCCATCTGTGCGTCTGCCCATCGGGAAGCTAGTAGCCTCCCCTGGTGCTTCTTTCTGCTCCTCGCTTCTGAATCTCCTGATCTCCAGACTGTGACGGTGGCCAAGAGCCACCCCCCCACCAACGAGGTTTCTTTTTAAAATATCTGTTATTTGTTTTAAAGTCAGAGTTCACTCCCTAGATGACCCACAATGGCCAGGTCTGAACCACGCTGGAGGCAAGAGCATCATGAGGGTCTCCCACGTGGGTGTCAGGGGCCCAAGCACCAGGGCATCTTCTGCTGCTTTTCCCCAGGCCATTAGCAGGAAGCTGGATGGGAAGTAAAGCAGCCAGGACACAAGCCAGTGCCCATATGGAATGCCAGCATCACAGGCAGAGGCTTTATGTGCTACACCACAATGCCAGCCCCACCGAAGAGGTTTTCTAAGTACCTGCATGGCCACCCGCACACCACCAAGGCCCCCTACTTCACCAGACTCCTGTGCTCTTTGCTCTGACCGGTCTCGAGCGAGGCACGCCAGCATCCCGTTTCGCTCCTCTATTCGGCCTCTGGTCCCTGGAGATCTCCATCCATGGCACTTTAGCTTCCAGCGTTGCTCATCTACCTGTGTTTTTCTGCTTTTGTTCTGCTTTTCACACTTGCTGGGGCACGCCTGTCTCCACCCTCCCCACCCTTATCTTTTGGGTCCTGAGTTGGCCACACCCAACCTGAGTAGGCCTCACTCTGACTTAATGAGTCCTTACTCCCACCACGGGGACCTGTTCTCAGGATTGCCCCCTGGGGATTCTCCCACCAGAGTTCTGTGCATCCTTGCCAGCAAGCTGCCCCTCCATTGAGTCACTGCCCGGTGCCTGAGCCATGGAAGCAGCTGGGAGCGCAGAGGAGCAGGCCTTCTGGGTGGCACCCTGTTAGGCTCCAACACTCACACAGAGCCTTTGCAAAGGAGCTCAAGGGCCTGGATCCCAGCAAGCTCCCCGGGACCTCTGGGGTGCAACAGGCTGGGTGTGGAGCAGAGTGACAGCATGAGTAGGCATCATAGGGACACAACTGTCACCTGTGTCCTGTCACTGGAGCACAGATAAAAGGAGTCCACCAAGGGGTGGCTCTCTGTCCATGCCAAACAGATGCCCAGAAGCCAATTCCATTGGAGGAGGAAAGGAAGGAACTGAGGGAAGACCACAGGCCGGGAGGAGGGTGCAGGCAGCCATACAAGGCTGCTTGGGGTAGGCGTCAGGCCTCCCTAGTGGGTGCTGGGCTGGGCTGGGAGAAGGAAGGCTTGGGTGGCTGGCAGACAGCCCCCATCCACAGGGGAATCCTGGAGGGGGGCTTCTGTACTGCAGCATTGTGAGCTGGTGTGCTGGGCTGGAGGCCAGGGGTTCCTGTGGCTGCAGAAAAGTGACTCAGACAACCAGAACGAGAAAGTTCCCAGGGGACAGAGCTGTGGCTCCCCATCTCCTCAGCCAGAGACATCACAGAGTGGCTTTGTGTAAGAACTTTGTTTGCAAGAAGTTTGGGAGATTTTTTTTAAAAGTGTCCAACAACAACACACATACACACATCCTCCCCCTCCTCCCCTCCAGGGGTATCTGGCTGATAAAAACCATTTTCTTCTTTGATCCTGAACTCACAAGATGGACTGGCCCAGGGCCAGGCCAGGTGGCAGGGCCAGTGCAGGCAAACCTGGGTACAGGGCTGTGCACACCCAGGTTGTGCTGCTTCAGCTGCTCATTTGCCAGGAGGCCTGGGGGGAGTGCCTTAACTTTCCCAGAAGCCGCTCCCTATTGTGGATGCTGGGGAGACAGTACAGAGCTCTCAACCCCACAGGGTAAAGCCTGGGATGCTGGCTGCGTGCACATGGCCACTCAGCACACCCCTGGCCTGCTCCTTCTCCACACAGGGACTTATCAGGAACCCAGATGGAAATCCCATGGTGGAGCATGGACCAGGGGATGTCTGTGGCCTGGAGGTACAGGGAGTTGTACGGCACCCCTGCAGGCAGCTCCAGGCTCCTGCTACCTTAGCACATGTTGGTCAGGAACTGGGTGGAGCAGCATCTACACGTGGCAGGATCCCAGTGCTTCAATCCAAGAAGGCCATGGAGGGTTGGGGTGGCTGTGGCATCCGAGAGCAACTCCTTAGGAGATAACAGGAAATGAGGCCACTGCCTCATCTGTGTATTCAGATAGGAGCCCAGAGCCACCCCCTTGCATTCCTGAGCACACCGCACAACTGGAAATAGGACGAGTTGTGACATACAGATATGTGGGACATATCTCCCATTCATTCGGTCCACATTGTATCAGGGTGCTTCTCACGCAGCACTCTGAGCCATAGAGAATTCCTGATGAATGTGAGAGTTCCCCTCCCCTCAGCCAAACAGTGTCTGCTCCATCCAGTGCGGGGCGCTCCCAAGGGAAGGAAGCCTCTGTTGTGCTTTAGGCACTCACAAAAGACTTCGGAGGGGGAAGTGGCATTTGAACTGGGCTCCAGGGTAAGCAAAGGGGTCTCAGGGAACAAGTGGACAGTGGAGACAGCCTGAGAGTAAGCAGAGGAGAGGGCTGAGTGATGGCTCCATTGGCTCATCCTCTGCCTGCAAGTGCTGGAATCCCATATGGGCTCCGGTTCATGTCCTGGCTGCTCCAATTTCCACCCAGCTCCCTGCTTGTGGCCTGGGAAAGCAGTCGAGGATGGCCCAAAGCCTGGCACCCTGCACCCGTGTGGGAGACCTGGAGGAAGTTCCTGGCTGCAGGCTTCAGACTGGCTCAGCTTCAGCCATTGTGGCTACTTGGGCAGTGAAACAGTGGATGGAAGATGTTTCTGTCTTTCCTTCTGTCTCTATAAATCTGCCTTTGCAATAAAAATAAATAAATCTTAGAAAAGACAAGGAAGGAAGGAAAAGAAGCGAAATGAAACCAAACAGCAGAGAGCGAGGCTGTCACGGGGCTGCGGATCCAGAGTGCACCTCGGGGTTTTGTGGACTGTCGGAGGGTGAGGGACGTGTGCCAGGCAAGGTGCAGAGTTTGCCCCCATACATCAGCACCACCCAGGGTTTCTGACGTAGGTATGGTGTCATTTTTGTTCCAAAGAGTGAACTCGGTTGGCAGGGTGGAGAGGCATGTGGCAGGAACACCTGTTGGGAGATGACGGACGAGGATAAGGGGAAAGGCAATAGAAACAGGTAACATTGGAGGAATGTCAGGTTAGGCATGGAGGGAAGCGGGAAGGATGGAGAAGAATTCGCGGGTGGCTCATGAGTGCAGGTAGGTGGATGACAGTTCCATTAAGTGAGTCCAGACAGACGCCAGTGGGGCAAGACCTCCAAGTTCCGGCCCTGCTGCCTGGCTTTTCCACATTGCAAGGCACAGGTGTCAACTCAGGGTAGGCCAGTAGAGGGTGCTACAGGCATTCCTTTCTCTTCTCTGCCCACAGGGAAGGCCCTGAAACAGCACACTGCCCCTGGTTTAGAACGCCAGCCGTGAGCTCCACGTTCCCAAGACAGGCCACTTGATCGACCTCAAGTTGGATTTTCCCCCACAGCCCATTAGCTAGGTGGGATGGAAAGATCAGGAACACAAAGTTTAATCCACTTGTCTGTTTTTTAACTTGAGACAGAGAGTGTGTCCGTTCTTTAGTTCACTCCTCAGATGCCCACAGTAGCTGGGCCTGAGCCAAGCTACAGCCAGGAATGACTGATTCAGCCCAAGCCTCCCTTGTGGGTGGCAGGAAGCCAACTGCTTGAACTACTTGCTATCCTCCAGGGTCAGCATCAGCAGAAGGAGCCATGGAGAGCCAAGCCCACCCTGACATCGGATGCCGGGGTCTCAATAGGTGACTTAACTGCCATGCCAAAGAGCTGCCCCACGTTCATTCGCATTTTTCAATCACAGAGATACTGAAAGATATGCAGATGACCTCAACATGACCTTTGGATACTTCTGAACACGGGCCCCTCCAGAAAACACGCAGGGAGAACCCAGAATGGAGGTGGCATGAATGGGAAGAGAGAAAGCAAAGTGTAGAATCAGCCGACACAGAGAAGCAAGATGCCCTGGACGCAGCCACCATCCCCCGCTGCAGGGTCTGTGCACCATCCCAAGTATCCTCAGATAAAATCAGTCAAGCAATATGTTTTTCATAAGGTTGATGGACAGAGAAGTGAGGTGATGTGTGCCCAGGGCTGTCCATCTTGCAGGAATCCAGTCTACCCTCACACTTATAATTTATTACTCTTTATTCTCATCATCCAGCTATTAGCATCTGATGTTCTGCCTGGAACACTTGGCCCCAGGCCTGGAAGACTTTTCTCCATCTTCTGTCTCCCCTGGGAGCCTTCCTCACATTGGGTTGGGCCCCAGATTCAGAGTCTGCGAGTATTTCTGTGCTCCAGAGCCAAGCAGGCCCTCTCATGTCCATACTGTAACGGTAGAAAGCCTTCAAGCACTCGTCCACAGGTGGCGGGAAGGAGTGAGGGATGAACAATCAGAAAACAAGGTGGTCTTGAGTCAGAGTCATACCCCGAGAGCCCCTTTAGTTGATGACATGTCATGGAGATGTCATAGCAGAGAGATCCAACAGCTGGAAATCGAGGGTCGGGATGGTTGGGAAGCCATCAGGGCAGAGATTCTGGGGCCAAGGAGGAGAACAAGGAGAAGAGCTGCGGGCTGATTCCTAATCGCAGCAAGCAGGCTGAGCCAGAGACCCAGCACCAGCACCAGCTCAGTGGGATCCAGTAACACAGCCTTGGAGAGGACGCAGAGGAGGAAATGACTACAGATGCAAATGGAGAGTGCCGAAGAGCAGCACTGGGAGCTTCTCGTCTTTATCGTATTATGACTTTATTGAATGAAGCAGGAGAAGTGGAGCCGACAAACAGGAAGAGTGGGGCAAGAGCCACTTGGCTAAATTGCCAGGAGCTCCTCGTGGCTCTCTGGGGGCTCCCTCTGCTCTTGGGAGGGCGCCCGCCCCTCCCTTCCCCCTCAGTCTCTGATTGCCCTGTGAGGGAGGATTGCATCTGACCTCAGCTCGGCATCTGTTGCGTTGTCACTCGTCTGCTCATCCATCCCTTATCTGTGGATGGAGCACTTCGCACACGAAAGGGTCCACAGTTCCTGCCCCTGATACACAGGTACTGACGCCATGGTGTCATTCCTGACAGAGTGAGCATAGAGAAGTTTCTGGAAAGGAAACCAGCAGAGAGCTAGCATCTGGAAAGGTAAGGTGCAGGTTGGTGTTCACAGAAGAGACAACAGAAGAAAAACTAGGCACTCCTTTGAACCACAGGCTCTAGTTCGGAGAGTGAGACTGGTGAGAAGGAGCGGGCATCTCACGGGCAGCCAGAGAAGCTTTTCCTGACGAGATGAATCCACACGTTAGACCTCTAGAGGGACAGACATACGCTTAGTGAAAGAGTCTCGGGGTCCCCAACCCATGTGTCCATGGTCACCACTCAGACGGGAGATCATCCTGTCCACACTGCGGCTCCTGAGGCATCGACCCAAGGGAAAGCTCCTGCTACAAAGCTGGTCCTGCAGCCATCTGTTTTGCTTTTGCCTCCTCTGGGGGCTCAAACCTTCGAGGGCTTTGGTCCGGCCTGAGGACCAACAGCAGCATCTCTCGGGAGCTGGTCAGACATGCAGATTCCCAGGACCCACTGTGGACCTCCTGAGTTCGAAAACTCCATGAATGGGAAGCGCCGGTGTTCATTTGCATGGTCAGGAGCAAGGCCTCGTGGTGGACAGGATGAGCACTGGCCCATGGGGACCAGAACCCCCAAGTGCCAGCTTGGGGCCCTGGCGCTGTGCATGAAGCAAAAGGCAGATGTTTGAAAAGGGGTCACTTGGTCCCAGAGTGCAAAAAATGTGTGGAATCCACTTATACAAGGAATCTTCCAGAGGTTCATGAGAAATAAATGTTACGAAAAAACTATGCTTGGATTTCAAAAGAACATTTGTACTAAAATAAATTAATCTTTTAATTCCATTTTCCACAAACCATTAAAAGCATATGCACATATTTATGGAAGGGAGGGATGAATCTTCATCCAACAGATAAGAGAACTTCAGCTGGATATAACAGCAATTGATTATCTGTTTGCTGTTCTGTGTTACTAAACAGCTTGTTGAGGGCAGGACCCTTGCTTACGTCTGTCTGCATTCTCAGGACCCAGTGGAAGCCTTGTAAATACAGGTCTAATAAGTGAAGGGGACCAAGAAAATGAATACAGTGTAGCACAGTACTTTCAAACTTTTGGAGCTGGAATCTTGGACCTGCCACTTGCTAGCTATGTAATGTGAACAAGTTACATAGTCCGTGTGCCTCAGGTCCCTCTTCTGTAAAACTGATTGTAATAGACTCTAGCCATCGAGTGACTGTGTCGCATAAATGCATTTAGTCCATATTTTGAAAGTGCTCAAAAAAGCACTGCCGCTGGAGTTGGAAACAGCGTGGATGGATGGAAATGGCACCGAGGCCACTCAGAGTACTGGTGTCTCAAGAGGCTGAGCAGTGAGAAGAATAAAGATCCAACAGTGGATCCCCAGCCCCACGAGGACGGGCCCCGTGCCCACCCATCACTCATCCATTCATACTCCCTCTCTTTCCTCTAGGAAAATGTCTCTCTGATCAAGGAAATTAATGAGCTACGCAGAGAGCTGAAGTTCACCCGCTCCCAAGTCTATGACCTTGAAGCAGCTCTGAAATTGACCAAGAAAGTCCGACCACAGGATGCTCCAGAGGCAGGTAATATCACCAGTGACCTCCATCAAGTCATGCCCCCGCCCATGGCCTTCTTAGAGCCTCTACAGGCCACGCAACCTTAACCGAAGACCTGAGTCCTTGCAGACTCTCCTAAGTCCTCCGTCACCTGCCTCCAGACCTCAGGGTTAGAACCACTCAGAACTCAGAATCCTTACAATTTTAGGAAGACCTGACTGTGCTGTGTGTTATGTAACATCCCTAGAGGGGTTTGGGACAGCACCCTGAAATCAAACTCATTAGTATTCAGTACTTATATGAATATTCATGAAGTGCTCCATGAAATTTTTTTTAATGTTCCATTTTTAGAATTTTTTGCATTTTGGAATTATGGATTAGGGGTTGTGGGCCTGTCCAATTAGAGGAAGACAAAAAGGAAAATGAGAAGTTATTTAAAGGGAGAGAGACAAGGAATACTTAAATTAAAATAGTACTGGATTTCTGACGGCCAGGGCAAAGGGAATCAAAGAAAGATCATTTACCTTGGTACTCATTGTGTGACAAAGCAAGTTTTTCTTTCCTTTCTTTCTTTCTTTCTTTTTTTTTTTTTTTACAATCAGACCTTTTCCTGGCACTAAATTTTATGAGAAGCTTATCACATGGTTTCTTAAGAAAGAAGTGTTGCATAACCACAGGCAGACTAGCCACAGTCCTGCTGGCAACGAAAAACATTGTTCAGGTGTCCACCTCTTATCTGCACAGGCAACAAACCCCAAGTGTGTAAGACATTCCTGCAGAAACGTAAGCCCAAAACTGTGCTGCAGGAGTTTGTCTTCCAGTGGTGTGCAGGTGGGAGTCCGGCCTGGGGACCTCTGAACAGAAACCTCTATTGGGGCTGTGGACCAAGAGTCCCACAGGCCTGTTGTTTGTAGTTATGTCAGGTGTGATCACCGAGGGAAGGCAGCTGAGGAGCCCACAAGACCCTCTCGTACATCTTAAACTATTACAAACGGTGTGTGTGTGTGTGTGTGTGTGTGTGTGTGTGTGCACTCACGCGTGCACATACGTCCACACGTGTATGCATGTAACTGTGCTGCCTCTGGGAAGGGCTGAAGTTGAGACACATCAACCCCTCTGCGTAGTGGCTAAAGTGCAGCATGAGGCCTCCAGACCCCACAGGAAGACACAGCTTGTATTACTTAGACATTTGGCTTTGCAGAGGTGAAACCGCAGAGGTAGAGCCTAGTTGACCCGTGAACAATTGCAAAACAACCCTTAACTGCGACTCAAAACCCACACCCCGCACCGTCAGGAACAGGTGGGACCTCTCCCTGCTGCTGTGTGATCCAGCCAGGTCCTTTGTACCTTTATGGACACGTCACTGCAGTCACTTGGGGAATGAATCAGAAGCAGAGGCACACAAAATGCCCAGGAAACATCCTGTGACTTCCACAAGTATCAACTCCTGTCTTCTTGTTTGATCCGTGATTGCCTCACACTCACCATGGATCATACTGGAGCAAAGCAAACATCCTGTCCTTTGGACGATAAATGTTCAGGAGGATTTCATTTATAACAATCAGAGACAAGCATGACCACTTTTCTGCCTGGATCATGAAAAGCCGGAATCTAACCTCTGATTGGGAACTCGGGGCCCCCAAAACAAATCAGCTCAGTCTTTCATTTGTTAAGGGAACTGGCCAGCCTGCCTAGCTTTCTAGCGTTCTCTCTGCATGAGACAGAGTGCCATTCCCCAAGCCACCGTTTTGGCCTTGGTGACTTTGTTATTAAGGTTCCGTAAACTTAGTGATGAACTGACAAATCTAATGGCTGCCCCTGCTTGACTGGCAGTGACAAAAACCACACCGTTAGAACTGGCTCATGAAAGGCAGCTAAATGAAAAGCTACTAAAATGGCGTAGGTAAGCCACAGGAATCCCAAGACCACTAAAGGAGTAGAAGGCAGGAAATTTTGAAAACTGGAAAATGGGTGAGTGCATGGTAACTGACTATAAAACTGAGAAGCCAGGAAACTAAACATGGAGAATCTAACAGAAACCTGATGGAGACCCCCAAAGCCCCCGTGATCTTGGGAATTCCCCAGAGCAGTCATGAAGTAGAGGTAGGTGGGGGTTGAATAAGGAAAATCCGTATAAGAAGCTTTTGGGCTCACTGCATATCCAATAGAATATTTAAAACTAGTCCCAGGCCTGGTGCCGGCATCCCTTATGAGCACCATTTCATATCCTGGCTGCCTCTCTTGCCATTCAGCTTGTGGCCTGGGAAAGCAGTCGAGGACGGCTCAAAGCCTTGGGACCCTGTACCCGTGTGGGAGACCCAGGAAAGGTTCCTGGCTCCTGGCTTTGGATCAGCTCGGCACAAGCCGTTGCAGTCACTTGGGGAATGAACCAGTGAACAGAAGATCTTTCTATATCCTATCTGTAAAGGAGGCTACCTTTCCAGTAAAAATAATTAATTAATTTAAAAAAAAAAACCAGTTCCCAGGGCCAGAATTGGGCATAGCGTCTTAAACTACTGCCTGCAAGGCCAGCATTGCATATGATGGCTGTTAGGTTCAACGACCACCTGTAAAGGAACAGATCAGCCAAGTGTAGGAAAGAAGGTAGATGGCCTTTCTTCTCCATGTGGTGGAAAGAAAGATGTGGAGAAGGGAACTACAAAGGAACAGAAAAGCAAGGAAAGAAATGTGCAGGGAGTTTAAAAGCCCTCTTGACGTGGAAGCTGAAGCAGGTGTCGCTTTGGTCCTTATTAGGTGAGGAATATTGGCTTGTGTCCGCATTGGTGCAGCAGTGGCTCTGCTGCCTCAGGGGGTGTGGATTTCTGCTGTCCTTTCCGGGTTCCAGTCTGAAGTCAGAATGTCTGCTAGGTTAGAAGCAAGCTCTGCCCTCCTGCGGCAACCATCAATGGCCAGTTCAAGTCCCGGATGCTCCACTTCTGAACCAGCTCCCTGCTAATGCAGCTGAGAAAGCAGAGGAAAATGGCCCATGTACTTGGGAACCTGCTACCTGTAGGAGAGATCCAGATGGACTTCCAGGCTCTTTGCACCAGCCTGGCCCAGCTCTGGGTGTCGTGGCTACTTGAGGAGTGACCAACAAATAGATTTGTGTGTGTGTGTGTGTGTCTCCTCAACCCTTCACCTACTCCCTTTGTTCCTTTCTGTAAGTTTGCCTTTCACATAAATATATCTTTAAAAAGAAACTACAGACCCACATCTTTTATACATAACAATAAATAATACAAAAAAGAGAAAAGAACAGCAATTACATTTGGATGTTATTACACCCAAAAGAATAAAATAGTTAGAAATAAATTTAACCAAGAAGGGAAAAGAATGAAAACTACAAAACACTGCTGAGATAAAACATCATAAATGGAGAGATATCTGTATTCACTACTTAGAAGACTTAATATTTTTATGATATCAGTACTACTCAAAGTGATGTACAGATCCAATGCAATCACTACCAAAATTCTTTTTAAATTTTTTTGAAGAATTTTTTTTTATTAAAAAAATCTTTACATAGTTAATTGGAGTAAAAAGGTTCACGGGCTATAGGAAAGTGGGTAACACTATTATTTCCATATTGTTTCCTTCATGTTTAAAACAGGGGTATTAAGGGAGAAGGCCCACCCAATTTCCCACCCTCCCCAGGTCCCGCTTGTAGGGTATGCTCCGAGGTTCTTGCTCAAGTGGTTTTGATAGTTCACCAGTTATGAATCGCTACCAGTCTTGCCACTCCAAGCACTATGAGGTCTTTGAAGAATCCACTGATTGACATAGTCCATCATAGAGTCTCCATTTGCCCTGTATTTCGCTGCCAACATATAGCTGAGAGGGTTGATTGACCTGTTCTGTTTTCTGTCTTTTCTTGGTTAGGATTCTGAGTCCAGCATTTCGATTGGGGAGAACCACAAAGAAACTTTGAGGTGTTCTCAGACCAGACTCTTGTATGTGCTAGCAAGTACAGGGCCCAGCACAGTCCATCACCCCGATCAGCTGGTGGTTGCGATCGCTGGGTTGGTTCTGTTTTCAGCCCTGACTTCCACTGGAACCAATGGGTGTTGCAGTCCAGCCTGGTTCAGCACATACTCAGCCCTCGCATAAACCACTGGGAGCTGCAGCCTAGTTGGAGCAACCCACAATAACCCCCACCAGGCCCGCCCCCTACCCTGGTTTTCCAGTATGTATAGCAGTAGCCCAGTCTGTCCCACACCGCATTCCACCCCAGCCCCTGTCCTGGTTTTTGTGCCCTCCCATGGAAGTGGTAACCCAAGAGGGAGGAGCCCACTCTTTCCCTCCCAGGCCACTCCCACTCCCAGATTATGCTCTCTCCAGGTAGTTCTGTGGTTTGACTTGACAGAACTAGGCCCCAGTGCCAGCTTCTGCCAGCTGAAGCTGCAGCTAAGCCCAAACAACCCTCACCCACTCTAATTTTGTTTGCACCAGTAGGAATAATCAGCCCAGCCTGGCTTTTCCCTGATCTAGTCCACCTGAGGCATACAGGTATTGTAGCCCTGCCTAGTCTGGTCTGTCCCCATCCCAGGTCACGCTCTCCAATGGGAATAGTTGTCCAGCAAAGGAACCCTTCCTTATTCCCCTGCCGGCTCCACCCCTCCCCTTCCTGGTTCTCATGCATGCTGGTTGGGCACTGTGGTCACATCTGGTACAGGCAACCTCACCTTGGCATTCCGTATTGTGCACTAGTTTTTGTTGCGACCGAACCCGGCTCGACCCACACTGTTCTGGTGCTCGGATTTGCCAGTGGATGACGTGAACAGATCAGCCTGGTCTTCCCCCGGCCCATGCCAAATGTATGCAAGTGGGTAACTTTCCATGGCCTGTTCTGGGCTGTTTCCTATCATGTTTCTTGCGCTTACCTGCCGGGTCTGTGTCCTGCCAGAGGAGTTGCCAAGGCTCCTCCATCAGAATCTCTCCCAATACCAGATTTTGCGCATACCAGTGGGTCCATGAGCCAGCCCTACTCAGTTCACCTCCTGTCCTAGCAGGAACACTGGCTTTTCCTGACTGGCCTTCAACCCAAACTGGTCCTTGCTGTTGGATGTTTCAGCCCAGCCATGGTTCATCCATACCCACATATGGCTCACACATGGCTTAGTAGGGGTTGAGACCTTGCCTAGTCCATCTCACATCTACCCTGGTCCTCCAGGACACCAGAGGGCATTGGAGTCTGGCCTGGCTCGGTGCATCCAATCCCAGTCCACACTTGTGCCAAGGGAGACTACAACAGTTTCCCGTTCAGAACACAGGCCCCATTCCAGGTCACATGCCCTTGGTGGGAACCTCAACCCACCTAGGGTTGTCCCCTTAGCTCCCCAACCAGGCCTGTCCCCAGCCATAGATCACGCGCATGCCAGTGGTTGCTCTGACTCAGCTTGGCTCAGCCCTCTGTCCCGACCTCTGCCTTAGATACTGTGGCTTAGCGTTCCTGGCTCATGCAGACCCATAGGTGCAAGAGCCTAGCTCGGCATGACTTGTGCTCCCTCCTAGTTTCTAGTTTTGCTTGTGGGCTAAGGTTTGCTCAGTCCTGCCCAGTCCTTTACCAATTGGCATATTAGCCAGCTATTGGAGCTACTTTGCCCAGCTTATTCGACCCCCAGGTCTGGACCACATGTTCACCAGCAGGAGCTATGACTTGCCAAGGGAGTTTCCCAAGTTCCTCCACTTGATCCACTCCCAGACCCAGTTCTCACACATGCCATTAGGTTTAGGCCAGGTTCCGGCGAAGTCTGGCCTTCTGTTTGGCTTTGTATGAGCTGGTGAACGTTGCAGCCCGGTCCACCCCACACTCTATTCAGGATGCACATTTGGGTGCTGCTGCCCTGACCAGTCCAGACTGTTGGGGGTTCCTTTACCTGTGATTCATGGCAGACTCCTTGGTCACACCTAGCTTAGTCCATCACCACCCCAACTCTTGAGCTATCCAGTGGGGCTAGAATTTCCACAAGGTTTGGCCCACACATCCTTCACAGAATCTACCCCCGGTTATGGTTCTCAAGTGCTAGTTAATGTAATGGCTTGCTTAATGTAACCCATCTCCTGATCCATCATCATGTCAGGTAACAGGATATGATTCTGCTGGACAAGCCCCGAGCCATAGGTTTTGCATGGACTGGTATTTGGTGGTCAGCACTATTCAGTGATTACAAGTTTTTCAAAGGAAGAGTTACTGTCATTGGAAATCTTTACAATTGCTTCACGTCCTCGAAGCACAATGGGTTCAACCTGGAGCTACCTCAGCAGCAATTCAAAGAATCAAAACCCCAGAGCTCCCAGGCTGGGTGGCCAGCAGGCGGAGCCTGGCACCAACTGGCGCACTGGCCACCCTGGGACAGCTCACCACGTACACGTGGTGGCAAGATGCCCCATCCTGAGGCCCACCAGCAGCCTGGAGGCTGCTGGAAGTTTAAACTCCCAGGCCCAAGATCGCACCCCTCCCCAATCCCATTCACTGCCCAATGAGGGTGGCAGGCGGGCCCGGACCTGCCCAGTCACGGAGACTTCCCCCTCGGTGTACTCACCCCGAAGGGAGCAGCCCCCGGAACCCAGGCAGGTCCGGGGACAGCTTACCACGTGCACATGGTGGCTGGCGTCTGGGATCCAGGCATGAGATGCCCCGTCCTGAGACCCCAATCACTACCAAAATTCTAATGACATTTTGACAGAAGCAGAAAAACCCATCCTAAAATTTTCAAACTGTTCTAAGCAACCAAAGCAATTTTTTAAAGTACAATGTTGAATGTCTTATGCTTCCTTGTTTCAAAAATTACAATGAAGTTACAGTAATAAAAACTGTGGTACTGGCATAAAGAAAAACGAATACATCAAGGTAATAGAACTGTGACCTAAATTCTGATTGTCAGCAAAGGTGACAAGGCCATTCAGTGAGAGTTGGACAGTCTTTTCAACAAGTTGTGTCAAAAAATTAAATATCTGCATGCAAAGGGATGAGAGTATACCCTACACTTGCACCGTACCCAAGATAATTCAAAATATATCAAAGATCTATGTGTGAGAACTAAAGTCTTAAAACTCCCAAAAGAAAACATAGAGGCAAGGCATCAGGACGTGGGTTTGGCAATTATTTCATTGGTAGATGATGACACCAAACGCACAAGCATCAAGATGCAACAAAAAAAGAAAAGAAAAAACTTTTGGATATGTCTAATAAAGAGCTGATATTCAGAAAAATATGAGTTAAAAAAACTCACCATCAAAAACAAAAGATAAAAATGGACAAGAGTCTTGAAACATTTCTCCAAGGAGAATATATAGATGGACAATAAGCACATGAAAAGATAGTCAGTAGAAACATATAAATCAAGTCCACAAGAAGATACTTCTGTTTACTGTAAGATGGCTGTCACAGGGCGCTGCACGATGGCTCGGTGTTTAAATCCTCACCTTGTATGTGCCAGCATCCCATATGGACACCGGTTCATATCCTGGATGCTCCTCTTCCCATCCAGCTTCCTGCTTGTGACCTGGAAAAGCAGTTGAGGATGGTCCAAAGTCCTGGAGCCCTATAATTGCATGGGAGACCCAGAGGAAGCTCCTGGCTCCTGTCTTCAGATCAGTTCAGCCGTAGCTGTTTCAGTCACTTGGAGAGTACACCAGCGAATAAAAGATCTTTCTGTCTTTCCTTCTCTCTGTAAAATCTGCCATTCCAAGACAAATAAAATAAATCTTTAAGAAACAAAAAAAAAAGGCTGTCATAAAAAATTAGAAAATAGCAAATGTAAGAAAGGGATTGATAGGGATGAAAAATGACACAGCTGCAATGGAAAACAGCACCGCAGTTCCTAGAAAAATAAAAAATAGGATGACCGTGTGATGCAGCAACTCCACTTCTGAATATATACCCAAAAACATTGAAAGGTGGGAACTCAGAGATACATGTATATGTCATGTTCACAAAGGACTATTCACAACTGCCAAAAGATGGATGTGCCTGTATGGCCATTGATAAATGGACATGGTGGCATAGTGGTTAAAGTTACATATGACACCAACATCCCTGTGGACACCAGTTCTTGTCCCGACTGCTCCACTTCTAATTCAGCTCCTTACTGGAAAACACAGTGGGTGATGGCCTAAGAGCACGGGCCCTTGCACTTGTGGGAGATCCAGAAGAAGCTCCTTGCTCCTGATTTTGGTCTAACCCAACCCTAGCTGTTGGCAGTCATCTGGAGAATGAACCAAAGGATGATTTTCTCTTTCAAACAACCTTTTTATATAGTGAAATCTTACTAAAACTTAAAATGAAGGAAAAATCTGACATAAGCAACAAGAAGGATGAATCCTAGAACTAATGTCTTTCTAAAATGCTTTTATTTATTTGGATGTTTTTCATCTTGAAATAGAGAGATGTCTCGCATATGCTGGTTCACTCCCTGAATGCTGCTACATCCAGGATGTGGTGAGACCCAAGCAAGAGCACAAATCTCACTTCAGATTTCCTCTGTCAGTAGCTGGGACTGATCCTCTGGATCTACTGCCTGCTTTTTCCCAAGGTGTGCCTTAGCAAGAAGCTGGAATCAGAAGTGCACTCAAACCTAGACACTCTAGTATGGGATCCGGCATCAATCAATATTTTAACTGCAGTACCAAATGCTCATGCCTCTACTAATGTCTTAATAAGCCAGGAACAAGTGGCCAGCATATGGCACAATGGATTAAGCCACTTTCTACAACATCATCATCCCAAACAGACACCATTTGGAGTCTGCTGCTGCGTTTCCAGTACAGCTCCATGCTAATGCACCTGGGAAAGCACCAAAAGATGACCGAAGTTCTTGGGCCCCTCCCACTCATGTGGGAGACCCCCTCCTGGAGTTCCTGTCTTTAGCCTTGGCTGGGGAATGCAAAAGCTCTCCTGTCTCTCCCTCTCTCTGCCTTTCATATACAGATACATCTTAAAGAAAAAGTAATAAACCAATAGCAAAAGGAAAATGTTGTATAATTTCAAGGAAGTGCAATGAAATTCACAGAGATCAAAAGTGGAGTGGCAATTTCCAGGCGGTGAGGAGTACAGAGGAAGGAGTAGGGTTTAATGGGTACAGAGGATTAGTTGGGTAAGATGGAAATGTTCCAGAGATGGATGGTGATAATTGTTGTACAACAATCAGAGTGTGCTTAAAGCCACAAAACTGTACACAGTAGACAGTAAATTTCCTGTTACATGTATCTTATTATCATCTTTCATTTCTTTTTAATTTGAAAAAAAGTATAATTATGTGATCACCCAAGTAGCACTGCCAGAAAATGGTTTCTCTTTTTATCCTTTGGCATTCAAAGATGCAAAAGAATCAACAACAACGCAGACTCAGTTGTGTTGAAGTTCACCACAAATGGCTGTTTGCTAGAAGCCAGCTGGAAACCAGAAGGCAAGGCCCAGTGCCTTTCATCTCCCAAAGCGACTCCCAATTCAGCAGTCTATACTAGCCAAGCAGCCCGCCAAGGGAGAGGGCAGAATTAAAGCATTTTCAGATATACAAGGGCCTGAGGAAATCTACCTCCGGGGCACACTTTCTCAAGGAGCTACTACAGATGAATATTCTTCACCCAACGAAGGCAGTAAACCAAGAAAGAAGCCACAGCATTCAAGGAACAGCACACTCAAACAGGAGTGACACGGGGGGATCTCTGATGATAGTGAAGGGAGATGCCAGCTGGCCAGAGGACTACAGAGCGGCCAGTCTAGAAGGAGCAGTTGAAAAGGCGCTTGGAAAAGATGAAACTGATGGAATATGATGAAATCTAAACATCTAATGAGAAGATTTACATCACTACAAGAATTAGCAATGTGTACACATCAAGTGAGGCAGATACAAAAAATAAAACAATGAGCTCCAGGGCAAGCAAATTTTGCCAAGAAGAAAAATGAGTTAGTGTGTATCATGTGGCTCACCTGTAAACAACCGTTACATAAATCATTACAACGTAAATTCTGATCTGGACATTGATCCACTCAAAATTCAGGGAATGGCAGGGTGGGAACTTCACACTGGGCCAGAAAGGGCACTGAAGAAAAGTGATGTACTCATCTCGCATGAGGAGTAACCCACAGAAAGGCCTGAAAATGAGCAAATACAAGCTCATCCATCAAAGACAGCTGGGTTTGGAAATAAACAATGGAAGAATTACCTAAAGTCATCGAACTGACTGTCCCTGAGGACTGAGAAAGGAACTCAAATATGGAATGTGAGGTTATTGTTATTTGTAGTAAGACTTAAAGGGTTATTTGACTCTAAATCATTGCCATTTATAACATTGACAAATAATAATTCTTAAATAAATGAAATATATTAGGAAAAGCATACTTGCCTTCCAGTTTCCTACCAGAAAGAGAAAAATACAGTCAGATCAGCATAGAGTGGAATAGGAGACTGACATGTAGCTAGCGGGGGGCGGGGAAGAGATCTCGCACAGGAAGACAGGGTAAGTGTAAGGCCAGCCTTGCCCCTGGAGGAAGGAAAGCCAGAGCAGCACAGAGCTCTCCTTGAGAATTTGTAGCCTAAGCCCACACTCAGGCAGCTCAACCCAACCCAACTGAGCTGACAGTTTAATTTAAAATGACCCCAAGTTTCAAGCAGAAGTAAATGCTAATTCTCTCTGAGAAAAAGTACATTTGATACCCAAACTTTGATGAAATCCCACAGATAATGTACCACAGAACACAGGCATACAGCCAAGAACCACTAAGAAGAGAAAATGCAGCACCATGAATGAAGACAGCAAGTGCTGAGCAACAGAATAAAGCCAACAAAAAACAAGGACAGTAGGATTACTAAAAGAAGGTTCGATGTTTTTGAAAGAATAAAAAAGGAATTTGAAAATAAAACAAGAACAAATTTCCAAAAACTGTATAGGCAAGTTTGAAGGGAAAAAAAAAGATACTTCTGGAAATTAAAAAAATAATGTTTGTAATTATAAACTCCATGGACAGATTGATTAGACACAAACTAAATAAACAAGAAGCAAAGTAGGTTACCGCAGACTGTGGCCCCTGGGCTGCCCTGTGGCTCTCGATGTGTGGGAAGAGCCTGCCCACGCAGTCCGTGGACTAAGGAGCTGTGCCTTATATAAAGCCTGATGCGAAGGGGAGCACTTTAATACTCAGGAGAGAGGAAGTAGCCAAGGGAGCAGGTGGGTAGGTGAGCAAAACCAGCAAGAGGTGAGAGCAGAGCATCCCCTAGAAGGTGGATGTGCATGGAGGCCTCTGCGTATTGTATCTGACCCCAGGGCCCCAGAGCCCCAGAGCCAGGGCACAGCTTGCCTGAGCAATGGTTGCCAGGGCAACCAGCACCAAGGACAAAGTGAAAGATCAAGACCCCGGAATAAAAGAAATGCTACAAACCCAGCGCATGGGATCCTAGCATGTGCCAGGATCCCAGATAGACGCTGGTTCTAATCTCGGCAGCTCTGCTTCCCACCCAGCTCCTACTTGTGGCCTGGGAAAGCAGTAGGGGATGGCCCAAAGCCTTGGGGACCCTGAACCCAAATGGGAGACTCAGAAGAGGCTCTGGGCTCCTGGCTTCAGATCGAAAAAGCTCTGACTGCTGGCGGACATTTGGGGAGTAAATCAGCAGACAGAAGATCTTCCTCTCTGTTTTTCCTCCTCTCTGTATATCTGACTTTCCAATGAAAATAAATATTTTTTAAAAAAAAGAAAGAAAGAAATGCTATGAGGTCCAGGAGCCTAGACATGGCAGGAAAGGAGATGCTTCAGGGAATGTGGACCACTATGAAATAGAAGCCAAGTCACCAGCGTTTGGCCAAAGGCTTGGGATGCTGGGGAGCAGGATGAACTCCTGCTCCTGAGGTCCCTCTGGACCCTGACCTTGCCCCAGATGTCCGCTGACCCTGAGCCAGAAAGGATAACTGAGTGTCAAAGGAGCATCCTCAAGAACAAAGGTGAGCAGCTACTCAAGCAGGGTCAGGACCTTCCACTGAGGAGGAAGGCCACACAGGTCGACAGGGCAGTGCCACCTGCCTGAGGTGAAGAAGGAAGGGCCTTAGGGCAGGCCACCAGGAGGCTCAGGAGAGGGGCCTGGCTGGGGTCCTGCTCAGCATGGGCCATGTCACTCCAAGCTGTGTCTCTTCATGACCCCCTTGTTCACCTGCTGCACATCACAACGGCTGAATTGTGCCTGCACCCCCCAGCATCTGAAATTGAGTGTGTCCACCCCAACCCCTATCCCGAATTGGTGTCTAATAAATGTTCGAGGGGAAAGAACGGGGAGGACAGGTGATCCAAAAACAGGTTCCCATGGTCATGTTCTGTCCTCTACAGTGCCCAGCAAGGACACGCTCAGTGTCTCCCCCACCGTGAGACTAAACGAACAAGAAGAGACTGGGAGAATCATTGAGATGCAGCGCCTCGAAATCCAGCGTCTCCGGGACCAAATCCAGGAGCAGGAGCAGGTTCCGGGACTCCACACCCTCGCTGGAATTCGGCTTCCTTCCCTCAGTTCGGAGGCGGACTTTGAGGTAGAGACCCAGTGATGCCCTCTGGAGAGACATCTCCAACCACAACCAGCAGAAGTTCCACGCGTGTCCCTGAGCTGACTCCAGCTGGAGTCCCTGCAGCCCTGACCCTACACAGCAGCTTCTTCCTCTCACTGCAAAGACCTGGGAATGTGGTCAGAATAAAAGGTGTTTGCTCAGACCCTTGTCCTACTTAGCCAAGGCCTGGAGGGTGCAGTGGGACCTCCCAGCACATGTAAAGTCCCTGTTGGGGCACAGGGCTGCCTGGCACTGCAGAGCTCACAGCAGACCTGCTCCAGCCTGGGCTGCCTGCTCCTGATGTCAGTGTCACTGCCTGCTGCTGCTCACATGGCTTCCACCTCTGCCAGCCAAGTCAGGACCAGCCAGAGGCTCCTACATTCTCATATTTGCGAAATGATGTTTTGTTTTAATAGCTGTGTAAAGATGAGGGAAAGGGGGCAGGTGTTATGTTGCCTCAGGTTAGGTCACCGCCTGGGATGCTGGCTGCTGCTCCACTTCCCATGTAGTTCCCTGCCAATACACCTGGGGAGGCAATACAAGATGGCTCAAGTACTTGGTGCCCAGCCACCCATGTGGGAGGCCTGGATGGAGTTCCAGACTCCTGGCTTCTGCCTGGCCATTGCAGCCATTTGGAGGGTGCACCTGCATACGAAAGATTCTCTGTCTCTCTTTCTCCCTCTCCCCCATCTCTCTCTATAACTGCCTTTCAAATAAATAAGTCTTTAAAGGAAAAAAGGAACATTAGGGAGATGAAAACAATCAATGATGAATGTGGCAAACTTCCAAGAATGGCACCCAGTTCTTAATATTGTCCTTAGGATGACAACTTCTGTACTTATTTCTTTTGTTTTCACATTGCCCTAGTCTGGTCATCTTTGTTCTATAGGGCCTTACCTAAATCCTGTATTTCTGAGGAGCTTTTCTCTCCCTGATAATCCTTTTCAGACCCCATTCTGGGACAGTCAGCCACCTGTAGATACCAGGAAAGATCATTCTTTATGCACTAAAGAAAGAGGGAATAAACACAAGAGTCCTTGTCTTCCACCACAGATGCCATACATCACCTAATACCCAGACATGTTTAGGCCTTTGGTCCCTGCTTAGCCACCTCTGGCTGTTCTAATCCTGGCACCTCCACAGCATTGGCCATCTTTCCCCAATCTGCCCTGCTGACATTTTGGCTGCTCCAGGGTTAGTTTTCACAGTGAGAGCCCAGACTCAGCTGTTCCGCTGGGCAAGACTCTCCTAAGACAGAAGGGTAACACGGGAAAGGTGCATGGCAGAGATCACAAAGCCCAATGCCTCGCAAGGTCTCTGCTTGGTGATCGTCCACCCCCTGCCAGGACCACCAGCTTACCTCCATCCATGATCCTGTGCTCCCCAACAAATCCTCTCTCAGGAGACAGGATCTGGTAGCAGGTACGCTGAGAGGCTCAACCTTGGAGAGCATTTCCAAAGAAATGGGCTCTTCCATCCCAGTGTGATGGTTCAGTGGCTAACTCCTCACCTAGCATGCTCAGGGATCCCATATGGGAGCCAGTTCATGTCCCAGCTGTTCCACCTCTTCTCCTGTTCTCTGCTTATGACCTGAGAAAGCAGTAGAGGATGGCCCAAAGCCTTGGAACTCTGCACCCGCATGGGAGACCAAGAAGAAGCTCCTGACTCCTGGCTTTGGATCAGCTCAGCTCCAGCCTTTGCAGCCACTTGGGGGGTAAACCAGCAGATGGAAGATCTTTCTCTCTGTATTTCCTTCTCTCTGTAAATCTGCCTTTCAAATAAAAATAAATAATGAAAAAACTTTTTTTTTTTAAAGTAATAGGTTCTTCTGGACTCCCAGCTCTCTCATTCCCAGCTGGCATCTGAGCTTTGCCTTTGCAGAAGAAACTGCCCCAACATGAGACTGGGGAGGGTGACGGCAGAGCAGCTGTTGCTTGGATGCCCACATCCCACACTGAAGCACCTAGCTTCAGCAGCACCTGCTGCTCCACTCCCGATCCAGCTTCCTTCTAATGTGCCCTAGGTGCAGCAGACAATCCCTCAAGTCCTTGGGCTCCTGCCATCCATGTGGGAGACCAAGATGGATCCTGGATTTGGCCCAACCCTAGCTATTGTGAGCATTTAGGGAGTGGATAGGCAGATGGAAGATGTAAACAAACAAACACACACACAAAAGTGAGTTGTGTGGATGGATCCGCAAGGCTAGAAGATTTGAGGCCCTAAAGGTGCATGAAAGACACAGGACGGTCCAGAGTCAAGGGCCAAGTGTCCATGAATCACCACTCCTGTTTTGCAAACCCCTGCCCCGCTGGCCTCCTTTCAGTCCCAGAGACAGGCCAAGATCTTTCCTGCCTCTGAGCCTTTCTACATCTTTGTTTCCTCTGTTTGTGCCTGTTAGCCCACACTTAACACTGCTTACCCTGCAGTTCTGAGTTTGAAGGCCATGCTCTCTGCAGGGCTGGCCCTGACCACTGCCCTCCACCCCCACCTAAATCCCACCCACCATATTGCTTTCTTTCATGGCTGGCTCACACCTACCTCTCCTGGGAACAGCTTCATGAGGGCAAGAGCTGGGCTGCTTTCAGTAGTCACTCGGGTATCTGTGGAAGTGGTGGGTGTCCAGGCATGAGAGGTCTGTGTCCTGGGCAGACAGAGAAGAGTGAACTCTTCTGACTTACAGGCTGGTGGGATTTGGTCAAACGTGAAAGAGAAGAGAGATGAAGACACTGGAGCTTTCCTGAGAGTGAGGAGAAAAATCCCCTACAGCCAGGATGATATATTTGTCAACTGGGAAGTAGCTAGTTGAGGCCAGTATTGTGGTTAAGTTGTGCTTGCAAAGCCAGAGCAGCCAGTTAAAGTCCTGGCTGCTCTGTTTCCAGTACCACTCTTCTGCTAATGCTCCTGGGAAGGCAGCAAATGGTGCCAGAGCTTGGGTGCCTGCACCCAATGGGAGATAAAGAGTCCCTGGCATAGGTGGAGCCAGAGCAGCTGCCCAGCCTGCCCAAGGAATTGCAAGACCATTGCTCTCAGGCCTCTTTCTGCAGAGACATCCAAAGGAAGTGCTACAGCCAGAGAGTGGAGGGCATGGGACCGTGACTCCCAAAGAGCCTCAATCAGGTGAGGAGCTGAAAAGTCCCAGGCCAAGCTAACCCACGCCTAACTTGAACCTGGCAGCTGTCTAACAGGTGAAGAGGAGGAGGAAGTCCAGGCCAATGGAAAGCCCCACCCAGCAGAGCTTGGCACCTTGACCTGTAGGCAGCAGGGTGTTCCTTGACTGCCCAGGGCAAACACTGCTCGGTGCTAACGACACCAGGTCCAGGGGCACCAGCATGTTGACATCTCCCAGGTCAGGGAACTGGCTTTGGTCTTGTGCTCCTGCATCTGAGACTTCTCTCCACCTTGTCCATCCTGGCCCCTGGGGAGAGGTTGGAAGTGCTTCCCCAACTAGTATCACTTCCTCCTTCCGGAGGCCCCTTCAGCCAGCTGACCCCTCACTGGCACAGTGAATCTGATGGTCACTTCTTCTACAGTCACCCATGAGCTTCCAGCTCTGAGCAGAGGAACCGTGGGTGCCTCTCTTGAGCTACAAGTAATGGAAATCAGCTTCAGCCATTTAATCAGAAAAGGAGAATGTATTACATAGCTCTGGGGAAGTGCATGGCCTCAAAGACTTGACCCAGGGCCTGGAGCACTGACTTGTCACCCCTCCCTGCAGCACAGCCTCCCATGCCAGTTCAGACAACAGACAGGTGCCTTAAAACTTTCCCTTCTGGGTTTGGCACCATGGCCTAGCGGCTAAAGTCCTTGCCTTGAACACATCAGGATCCCATATGAGCACCGGTTCTAATCCCGGCAGCTCCACTTCCCATCCAGCTCCCTGCTTGTGGCCTGGGAAAGCAGTCAAGGACAGCCCAAAGCCTTGGGACCCTGCACCCATGTGGGAGACCCGGAAGAAGTTCCTGGCTCCTGGCTTCAGATCGGCACAGCACCGGCCGCTGCGCTCACTTGGGGAGTGAATCATCAGATGGAAGAGCTTCCTCTCTGTCTTCCCTCCTCTCTGTATATCTGACTTTGTAATGAAAATAAAATAAATCTTTAAAATAAAAAAATAATAATAATTTTTTTTTAAACTTCCCTTTTTAGAAGCCACCAAATAGACATGCAACACAGAATAATTTTCAGTTGTTCAGAGGGAGTATTTGGGACTTAGCTTGAGTCTAGACCTCACTTGTACTCTGGCACCCATACTGATGGGAGTCATAGCACACATCCCTGGCTGCTGGACTCTTCCCTGTGGTGGGGCTGCTCCGTGGGAGTGTGCTGCATGCTCTGAAGGGCGTCCATGTGGAGACGCATCACTCACTGAAGACCCACAGTTACATGGCACCATGCTTCTCAAGTGGCCCAGGGCAGGTGCACCGTGATCACCACCACACCTTCTGCACCTGCACAAGGCCTCGGCCAGGGCCATTGTTGTGACGCAGCAAGTTAAGCCACCTTCTGCAATACCGGTATCCAATACTGTGTCACCAGTTCAAGTCTCGGTTGTTCTGCTTCTGATCCAGTGGCCTGATAATGCACCTGGAAAAGCAGAGGAAGATGGCTCAGGTGCTTGGGCCCTTGCCACCCACATGGGAGATCTGGATGCAGTTCTGGGCTTTAGCTCCAACCGGCCAGGCCTGGCTGTTGCAGCCATTTGGGTAATGATTCAGAGTATAGAAGTTCTCTCTCCTTATCTCTCCCTCTCACTCTGCCTTTCAAATAAATAAATAAATCTTAGAAAAAAAAATACCTGGGCCAGAGAAAAGATGTCATAAATCTATGCTGGATAAATAAATTATATTATCACACACACATAGGGCCTTTCAGTCTGTGTCATGCTGTACCCATTTTGCAAACAAAGAGGCTGAGAGCCATGGATATGACCTTCCTCAAGATCAGCCCAGCTCCCACAGGATCCTCTTTCCACTCTCCACTCATTCTAGAACACTCCCTGAGCACCTGCATTATGCCAGGCTCATTCTGGAGTTGGGACTTGGCAAACAGAGCCAAACCCTTCCCTGTGTGCTGCTGACCTAGCAGGGTAGACAGACCATACTCCCAAGATAGGAGTGAAGCATTAGCCCCATAGAGAGGTGGGAGTGCTACGGAGAAACACGGGATAGAAGCAATGAAGAAGTCACAATTTTAGTAAGGGTGGCAAGAAAGTCCCACCAAGAAGGGGACATCTGGGGGCATTCTTGAAGAATCCATGGGGAACAAACACGTCCCAGGCAGAGGAAGCAGCAGGGGCAGATAGATGCCTGAGCAGCAGGAACGAGGGCACAGCACATAGAACGGCCACCATCTGTGTGAGGCAGAGCACTGGGGGACCCAGACAGAGCAGGGATCTTGTCACCCTGCTACTCCCCAGAACAAGTTCCCTGCAGCACCTGGCTTACAACTGCCAGCTAAGATAAGTCAGAGACAGGAGCACAGCAGAAGAGAGAGAGCCACCCCCAGCCTGGCAGGGTACCCCTCCCCACTCCCACCCCGCCCCATGCATGGGAAGCTGCTGGAAACCACAGCTCTACTCTGAGCTCACCGCTGCCCCCTCCCACCATCATCTGTGCCCAGCTGAGCTACCCTATCAGCCTCTGCTTTGGGGACAGAGTTCAGACGGCCTGGACAGAGCCGGCCTCTCCACTTCAGCTCTTCGTGGTTTGATAAGACCCAGATCCAGAACAAAGTTGAAGCTGAGGCAGCGTCCAGGCTTGCCCCCGCCAACCTCAGACCCACAAGGGAAGGCAAAACAGAAGGGGGCCTCTCGGGATGCCTTGCCCCAGCTCCTCCAGGGACTGCTGAGCTGGACTGAGGTTGCACCCCACTTCCCACCATGGCCAGCAGGGTAGAACCATGCTAGACACGTGCAGGGGCCGTAGCCAGTCAGCCCTGCCAGGTCCCCACTCATCAGCTCCTCTGAGAAAGAGGAGACCTTTATTAGGGGATTGCCAGGGAGCTGGGGCGGGGGGCAGGATCAGTGCATGCAGGGCCACATGCTGTTTCCCTGTCCATGGTCAGCCTGACCTAAGGGATCCTTGAGGCCAGTAGAGCCATGCCAGCCAGAAAGGCTATGGCCACCAGCAGGCATGGCTCATCCAGGCTGAGACAGGTATGAAAGACACACCAGCTTGTCAAGGCTTTGTACAAACTCAGAACTGTCTGATCATGCATAAGTGGCCTGTGTGCAAAATGTATTCCTTCCCCTCAATTGATTTCACCTGTCTCTTTTCCATTGTCAGTCACATGGCTGTTAGAAAGTCTGGTGTCCAGAACGCATGTTCTGATTTCGGGACCAGCACTGCTGTGGGGTTCATGAGTGTTCCCAGCTGTCTCCACAGAGAAAGAGAAGCACACAGGCTGTCTGTGGATATATAGAAAAATCTCAATGGAAACATATCCTTGAATCTGTTTCTTTAAGATGTGTGTGTCTCCTGGTACCGCAACTACCCCGGCCAAGTGTCAGTAATGAATACCTGGATAAACAGAGACCCTCAGGTGGACTATGTCAGCCAGTGGATTCTGGAGAGATTTCATTGTGATTGGAGTGGCAAGATCGGCAGCAATACAGAACTGTTGAGTTATCAAAAACATTTTAGCAGGACCCTCAGAGCATACCCCACATCGCGGACCCTGGGATGGTTGGGAGGCTGGGTGTGGCTTCTCTGCTTTTCACCCCTTACCCCTAGATACAGGAAGGAAAAAAAAAAGAGAGAGAATGTGGAAATGGTGATCTCACCCACCTTCCTGTAGCTCTTGACCCTTATCACCCTAATCAATTATGTTAAAATCATCAAAAATAAAAATAACATGTTTTTAAAAAGTTTGTGTGTTTGAAAGGCACAGCGACAGATAAGTCTTCCACCTCCAGTTCACTCCCCTCGTCCCACAATGGTCTTGGTTAGGCTGAAGTCAGGAGTCTGGAACTCCATCTGGGTCATCCACAGGGGTGGCAGGGCCCCAAGGTCTTGGGCCAGGAGGAGCTGAGCAGCCAGGAGTCTCACCAGGGAAGCCAGTGTCACAGGTCACAGCGTCACCCACTGCATCACAGGACTGGCCTCCATGTTTCTTTTCCATTTCTTACACAAAGGACTAAGAGCGTACGCATTGCGAGGGCCCAGGGGAGGGCTGACAGCCTGCAGCCACCCCCCCAAGCTGCCATTCCCTCTCACTCAGCAGCGTGGCATGTGAGGCCCCAGCCTCGCTGGTCAGCAGTACACTGGGACAGAACACCCAGAGCACCTTCCTGGCCCTCCACAGCGTGGACCAAACTTGCCTTTCCAGGTTTGCCTCCCGTGCTCCCTGCACCCCACCACCACCACCACACACACACCATCACCACCCCACACACCTGTCTGCTTACACATTTTCATTGATTTAGCCAGTCAGTCAACAAATACGTATTGATTACTTCCTCCGTGCTGGATACTTCAGTGATGACAATTCACAACAGGCATTATCCCAGTCCTTCCTGGAAGCCACAAATTGGGGGTGAAGGGAGTAAGTGAAGGGCAGTCAAGCACATTGCAGGAAGCACACGCTGTGGGTGCTACACAAGGATGCACCCAAGAGGGGCCTATACCAGACTGCAGATTCGGGAGGGCTTCCTGGAAGAGGAGACTTGGCTAGCCTGAGGCTGGGAAGTGACAACTACCCCAGGCAGAGAGAACTCAGATCCCACACAGGAAGGGCAAAGGGGAGGGCAGAGCAAGCAGAGCTGAACAAGACTTGTTTTGACTGGAAGGCAAGGTGCCAGGGCGCAATGGCCAGTCTGGGCAGACAGCAAGAACTTGGTGAGCCCCGGGAGCAGGCATTTCCTCTTGAGCGTTGGCTCTAGAACTGCTATTCCCCACCAGGACTCCCCACCTCCCCCAAGAGGTGGGGCAGACCTAGCCAGACAGACACAGCTGAGGCTTTGAAGGGGAAACAAAAAAAAAAAGCAAGGGGCTGGAGGTGGGGGGGGGCTCCAGTCCATGGAAGTGGCATAGGATGGAGGCCCTGAAACTGTGTTTGGGAATCGGCTGGTCTTGCATTCCGGGGCCAGAACTGGGCTTGAGGTTGGTGACCATGGGACCCGAGTCCAGCATTTGGGCTGAAGGTACAATGTAGGTGGAGCTGAGTTTCAAAGCCAAAGGCAGGACTGGGTTTGGAAAAGACTGAGGAATTGGATTTGGAAACAGAATTGGGACCAGCAGCTCAGGTTAGGATTTGGAGCTGCGGCTGCAGCCAGGGCTAAGGACTTGAGGATGGAGCTAAGTTGGGCTCGGCACAGGTGGGGGGAGATGGGTAGGAACCCGGCTCCGGAGCAGAAGGACAGCATTCCAGCCACAGCAGGTCGGGGATCCAGGGCTGTGTGGAGCCGGGCCTGCAGCAGAGAGGAGCCCCTCCCTTCCCAGGAATGCCTCAGCCCAGCGCAAGGAGCTGCGACACGTCAGCCAATCAGCTCAGTCCCTGCCCTGGAAACAACACCTGTTAATCCTTACCCCCACCCCCAAGCTCACCAGAGCACAGGTTAAGCAGGTGAAGTGTCCACCCCGGAAACGGAGCTAGAGCGTCCCACCTGCCCGGCCCTACCTGCATGGCTCGGATCCGGCACTTCCAGGCTTCTTGTGAGTTCGCACAGTCCCCACTGCCCCTCTGCCCATAGCGCCCCCACCTCCTCCCACTGGCCTTTCCCCTGAGAGCTGCACCCCACCCCCAGTCCTGCCCCTCGGTGCCAGCACACCTGTGCAAGCACTTTCAACCTGAAGCCACAACCCACGGAACGCTGGAACGGATTCCGTGGCCCCGCCCACAGCCCCTCCTCCACCTGCTTGGGGATCCTAACTCCTGTGCCATGCACTCAGGTGTGCCGTGGAGGAGGGGTCAGAGTGTGATCCTGTGTGTCTGGCCACCTTGTCATGTTCCCGGGGTGACTTGATACTCAGGTCCCACGTCCTGTCTTAAAGTGGAGGGGCTGCATGGGGTTCACTCATTCGAAGCACATGCTTCAGTGCCCTGGCAGGCTGCAGATACCACTGCAATTCCACAGTGAAGACGCCCCAAGATAGACCTCCAACCCTCACATGCTGACCCCACCCGGTGAGGAGCCCCAGGCTCTGCCAGTGACCTCAGGCAGCGCCCAGACCCTCCTCCTGCGGGCACAGCCACTTCCAGCACAGCACAGGCCCTGCTGTTGGTCCTCTGCCCCTGCAGCTCATTGCTTTGGTTCCCAGTTGAAAAGGGGACTCTGTTGCATCTGCCACTCAGGATCCCCCAGGATCCTCCCTTGCCCTCCCGCATGCTTCAGAGAAACCAGGGAGGGCAGTGGGGAGATGGGGGCAGGTGCAGATGCTGCAGCAGCGGGGTGAGGGAGGAGGGCAGGGGCCTGGACTGGGGAGGTTTAGAGGCTGGGGGAACCAGCTGGGGCAGGGTGGGGGTCACAGGACAGAGCCTGGCAGGCAGGTTGACTGCAGGACATCACAATGATGATGGGCTTTGGAGAGAGGGGCATTTGGAAACTAGTATCTCACACTGGCAAAGCGGTGGCTGTGGCACTGGCTAGAGTGTAAGTCATGGGATGGTGTTAGGGGTCAGATTCTAATCCACGGAAGCACGCCTCAAAGAGAGAAGACTCTGCTGGCTTGGGCCGGTTCCAGAGGGGTTAAATCCTAAGCCCCCTCCCCCTTCCCCACCCAGGAGCCAGTGGTGACAGCTGAGGCCATGTGAGTTGGACCCTGAATGAGGCTTTATCTCCGGCTGTCAGTCCCATCATCCACTGTGGCAGCAGCTCCCTCAGGCCAGCATGGATGGGACAGGCGACTAAGAGAGCCGGAGCCAAAGAGGTCAGGGGCCGGGCAAGGGGATGCCCTGATTGGGGGAGGGGTTTGTGGTGGAGGAGGGAGCTCCCCTGGGGTTCATGGAAAGCCAGGGAAAGGGGTGAGATTGCTGGCACCTGCCCCCAAGGCTCCCCGGTGAGACGGTGTGGGGCAGGTGGCTGGGAAGATGGCATGGTGACTCTTCTCTAACAGGTGATGATGCCTTCACCCCGGACCGTGAGAGGAGTGGGACTCTGGGCCCCCAGCTGCCAGGACATGATCTGCACCCTCTGAACTCTGACACTGACCTTCTGCCCTGATCTGCCAGACCAAGCCATGTCTAGACAAGAGGCCCAAGCCCCAAGGACCCAGGAGCTGCCCCCAGAGGTGCTGGCAGAGCAGGTGGAACTATGGTGGTCCCAGCAGCCGCGACGCTCAGCGCTCTGCTTCGCCGTGGCCGTGGGCCTCGTGGCGGGCTGTGGGGCAGGCGGTGTGGTGCTACTTTCCTCCACCAGCAGCCGTTCCGGTGAATGGCGTCTGGCAGCAGGCACCGTGCTCTGTCTGCTGGCTCTGCTAGTTCTGGTGAAGCAGCTGATGAGCTCAGCCATCCAAGACATGAACTGCATCCGTCAGGCCCACCATGTGGCACTGCTACGCAGTGGTGGGGGCGCCGATGCCCTTGTGGTGCTGCTCAGTGGCCTGGTGCTGCTGGTCACAGGCCTGACTCTGGCCGGACTGGCCGCCGCCCCTGCTCCTGCCCGGCCACTCGCCGCCATGCTGTCTGTGGGCATTGCCCTGGCTGCCTTGGGTGCACTCCTGCTGCTGGGCTTGCTGCTGTATGAGGTGGGCGTGAGTGGGTACTGCCCCCCCATTGGTGTGACCACACCCCCCACCCACAGTGGACACGGCGGCAGTGGCAGCATCTTCAGTGTCTCAGGACAGTTGTCTGCCGGCCAGCGCCAGGGGACTACCTCCAGCATCGCCAACCTCCTCTGACAGGGCCTCTGCCCCATTTCCCACCACTACCTTGGCGTCCCTGAGCCCACCCAGAGCATGTGGATGTGGATGCACCCCAGGGCTGTGTCAGCTCTCCCGTGGACCTGTGTGTCATCAGGACTGGGTGGGAGGTGAGCGTGTGCCTCTTGGCACCAGATGCTTGTGTCTGCGGAGATGCCAGGCACCTGTCTGGGTCAGGGGTTCTTTGGCATAGATACATCTGCCATACCTGAAGGTTCTGGACTTTGCCAATCCTGCGCTGAGACAGCTGCTGGGACCTCCCCAGCAGACTCTTGCCCACCTCCAAAGCTGCCCCACTGATGGCACATGGAGGAAATGACTGGGGCAGCATGAAAAGCTCAGGGGTCTCAGAATGGAACAGAACTGGGTCTGGCGCCTAACGGCTGGGGGGCTTGGACCCGTGACTATGTTTCTCTCACCTCGTGTCTCAAGACTCACAGTCCAGCTCATAAGTGTGGGACTACAGGGCTGTGGTCGCTGACCATGAGGCCAAGTGCCAGGTCAATGGAAGGACCGGGCTCATGGCAGATGTGCAATAAAATGACAACCACCGCAATCGTCCTTAGCATCTGGACCTCACCCTTGCCCCACACCTGTCACCCCCATACTCCGTGCTGTGAAGGACCCCTCAGCCAGCCCTGGTGCTTCTGGCACCAGTTGAATGGATGCTCCCCTCTGGGAGAGGGAGGCAGAAACCAGAGTCCTCCGCCCTTACTCGGGGCTGTCTGGCTGCTGGATGTGAGCTGCTGGCTCCTCTGGGGTGGCACCTCCCCTGGTCCCCCTTCAGCTGAGCCCTGCCTCTAAACCTGGACACACTGTGCCTGTCGCAGTCACTGCTCTGGCTGCGCCTGGGCTCCTGGCTCCTGGGCACCGGAGAGGCTTGGCTCCCTCCTGGGTTGGCAGTGCCCTCCCTGGGGTGGGCTGTAATATCCTGCCCTGTAGGAAGCTGTGCACAACAGCACCTTCACTTTCTGCTTTCCAGATGCAGTTACACAACACAACCCACAGGAGACACCTGGGGAGGCAGGGAAAGGAGCCCCTTCCCTAAGAGACACCTCTTCAGAGGCTGGGCAAGCAAGGGTGAGCGAGGAGAGACGGGGCTGATGGTGGGAGAGGGACAAACAGAGAGGGAGGGTGACCTGGTCAGGCCCAAAGAATAGGGCAGGTCCCAGAACACTATGGACCCTGGAAACCCCTACTCTCCCTGAGTGCCTCACACAGACACAGACTTGAATCTCCTGCTCTTGATCTTGACCCAACACCCAGGTTAGCAGCCCTGGGGTGAGGGGTGGGTCTTGTAACCTTGCAGAATATTCATGGCCTGAGGAGCTCTCTGGCTCTCTATTTATCCTATCTGTATCTCTCAGCCTGTTGGTGAACAGCCCCTTATTGCTATCCCTTTCCGTGCTCCCTCCTCTCCTCCTCCTCCTCCTGCCACACTTCTCCCAAATGAAATTGGAAACCTGTCTGAAAGTCAAACGGCAGCACCAAGCTTCTCACAGGTTTCTTAACATTATTCTGCCCTTAATGAGCACCAGGAGCCAACCCCACTGAGCCCCGGTGCCACCACCACTTGTTCCTGGCTTCCCAGGCTGTGTTCCTTCTCTTTATCTTCTTATCCTCTCTAGGATCTAGAGCCTCTGGGGAGTCCTCCATAATACCCCCACACCTTACACCAGCGAGCACTGCCTTATCTGGGCCCATAGCACCCCAGTGTGGACCTCAACCGGCTATTCTTGGCTCTGAATCAGGAGGTGAGCTCATCCCATCGAGGCTTGGCTCTTATTCAGCTTGGATCCCCAGCACCCAACACAAGCCTGACACCGGGTGGGTGCTTTGTTGGGTGGAGAGAGGACTCAGGCTTGGTCACAACAAGAGCCCTCCTTTAATTGAGAAGCATCAAGAAGCTGACGGCTGCCTGCTGTAGATCCTGGTTTGTTGTTCCTGAGGTCCTGAATTCTCAACTCCAGAAATTCTTCTAGGTTCCCAAGTCCCAGGCTGTCAAAGGGCCTCCGAGCACCCTTCTTCCTGTGGCATGGATGAGACTCTTTCTCAGAATCTCTCTTAAAAACAAAAGGAAGGCAGGGCCCCAGGGCCCTTGGTGGCATCCCACAGCCACAACTGATGGGGCAGCTCATGTAAGCAAGGCGGCCCCTCCTATTGTCCCATCCCTCCCTCAGGGGCCATAGTTCCTTGGCCCTCCATCTCATCCACCCCCTGACCCACTTCTCAGCCCCTTTGTCCCTGCCGTTTGCTCCCAGCAAACTCCTCCATGGATGAATTCCCTCAACTATCTTCACTGCACCTGCTGTCACAGTGTGTAGCTCTTACAGAAATCCACCTACACAGCCCAGGGTCACCGGGAACTCTTCATTGCCAACCTCAGCCAGGTCATGCTGTGTTCCCACCTACCCACGCAGGCTAGCTCCTGACCCCATCATGAATTATCTCCACTCAGCTAACCCCACTCCCCACCGCTTGACAGCTGGGTGAGCCCCCACTTCATGGGAAAACCGTGTACGGGAGGGGCCCTCTCCCCTGGCAGCCACCCACCGTTCCTCCTTGTTCTTGTTTGTCCAACAGCCTTGCCAGCCCAGCTGGGGAATTTGCACTTTGTCCTCGGGACGCTGGAAACACAGGCAGTGCTGTGGCCAGAGCAGGATGGGGTCACGCCTGCAGCTGTGTAGAGATGAGATTTGGCCCCAGAGAGAATAGAAAGAAACAGCTCCACAGCCCCCAGAAAGGCCTGGTTCCTGAGCAATGCGAGGCACCTGGCCAGGCAGGAGGGGCTGCAAAGGGAAGGGTGGAGGGAAGGAATGGCACAAAGGGTTCAGAGATGGGAGGACCCTGGCCAGGGCAGGTGCTTGCAGCAGCGGTTAAAAAACTGCTTTGGGACACCCATGTTCCTAATCCACATGCCTAGGCTGTTCTGGCTTGAGTTTCAGGCTTCAGTGTTTGGGAAGTTAACCAGCGGGGGGAAGCTCACTTGCTGTCTACAGCTCCCCTCTTTCAAATAAAATGAGAATAAATAAATACGACAAACAAAAGACAAAGCCCTAAGCTCTTTGGCAGAACCGAGCAAGAGTGGGAGGGAAGAGGTGAGGGGAAGCTGCCAGCAGCCCTTGGCCAGTCCCCGGGCCCTGGAGTGGGCAGCAGATGGGGCTGTTTCTCAAGGCCCAGAAGAAGCACACGAAGGGTTATCAGCAAGGAATGGGCTGTTCAGACTTGTGTATTTAGGTGATCACTGTCTGCCTTAGGGGGAAATCATTGGAAACAGTAAAAATGGAGACAGGGAAATGAGTGGAATAATTAATAAATAAACCAGGTGTGAGTCAGGGAGGCTTAGGCTAGGGGTGGCTAGACTAGGAGACAGAAGTTAAAGAGAGGGGCTCTGGTATAGCCAGTTAAGCCTCTGCCTGCCGTGGTGGCACACCCTATGGGTGCCAGACCAAGTCCCAGCTGCTCCACATCCAATCCAGCTCCCTGCTAATGCACCTTGGAAAATAGCAGAGGACGGTTCAAGTACATGGACCCCTACCACCTGCATGAGAGGCCCAGAAAGAGCTCCAAGCTCCTGCATTTGGAGCCAATGAATGCAAGATCTCTCTCTCTCTCTCTGCCTCTCCTTTTCTCTGTGGAAACCTTTCAAAAAAATTTTTCAAAAGTTCTTTAAAAAAAAAAAATCAAAGACAGTGAATTGACTGAAAGTGCAGAAAGTGGGGCCAGAGAAGCTTTCTGACATAGGAATGGGACAGGCAACTGGGTCAGAGTTCAGACGTCCCAAGGGACACCCCACATCAGGATGCCTGGTTCGAGTCTCCACTCCATTTCCAGTCCAGCTTCCTGTTCATGTACACCCTGAGTCACCAGAAGATGGCTCAAGTGTTTGGGTAACCCTTGTGGGAGCTCTGGGTTGGATTCTTGCCTGGGTTGTTGCGGGCATTTCGGGGGAGTGAACCAGTATACGGAAGGTTGCCCTTTGTGTCTGTTTCCCCAATGCCTTTGAAATAAAGCAATAAACAAATTTTGTACTTTTTTTTAAAGATGGGAGAGATGTGGTTAATTAAATGTTTGGGTAACTTGGGGGGGGGAGTTAAAGATATAGAGGGTAGAAAAAATCATTCTTAGTGCAAATGTGTAGGATGGGGGTGGGAAGGGGCAAAATGGAGGAGCTCGCTTACATTTTTTTTTAAAGGGGTTTATTCATTTATTTATTTATTTATTTATTTATTTTTAAAGTCAGCATTAGAATCTTCCATTCACTGGTCTATTCCCCAGATGGCCCCAATGGCCAGCAATGGGCCAGGATGAATCCAGGACCTGGAGCTCCTTCTGGATCTCTTACATGGGTGCTGGTGAGCCCAAGGACTTGGGGTATCCTCCACTTCTTTCCCAGACACTTTAGCAGGGAACTGGATCAGAAGTGGAGCCTCGGGGGCCTGGTGTGGTGGCCTAACGGCTAAAGTCCTCTCCCTGAATGCACGCCCGGGATCCCATATGGGCACTGGTTCTAATCCCAGCAGCTCCACTTCCCATCCAGCTCCCTGCTTGTGGCCTAGGAAAGCAGTCAAGGATGGCCCAAAGCCTTGGGACCCTGCACCCGTGTAGGAGACCCGGAAGACGATCCTGATTCCTGGCTTCAGATGGGCTCAGCACCGGCCATTGCAGTCACTTGGGGAGTGAGTCATCGGACGGAAGATCTTGCTCTCTGTCTCTCCTCCTCTCTGTATAATATGCCTTTCCAATAAAAATAAATAAATCTTTAAAAAAAAAAAAGAAGAAGAAGAAGTGGAGCCTCCAGGACATGATCCAGCACCCAAGAGGGATGTTGGCATTACAGCTACTTTGCAAAAAGGCCAATATTCCTTGCAGTTCCATTTTAACAGAAAAGAGGGAGAGATGTGGGTTTTGTAGCAGGAAACCTGAGCAGCTAGTCTCTCTGCAAAGTGGAAGCAGTTTGAAAGAGTGGTCAGCAGCCCAGCACGGTAACCTAGCAGTTAAAGTTCTCAATTTGCATACACCATGATCAGATATATGGTGCTGGTTCTAATCCTGGCAGCCTACTGGCAGCCCATCTCCCTGCTTGTGGCCTGGGAAAGCAATAGAGGATGGTCCAAAGCCTTGGGACCCGGCACCCATGTAGGGGACCCGGAAGAGGCTCATGGCGCCTGGCTTCTGATCAGCATAGCTCCGGCCATTGTGGCTGCTTGGGGAGTGACTCAACGGATGGAAGATCATCCTCTCTCTTTCGTCCTCCTCTGTAGATCTGACTTTTCAATAAAAATAAATAAATCTAAAAAAAAAAAAAGGAAAGAAACAAAGGGTGGCCGATATGGTTGAAGAATCTGACCAAGAAAACAGCAAGGTTCTAGAAGAAATTTCAATGCACCTGTAAGCTGGAGGCATCACCCAGAGTCAGCAGGGCTTTCTCAGCAGCACCCGGAGGCCAGGGCACCAACCCCTGACTCTCCGGCTGGTCTCAGGCTGGAGGTCACTGGGAACATGAAATGGTGAGATGACAGGGCAGGGATATTGAGGGCTTGGCCAGGGGGAGATAGGCATACTGGACCCTGAACTCTAAGCTGCAATTGGGTGAAGAGAAAAGAGAAAGAGAGTGGTCTAAATGTCAAGGTTCCTACTGGGAGGCAGGGGAGGGACACCTGTCCCTCCTGGGAGCTTCCCTGCCATGGCACCTGGAGACCTGCACCCTGGAGCCCCAGCAACCTCATGTCACTTCCAGGCACCTCCCATCTGAGACCGTGGGACTCCAAGGGACGCTCAGGTGTCCCTAAAGGACCCTCCCTAGGCGCCATGGGGCCTGCACAAGCCTCCTCATGCTCAACTTCCTGCCCAGGTCAGGGCCTGCCTCCTTGACTGTCCCCCAGAACCATGAGATCCTCACAGACATAGGTCACCCCAGGGACTTAGCAGGGAGGGGGGCACAAACAAGATATACCCCACTTGTGCTTTCATAGCCTGTTCTCTCCAACCTGGAGCCTACAGCCCCAAGCCTCTAGACTCCCACCCACGGGAGTTGGGATGGGGAGTTACAGAGGGAAGACAGCCCCAGCAAGGTGGGAGTGGATCCAACACCCAACAATAAAGAGGCCACTTCTCTGTTCTCCTGTCTCTTCCAGACGAGACAAGAGCATCAGTGCTGGGTGAGGTTAACTGCCAACACCTCAACCTGCTGTTCTATAAGGCAAGGCTGCCTTGTTGGCAGAGCTAGTAAAGAAGTACTAGACAGGATACCAGGCCTGGGGCAGCTGCCACAGGTGTTGTCATCCAGGCTCTGGCATCAGAAGTTCTGATCGAGGTCCTCTGCTGTCCTGTGTCCTGGGAAACAGATTTTCCAATACCCAGCCTGGCAGGGCGAGAAGGGAGGGGCCTCGGCAAGGACTAATTGACTTGCTGAGTGAACTACTGGCCTGGGGAGTGGCGGAGATGTTAGTGGAGACCCAGAGTTTGCTCCCTACTGTGGAGTGGAGAGGAGTGCTCCCTCAGCGCCTCCTCTCCCTCTCCCACTCTAAATGACCACACAGCCGAACATCCCCAAACCCACTTCTGCACATTGGACTTGGACCTGAGATTCACTCTCCCTGGGCATCTCCACCTGGAAACTCCACAACTGACATTGGTGCAGACACCAGGCCAGAACCTAGGGTAGCTCTGCTGATGCCTCTCTGTTCCCTGTACCCCAAGTTATCCAGACCTGACAACCTCACCTCCTGTCCATCTCTGGGACCTCTGTTTCCCGTGCCACACCTTCAGTCACATCACTTCCCTTCAATCTGTCTTTGCTCAGCAGCATGAGCGACTTTTCTAGTGATTGCATCAGGATCACCCAAACTGTCCACGGCCTCAGTTGTTCTCACGCTACAGGAAGAGCTCTCTCTCAGCTTGCAAAGCCCCAGCTGACCTGGTCTAATCTTCAGCTGGTCATTGCCTTGGGTACTACTCAAACTCTGCCAGCTCAAGTGCCCCTGGACCCCCTGCCTTCTGCTCAAGCACCTAACTCCAACAGCCATCCCCTCGTGTTCCTTTTCTGCTGACTTCTCTCAAAGCCAGATGCTTCATCAAAGTAGATATAGCTGTGCTAGTCACTTGGCTCATGAAGACCAAGAACAGGTGGGCTGGCTCCCCATGCGACATGTGGCCTGCAGTCAGAGCTCACCAGGCCCGTGGTGGACATACAACCTAGTGGGTCAGTGGCATTCTCTTGCCTGCAGGTTTGGAGTCCTAGGCAAGAAGAGTCCCATTGAAGGGCAAAACACCAGAGGTGCCATGCCTGACCTCCAGCTGCAGGAACAGTGGCTTCCTGCCTTGTCAAGTCAGGCAACTCAGCAGCCAGGACTCCCCAAACCTCTGTCTTTAGATTTTTTTTTTTTTTTTTTTTTTTTTTTACTGGAAAGGCACATTTACAGAGAGAAGGAGAGACAAAGATCTCCTATCCATTGGTTCACTCCCCAGGTAGCCAAAACAACCACAGCTGAGCCGATCCAAAGCCAGGAAACAGGAGCTTCTCCTAGGGTTCCCCACAAAGGTGCAGGTTCCTAAGGCTTTGGGCCATCTTCTAACTGCTTTCCTAGGCCACAAGCAGGGAAATGGATGGGAAGCAGGCTGCTGGGATCAGAATGGTGCTCACATGGGGTCCGTGATGCAAGCAAGGTAAGGACTTTAACTGTTAGGCTACTGTGCTGAGCTCAAGCCTCTCCCCTCTCGAATCTGCCTCCCTCACTAAATCCCCCCACCAGCAGCTAACACCCTCTCCCAGGAGGTCCTCAACAAAGTCTTGCGTTCATCTCCACTTCTCCACCTGTCATTCACTCACTCCTCAGCCCAAAGTAATTCAACAAACGTGGCTGATCACCAGTATCCAAGGAGGGTTGTTTCCAGTTCCCCTGGTGGATATAAAATTCCTCAGATGCCCAAGTAAACGCTGAAGCAGTTTTTCCATGTAACCCTGAGGCACATTTCCTGTGTGTCTTATTAAACCTCCTGTGATTATTCACAACACCCAATACAATGCCCACACACCGTTTTATTTGCCTGGATACAGCGTAGTACTCAGCACAAGGCAAATTTAAATTTTACATTTGGGAACTTTCTAGAATGTTTCCCCCATAATTTCTGACTGGTGGTTAGTTGAATCCATAGATGTGAAACTCCTGGATACAGAATCTCAAGGGGGTTATTGAGAATTGTGTGAGAACCTAAAGATACAGAATTGGGCATAGGCTGGGGTCTCTGCGATCCAGTCTAGCTGTGGGGACAGCCACCATAAGTGATAGTGCAAATCGTAATAAAGATGAAGAGACAGGGCAAAGAGCCAACACTGTGGCACAGGGAGATAAGCCTCTATTTGGACACTGGCATCCCCTCTCAGATGCCAGTTGGAGTCCCAACTGCTCTGCCTGTGACCCAGCTCCATGCTGATGCTCTGGCATGGCAACAGAAGACTGTTCAAGTGCCTGGGTTCTTAACTACCACAGCTGGAGTTCCTGGCTCCTCCTGCCCCACCCAGTGCCTGCTGCTACTAGCATATGGGTACTGACCCAGTGCACGGAAGACTTCTCTAAATGTGTCTTTCCTTTTCTCTCTGTCACTATGCCTTTTCAATAAGCAAATTCTTACATAAAATAATAACAGAAGAACTTGTGGAAGGCTTCCTGGAGGTGGGGATGCCTGAGTGGCTATGTTCTAGCAATAAGTGACAAGTTCCAGTCTAAGACAAATACACATGAACAACACCGTTTTATTTTTAATCAAAATGAAAACAGATGTATCAACCCCTCTGAGAAACACAGCCAGATGACCCACTTCACTGACAGGAAAGGGTTGCCAGGAGAAAACCTGGCGCCAGCTTGCACCTGCGCAAACATGTCACCCAGGCACATTTGCAATGCAGGCAGGTCAGCAGGCCACACAGTGCCTGTAAACAAGGTTTCACCATGGTCAGAGAGGATGTGGGAAAAGGGTAGTGTGGACAGGAGGACAGGGTGAGCAGAGCAACATGGCAACACTGCAGGGGAGGGGCAGGAGGGTGTGAAGACAGCTAAGTGGGGAGGGAAGCCAGCAACAGAGGCCTCCTCCAACACCTGCTGGCTTCACCCTGAGAACAGTGGCCAGAGTGTCTACCCCTGGCCTGCCTTTGAGCCCTGGTCACCTCTGTTCCTGAGGCTTGAGGCTCCTGCGCCAATGGCATCCACCGTATCCTCTACCCTTAGATGGTCAGGCTCGGAAGGAAGAGAGAGTGTCCAAAAGTCAGAGGTCAGAGGGAGAAGTGGTCCCTGCTGCCCTCTGTCCCCAGCTCGCCAGCCCCTGGCTGAATGTAATTGTCCTCAATGAAGCCATCATCATCCTCGATTTCTCCCACTTCCACGTGGCGATCTCTCCTTGTCCCAGGCAGTGGGCGGTGCTGGTAGCTGGCACGGTAGCGGCGGCAGAGGTGGCATTTGGCAGCAAGTGCAATGAGAACAGAGACAACCACAGCACCTAGCAAAACTCCGACCAGCACAGGCCATGCCCGGCCCCCAGAGCCCAGGCCAGGAGCTGTCGCTGTCACTGTGGCTGTCACTGTGGGGAACTCCGAGGGCCCCACCTGAGCTGCAGAGAAAGGCTCGGCATTACCAGCAGGGTCCTTCCCACACTCCCAGCAGCTAAGGGGAACTCGCCCCCCCTTAGCCACCCTCCATTGTCACTCACTTTGGTTTGCCTCATTCATGGAAAGGCTTGAGGATACCAGTAACCTTGGCCTCTGCCAAAAAGATCCCTGGTTCCAAGGAGATCTCCCAGTAGGCCAGGCAGACCCAGAGGACAATTCCTAGGGGGGGAAAAACCACACAGGTGCAGGTGTCATCGATGGCCACAGGTACATAGCACAGCACTGCACAGTCACTGGGGACCAGACAACTGAGCCTCAGGCCTCTCACCTCCTACCCATAGAAGAGGCAAGCAGTTTATTATGCATTTGTAAGGGACGGCTACAGCGCCCCTAGAAGCTGCTAAGGAATAATAAATCCTAGAGGCCGGGGCCAGGTCAGACACTCACAAAACCCCCCACAAAGTGGGTGGAAACATTCCCACATTCTACAGGAGGGATCCAAGGCTCAGAAAGATTCCAGCATTCAAACCCAAGTCTCTGACACCACAGCCCAGAGCCATGGGGTGGAGGCAGGCCCCAGCCCCCAAAGGCCAGCAGACAGCATTGTTCAGAGGCACTGAGCCTCAGCCAGCAGGGATCACACAACAGAGGCCAATGCAGGTCCCCACCCAGGGCAGGCGCCCCAGACGCAGCCGGCGCCACCCTGGCCTCTGCTCCTGAGATGGTAACTGGCACACCTGGTCATTCTCCTGCATCTTCCGGAGGCCCACACTCTGCCTCTAGAGGGAGGCAGTCACACCCGGGGCGAGGCACACCAGGCAAACACGATTCCTGGATTAGGAAATTTTCTGGGACAAGCACCACCCGGAGAAGGTGCATCTGAATGGAGGAAAGGGAAAGAATACCTAGAAGAGTGCAAGGGTACAGAAATACCTGGCGGAGGGGTGCAGCCTGGGAGGATCTGCAGGTGCAACACCTGACTCAGAGGAGTCCTGGGGGTGGAGTAGCCGAGTGGCACCTAGGAGAGAGCACATTCTTCATGCAGCTACTCCCTGCAGGTCGTCAAGCCCTCACCCTCATCGTGGGTCCCTCACACTTCTCTAGAATGGCGAGACCCCCTGCTGAGTGCAACCAGCTGCATTTTGTACCCAGGCTCTGACTCTTCTAACTCTCAGAGCATCATGGCTCTGAGTTTAAATTTCACAAGAGCTACAATGCCTCAAGGAAATGCAACTGAGCACATGGCCTCAGCTGAACTCTCAAAGTCTTCCACCTCTCCATAGGGTCACCCCACAAAACACATGCACACCCTCCAGACATCACCCCCTCCTCAGTCTATTTCCAACCTTCAAGGCCAAATCAGGCCATTTTGCCTGTAAGGTAGTTCCGGGATCCCCCAGTTGGTCCCAATCAAAACCAGATTTGTGAGATGAATGGGGGTGGGGGGAGAAGGAGGTGGATAGCAGAAGGGATTAGGAAGGGGACATAAACTGTCACTCATTCATTGGCAAGCACGCACCTGGTGGACCTCTCTCAAAACCAGGGGGTGGGGGTGAGCTGTGGATGCACTGCATTGCTGCAGCGACAGTGAGTTAAGGAGCCACAGGCAATACCAGCGTTCTGTAAGAGCCCCAGCTGGAGTCCCGGCTGCTCCACTTCAGAGCCAGTTCCCCATTAACGCACCTGAGAGAGCAGTGGAAGACAGCCCAAGTCCTTGGGCCCCTGCCGCCCACGTGGGAGACTGAAATAACAGAATTCTGGGCTCCTGGCCAGGCCAATTCAGCCGTTTAGGGAATGGATCAAATGGGAAGTCTCTCTCTGTCTAATTCTGCCTTTCGATCATTTTTTTTTCTTAAAGATACCTGTCTGACACTCTCCTATCAGAGTTCCTCTGTTCGAGTCCCTTCTCTGCTTCCAATCCCAGCTTCCCGCCAATGCTCACTGAAGGAAGCGACAAGTGATGGCTCAAGTGCTTGGGTCCCTGCCACCCACGTGGGAGGCCCAGACAGAGCTCTGGCTCCTGGCTTTGGCCTGTGCCAGCCCTGGCTGCTGCAGGCTTTGTGGAATGAAGCAGCTGACGGGAGCATGCATTCCGTAGATCTGTTTCTGCCTTCCTCATTAATAGATGAATTAGTTAATACTTTCCAGTGAGAATTTGTTACACTGCAAAGGACTTAAACTCAACTTGGTGATTCTAAAATCTTATTTCTACACCTTTCGTATTTGCACTGTCCCTGTGAATTCCTCTCAAGGACATGGACTTATGCACACACGTGCACACGCGTGTGTGCGCATACACACACACCCAAGACAACCTTGAAGGACACTGTGTCCTCCCCCAAAAGGCCTGAGCTTTCAGCCCTTCAACCTGCCCTTCCCCTCTCCACACACACTCCGTCACCCCACCCCCAGGTCACACTCTCCTTCACGGACAAACACCCACCCCCCAATACACCCATCTGTAGCCTCTTTCCTGCTCCCCGGGGCCCTGGGGGAAACCTGTGTAGGGTCTGGCAGCCCCCCCTCCCCCGCCGTCCCCTCCCCACAATGTCTTCTCCCTCTGCTCCCACCTTAGGAACTGTCCACAATCCGTGGAGGTGGCTTCCGGCTGGGCCGGCAGAACCTGGACAGGTGGGCGGGCCAGCGCTGTGGCTTGACTCACCTGGGGAGACGGTGGGCGGGGCTGAGGCTGCTGGGGCGGGAGAGGGCTGGCGGCCAGAAGCGCCTGCAGCTGGGAGAACAACTCATCCTATGTCTTCCTGGGGTTTTGCCGAGAACCTTCTGGTTGCAGGCCCCACCCCATCCACCCCCACCCCCAGTGTCGCTTCGGGAGAGGGTTCAGCCACCCCTAAACGGTGTGAGTCTCAGCAGGCAGCTGCTCGGACTAGTGGCCCTGATAAACAAACGAATTTCCGGAGCAAAGTCCAGAGTGGAAGTGGGAGCTTTGTGAGCCTGTGAAGCCGGTGGGCCGGAACCAGGAGGAGAAGGGGCGGGTATTTCTCCCAAGCAGATCCAAGGAGGGGCGAAGGGCACTCCAGAATTAACTGCAAACACGTGTGTGAGTCCACGTGGGTCTACCAGGATCCCAGCTGCAGCCTCTCCTGTCCTTTGACCTTATTCTTCCTCCAAGGGTCTGGTGCTTCCTTGTCCTTCAGATCCAGTTTAGGAAGTCACCTTCGCTGCCCTGGTGCTGTGCCCCAGCCGGCCGCCTCTCCCAAGGCCAGAGCACCCACTATGGCTGCATCCTGCACTGCCTTGCCCTTTAGGCTGGGAGTCCTTGCAGCATGGGGCCCTGTGTGACAGTCTCTGGGTTCGGAGCACTGAGCAGAGCCCCATGCCAGTCACAGGGCAGCAGGGGAGCATTCCGTTCCATTCCCAGGGACCACCAGGCAGGGCTGGAACCAGGGCAGCAGAGAGGGGCTGCAAGCGGGATCACGTGGCCTGCACTGGGACACAGAGGCTGGTTCATTGCAAAGCCCTGCGCCTCTTTAAACGGCATCTGAACTCTGCCTCTCACAGCCCCTTCTCTCCCATCTCTTCTGGCACCAATGCCTTCATGGGGCTCCAGCCCCTCCAAATTGGTCTCTCTCTCTCTCTAAAGATATATCTTATTTTTATTTGAAAGAATCCGTTACAGAGAGAAAAGGAAAGACAGAGAGATTCCCCATCTGCTGGTTCAATCCCCAGTGGCTACAACAACAGAGTTGAGCTGATCTGAAGCCAGAGCCAGAACTTCTTCCAGGTCTCCCATGTGGGTTCAGGGTCCCAAGGCCTTGGGCTGACCTCCACTGCTCTCCCAGGTCATAGTCAGCTGGATGGCAAGTAGAGCAGCAGGAACATGAACTGTGCCCAGAAGGGATGCTAGCCCAGCCAACAGAGGCTTAGCCTACTATGTCACAAGGTCAGCCACAAACTAGTTTCTCTTCCTGCAGCACCCCACCCCCCACACACCCTTACAAGCTCTCTCACCCTCTAAGCTTCATATGCTCAGCTCCCCTTTCGTGGGACCCCTGCTTCTCCTCTTACCTCCAAACCCTCCCCCCACAACTCCAGCTTCCGCCTCTCAGGGCCAGCTCTGGGGCCTCTTCATCAGGACCAGCTTGGGCGACCTTGCTGGTCCTCCCCCATAGCCATGACCATGTGACCATTCCCTCTTGGAGCCCAACTCTGGAGGTGAGGGCTTGTGTCATCTAACTGCCGTTGACCCCCAAAGGTCTAAAATAGTGACAGCAAAAAAGTCAAATCAAATCAAATGGTGACAGTAGATACTGTCAATGAAGATGAGAGAAATGCTCGCAAGCCTGGTTGGGCAATTAGGTGCCAAGGGAGGGAGGGTAATTTTTCTAGCTGAAGAGGAAACCACAGGATTCAGATGATGTCCACAGAACACGTGTCCCAGGCACCATGCTGGGCTCTCTAAAGTTGCACTGTTCATGTATCACAACCTAAGTCACATCAAATTCACTGTGCCAGTCATTTTTTTTTAAAGATTTATTTTTATTATTTTTTATTGGAAAGGCGGATATACAGAGAGGAGATACAGAGAGGAAGATCTTCCGTCCGATGATTCACTCCCCAAGTGAGCCGCAACGGCCAATACTATGCCGATCCGAAGTCAGGAGCCTCTTCCGGGTCTCCCACGCGGGCGCAGGGTTCCAAAGCTTTGGGCCATCCTCGAGTACTTTCCCAGGCCACAGGCAGGGAGCTGGAAGGAAAGCGGGGCTGCCGGGATTAGAACCGGCGCCCATATGGGATCCCGGGCGTGCAAGGCGAGGACTTAACCACTTGCGCCACCGCGCCAGGCCCGTGTGCCAGTCATTTTTAAGCATACAGTGCAGTAGAAGTGAGTCCATCCAGAAGACTACGCAACTGCCACTCAAGACCTCAATGAATTCATTACCCCAAAAGGATGCCCCTGGCCCACCACCAAGCAGCTTAACCCACTGTACCCATTCTCCCAGCCCTCTAAGACTCCAGCAGCCGCTGAAGGATTTGCCTGGACATTTGCTATAAAGGTATGTGTGGCTGCTTCCAATTTCCCTGGCTCCTCATGACTATGCTACCACACAGAGGTTAATGACGCCCTTTCCAGATGAAGAGAAAGAGGCTGTGAGAAGGTGGCAACAGAGAGCCAGCTGTCCTGAGGTGAATCCCCATGGGCTGGGGCTGGGAGGAATGAGTAACCACTCGTCAGTAACTAGCCTCAGGCCAAAGGGAGCAGAAGCCGGTGTGACATGCTCCACTCTGTGTCAACACACCAGCCCAGCTCCTATATAGCAGCGTCTTGGGTGCCACCACATCCTGCTTACAGCCCCACCAACCCCGAGACAGGAGTGCTGCTCCCGATGGACCATTCTCAAATCCCAAAGCCTTCCCTGCCTCCGGGGCTCCTCCCCGCACCCATTACATGGCTCATGAAGAATCTTCCTCAAATTTTCCTGCTGAAGTCCCAGCTTTTTATTTTTAAGATTTATTTATTTTTCTTTGAAAGGCAGCTAAACAGAGAAGGGAGACAAAAAGAAGGAAAAATCTTCATCCAGTGATTCATTCCCCAAATAGCCACAACCGCCAAAGCTGAACCAGCCTGATGCCAGGAGCCAGGAGTTTCTTCCGGATTTCCCACGCAGGTGCAGGGGCCACGCTACCTCGTGGTGCCAGCCCCAGTCCCCTGGCTCTTCAGCTCCCACTGCAGTCTAGCTTTGCTATGCCTTGGGAACTTGTTCCGGGACTGGTTCGTCCTTGCTGGCCAGCATCGATAATGGCTCAATAAACTGCTTTCACTTCAGAGAACTCCTGGTCGCAGGAGTCTTGCATCTGTCAGTTTTATTCAAGGAGTGTTTATGTATTGAATGCCCATTGCAGAGTCTCACCAGTCCCTATGGCAACCTGCTGAGAGCCCACCCCCACAGTGTGGCCAGCAGAGAGCTAGGTGTCACTCTGCCTGCCCCTCAGGCGGGAGCTCTGACGTAGGAAACAACCTCTACAACCTTCCCCGGCAGCCCTGGCAACCAGGTGACAGGCTCTGTGCCAACTGTCAGGGAAAGGTGGTGCCACCATAAGGTTTTCATTTTGATGTGAATGAGGGACAGTGCCTAGCTAAAGGAATAAGCAAGATTGTTTCAGATAACGTTAAGTGCTGTGAAAAAAAGTAGAACAGCCTTTTGTGAATGTGAGAGCAGGCTGGTACTTTAGATTTGTCAGAAAAGAAGGACACCCCCGCAGAGGGCACGTTGGAGCAGAGACCTGGCCAAGAGTAAGAGTGGGACAACCTTCGTGCCAATGTCTGGTGGAGGGAAGAACAGCCAGCAAAAAACAGCCAGAGGCAGTCCCCACACATGGAGTTTCTGGGACAGTAGGGCGAAGTCAGCAAGGGCGATGGGAAGAGCCATATCAGGCCCTGTCAGTGAGGGAGGAGCCACAGCAGGGTCTGTCAGTTGCATCAAGGAGGTGTCATTTTCTTTCCCTCTGGGTCAACTGTTTGAGGAATGGTCCGGAGGTAGAGGTGCTGGGGCAGAACTCAGGTGACCAGATGGGAGGCTGTTGTGGTTATCCAGGCAGAGATGTGGCTACGGAGAAGCCAGGAGGACATCGGAGAACTGTTCTAATTCTAGATTGCCTTTGAAGCAGAGGCCAACGTAACTTGTGAATTGGATGTCAGATTTAAGGAAAAAAAAAAAAAAAGAGTAAATAACTCCTAAGCAACTGGAAGCTTCAACTGTCATTTTTTAGAGCATTGTTTCCCTAAAATTTATTTATTCGAAAGACGGTGTCACACAAAGAATCTTCCATCTGTTGGTTCACTCTTCAAAGGCCACAAAAGCAAGGACCAAGTCTGTGGCCCAGAAATCTCTTCCAGGTTTCCCTCATGGGTGCAGGGGCCCAAGCACTTGGCAATCCTCCGCTACTTTCCCAGGAGTACTAGCAGGGAGCCGGATCTGAAATGCAGCAGGGCGCCAGCAAGCACTGATATGAGATGCCAGTGCCATAGGAGACTGTCGCAGTGCCAGCCCAGGTATTGTCACTTCTGAAGAAGGAAGACTCTGAAACTAACAGAGATAGGAGTTAGAACTCGGACATGTTAGGGGCCTGTGAGACACACATGGAGAGGCACCCGCAGCAGTTAGCATACAGCGGGGGGAAGGCTAGAAACAGACATGTGGGAACTACAAACTCAGATAGGTTTTTTGTTTTTAATTATTTTTATTGGAAAGTCAAATATACAGAGAGGAAGAGAGACAGAGAGGAAGATCTTCCACCCATTGATTCACTCCCCAAGTGACCACTATAACCAGAACTGCACTAAGAACTCCGAAGCCAGGAACCAGGGAGCTTCTTCCCAAAAGTATGCAGGGTTCAAAGGCCTTGGACTGGCCTTGACTCCCTTCCCAGGCCACAAGCAGGGAGCTAGATGGCAAGTGGAGCAGCCAGGACATGAACTGGTAACCATATGGGATCCCAGAACATGCAAGGTGAGGACTTTAGCCACTAGGCTACCACACCAGGCTGTAAATTCAGATAGGTTTACAGCCAGGCATCAAGAAGTGGAAAACAAGCAGTGGCCTGGAAATGTACCTGCAGTGAGGTCAGGGAGGGGCAGAAATGCCGGAAAGGAGTCAGGGCGTGGACAGCGTGGGGGAGGCTTGCAAGTGATCGAGGCCCCTGCCAGGAGAATGGTTTCAAGGGCAAGGGCTTGGTGAGCTGCGTCAAATGCTGTAGACAGGCCAACTGAGATAGAGCACTGACCTTTGAAGTCAGCAAAGCAGAGGTGAGCAGCAGAAACCTTGACAAAAATAGTTTTGCTGGGGACCAAAGATATGTAATATAAATAATCTAATATAATAGGAATAATAATATAGGTGAAAACAAATGCCCAACTGCAGCTATGCTTGAGTATTGAATCAGAATACAGAGGACCCAGAGACCAGAGATCTAACGAATGTCATTACTAAAGGCTGGTGGCTGGAGCATGGTGTGGGATAAGGGAGGTCACAGGAGCTTAGTCTGTGTGTTTACCCGTTTCAGGAGAGCTATGCGCCTGTGACGCCCTGGTGGAGCCTTTACTTGGGGTAACATTCCTTATTGGAGTGCACGGTTCAAGTTTCAGCTGCTTTTTCAATCCAGCTTCCTGTTAATGCACACCGTGAAGGGTGGCAGATGATGACTCAAGTGTACAAGTCCTTGTGATCCAGTACGGAGACCCACATTGAATTCCGAACTCTTGGCTTGGGCTTGGTCCAGTCCTAGCTGCTGTGGATACTCGGGGAGTGAACCAGCAGACAGAAAACCTCTATGCTTTTGTCTCTACCTTTCAAATTAAAAATTTTTTTTAATCTACAAAAGAAACAGGAAGTTGATGACACAGAAGGAAAAGAGGAGGAGCTGGAAAGTACAAAGTCCTTAAGAACTCCAGAAGGTGGGGTCAAGTACATGGGGGAGGGTGGCCTTGGACAGGAGTGGGAGAGTCCCTCTGAGTCACAGGAGGAAGGCAACCTCTACAGGTAAGACGCATCAGGTCTGAGCCAGGCGTCTTAGGAAGTGTTCCAGAGCAGTGCCAAGCAGTGTCCATAGCTGAGCGCAAGGGGTGGGGAGAGAGTGCTGTGACCTGAGAAGAGGCGAGACCATGTAAAATCAACATCCCAGAGCATGGGAACAAGGAGGGGCCCCAAGCAATAGGCTTGGTGGGTGGCATCGAGTCACCCCTTTGGGGTGAATAGATGTCAGATGGGATAATAAAGTGAATTTGTTCCAACCACTCCAAGTGCACAGGGGGGAGATAGAAAGGGATTTAACTGGTTGGATGCTGAGCCATGTTCTAAAGTGAGAAAATAACTGAGCTGCAGGCAAGGGAGTCATTGCAATGATAGACCACAGAGGCAAGTGGGGTCAGGGGTGTGGAACCCAGGAAAGGTGGTGTGAATCGGAGGCTCAGTTGCTGATGTACTAGAGAAGAGGAAAAAGTAGAAGATAGTGGACAGACAGCAGCAAAGTGGGGTTCCCCAGGGCATGAGCTTCATAGTAAAGACAAGTTCTGGGGTACAAACTCCAACATGATTCAGAGCAGGGACCTACAGATCAATGGTGGTTCTGTTGTATCGGAAGTATGTGATTAACTCAGCCTTCTAGAGTTATAACGATGACACTTTCAATGTTGTTATTGCTCTTTGAAGGTTTATCTTTATCTGAAGGGCAGAATTACAGATAGAAAAACAGAGGGAGAGCATCCAGGTGCTGATTCATTCCCTGCTCTGGCCAGCAGAGCCAGTTCTGTGGACAGGGAGAGGGTCTGGGGATGAAGCACTGGCAGGAGACCAGTGATGGTGGAAATCTCTCTCGCTTTTTTGCTCCTTCACCTCCCCTTATATACTCTTCCCCCCACATTCTCATTTAGCAGGGTATTGGATACAGATGAGTCCAATTAGTCTAGGTGTTTTTAGCCACAAGCCTAGTTCCTGTTTCTGCCCTTTCCAAGGAGCACTAATCAACTCCTTAGCTCACAACAGCTCCCCCTTTTTTGTTTTAAAGCAGACTTGAATGCGCCTATCTTAGGTTGTGGACTCTCAGGTTATCAGCCTTACCCGTCATTGGGAATCTCCATAGCATGACGGAGGCCCTGTCTTAGGTTGGTCAGCGCCCGGTCCATCTTACCCATCACTGGCTGCCATTCAACGCACTGCCTGCTGCAGCTGCACAAACCATACTTGGGGAGGCTGGTAACCCTGTTCCATGGCTAGGAGTATCTTTAGCTCAGTAGCAATGAGCAGACAGCAGTTCTTGGGCTTGGGAAACATTTGGCACTTGCACAGGTGTTACATACATAAAGACATACAATGGGGAACAAGTGGCCCTGACCACATCCCACAGTATCCGCTGCTCCTCTGCCAACAAATCAACCTGCTGTTACAACATAAGCATGCCCACCGGCACGTGTTCATCCATACAGTTCTGTTGTTCTATAGCTCAGGCAGTCAGTTCTGAAAGTTTGTTCATGGTATCAGCGGTAGCTGTAGGGTGTCCTAGGGTCACCACTGCTGTGGTGGTGGCTGCTGACGCCAGGGCAACGTTGGCTATGATGGTCAATGTTATGCCAAAGTCTCTTTTATGCCTTATCAGGCCAACAGAGGCCTCTCTGTTAGCCCCGACAGGCACAGGCAGGATTCCGGGCAGCTGCATGACAACAGCAGTATCGCCATTACTATTCCAACATGCTGTTAGGGTGCAGCTGAGCTCGGTGCAATTCAGAGAAATTTTCTGTATGTAAGAGAGAAACATGGGGATAACACAGGCAGGCATGGGCTTAAAATTCAAGGAAGTAAGGTTCACCCACGTGAGCGAGTCCTCAAATCCAGAGGAGTGATTGAACTAATAATTTCCATAGGAATAACTACCTTCCTTAATAAGGGAAAGGGGGGCATGCAGTAAATGTCCATACCCTACAAAGCTGCCACTTAGAAAAGGCGGGAAATATCCGGACCTTGGTGCTCATAGGAGAAAGAAAAAAAGAGGGGTGCTTAACAATACACTAATATACTTATATAAAGACCTGATATACTTGCTTGTCCCATCGATCTTCCGACTCGAATGCCATCACCATGGCCAGTATCTGAGCTTTCAAAGAACAACACAGCAGCAGGAGCTTGCCAGTCAAGCCTCTCAGGAATCCTCCATGGGCCATTTTCATTTTCTGGGAAAACACAAACCGATCCTCGCCCCCATATGAGGACGGGATCTGAGCCTTACCACTGACCAGTCAAGGGATCCTTCCACATCACGTAACCCTTCTGCTTCTGAGACGGATTCCAATGACAATCTGCAGCTGACCATCCTTCAGCATCCAATGCTAGAAACTTTAAGATAAATAATACAAGGTTCACATGATCTCGGGGAGTGCTGTACTCCCCCTTTTTTGTTTTAATAAGGTAATCCTTAATAGTACAGTTGGCATGTTCCATAATACCTTGTCCTTGAGGATTATAAGGAACGCCTGTAATTAGTTGTATATGGTGGGAGGCAGCAAAATCACAAAGCTTACTGTTAAAATAGCAAGGACCATTATCAATTTTAATAACTTTGGGAGTTCCCAATATGGAAAATCATGCATAGCAATGGGCTAGAGCGTGCCTGACTTGTTTCCCTGTCTGAGGAGTAGCTAGAATAAATCCAGAGCAAGTATCAATAGTAACATGTACATAATTTAGTGTCCCAAACTCTGGGATGTGTGTCACATCCATTTGGCAATAATCTTAATATAATTCAATCAACCTGATTAACTGTCTCCACAAAACGGGAGATTAATCCGTTGGCATTCTTGAGGCCTCGTAAGAATACCAAGGGAAGCCCTAGGATTTGAAAATTTTGAATTCTTGGTGCCTTTTTAAAGATGGCTAAAAACATCTGGGCTATGGAAATTTTGGGGGGTTTAATACAATTCTGAAAAAGTTGAAATTCCAAATAATTAAACAGAGAAACAAGTTGTATGTTGTCTGGGGCTGTAACTAGTCCTGCCTCAACTGAAGGGAGAGGCGCTGAAGTTGCTCCTGTTAAACTATCACGGCTGTGCCCAGATCTAACAGCGCCGATGGCACAGGCAGTGCAGAGGGCTCCATGCCTGGCCAAAAGAGATTTCTGCTTGGCACACACTCTATGGGCACGTGCTCTTCAGGTGGAGGATCCTCGGCAAACTCACTTCTAGCCTCTTCCCTTTCCTCCTCCTCAGAAGAGGACTGTGAGTCTTCTTTGCGCAGTTTCTCCAGACTTTGTCTGGTCTGTGGTTCCTTTTCCTTTTTTATCCTGGTTTGGGGTCCCTTCTGTCTTCCTACTCTGGCTTGGGGTTCTTTCTTTCTTACCCTGGTTTGGGGTTCCTTCTTTCCTGGTTTGCAGTTCCCTTCCCCTTCTTATGGATAATTTTTCAAGGAAGGGTTGCACCACCACTTGAGAAGATGGCAAAGCATTTTTTACCCAGCGTCAGAGGTAAAAGGCGGCTACAAGGAGAGCAAACCATGGGGATACGTCACAGACAGTTTCAACGAACTTCTGCGAGGCCTTCAGCTTAGTGTCGGTGCCTTGTGACTGGAGCAGATCTCTGATTCCCTCAATCATCTGCACTTTACTGAGTTCTTGCCCCATGATAAATTTTACTTATGCCTCTGCAAAATATTTAATTCTAAAATTGCCTCCAGATTTCTGGGGTCCCTCAGATTGTCCCTCATGCCCCAGAACAGAGGGAGGGTCTGGGGATAAAATCACTTACGCCCCTGCAAAATTTTTAAAATTTAAACTTACCTTCATAGGTCCAGGGGTCCCTCAGATTGTCCCTCATGCCATTTTCCACATTAGGTGCCATTTGCTCCGACCAGCAGAGCCAGTTCTGTGGACAGGGAGAGGGTCTGGGGATGAAGCACTGGCAGGAGACCAGTGATGGTGGAAATCTCTCTCGCTTTTTTGCTCCTTCACCTCCCCTTATATACTCTTCCCCCCACATCCTCATTTAGCAGGGTATTGGATACAGATGAGTCCAATTAGTCTAGGTGTTTTTAGCCACAAGCCTAGTTCCTGTTTCTGCCCATTCCAAGGAGCACTAATCAACTCCTTAGCCCACAACAACTCCCCAAATGACTGCAAAGGCTGAGGGCAGCATTGGTCCAAAGCTGGGAGCCAGGAGCTTCTTCCAGGTCTCCCACATGGGTGCAGGGGTCCAAGGAAGCTTGTTATTACTTTTGGAAGGTTTATTTTATCTTTATCTGAAAGGCAGAATTACAGATAGAAAAACAGAGGGAGAGAATCCAGGTGCTGATTCACTCCCTGCTCTGGCCAGCAGAGCCAGTAACGTGGACAGGGAGAGGGTCTCCACTGCTTTCCCAAGCCGTAGTGTGGAACTGAATTAGAAATGGATTAGCCAATGTCCCTATTGGATACCAGTGTTGCAGGTGGAAGCTTAGCCTACTACACTGTGGTGCCAGGCCTAACGATGATATTGTCAGTGCTCCATCGACAATTGGAAGCATTAAAGATTCAAATCCAGCCTCTGACCCTAGTTCCAGCATCTTTTCAGATCTGTTGCAGGCACATCTCTTGGCTCTATGAGTAATAATATCAGGTGTTCAATTCCTCACAGTCATTTGGAGTGCTTGGTAGCAACCACTTCCTTGCTGAGTCACTTCTGTATCCCAAAGGAAACTCACTCCCAAAGGACAGGGAGTTCTGCCACCAGAAAAACAGGGAATGGAAGCTGAGCAAGCAAAAACGTTAGGTGCCTTCATCCCCGCCCACACCAGCTCCCTTCTCCGTCAGCCCCAGTTCTTCCTGCATCAGACTGTACTTCTAATCTGGAGGTCTTGCTGTGGTTGCATTTGCAGGAAAATGCACCTGTAAACCCGACCACAGAAAAGCTCACCAGCCTGATACTAACAGATGTTCCTAAGAATAGTTGAAATTCCAGGGGGCGCACTTGCTCCTTACAAGATCAGAACTAGTGTTAACCCCTTCCTCTCTGTGTGGGGAGATTGTTCCACTATGAAGTGATGTCCCCTTTGAATCAAGGAAGGACACTTTCTTCTACAAAACCTTCTGGAAGGAAGCTATACATTTCTGGCTTCTGGTCACTTCTATTCGCCCAGAATCTATTCACAGAAGACCCAGCCTTTCCCTGGGTGATAGCTGTGTCCTTAAGAGGAGGACTCCACATCTTTCCTGTTCCATTCAACCTCCACTTCCCCTGAAGGCTGGCCTTTCCTGGCTCCTCAACTGTTACCGCTGGGACTCCAGCCTTGTAAGTCCATGAAGGGCCACAGGAGCCAGTAAACTGAGGTTCAGCCCACTAGGACACTGCAGCTCAGCAAGATAAGCATGCATGCACCCACGGTGGGTTTCCTAGGAAACCTGAGACTAAGGAAGGGTTTTGAGATTGCCACTTCTTGAGTCTCCCAGCTTCCCCAAGGGAGCCGAGCCTATCTTTGTGGTGTTCCCCAAATCCCTGGGGAAGAGAGTACACAGCCTCTTACAGCCCCCGAAATGTCAGTGGCATTACCTCCTAGTGAAGCCACATGAGAACCAACAGCCAGGCTCAGAGGACAGGTCTCCCCAGCCACCAGCTCCACTTACCTCAGCTGTTATATAAAGGTAATTAGACACCATCCCCACACTGTGCAGCCACACAGTAGTCTGTGGCCCTTCGTGGCTCATTATCTCGGAGGTAGCCAGGCACAGGAGGGATTGCCGCACCCTGTTCTGAGCAATGTCTTGTCCAATGCAAATAGCCAGAAGTAGCAGACCAGCTGGACAGAGCTGCCCACCACACTGCTTCCCAGAACTTTGCATAGTAGGGCTGGTTACATTCTCGTTTTTCACGTAGACCCATTAGGAAGGTGAGCAGAGGATGGCTAGTGCCCATTTGTGCTCCCAGGGATTGGAGCAGCTCCCATGTAGTAATCTTCTGGTGACAGGTGCCACTTGGAAGTGACTTCTCCCCCCAGGGAGCAGGAAATCCATACCTGCCTTCTTCCAACAGCATGCAGACAGGTTCCTCAGGGCTGGGGCAAGGGTAATGCTGGCAAAGCACTCAGGGACAAAGAGTTAAGGAAAGAGTACAGTTGGGAAGCTGCTTTCAAACCTTATCATCATCCCTGTGCAACCTCAAAATAAATTCCGAGTGCTAATGGACTTGCGTTGTCACAGTCTCCTGTCTTCAAACCACCATTGGAGGTAACTGGAACAACCAGAGAGCAATCCCCTACCTCCCGCAGCCTGCAGAGCAGTTTTCCCTCATAAAATGTGCTTTGTATGCTGAGTAGGCTTGCTGTTGTTGGAGGCAGGACAGTGAGTCACTTGTGGCTCCAGCTATGGGGTGCGCTGTTGGCTCTAGGATTTCACAAGGACCTGATGTAACTGAAAGGCAGGAGCCCTGAAAAATCCCTGCCTGATCTGATCGTGGCTTTTAAAGGGCCCCACTCCATCCTAACACAGCTGAGTTCATTGTTTCCCCAGAATGAAATCGCGGATGCTCCCTAAGTACACAGGAACTGGTCTTCTTGCCTCACTTTCCAAGACCGGAGGGAGTGACGTGTGTAGATCGCAGTGTCCTCCAGTGTGTGCTGAAAGGGAGTTAGGGAAAAATGATTTATTAATTTGGAAATCAGAATGCCGGAGAGAGAGAGAGAAAACCTTCCACCTGCTGGATCACTCCCCCAAGTGATCACTCCAGATGGGGGTGGGCTGCCTGAGCCAGGAGCCAGGAGCCAGGAATTTATCTTGGTCTCCTTTGGCCATCTTCTACTTCCTTTGCAGGTATTTTAGCAGGGATCTGGATCAGAGGCAGAGCAGCTAGGATTCCAATGCTCCGCTATAGGATGTTGCTGTGGTGGTAGCATTAGCAGTGACTTACTCCACTGTGCCCACAATGCCAGGAAGATCGTTCAGCCAACTTCCCATGTAGGTAGCACAGCCTAACAGACCTGGTACAAATAAGCTTTCTGTTGTGCCTCAAACTGGGATTAAAGCTGAGCTCCATAAAGCAAAACGACAGCAACAAGTCAGAGAATCGGTGAGGTGTATTCAGCCATTTTTTCCTGCCTGGTACCTGGAAATGTTCATTCACGGTTGGCCACTGTTGCTGAGGATTGTTCTGGTTCCAGAATTCGGCTCTGTTTGCATTACTGGGTAAATTTCATTCTCGCCAAGGTCAGTAACCGTTTGTTATGCTTCAAGTTAAGTCCTATGCTTCAAACTACCTATGCCTTGTGCTCAGGTTGTAGATTTCAGCTTTGGGCCTTCCGAGACTCAGACCAAATGTCCTTTGTCATGCAGTTTGTATAAAAAGGACTGCATTCAAAGCCTCCATTGAATTAACTGGGCCTTCCTTTAAATCGGTGCTTGTTTTAGAGGCTTTCTTTTTTCAACAGGGAAAAAACACAATGGATTCCAAGTAATCTACTGTCCTCATCGCAGCTTGTCACAAACACTTGGCACATGTTTTCAGACCAGAGTGAACACACACACACACACACACACACCCTCACTTGCAAATATCCAGAATAACCTCAACCTGTTGTTCATAAGTTTGACCTCTCGCTTCCAAGATAATTGCTCAAAGAACAACAAAAAAATTATTTTTCAATTGATAATATGGCTTATTTATTGTGGAAATTAAATGAAAGTATAGATTTCAACAACTACTGATCTAAAAAACAAATCAGTTTTGCTTTTTCTTTAGGCAGAAAAGATGCTTTTCCTTTGCTGAAGAATGATATATTATTCTTTGATTTCAGGAGAAGACAGAATTTAAAAATATGGTTAATGTATTGCTTATTTGAACCAAAAAAGAAAATTCCTAATGTTGTTTGGGCAACATTTATTGGGTTACTGCAAAGCAAGTTTGACAAATAATAGAGTTAAGTCACTTACAAGGAGTATACAAAGGCATTAGCCTTTGGGGTTGCACATAGCAAAGAAATATCTTAAATACTTTACAAAATATTCTAGGAGCTAAGACACAAGGGCATGCTTTTGGAGAACATAGGAATGTAATTTGGAGGGGAAAAAAAGGCATATTGTAGCTATTCATTTCCTTTAAAATCACTGAGCAAAACAAAGCAGCATTCAACTTCACATACTGACCTTACAGAGTTTATATACAATAGCTTGACTTAAATCCAAGAAGTAAAGACAGGGCTCTCACTCAATTTATTCTGAAAAATAATTACATAGGACACCAAGGTAACATACCCCAGTCTGGCAGGTTTACTTGGGAGACCTCTCCCTGGGGCAGAAGAAAGCAGATGGGAAACTTTAAGGAATGGCTTTAATGTGATTTGGGGGAGGTAGGCCAAGTTGGGGAGATTCACTCACTTCTCCGAACACAACCTCTGTTGGTTCAGCCCTGAATTTCACCAGTTTTGTGTGTGTAATGATGACCTAACCATTTCACCCAAATAGTTCCCAATTGTACCACCATTGCTGCAAAATACAGATTTTTGTCTACATAGAAGATTAATTCAAGGGTTTGGGCATCTGACCCTGCATTAAAGACGAAGCCTGGGCTGCCTCTATCCTGTGTCAGAGTGCCTGGCTCTGTTTCTAATCCAGGCTCCTGCTAACACACACCCTGCGAAGCAGCAAGTTATGGACCCTAGGACATGCATCCTTGATACTCATGTTAGACTGAGCTCCAGTCTCCTGACTTTGGGGCCCAATCAAGCCCTGGTAGTTGTAGAAATTTGGGGAGTAAACCAGGAAATGGACGGTATTCTCTTTCTCTCTCTCTCTCGGCTTTCAAATGCAAACAAATATATAAAAAGGGACATTTGTGAATTTGATAGATCATCCTAAACTGTCCCCATGAGATTTACCCTAACACACATTGCATAGGAGTATGCTGCTTCCCCATAACCTTGCCAAGATAAAATGCTCTAGAATTCATGAATTTGTGCCAAACTGATAGATGAAAATGGTAGCTACAATTTTATTAGATATTACTCTTTTTTTAAAAAAAAAAATTTTATTCTATCTTGCTTGAAAGGTAGAGTGATTCAGAGGTGAAGACAGAGAAAGAGATCTTCCATTCATTGATTTACTCCCCAAACAGCAGCAATGGCTGGGGCTGGGTCAGGACGAAAGCAAGCAAGCAGTTGGAACTCCATCTGTGTCCCCCAGATGAGAGGCAAGGGACCAGGCACATGGGCCTCAGCAAGGAACTGGAAGAACAACCTGGATTCCAATATGGGATGCTGAGACTGAGGCAGAGTGTCACAACACCAGCCTGTGGGCTTGATTTTTTGATCTCTAAACCTTTGACTCACTTGGAGTTTATCTTGATATGTGATGTAACATAGAAACCCAACTTATTTTCTTTACAGATAGTTACCTAGTTGTTGTAACATCATTTGTTAAACTGTCTTGCTTTTCTCACTGCTTTGACATGCGAATTCCTGCATGCATTGGATCTCTTCCTTTCCTTTTTTCTTAGATTGATTTTGTTTATTGGGAAGGCCAGTGTTCAGAAACAGAGATCCTCCATCCGCTGGTTCATTCTCAAAATGTTTAACAATGGCCTGGGGCTGGACCAGACCCTTTCTAAAATTTCCTCTGCTGTTCTGTGCCATTTGTTGATTCCACATGATTTTAGTGACTAAGATTTTAGATGTGTTTCAGGCCCTATCAAATATTGCCACAAAATAAATCACTCCAGTGATTGAAGCACCTATAACAATAATTGTTTTTGTGATATCTCACACTTTCTATGAGTCAGGAAATTGGGCTGTCTTGGCTAGATGGATCCCACTTATTCAATGCCAATGAGATGGGACCTAATCGTCAGACAGGAACCATAACAGGGCTGGCAGACAGCACTGGGGGCGACCAAGCACCTGTTCGTGCTTTCCTCACTTGGTCTGCGCATGCGCTAGTGTGGACTTCCAAAGCCAGTCTCTTTGCCTGGCAGTCCCAGTTTATACCTCAGGTGCCTAGGTGACCACAACATGAACCAGCTGCCCCAGCTCTTTGGACCTCACCTACACAGCATCCTATCCTCCGCCTTCTTTCTGTTGCAAGTGAGTCATCCCTTTGGAAGCCCAGGAGAGCAGACAGAAGCCCACGGTTCCGTGGGCCAAATGCTGAGGTCAGTCACATGGTGAGAACACCTACAAGGGGAGATATTGTAGTAGCCAATTTGGGAAAAGGCAGTCAGCCTCCTTTCTGTCAGCCTCCTTTCTGTCCTTTCTGTCAGGAGTGGAGCATCTTTGTTGAACTTCAGGTTCAGTTTCCCTAGCCCTAGTACCAGAGCTACACTCTGGTCTTTTTCATTTTTTTAAGATTTATTTATATTTACTTGAAAGGCAAATTTACAGAGAGAGGAGAGAGAAAAATCTTCCATCCACTGGTTCACTCCCTGTATGACTACAACTGTCAAAACTTGGCTGGTTCCAACCTAGGGGCATTTTCCCAGTCTCCTATATGGGTGTAACGGTCTGAGGACTTGGGCCCTCCGCCACTGCTTTGCTAAACACATGAGCAGGAAGCTGGCTCACAGGTGTGGCAGCCAGGACTCGAGCCCATACTGGTGCCTGCTACACCACAACACCTTCCCCTATACTTTGTTCTTTCAACTAACCTGTTTGGAGACCTTATACTAAAGGTGAATCCACTAATCGCGTATCAACTTTTAGTTATATTAATAAAGTACATTTAGTTCTGATCATGGATAAGTTCCCACTATCGTATGTGACTCACTTCTGAAATACACATGCATATATACATATATGTATGTTTAAGATTTATTTCTTTCTAGGCAGTATTACAGAAAGAGAAAGAGAGAGATCTCTCAGAAAGAGAGAGATCCTATTTGCTGAATCACTCCTCTAAATGACCTCAGAAGCTGAGGCTGGGCCATGCCAAAGCCAGGAACCAGCAAGTCCAGCCAAATCTTCCATGTGGGTGCCAGGAACTCAAGCACATGAGCCATCCTCTGCTGCTTCACTCCCCAGGTGCATTAGCAAGGAGCTGGATCAGAAGTGGAGTAACTGAGACTCCAATTGACATTCTGATATGGAAGGTCAGCATCCAGCAGCTTAACCTATTGTGTCACAATGTGAGCCGTGAAAAAATATATCTATTTTATTTATTTATTTATTTATTTATTTATTTATTTATTTATTTATTTATTTATTTATCTTTAAAAACGTATCTATTTTTAAATATTTACTTGTTTGTTTGACTTAGAAGGAGACACACACACACACGGAGGGAGAGAGAGCAAGAGAGAGAGAGATCATCTGACCACGAGTTCACTCCCGAAATGACTGAGTAGGCCTGGCCCAGGCTAAAATTAGAAGCCCAGAACTCCAACTGGCTCTCCTTCATGAGTGAGAGGGGACTAAGCACTTGGACCCTATGCTGCTTTCCTAGATGCATTAGCAAGGTAATTGATGGGAAACTGAGCAGCCAGTAATCGAACAAGCGCTCATATGGGATGCACTCTCACAGGTGGTTTAACAACTCCAGACTCCTGAAGATATATTTTATAAACACCTTTTTAAAAAGATTTATTTATTTTTATTGGAAAGTCAGATATACAGAGAGAAGAGGAGAGACCGAGAAGAGGATCTTCCATTCGTTGATTCACTCCCCAAGTGGCTGCAATGGCTGGAGTCGAGCTGATCAGAAGCCAGGAGCCAGGAGCTTCTTCCTCATTTTCCATGCAGGTGCAGAGTCCCAAGACCATGGGCCGTCCTCAATTGCTTTCCCAGGCTACAAGCAGGGAGCTGGATGGGAAGCAGAGTCACTGGGACATATACTGGTGCCCATATGGGATTCCAGCACGTGCAAGGTGAGAGTTTTAGCCACTAGGCTACCATGCCAGGCCCTATAAACACTTTTTAATTCCACTTTCCATTACTTTTCTAATTTTGAATAAGGATAGTAAGTCATTCTAATTGACTTACCAAATGCTTGACTTACCAAATTGACTTGCCAAACATCGAGGGCTAGGGTAGGCCAAAGCCAGGTGCCAGGAACTTCTTCCAAATCTCCCATGTGGCCAAAGTATTTGAATCATCACCATTGCCTCTCAAGATGCCCATCAACAAGACATTGGACTGGGAGTAGAACTGAGACCTGAACCCAGGTATTTGGATGGAGTCTGTGGGCCTTCCAGCCAAAGGCTTAGCCATGAGGCCAAGGGCCTGGAGCACTGAGAAGTTTGTTAAAAATAATAATAATAAAAGAGAGGGCCCAGCAGCTTGGCCTAGCAGCTAAAGTCCTCGCCTTGAACGTGCCAGGATCCCATATGGGCGCCGGTTCTAATCCCGGCAGCTCCACTTCCCATCCAGCTTCCTGCTTGTGGCCTGGGAAAGCAGTCCAGGACGGCCCAAGGCCTTCGGACCCTGCACCCGCATGGAAGACCTGGAAGAAGTTCCTGGCTCCTGGCTTCAGATCGGCATAGCACTGGCCGTTGTGCTCACTTGGGGAGTGAATTATTGGACGGAAGATCTTCCTCTCTGTCTCTCCTCCTCTCTGTATATCTGACTTTCCAATAAATAAATAAATCTTAAAAAAAATAAATAAAAGAGGCTGGCACCACAGCATAGCAGGCTAAGTCTTTGCCTATAGAGCCTACATCCCATACAGGCATTAGTTCATGTCTCAGCTGCTCCACTTCCAACCCAGCTCCCTGCTTATGGCCTGACAAACAGCAACAGATGACTCAAGTCCTTCGTTCCCTGCATGCGTGTGGGAGATCCGAAAGAAGCTCCTGGTTCCTGGCTTCAGATCAGCTCAGCTCCAGCTGTTGTCGCCATTTGAAGAGTGAACCAGCAGATGGAGGATCTTTCTGTCTGTCTCTCCTTCTCTCTGTAACTCTGCCTTTCAAATTAAAATAAAATAAAAAATAGGAATAATGCTGTTTGTATCTAAAGTAAGAATTAGGGTGATTATCAGAGAAGAAGCACTGCCCTGACCCACATGGTAATGGATTAGAGTTGGGTGATCCTTATGTGTTTAGATTGATAAAAATACAATTAACTGCATATGAAAATATTTGTTAATATGGGTACACCCATGAGTTTGCATAACACATTTATTTCCTTGCTGTGCTTACGGATGGATCCTAAGAGCAGCTATTCCCTCATAACAATGAGTAGATTTGATGCCCAGATTTTGCCAGAAACTTTAGACAATCATGCTGATTATATATACATATATATAAATTTGTTTATTTGAAAGAGAGACATTGGGAGAGAGAGAGAGATGCTGTCCATTAGTTTTACTTCTTAAATGGCCATAATAGCTAGGGTTGGGCCAAGCTGGAGCCGGTATCCCAGAACTCCATCCAGGTGTCCCATGCGGCTGGCAGGGACTCAAGTACTTGATCCATCATACGACCTCCAGAGCGCACATTAGTTGGAAAGTAGATTGGAAGCAGAGCAGAAATGTAATCCTAGGTACTCCTATGAACTGTGGGCATTTCAAGTAGCTTCTTAAGTGCTACACAGAACACACACCACATCAGATTTGGGTTTCTGACACCATTGTCAAATACAGGAAACCAGGGCTCCTTGCAGAAAAGGCTGTTCCTGGGACTGAAGCAGAAAATATACCAGATGGGAACTGATGTTGTAGTATAACAGATACAGCCTCCACCTGTGGCATCAGCATCCTATATGGGTGCTGGTTGATGTTTCAGCTGCTCGATTTCCCACTGAATGACTTGCTAACAGCCTGGGAGAAGTGATAGAAGATGGTCCAAGTTTGGGGGACACTGCTACACATGTTGGAGACCTAGATAAAGCTTCTGGATCCTGGCCCACCCTGGCCATTGAGGCCATCGGGGAAATAAATCAGTGAATTGAAGATCTGTGTGTGTGTGTGTAACTCAAATAAATTAAACGTTAGAAAAACAGAGAGAGAGAAAGGAACAAACAAACAAAGAAAGGGAAAGGAAAGAAGGAAACCAAAGGGAAAAGAATATGCCAGATGATTCTGGAACACCCTTTTGGTGCCAGGAATTAGGGAAATGCTGCATACAGAACAACAGCAGACTCCACACCGGTGGAGTTTATTGAAAGATACAGGAGCCAAGTGGAAGAGTTCCAAATGGCCAACAATTTGAACAGCAAACTAAATAAGGTACTATTGAGTTGTAACCCAAAGTCTGAAATAAATATTGTGAGTCCACAGTGACATAGACAAATAATGGACTAGATAAACAAGTCTGGAAGAAGAGAGCCAAATCTTCCTTTTAGAAGAATTGCAAGTGCTTCATTTAGATGCTCTGCCTTTGAGGAAGGGAATCACGGATCCCCACTCCTTCCGTGGGGGCTGTGTCTAGTGACTTCCCTTCAAGCCATACAATAATCAAAAAATAGTGACAGTGGCGAACTTTGATGACTATGCCTCAGCTGGATGATGAAGGTCAATGTCAACAGTGATGCACTGTGTTGACACTACGTGCCCTTGATATTTGAGAGAAAAATGGCCACCTTGCCGCTCTGGTCTTCCTCTCCAGAATCTATAATCTCAGTCTACCCACCAGGCAAACTGACAAAAAGTCATCTGACAAAATATTTAGCTAGTATTTATCAAAACTATCAAGGTTGTTAAACAAAAAAGATCCTAAGAAACAGTCACAGCAAAGAAGGGCCTTAGGAGTTACGCAATTGAACGTAATGTGACGTCTGTAGATGGACCCTTGGAATAGAAAGAGACTTGGGTGAAAGCCAATGACGTGTAAATACACCACAGACTTGGAGATACTATATCCATATTGGTGTGTTAATGGTGACAGCTATCCCATGTTAAATGTTGATAATGGAGGAAACTGTGTGCAGTACATGAGAACTCTCTAGACATCTAATTTAGCTGTTGAATTAAAACTGTCCCAAAGTTGAGCCAGTGTTGTGGCATAGCGGATAGAGCTGCTGCCTGCAATGCTGGCATCCCATATAGGAGTGTATCCATGTCTCAGCTGCTCCATTTCTCATTCAGCTCCCTGCTAGTGAGCTAGGAAAAGCAGAAGATGCCCAAGTGTTTGGGCCCTGCCACACACATAGGAGACCCAGATGAAGCTCCTGAATCCTGGTTTTGGCTTGATCCATCCCTGGCTATTGAGGCCATCTGGGGAGTGAACGAACAGATAGAAGATCTCTATCTCTCCCTCTCTTTTTATAACTCTAATTTTAAAAATAAACGAATGGTCGGTCATTTCTCATGTTCCTTCAGGCATCAAAGCCTCTCCTGGGACCTTTAGGAGTGTCTAGGATGGGAGCCCAACATGCCCAGGAAAGTGAATTTGAATCTAGTAAATCCAGAAGAAAACGTGCTTTCACCTGGGAGGACACATATGTCCCAGCCCCAGAGCCAAGCTGCTGACTTCCAGACTCAAGTCACACATGCTGGTACCAGGCCTCCCCCTGACCCCCTCAGTTCATTCCCAGGACACCTGCTGGCCCCTCCCCCTGTTCTGTGCAGGAGCTTCCCTTGCAGACACTGCAGGCATAGGTCGTGTTCTATTCTGGGAACTGTCAGGGGTGACAAGAGGCTGGCAATAAGTACCAGGGCAGGGAGCGGTGTGTCTCCAGTGTGCAGCACAGGCGAGGTCCCAGGGACTCTGGGGGCTTTGCCAAGGAGCCGGGACAACTGCCAGCCATGCAGCCTTCCAAAGCCAGTGCTTCAGGGATAACTTGTACAGCCCCAGCACCCAGGGACATACTCAGTGTCTTACAGGCAGACAACGCGCTGAGACCCAGCCATGCAGCCTACTTACTCCCCATGTGGTCCCTCAGTCAGCTTCAAATGCAGCCGACAGGGCAACCAGCACCAAGAAAATAAAACCTGATCAGAAGTTGAAGCCCCAGCCTTGCCATGGTGTTAGGCTGTCCCCCCTCACTCCTTCCCACCCCCCTGGCCAGGACCTACTTTCCAGTATGCAAAGCAGAAGAGACCCACAGCAGAAACCGTAAGGCTCTTGGAGGCTCTGAACTCCATGCCCATCGTCAGCCCCACCTGCACCATCCTCCTCTTCAGGGTCCCCTGTCCCAGTCAGTGTCCTGGGCACATACAGGAGGAGTCAAGTGGGCTGTGGCATGCGTACACACAGGGAGGAGGGGAGACCCCAGAACAATGTCCTCCCCCCATCCCTCCTCAATAGGCGGAAGCCACTGGCTTCCTCCCTTTCCTGCCGGCCTGCTCCTGTGCGCCAGCCAGACACAGGATCGACAGGAGAGAGGGGATAGCAAACATAGTCTCACAATGCTTGAAGCAGATCCCTCCCACCCTCTGTTCCAGGGCTCTCCGGGCCACTCCCATCCCCAGCCTAGTGGGGGAACGAGACTGGAGGGCCCAGAGGTTGGGCCAGGAGAGGACCTTCCCACCCTTCTCTCCTGCCTTCCCTCCCACCCAAGCCACCTCATTTCCTCTTCCTTTCCAGCCCACTGGACAACACGGGCTGAGCACTCAGACCCACAACCACCGACCCCAGGCCCAGCTGGTCCTGGCTGGCCTGGGTCAGCCACCAGAGTATGATCTGGCTGGGGCCCCCTCTCCTGCTCGCCATCTTCTGTCTGACTTCTCATGTGGGTGAGTCTTCCCCGAGTCTTCCCACTGCTTTCTCAGGTCCCCAGGCCCTGATGTGATCCCATGGTGGTTGCTATGGCTGGAGTGGGAGGAGCCTGGTCTAATGGGGACAGAGTTTCCATTTTAACAGATGTAAAGGGTTTTGCAACATGATGGTGGCGACAGATGTACAGTAGCGTGCCTGAGTTTGGCAACCCTGAACTGTATCCTTAAAAATGTTAAAACAGCAAATTCCATGGCATGGGTATTTTGCTACAATAGAAGCAACTGGGGACAGATAGAAACTCAACACTGCCATCGCTTTGTCCTATCAAAACCTGAAATCAGTGCCAGGAAAAGTCGGGCAGGAACTAGCATTCAGTGGGGGAAGGGGAGCCATCTTGGCCGTGTAGGATCTCAAGTGGGGTTGGGAGCAGCCGGGCTCGTGACCCCATAAAGTTTTTGGTGGGTGTGCGTGTTGGATTCATCAGGGATGACGTATTGGATTCATCCCGTCATCCACTGGACAAGAAGGTCTTGAGTACCAAGGACCTGGCCTACATACTGGGCCCATTCCTTGAGAAGGTTGTCAGACTTCAGTGTGGATGTTCCTGCAGCTCCTGCAGAGTTTAAGTGCAGTAACATAGGCAGCACACCCAGTGTAGTGCCCACCACAGTGCCCAGTGCAGTGCCCAGCACTCAAGAAGGGTTTCTGAGAAAGTGACAACTGATTCTTCCCTCTCATGCCTACAAGATTAAAACCCGAGGCTGTCTCTGAGGGGTTCAGGGTCCAAGGTGGCGCACAGGATCTGGGAGGAGGGCTGCAGACAGTGGGGAGGCACAACAGGGCAGGGGAGGAGCCGGCCTGCTCTATCCTGAGTAGCCGTCCAAAAAGGAGCCGGAAAAGATCTCCTAGAGGAGTACTCTTCATTCCAGGCAGCCAGAGCTGTAAGTGTGAGTCTCAGAGGTGTGGGAGAGAAGGTCCCTGCAGGAACAGCCTCCAGAAGGGCTCTGCACCTGCAGCTTACCCTGCAGGCAACGGGCAGCAGAGCCACAAGGGCCATCTGAATCTCCAAGGGATCACTTGGGAGCAAGTGCTGGGGAAGGAGGAGCTGTGGCTTCCTAGGATAGCCAGGGTGAGTATGGAAGCGGATGAAGTGAAGGAACTTTCAGGAAACAATTAGCAGGATTTTGTGACTGGCTGGGACAGCCAGCCTACAAGTGTGGATGTTTTAGAAACACACACACACACACACACACACACACACACACACACCCCGAGTGTCTGGCCTCAGGCAAACTGCTGAACTTCTCCAAGCCTTTATTCCCGCAGCAATAAAATAAGGATAATAATACCCATGTCCCACGATGGTTGATGGTCGGGAAGATCAAGTGAGAGGACATCAGGCAAATATGCAAGGCATGACACCCAATAAACAGCTACTGTTGCGACAGGGGCGAGTTTGAGGTGGCAGGTGCTATCCGCTGAGTCAGGGAGCACAGGAGGGGACCGGTTGGGAAAAACTGATGGAAATACAGGTTGGAGCTGAAAGGCGGTCCACAGCTCCTGACTCAGACCGGACAAGCTGGCTCAGGGAAGCCCGGGAGACAATCCCAGGGACCGCCCCTGGCAATGCAGAGAGCATTGACTTCCCCGCAGGTGGGAGGGGCTGCTGGCAAACAGGTGCGGGTCCTGTTGCAGTAGGCGTCTGGAAAGTCTGGAGAAGGCTTTCCAAGCCTATTAACTGATAAGCTTAGTGCCATTTAAAGTAATTAATTACTGGATCATTGACAGGCAGGAACAGGGGAGGAGGGTTGGGGTGGGGATTGGTCTGGACTAGCCCCACCTAGCCTCATGCCCCCAGCCCCCACTGTCAATCTGGAAACCCTCCCTCCACATTCCACATCAGTTCCATTCCGTGCCTTACTAAGGCTGCTCTCTACCTAGTCTGCCTCACCTAGAGGGCCTCTCCCTTACCCCCAACCTGCACCCCAATTCCCTCATCGGGTCCTGGTTGAGCTTTAGAAACCCTCAGACTTTATCTCCCAGGAACCACTTCTGTCTCTCCCGCGCTGGGCTGGGACCCCCCTTCTCTGGGCTCCCACTCAGGTGTCCTGCATTGGCAGTGAGTTCTTTTGGAAGTGTGGGTCTTGTCCCTCCCTGTTTCCTGGCCTGGTCCCAGGACCTTCATGTCTCCATCACACCCACGGGGCTGCAGAACCCAGCCTCCCCACCTGAGGTTCACCTCTGTGGGCCACCTATGTTATCCACTGCTCTCCCTGCTGCCCGCTCCTGGCCCAAGCTGCACAAGGGAATCAGCTGTCCCTGCACAGAACAGCTTTAAGCACAAATGGGGAAGGGGCCTGATGGGGAATAATGGGAGGAAATAGGAACAGGGCACATAGCTCCCGACAGCAGTAGGGGGAAGCCATCCGGCCAGAAAGGCGGGGCATTCAAAGGCCTAGAAGGATTTGTGTTTTTGTTTGTGCTCTTTGACGATGAAGACACTTGAGGGCAAGGGGCCAGTGCACGCGAAGGGGAAAGGAGGGGGTGGAAATGCTGATAAAGCCCAGTGACACTGGGGCCTGAGGGACAGGGCAAGAGCAGGCATAAGGCCAAAGGATGAGAAGCTGGTGGTGCAAAAACAAGACTGGGGTGGGGCGGGGGAGGCATGTGCTCCCCGGGTTATAATGGCGTCACTGGTGTCCCGGCCCCAGGCGCGGCGGTGGACCTGACGCTGCTGGCCAACCTGCGCCTCACCGACCCCCAACGATTCTTCCTGACCTGCGTGTCCGGGGAGGCCGGGCCAGGCAGGGGCCCGGACGCCTGGGGTCCCCCTTTGCTGCTGGAAAAGGACGACCGTATTGTGCGCACCCTCCCGCCGGGACAGCCGCTGCACCTGGCACGTAACGGCTCGCACCAGGTCACACTGCGGGGCTTCTCCAAGCCCTCAGACCTCGTAGGCGTCTTCTCCTGTGTGGGCGGCGCCGGGGCGAGGCGCACGCGCGTCGTCTACGTGCACAACAGCCCAGGAGGTGAGGCTGATCTGGCAGGGGCTTTTTGACGGGGTCACGGTCCTAGAGGGAGGCTAGTGGGGTTAGCTGCAGGCTGCAGGGGAGGGTCGCTGACCCGGCCAATGACGGCAGTCTCCATCCCACAGCCCACCTGCTCCCTGACAAGGTCACACACACAGTGAACAAAGGCGACACTGCTGTGCTCTCGGCCCGCGTGCACAAGGAGAAGCAGACGGATGTCATTTGGAAGAGCAATGGTGAGATACCCATGGTTCTGGCCCCCACCACCCCCAGCTAAGCCCTGGCCTCTTATGCGCCCATCACTGTGGCGCACCTGTTACCCTCCTGGTCTCCAGTGTACTTCCTCCATCACTCCAAGCCTTTCTGCAGTAATCAGAAATCAGTAATCCTTTCTGCAGGAATCCATAGTCAACTACCCCCCAAATAAGCTCTGTATTAAACCCCATTTCCCACTCTGCCCTGGGAGTTATCTGGCACTGCCACAGTCACATAGCTCACCTGACAGAGAATCCCAGTCTCCACGGAGAAGAAAAACAACTGGTGACAAAGTGCACAAAACTGGCAAGGGGAAGTTCAAGCCTCTCCCAAAGATGTGCCCAGTCAGGATGCCAGGTTGGGCAAACCTATGGGGTATCAGCCTCAGACGAGCCCCCCCCTTGACCTTCTTTGGTTTTTGGGAGGACTCATGGGAGGAAGCTTTTCCCTGTGTGGCTCCCGAGAGTCCTGCCTTGGCCTCAGAGCTGGAGGCTCTCGCATGCCGAGCTCCTGAGGGAGAGGCTCTTTCTCTCAGGCCTGGCGTCTGCTCAGGATTCCAGGGTCTCTGCGCAGCTCTGAGCCTTGAGGCATGGAGGGGGAAGGGGAAATGGACCCTCCAGGGGAGCAGGAGAGAGAACTCAGAGTACAGGGCACCTGGAGTGAGCTCAGGAGAGAAAGTGGGAAGGTCAAGGAGGAAGGGCATCCCAGGAGAGGGGCTGATGAGAGCCAAGGCAGGAAAGCCCGAAGCACCACAGTTTTGGAGAAGGGTAGCCAGCCATTCTGGACTTCAGAGATAAGAGGAGAGAGCCAGGGTACATAGATGGGACTCGGGTGTGGCTCTGGCGAGCCTGGTGACAGTGATGACCTGAAGGGGAGTCTCAGAGCTGTCAGCAGTGGCAGGAGCATCACACTGACTGTTGAGTGTGGGAGGGATGGGAAAGGGCAGGGCTAGAGGGAGACAGCCTGCTGGAGAGGTTGGGGCTGGGATGCACGGCGGTGGGTGTGGGAAGAAGTGGACGGATTGAGTGAGCTTGGGGATCAAGTGGGTGGTCAATGGAGCAAGAAGAAGAGGCTGCTCTGTGGCTCCTGCCCCCAGGTCTGATCCCAGGTGTGTGGGGCACATTGATGTGGCCTGGGCAGGGGTGGGCTGAGAGGGAGAGGTAACAGCAGTCCCCGTGTGCTACTGAGCCCCCATCCACTCATGTTCCCAGGATCCTATTTCTATACTCTGGACTGGCAAGAAGCTAAGGAGGGGCACTTCCTGCTGAAGCTACCCAACGTGCAGCCCCCATCGAGTGGCATCTACAGTGCCACCTACCTGGAAGCCAGCCCCCTTGGCAGCGCCTTCTTCCGGCTTATTGTGCGGGGTGAGGAGCAGAGGGTAGCAGTCAGCAGCAGACGGAGGGTCATGTGGATACTGGGCTGTGGTTCTCCCCAATGCCCTGGGTCCCAAAAGCTACCCCGACCTTCAGCAGCAGAGGGTCGGAGGTTGGGGGGTGAAGGTCAGCTGCTGAAGACACTTTTTGCCAGGCTGTGGGGCCAGGCGCTGGGGACCAGGCTGCACTAAGGACTGCCCAGGCTGCCTGCATGGAGGGGTCTGCCATGACCATGATGGCGAGTGTGTGTGCCCTCCTGGATTCACTGGAACCCGCTGTGAACAAGGTAAGGAAGAGGGCAACTGAGACCCGGGCAGGATCACGCCCCTGACCTTTAAAGACCCTTGATCCGTGGGGCTGGAGCTTGGGGATGAGGGTACCTGATGATTCCTGGACCCTAGTGCCTGATGGGCCCATGTACCCCGTGTTCACCCATTTCTAGCCTGCAGAGAGGGCCGCTTTGGGCAGAGCTGTCAGGAGCAGTGTCCAGGAACATCAGGCTGCCGGGGCCTCACCTTCTGCCTCCCTGACCCCTACGGCTGCTCCTGTGGGTCTGGCTGGAGAGGAAGCCAGTGCCAGGAAGGTAAGGACCAACCCATACCCATTATGGCCATTATGGCCACACGCAGACTCGAACCTCTCATTCTTATTCCGACCTACACACCAAGCACCCATCGATGTTCCTGTCCCCAATCTCTGGACAACTCATGTCCCATCTATGTCCCTTGACCTTGTCCCCTTTTCCCCCCAACCTCCTCTTCTGTCCCCTAGCCTGCTCCCCTGGCCATTTTGGAGCCGACTGCCGCCTGCAGTGTCAATGTCAGAACGGTGGCACCTGTGATCGCTTCAGCGGCTGTGTCTGCCCTTCCGGGTGGCATGGAATGCACTGTGAGAAATCAGGTGCGAGCCCCAGGGACTCTGCATGGGAACTCACCCTCCCCTCTCTCTGAACAGCCCAAATCCCGCCTCCAGGGTGCTCAAGGTCTGGCCCATCAGACCATGCCTGGTGGCAGCACCAAGTGCGTGGAAGCCCAGAGAAGGCTCCTGGGGCATCTGTAGCCAGGGACCTCACAATGGAGGCATGAATGAGTATTCTGGCTGTGAGGATGGTGAGGCACCTGCTGGCCGGCATTTTGTAGATGTTAAGCAATGGGAAGTGTGCTGGAGCCATGGATGGGACTTTGCAGGCTCCCAGGACTGAGTGACCGGGGAGATGGTGGCACTTCTGCTGAGATGCACAGCAGCGTGGGATGAGGGACAGCTTGGCCTCCGGAGGGGCTCCAGGATGAGCATTCTTCCTATCCCTTAGACCGAATCCCCCAGATCCTCAACATGGCCTCAGAGCTGGAGTTCAACTTGGAGACCACGCCCCGGATCAACTGTGCAGCTGCAGGGAACCCCTTCCCAGTCCGGGGCAGCATGGAATTGCGCAAGCCCGATGGCACTGTGCTGCTGGTCAGTCCCCAGGAGCCCAGGCTCGCTGCCTCCACCCCCACTTGATCTTGCAGTCCCCACCCTCTCAAAACTCCCCTTTGCTCTGCTGCTGGCCTGCCCGTGGCTCACATGAGGGTCAGGCAGATTCATGAGGGGTTGCCCCTGGGCCTCTGTCCCCTCAACAACCTTGACAGATACATGTGTGCCTGCCTAGGGGATGTATACTCTGTGTCTGCCCCCTTCTCCCTTCTCTCGCAGTCCACCAAGGCCATTGTGGAGCCAGATAAGACCACAGCTGAGTTCGAGGTGCCCCACCTGGCTCTGGGAGACAGCGGGTTCTGGGAGTGTCGCGTGTCCACATCTGGTGGCCAAGACAGCCGGCGCTTCAAGGTTAATGTCAAAGGTCAGTGATAGCCTAGGACCATGGAGGGTGGACGGTGAGCAGAGTGGGCACTACCTGATGCTGCCTAGACAGGGTCCTAGCAGGAAGGGCAAGGGCATTCAACATCACAGGCTGGCACCCCGAAAAGAAGAAGGCTGTGGTCACCTGGAGGTGCAGGATGGGCAGTGGCAAGGCTGTAGCCCAGCTGAGACCCCTCTGGAAGGATGTCTCATGCTCTAGAAGTTGGGAGAATCCCTCCTCCAACATCCTCATTCTGCCTGCTATTGAGGCATGCTTCCCTTCTCTTACTCTCTCTCTCTCTCTCTCACACACATACACACACACACACTCACCTCTAGCTCTCTTTTTAGAATGTTTCTTCCTGGCTGAGTCTCCCAGTGTGGGCACTCAATTCTAGAACAGGGACATCCACAAGAAGGGACCTGCTTGGTTTCCCAAAGCTGACACCTTCCTGGAGTCTGCCAGTGCCCAGGCTTGCTTAGGGCGGGGCATCATCACCTGGGACTAAGTTCCTCATCACCTTCTCCAACCCCATCATTCCCCCTTTGGCTCCCAACCCTCTTGTCCTCTGGACAGCCCTCCCCCTGCCCTGCCCTTTCCTCACTGCTGCATCCTGCTTCCTGCCTCCTCCCAGCCCCTTCCCACTGCTCCTCATCCCCCTCCACCACCAAGCTCCACCTCCCGCCTTTATCTCCACCCACTCCCATGCTAGGCTTTGGACCTATGACCTGAGTTGGTGCTTTCTGCGCAGATTCCTAGCTCTGTCACTTTAAGCAAGTTTCTTGGTCTTGTTCGGTTTTCCTTTCTGTCTCCTCTCAAACGGTACGTTAGCTCACTCAGAAGGCTGTGGAGATTAAATCAGGTGTACACTCAGAGTGTCACTATTATTTAAAAGGCCATCTCGTCCGGGGGTTCCGGCTCTTTTCTGCAGGCCCCGTTGCTGGGGTCTCCTTGGAGTGAGGTGGCTTCCGTGCAGGTCTGTCTGTGAAGCTAGCAGACAGGCTCATGGGTCACTGTCCCCTGAATGGGCCTTGAGGAGCTCCCTGGGATCAGTCCCCACCCAAATCAGCACCTGCTCCTCACCTGCTCATTCCTGCGGGACAGCACCTGCAGCCCACAACCTGCATCCTCTTTGACCCTTTCTTCCTCCTTTCCTTCTGCCTTTCCTCCCTCCCTCCCTGCATTCCTCTCATCCTCCCTCCTTCCTTCCCCTCATGCTTCTCTCCATCCTCCCTTCCTTCATCTTAGAAAGTCAGTCTGGCAAATATTTGGAAGAGGCAGGAGACATGAGTAGCATAACCTGGAGAGCTATCCTGAGGCCAGAAAAAAGACAGTGATCGTGGGGTGAGGACACTGGCCAAGGCTCATGCAGCCTTAACTAAGCCCTGACTGGGTCTCCTGCTTGCTGTGAGTCCTGAAATAGGTTGTTTGGGGTCTCCAAAGCTGTTCCTGCACTGGACACTCAGGGCCAGGGAGTCCTGGCTGAGGGCAGTTACAGGAGGTAGAGGTCACGCATGCGAAGCCTTGGGTAGTACAGGTGCTTCCTCCCCAGCACTGTCCATGTTGCTGTTCTCGGGGGAGAGAGGTGAGTGGCAGAGGATGGGCAGAGCGAGGCTGACACCACCCCCTGCCCAGCTCCCTCTGTGGCTCCCAGCACCCACACTGCCTGCACGCTCTGTGCAGGGTAGTTGCCTCTTGACTCCGGTCTGGCCACATTGCTCCTTCACTTAATGTTTCTTAGGATCTGTCCATGTCCTTCTTGACAAATCCCTGTGCTCCAAGCCATCCAGGTCATGGCTCCATCCTCCTCAGGCCTTGATCACTCTGGCTATCTGGTGAACTTGGCCTTCTCCCAGCCCAGGAGATCCTCAGATGTGTCTGATGCCCAAAACACAGACTTTTGAAGACCAGCTTAGCCATGCTAGGCTGGACCTCATGCTGAATCTCCTGGCAGTGCCTCCGGAGCCCCTGACTGCACCGCGGCTCCTGGCCAAGCACAGCCGCCAGCTTGTGGTATCCCCCCTGGTCTCCTTCTCTGGGGATGGACCCATCTCCTCCATCCGCCTGCACTACCGGCCCCAGGACAGTACCATGGCCTGGTCCACCATTGTGGGTGAGTGGGCAGAGCCCAAGGCAGCACAGAGCTGCTGGGTAGTGGTGAGAGGGGCAAAGGGGAAGGGGACAGAGTTGGACCTGAATGGTGTATGCTGCACGCCCTGCTCCCAGTGGACCCCAGTGAGAACGTGACGTTAATGAATCTGCGGCCGAAGACAGGATACAGTGTCCGCGTGCAGCTGAGCCGGCCTGGGGAAGGAGGCGAGGGGGCCTGGGGGCCTGCCACCCTCATGACCACAGACTGTCTGGGTGAGAGACAAAACGTCCCCCTACTCTTTTAGCCAGGGGAGTGGTTTCCTGTCCTGTCCATCCAGGGTTATCATGCCTTGTCCTCCCCAGACAAGGAGGTGGGAAAGACACCTGTCCTTTGGGAATCACTGTCCAACTTGGCCCCGAGGAGCCATCGGACAGTTCTGACCCCTGACCTCTGACCCCAGAGCCCTCGTTGCAACCGTGGCTGGATGCCTGGCATGTGGAGGGCGCTGGCCGGCTGCGATTGAGCTGGTCCTTACCCTCGGTGACTGGGCCTCTGGTGGGCGACGGTTTCCTGTTGCGCCTCTGGGATATGACACAAAGGCAGGAGCGATGGGAGAATATCTCATCCCTTCAAGACCGTACCACCCTCCTGACCGGACTCACACCTGGTGCCCACTACCAGCTGGATGTGCGGCTGTACCACTGCACCCTCCTGGGCCCAGCCTCGCCCCCTGCACACGTGGTTCTGCCCCACAGCGGTACGCCTATAATGGATAGGGTGACAGGTTGGGGACCAGGGCAGGACAGGGGACACAGGAACATGGGAGGTTGCTGGAAACGGTGGATGCAGGCAATGCAGGACACACAGGGGGCATTAGGGAAGACATGAGCCACAGAAAAGGTCAGAAGATTCTCAGGGAGACAGGGGTCATGTGAGGAAGTCATGGGTCATGGAAAGCAAAGGTCAAGCAGGCCCCAGGGAAACACAAGGCACAGGGGTGTGTAGGGGAGGGCTTGGAATATGAGGAGAATGGAGGAAGCAAGGCAGCCTGGGGGAGAAGAGCAGCTTGGCCTGGAGGGAGAGGAGGTGGCTCCCACTCGGGGGTGCACAGAGCAGTGGGTACAGCTAGAATGGATGTGTCTCATATCTGTGTAAAGAATCTGGGCCTGTCTGAGCCCTGCCTTCCTACTCCCCAGGGCCCCCAGCTCCCCAACACCTGCAGGCCCAGGCCCTCTCAGATTCTGAGATTCAGCTTACGTGGCAGCATCCAGAGGCTCCACCTGGGCCAATATCCAAGTACATCGTGGAGGTGCAGGTGGCTGGGGGCTCAGGGGATCCTCTGTGGATGGACGTGGACAGGCCAGAGGAAACAAGCATCGTGGTCCGTGGCCTCAACGCCAGCACTCGCTACCTCTTCCGCGTGCGGGCCAGCGTCCAGGGTCTTGGTGACTGGAGCAAAACGGTGGAAGCGTCCACCCTGGGCAACAGTGAGAGGACAGGGCCCCGCAGCCCTTCCCTACTCCTTCCACCCTGGCCCCAGCCCTCACTCCCTGGGACAAGTGACTCAGACTCCTCCGGTCTCACAATCCATCATCCCGCACTGGAGGAGGAGCCCCATCTTGGTCCTTGCTTTCCTGTGACCCAAGTAACCTCGCCATGTTTAACTTCTGGCACTGAAAGGTCCAACCTGAGCCTCAGATTGGGGTGGGGGTATCCATGGTAGGGTTCTTTGACCTAGGCGTTCTGCCCTCTGCCCTTCCCATCCCATCCAGGATTGCTGAGTGAAGACCCCGTCCAAGAAAGCCGAGCGGCCGAGGAGGGCCTGGACCAGCAGCTGGTCCTAGCTGTGGTGGGCTCTGTGTCTGCCACTTGCCTCACCATCCTTGCTGCTTTGCTCACCCTGGTGTGCATCCGCCGAAGCTGCCTGCAACGAAGGCGCACCTTCACCTACCAGTCAGGCTCGGTCAGTGGTTACTCCTGCCCTGGCACACGCGTCCAACTCCTGCGTGTCTGTGTGTCCACCTTTGCCCACCCAGGAGCTTGAGCGCTGTGTGCACGTGCACACACGTCTGCTTGTCCCAGCCACAAGACTGCAACCAGGGAGACAGAATATTTGCCACTGAACTCACCAGCCCCATGCACCCTGCCTTCCTTTTCCTGGAGTGGGGGCAATCTCAATCCTGATGGCTCGGGCATGTCGTGGAAGGGTGCCTGGGATTCCTGCTGGCCCTGCCCTTGCAGACTTTGCCAGCCTCCAAGGGTACCCCTCTGCCTGTGAAGGCCTCAGCATCCAGCTCTTTCCCGTCCCTGCCATGAACCTAGCACAGGTGGGCCATTTGCTCCTCGACTGGGGGACGGGTCTTTGTGACAATCTTGCTGTCCTCAAGGCCCAGGCTGGCTTTAGAGCTCAGGCTGCATGGCAGGTGGGTATGCAGGGGTCATCTCTGCTTCCACTGCTTTGGAGAAGACAATAGTAACTGCCAGCTCCAGCACCCTGGGCTACACCTGTGGTCCTTGCTCCATGAGTGCCCCCCAAGTCTGCCATCAGGAGCTGGCATCCTCACCACACTCTCTCTGTGACCAGAAAGTTGCGTTGGGACATTACACAGCTCATTCCAGTTCTTGGCTGTTTTTAATGTTGGAAGTAGCATCCATCCAGCAACTCATGCTGTGGCTTCTAGCAACTTTACCCACAAGCCCTTCTTCTGCATTCCAGTGCATCAAGCACCAGGGTGCCTGGCTCCTCCCTCCTAAATCCTCGTATATCTGTCCTTCGAATGTCCTTCCCATGCCCCTGTCGCCTACAATTGCTCTCACTCTATTCCGGTCTGTGTGTGTGTCTTGGCTAGCTCTGTCTGAGTCTCTGCCCACTTGTGGAGTCATTGGAGCGTCTCTCTGCATGCCTGTACTGTGTTCACCACATGGGCCAACTGACCCTTTGTCTCATTCTGTGAAGGGTGAGGAGACCATCCTGCAGTTCAGCTCGGGGACCTTGACACTGACTCGGAGGCCAAAGCAGCAGCCGGAGCCTCTGAGCTACCCGGTGCTGGAGTGGGAGGACATCACCTTTGAAGACCTCATTGGGGAGGGGAACTTCGGCCAGGTCATCCGGGCCATGATCAAGAAGGACGGGCTCAAGATGAACGCCGCCATCAAGATGCTGAAAGGTCCCCAGGAGTGACCCCTGCCCAACCCCGACCCTCTCACTCTCTCATCTTGATCCCCACACTTTCTCCAGAGCTCCTTCTGACAACATTGATGCTGGATTCTCTACACAGAATATGCCTCAGAAAATGACCACCGTGATTTCGCGGGGGAGCTGGAAGTCCTGTGCAAGCTGGGTCACCACCCCAACATCATCAACCTCCTAGGGGCCTGCGAGAACCGAGGTAGGTCTCCCTTCTCCCAAACCCTGGCCGCCAGCTGCCTCCCCCACGCATCAGCTGCTCCCTGGTGGGTCAGGCTGCCCTACGTCGGTCACCAGCCACCTGATCGCCTCGCCTCCAGGTTATTTGTACATTGCTATTGAATATGCCCCGTATGGGAACCTGCTCGACTTCCTGCGGAAGAGCCGTGTGCTGGAGACAGATCCTGCCTTTGCCCGTGAGCATGGCACAGCCTCCACCCTCAGCTCCCGGCAACTGCTGCGCTTTGCCAGTGATGCTGCTAACGGCATGCAGTACCTGAGTGAGAAACAGGTGCGTGTGGACAAGTGGGGCAGAGGGACTGGATAGGCTCCGCCAGGTGAGGAAGCTGGGGAAAGCTGAGCTCACGGCTCTGGCTGCTGGCCAGGAGGCTAGGGAAATGCAAATAGAAAAAAAAAAGTCCAAGGGGCCTCCTGATGGAGGTGGCCAGGCAGAGATCACGGCCTGGGAACTGTCAGCCCAGGTGGCCACTTCCATGGGAAGAGGGTAGGGAAGTCAGCCGGTGAAGCTGATGGGTGGAGGCCTGGACCCAAGTCAGGAAGCACTCGAGAGGAGCAACTGCCTTCAGGGACCCGAGCACAAGAAGGTATTTTAACAATAGCCATGCTTTTGTTTGCTTTAAACATTTTTTTTTTTTTACTATTATTTGAAAGGCAGAATTACAAGGAGGGAGGGAGAGATAGGAGTGAGGGTAGACACAGAGAGACAGAGAGATCGTCTACCTACTGGTTCACTCACCAAATAGTCATCGAAGCTGGGCCTCACTGCAGCCAGAGCTCGAAACTCCATCTGGATCTCTCTCGTGGGTAGCAGGGGCCCTAGCTTCATGCCATTTTTCACTTGTTGTCTCGGGTGCGTTATAGCTCCTAGAGCTAGCTAGGACACGGGGCAACATAAATGTTGCATCTGGTGACCTAACCTGCACACCACATCCACCCTGATGGCTGTATTTGGAGTACACTAACAGCGGAGGAGAAGGGGCCAGTGCTGAGGGCAGGGTTGCTGGCAAGAGCAAGGTCTCTGAAAAAGCTGGGTGGAAATTGGGGCTCAGAGGACAGACAGGGCCACCTAAGAGCCTTCACCAGTGAGGGGACAAGGAGAAGGTAAGGTTGAGAAAAGAGCATGGAGCGTGGAACAAGGGCAAAGTACAATGCGCTAGAGAAATCCAGCTGAACTTGGCTGTGCCTGGGCTCCCACATTGATTTTTCCCAGAAAGGCTCAGGGAAGAAAAGGAAAGGGGAGCCCTTAATGACTGCCAGTGGGGTCCGACCCACTAGCAGCTCAGCCACCCAGGGCCCTTTGTGCCGCACCTGCTCTGACCCCTGGGCTGGCCTGCAGTTCATCCACAGGGACCTGGCTGCGCGCAACGTACTGGTTGGGGAGAATCTGGCCTCCAAGATCGCAGACTTTGGCCTCTCTCGAGGGGAGGAGGTTTATGTGAAGAAGACGATGGTAAGTTCACGTGACCCTCCCCTTCAGGGCCCAGTTCCTCAGCTGATCTCCCAACAGGCCCTTCATCCACACCTGATCTGTTCTCTCACAGGGGCGTCTCCCGGTGCGCTGGATGGCCATTGAGTCTCTGAACTACAGCGTCTACACCACCAAGAGTGATGTGTGAGTATGCAGGTGGGGAGGGCACGGGGCCCAGCGCCCAAAGACCACACAGGCAAAACCAGGTGCATCTCTGTCATCGGACATCCCTGGGGTCGTCTGGCCATGCCACTGGTGTCTTGGGTGTGCCTTAGCCATGCCCAGCATCTTAGTAGGAAAGTAGGGGGTCAGCCAGAAGACTATTTCTTGGATAGGATTGGCATAGACCTAGTTCAGGATTGAACTTGCATAAGAGATGGGGACCAGGTCATGTCCACCTGCAGACCTTGCCAGAGCAAGACTCCCCAAGACTTCCTCTCTGTGATCCACAACCCCAGATGCTTTCTTCTGAGCCTCACCCATCCCACCCTGCAGCCCCAGCTCCTGAGCCACGCTGTCCTCCACCTCTGACCTGCCCAGCTCACCACCATCACATTGACTATACACAGCCACTTCCTGCTTCTGCCCAAGACCCCCTAGATTCCTTCTGTGTCCTGGACCTGGGGCCTGGTGAGCACCTGCATAGAGGAGTGAGATTTAGGAGCAAGTGTTCTGGAGTGAGGCTGCTTGGATTTGAATCTCTTGTTTGCCACCTCCCAGCTGTGTGACCTCGGGCAACCTGGCTCACCACTCAGTGCCGCAGTGTATCCATCTATAAAAAGGGGGCAATGGCAGAAATGGTGTCCTAGGGTTGGCGTGAGGGTTAACAGGGACTCACAAGCATACCACATGCCTGGCTTATAGTGAGAACTCGGGAGACTGTAGCTCATAGCTAGAGTGGTGTGGACCCCAAGACAATAACTAGCCAGAGCAGACACATCAAGATCTGAGAGCTGCACACCCTGGGAAAGTTGAAGCAAAATGCTGGACCCCAGGGCCCGTGAGGTGACAAGTGCATCCTTGCCATTTCAGCTGGTCCTTTGGAGTCCTGCTCTGGGAGATTGTGAGCCTTGGTGAGTCCTCAGCCCTCCAAACCCAGGCCCCATCCCCCCGCACCTGTGGACTCCCCAACTGACAGTCGTGCCCTGCTGCAGGAGGCACCCCTTATTGCGGCATGACCTGCGCTGAGCTCTACGAGAAGCTGCCTCAGGGCTACCGCATGGAGCAGCCACGCAACTGTGATGACGAAGTGTGAGTGCCTGGCCTGCGGCCTGCACTCAGGCCACCAGCGGCCTCGGCCCGAACACCCCCTCCTGCCCCCCAGTGGGCACTGAGCCTCCCGCTCAGTACTGCTGGTCCCCTCCCCAGGTACGAGCTGATGCGGCAGTGCTGGCGGGACCGGCCCTACGAGCGGCCCCCCTTTGCCCAGATCGCACTGCAGCTGGGCCGCATGCTAGAAGCCAGGAAGGTGAGGAGACCTGGGGGGGCAGGACTGCGTGGGGTCTGGGGCTCCCTGGTGCTCGCCCAAAACCCCTTGCTGCAGCCCCCTTTTCCAGCCCTCACTGGGTTGGACACAGTCGAGCAAACAGCAAACCTCTCCCTGGTGCGGCTTCCCTGTCCCCCTCTTGCCTGCAAATGCATGAGTGGGTGGACAGCTGAGTGAACTGGTAGACAGATGATATAATAGTCATAAGAGGAAATGTATGGCTAAATTATCAAATACGTGTAAGTGAAGAAATGAGTGAAACAAGAGTCCTTCTGTGCATTAACTGCTGATTCTGGAAGTCTTCAAGAAAGAAGGGTTGTTGAAATAACCGTGGTAATGAGTGACTCAGCAGAAGTAGCCTTGTGAATGAGCGAGTAAGGGAATGAGTGCATAAGCCCACAGCTCCCTGGGTAAGCATGAGGAGAAACCCGTGTGGCGGTGATGTCAAGGCTGTGTCACCAGGAAGCCCGGCTGGGGCCCATCCATCTTGAGGCTCCAAAACAAATGCCCCACCCCCTCGGAAGTTCAGGGGCTGGAGGCCAGATGGCTCCTCGCCACGGCAGCTCCTGCCGAGCATGCTCTGTCCACAGGCCTATGTGAATATGTCGCTGTTTGAGAACTTCACCTACGCGGGCATCGATGCCACAGCAGAGGAGGCCTGAGCGGCCGGCTGTCCTGGCAGAACCTGGCTCTGCTGGCCGGAGCAAACGCTACTGTCCACCCCGTGGGACTTCTGACCCCTGCAGCCTCCAACCTGGGCTGCATCAGGTGTTTTGTTTTGTTTTATTTTGTTTTGTTTTAACTTAGCAGGAGAGAAAAGGATCGAGAGATGGGGTAGGCTTGGGGAAACTGGCTCCCTGTCCTCTGCCACTCTTCATCCTGCTGCTCCCCACACACAGCCCCTGTGTCGGTTCCTGTCCCTAACCCAGCCCTCTGCCGGCCCTGGTGAACCCTCCTCAGCTAGCCCTGCCCTGTGTTCAAAAAATAATAAATGCTCTGACTCCACTCAGTGTCTTCCTGTTGCTGTTACTCAGACCAGGGGCAATATTGAACCCTAACAGAGGGAATAAAATTAACATTTTCTGGACCTGGCACAATGACTCAATTGGCTAATCCTCCCCTTGTAAGCACCAGGATCCCATATGGGCGCAGGTTCATGTCCTGGCTGCTCCACTTCCCATCTGGTTCCCTGCTTGTGACCTGGGAAAGCAGTAGAGAAAGGCCTTGGAACCCTGCACCTGTGTGGGAGTCCTGGAAGAAGCTCCTCGCTCTCATCACCAGCTCAGCTCAGCTCAGTTCAGCTCTGGTCATTGCGGTCATTTGGGGATGGAAGAGCTTTGTCTCTCCTTTATTCTGTAAGCCTGCCTTTAAATAAATCTTTAAAAAACAAAAATGTTCCTGGGGCCAGTGTGTGGCATAGCAGCTTTAGTCAGCATCCCGTATGGGAGCACCAGTCTGTGTCCCAGCTGCTCTGCTTCCTATCCTGCTGCCTGCTAATGCCTCCAGGAAGGCAATGGAGGATGATGCAAGTGCTTGGGCCCTGACACCCAGGTGAAAGACCCAAGTGGAGCTCCTGGCTCTTGGCTTCCACCTGGCCTGGCCCTGGCCATGGAGACCATTTAGGAAATGAAGCAGCAGCTGGAAGATGTCTCCCTTTCTCTGTCATTCTGCCTTTTGAATAAACACAATTTAAATAAATAAAGAAAGAAAGAAAACGAAAAAGTTGTCCCTGACAGAAACTGATGCGCAAACATTCCATTGTGGGGTGACATGTGGAAGCAAACAGTGAAATCAGTGCACCTGAGGGCGAGGAACTAGGGACACCTGGGAGAGGAATTGGAGCCAGAAAAGCTTTTCCAGAGGAAGGGGCATTTAGCCTTGGCCATGAACAGCAAGCTGGAGAAAGAGGTCCAGTCACATGAAGTGGTCCCTGTAACCCATCGGGTGCTCGAGCTGCACTTGGCTCCGTGCGGCTGCAGATCTGTGAGAGACATGAACCAGGAGAGGGTGCAGGCCACGCTGCACCAGGCGCTCTAGGTGACGTCAAAAATGTGAGTCTTTGTCCTCAGTAGAGGTTAGCCACGGAGGAGCCATGGTGGAGTGTGTCGAGAGCTGCAGTTTTTAGAGTCACTCTAGTTACCTGTGAAGGAAGGCGTGTACTTAGACATCTGAGATGAAGTGGAAAACACCAGTCATCAAAACTCTCCAGAAAAGGTAAACGATCTAAAAAAACTTATCATAATAGAAAGACTGAATGAATAATGAATAAAAAAGGCCAGGTCAGAGCTGGTACAATGACATAGTAGATTATGCCTCCACTATGGTACCAGCATCCTAGATGGGCTCTGGCTCATGTCCCAGCTGCCTAAATTCCATTTTACTGATTCAGGTTCTGGATGCTCCATTTTTCATCCAGCTTCCTGCTAATGTGTACCCTGGGAGGCTCAAGTTCTTGGGTCCCTGTTACACACTCAGAAACCTAGACCGAATTCTAGGAGCCTGGTTTTGCCCTGGTCCAGCCCTGCATTTTATAGACGTTTGGAAAGTGAACCAGCAGAAGGAAGGTCCCTGATTCTGTCTTTCTCTCTATACTACTCTTCTTGCAAATAAAATATAAATTAAATGTTAAATTCGTTAAGCACACAAATTACAAACAGAAGGAGACTCTGTCAGCCTGATAAAAGACGTGTGTGAAAGACTCAAATCTAGAATACTCAGCAGTGACAGATTAAATGCTCTCCTCCTGCCTTGGAACAAGACAAGGATATATGTTCTCCATGCTTCTGTTCATCAGTGCATTAAGGACTCTAGCCAGAACGTTTAGGCAATAAAAAGAAATTAAACAGCAACCAGACTGGAAACAAAGAAGGAAAATGATCTCTATTGGCAGTTAATGTGGTTCTCTATGCAGAAAATCCTAAGGAATCTACTAAAAACTGTTAGAACTGGCTGGCTTAACACAGTATGCAAAATATCTCTGCTGTGAAAATTGTAAAACGTTAAAGAAAGAAATAGAAGAAGACATTAAAAAAATAGAAGAATCTTCAGTGTTCGAAGCAATTGACAGACTCAATACAATCCCAAACAAAATAAGGAAATTCTCAGATTTGGGGGAAAAAAAATGCTAAAATTCATACAGAAACACAGGAGAGCCTGAACCTCTGGAACAACAAAAACAAAACCAGACACATCCCAATACCAGATTTTAGGACGTGTTACGAACAGTTATCAAAACAGCCTAGGATGCTGGCTCAAAAACAGACATGTAAGCCATGGAGCAGAAAAGAAACCCCTGAAATTAATCCATATATCTACAGGCAGCTCATCTTTGACAAATGAGCTAAAACTCAATCCCTGAAAAAAGGACAATCTCTTCAGCAAACAGTGCTGAGATAATTGGATGTCCATGTGTGGCAGTACGACACAAAAGCCCTACCTTCCGCCTTATACAACTCTACATGGTCCAAGGACCTAAATCTAGAGCTAGAGGAAAATACACGGGAAATTCTGCAAGACATTGACTTAGGCAAAGACTTCTTGGAAAAGACCCAGAAGCACAGTCGATTGAAGCAAAACTCGGCATGAGTCCAGCATGGTGGCCCAGAGGCTAAAGTCCTTGCCTTGAACGCACCAGGATCCCATATGGGTGCCAGTTCTAATTACAGCAGCTCTACTTTCCACCCAGCTCCCTGCCTGTGGCTTGGGAGAGCAGTGCAGGACAGCCCAAAGCCTTGGGACCCTGCACCCATGCCGGAGACTTGGAAGAGGTTCCTGGCTCCTGGCTTCAGATCGGCGCAGCACTGGCCATTGCAGTCACTTGGGGAGTGAACCATCGGACGGAAGATCTTCTTCTCTGTCTCGCCTCCTCTCTGTATATCTGACTTTGTGATAAAAATAAAATTTAAAAAAAATTTTTAAAAGACTGAACAAATAGGATTACATCAGGTGAAGAAGCTTCTGCACTGCAAAGGAAATATACAACGACGTGAAGAGGAAACCAAGAGAATGGGAGAAAACTGATCAAGAATTAATATCCAAAATCTACAAAGAGCTCAAGAAACTCAGCAGCAGCGAAGCAAACAACCCAGTTAAGAAATGAGCAAAGGGCCTGTTACAATGGCTCAGTGGCTAAATCCTTGGCTTGAGAGCTCCAGGATCCCATAGGAGCGCCACTTCATGTCCTAGTTGCTCCACTTCCCTTCCAGCTCCCTGTTTGTGACCTAGGAAAGCAATAGAGGACGGCCCAAAGCCTTGGGATCCTGCATCTGAATGGGAGACCTGGAGGAGGATCCTGGCTTCAAATCGGCTCAGCTCTGGCTGTTGAAACCAACTGGGGAGTGAGCCAATGGTTGAAAGATCTTTCTCTCTGTACCTCCTTCTCTCTGTAAATTTACCTTTTCTTTTTTTAAAGATTTATTTTTATTATTATTTTTTTTTATTGGAAAGGCGGATATACAGAGAGGAGAGACAGAGAGGAAGATCTTCCATCCAATGATTCACTCCCCAAGTGAGCGCAACAGGTCGATACTATGCCGATCCGAAGCCAGGAGCCTCTTCCGGGTCTCCCACGCGGGCGCAGGGTCCCAAAGCTTTGGGCCATCCTCGACTGCTTTCCCAGGCCACAGGCAGGGAGCTGGAAGGGAAGCGGGGCTGCCGGGATTAGAACCGGCGCCCATATGGGATCCCGGGCGTGCAAGGCGAGGACCTTTAACCACTTGCGCCACCGCGCCGGGCCCTGTAAATTTACCTTTTCAAAAAAATAAATAAATAAATCTATAAACATAAATAAATAAACCTTTTTAAAAAATCCTTTTAAATTAAAAAAAAGAGCAAAAAACATGAATAGACATTTTTATAAAGAATGAAATTCAAACATCCAATAGATATATGCAAAAAAAAAATGTGAAGGGTTACTAGCCATCAGGAAGTGCAAATACAAAGCACAATGAGGTTCCACCTCACTCCAGGTAGAATAGTTATCATCCGAAAATCAAAAAGCTGTAAATTCTGACAAGGATGTGTAACGGCAATCTGTTCCACTGTTTGTGGGAATGTAACCCTGTGCAGCCATTACAGAACACAGTGTGGCAATTCACAAGATCTGAAAACAGATCCACCACGGAATGCAGCAATCACACTCCTGGAAACCTACCCAGAGGGGACGAGAGAGTTATCTATACCCCCTTGTTTATTACAGCTCAATTCACAGTAGCTAAGATACAGAATCAACCCAGATGACTGATCAAGAAATTGTGGTATCAATACATTGTGAAATACTGTGTAGCCATAAAAAGAATGAATTATGTCTTGTGCATAAAAATGAATGCAACTGGAAATTATTGTGCTTAGTGAAATAAACTAGAACCAAAAAAGACAAAAATGCATTCTCTGATATGTGACGCTTAATACAGAATTTTAAAATTACATCGCAATGAATAGGACATCTTCTGACATAATCGTTGTGTTTAGCCCTTGCTGACAGTTTGATGAAACTGTGTCTTCCATACTTTTCTAGTTGTTGAGTACTGGCATTACAGAGTGGATTAAAAGTATGTCTTTGCAGAAATGAAAGAAAACAAAAAAGCAAAACAAAACAGAAAGTCAACTACGGAGTGAACCAGTGGCGGGAATATCTTTAACTCTCTATAATTCTGTCTTTCAAACAGTTTTAATCCCGGCAGCCCTACTTCCCTTCCAGCTCCCTGCCTGTGGCCTGGGAAAGCAGTTGAAGATGGCCCAAAGCTTTGGGACCCTGCACCCGTGTGAGAGACACCTGGAAGAGGTTCCTGGTTCCCGGCTTTGGCGGTGCACCGGCCTTTGCGGTCACTTGGGGAGTGAATCATCGGACGGAAGATCTTCCTCTCTGTCTCTCCTCCTCTTGGTGTATCTGACTTTGTAATAAAAATAAATAAATCTTTAAAATAAAAAACCCCTGTTTTCTGAAACCATAAAACGCCAATGAAAGAAATTAAAGATATAAATAAACGCAAAGGCATCTCAGGCGCGTGAGTCAGAAGACAACACTGGTGAGATGCATGTCCAAGAATGACTTCCACATCCACGCAATCCCTATCAGATGCCCAGTTGAATCCTTCGTAAAAACTAGCAAACTGCTTCTACTATGGAAAAGGAATTAGGAGGGATCCAGAATAGCCAAAATAATCTTGAAAAAGAAGAACCGAGATGGAGGACTCTCTTGCTTTTGGGTTTCAAAACGTACTACAAAAAATCAACGAAAATCAAAACTATGATACCGACCTAAGATTAGTTATATAGAGCAGAACAGAATCGACAATCCAAGGGTAAAGCCATGTGCGTTGCCAACCCATTTTAAGTGGCAGGGCCACTCAGTGGGAGGCACGATAGTCCTCAACAAACGGTGGTGGGACAACTGGACAGCCACATGCAAAAGAAGAACGCCAGGTACCTCTACCCAAACACCAAATACAAAAATTAACTCCACATCTATCAAAGGCCCGAAACAAGGTCCCAAAACTATAAAACCCTTACAAGAAAGCATTGGGGTGCAACCTCAGTACCTCAGATTTGGCAATGGAGTCTTAAATATTGACAAAGAACAAGACAACAACAGCAAAAAAATCACAAGTGAGATTTCATCAAAACTGAAAAACTTTTGTGCCTCAATGAGCATGATCAAGAAGAAAAAAAGGAACTGCACCGTGGGATAAAATATTTGCAAATCATATAGTAAGAGGCTTGTACCTAGAATATATAAAGAAACTTATCACTTAATACTAGAAAGATAACCCATTTTCTTAAATGGGCAAAAAAAAAAAAGGGTTAATAGGCATTTCTCCAAAGAAGATAGACGAGTGGCCAATAAGCACATGCATGATGCTCAACATGGTTAGTTATCAGGAAACGCAAATAAAAGCCACAGTGAGATATCACTTCATATCCACAACAATGGCTCTAACAATGATAAGCAGGGTTGGCAGGGAGGACTTGGGACTCCAGTTCACTGCCGGAGGGCATGTGAAGCTGCACTGTGTCTTTGCCAGCCAGCTGGTAGTTCCTTAAACAATTAAACATCAAGCTCCCATAATGTCCAGAAATTCCACACTCCTCTGAAAGAAATGAAAATATGTTCACAAAAAATGCTCCTGTGAGAATGAGAATAGCAACGTTATTCTAATAGACAAAAAATGCAAACCAGCCAAATGTCCGTCAAGTGATAAACAAAATATGATAGGCACAAATGATGGGGACGGGGCCCGGCGCGATGGCGCAGTAGTTAAGGTCCTCGCCTTGCACGCCCGGGATCCCATATGGGCGCCGGTTCTAATCCCGGCAGCCCCGCTTCCCTTCCAGCTCCCTGCTTGTGGCCTGGGAAAGCAGCAGAGGACGGCCCAAAGCTTTGGGACCCTGCACCCACGTGGGAGACACCTGGAAGAGGCTCCTGGCTTCGGATCGGCATAGCATCGACCTGTTGCGCTCACTTGGGGAGTGAATCATTGGGCGGAAGATCTTCCTCTCTGTCTCTCCTCTCTGTATATCCACCTTTCCAATAAAAAATAAAATAAATCTTAAAAAAAAAACAAAAAACAAATGATGGGGACGAAGTACTATGCATTGTATAACAATACTGAACACTGAAAGCACCAGGTTACATGAAATAAGCCACTTATCAAAGGTCACAAATTGGGACTGGTGCAGTGGCGCAATGGCTAAATCCCAGCTTGCCAGCATTGGAATTCCATATGGGCTCCAGTTCGTGTCTCAGCTGCTCCACTTTCCATCCAGCTCCCTGCTTACGGCCTGGGAATGCAATGCATGATGGGACACCTGGAAGAAGTTCCTGGCTCCTAGCTTTGGATCAGCTCAGCTGCAGCTGTTATGGCCACTTGGGGAGTGAACCAGCAGATGGAAGATCTCTGTCTCGCCTTCTCTCCATAAATCTGATCTGTCTTTCCAATAAAAATAAATAATTTTTAAAAAAAATAAAAGATCACATATCATATTTGTATTACATTATGTGGAACTTCTGGAATAGGCAAATCCAGAGACAGAAAGAGTGTCATGGTCGCTTGGAACTGGTAGGAAGTTGAGGGAATAGGAAGGTGAGAGCTAAAAGGTAAAAGATTCTAAATTTTAAAAATTATTTATAGATTTATTGATATCCTCGAAAAACAGAATTACGGAGAGATGGGGAGAGACAGAGAGAGATATTACATCCCCAAATGACTGAAACAGCTGATGCTGAGCCAGGCCAAGATCTCCATCCGGGTCTCCCACATGGGTGGCAGAGCACCAAGAACTTGAACCATCCTCTGCTGCTTCCCAAGGTGCTTTAGCATGGAGCTGGGTGGGAAGTGGTGCAGCCAGAACTGGAACTGGTGGGCATATGGGATGCCAACATTACGGGTGGCAACTTAACCCACTGTACCACAACACTAGCCCCACAAGATCTCTTCTTGAAGTGATAAAAATGATCTAATATATAGTTCATTATTGTTGTACATACCAGTGAATATAATAAAAAAGAATCAACTGTGTACTATTTTTTTTAAAGAATTTATTTGTTCATTTGAAAGACAGAGTTACAGAGAGATTTTCTATCCACTGCTTTATTCCCCAAATGGCCATAATGGCTACGGCTGGGCCAGACCCAAACCAGGAAAGATTTATTTCTTTTTATTGGAAAGTCAGATAAAGAGATGAGGAGAGACAGAAAGGAAGTTCTTATGTCTTTTGATTCATTCCCCAAGCAGCCAAAATGGTTGGAGCTGCGCCATTCTAAAGCCAGGAACTAGGAGCCTCTTCTGGGTCTCTTCCATGCGGGTGTAGGGTCCCAAGGCTTTGGGCCATCCTCAACTGCCTTCCCAGTCCACAAGCAGGGAGCTGGATGAAAAGTGGGGTCACTGGGATTAGAACCGGCACCTATATGGGGTCCCAGTGTGTGTAAGGAGAGGACACTGGCCACTACCGTACCGGGCATATTTTAAAAAGAAAAAAAAAACAAAACCTTTTTCAAAGCAAGGAGATCAGTGCAGGCCATCTGCATGGGAGTGTAATGTGGTGGCATGTGCGGGAAGAAATGCTGGGAAGAAGGACAGATAAGTTTGCAGGAGCAAAGAACCCAAATTCCCACCAAGCTACTGTTTGGTTGTGGCTGTCTTTGTTTATATTTATTTATTTTTATTTTTACTGAAAAACAGATAATAGAGACAGAAGAGAGAGAGACCTTTCATCTGCTGGTTCAATTCCCACATGGCTGCAATGAGCAGATCTTGCCTAGGACAGTCCCAGAGCCTGGAACTCAGTCTGGGTCTCTCATGTGGTGATGGGAACCCAACCACTGGAGCCATCCTCTGCTGCTTTCCAGGGCGCAATAGCAGGAAGCTGGAGTCAGAGCAGAGTCAGAACTGCGATCAAGCACTCTGTGGGATGAAGCCGCCCCAAGCAGCACCTTAACCAATGTTTCAAATGTCCTGCCCCCAAGCTTTTCTATGACTGGGTTGATGAAGATGCCCATCACTGAAAGAATATAAACAGCTAATGCCAGGCTTTGTTCCAAGCTCTTTGAACACGTTATGTTACTCAGTCTTCAACAACCCCCTAGCTAGGTGCTATTTTTATTCATCTAAGTTTACAAAAGAGAAAACAGACTCAGAGGTGAAGTAAGGTGACTGCAATCTGTCAGCTGGTAAGAAGCAGCACTGGTATTCTAACCAGAATGTTCTGCCTCGTCCCTTGGGCACCACACTACACTACTTCTCTGGCACAGTGGGAAAGGGCCAGATTTGAGTAGAGAACATTTTGAAATCCGGCAATAAATATGCTGATCACATACTACATGCCAGAATGCAGCCCTCCTGACACCCTGCCCCAAAAGAAGAGCTTCCCATCCACACTAGGGCCCCACCTGACACCCATGCTAGGTTCACCTGTGCTTGCTCTTGGTTGGGCAGGGTTGCAGCAAAGATCAGCCCAGGGACCAGCACTGTGGTGTAGTGGGCAAAGCCGCCATTGCATCCCCTATGGGTGCCGGTTCAAGGGAATTGGTTGTTCCACTTCTGATCCAGAGGATGGCCCAAGTCCTTATAAGCTCCTCACCAGCCCAACTCTGGCTACTGTGGCTATTTGAGAGTGGATCAAAGGATGGATGAATCTCTCTGTCTTTCTCTCTCTCTCTCCCCCTCTTTAACTGCCTTTCAAATAAATATGTCTTTTAAAAAGAGAGACCAGCAAGCAGCACAAACCTGTTTAAAGAGAAATGATGAAAAAAGCAGGAGGAATGTCCTCCTTGGGCAGAGCCTGGTGGGCCCCACTGCAGGCTGCCCTGGCCACAGAAGCGGAACTCCTCCCAGTTAGCCTGAGTCATTCATTCCCCTGTCACCACAAGGAAGGAGCGACTTCCTGCAGAGCCTTCTGGGCAGCTCAGCCACCTCCAAGGGGCTGTGCAGGCTCTTATCTCACCCCAAGCCATGTGCAGGGCCAGGGAGGTAAACCAGAAGCTCACTTCCCTTGGACTGGTCTTGCTGGGCCTGTAGTAAGTGTGGGTTCCAGACTCAGGCAGAGCCCAGCAGCCTAGGTCAAGGCAGCCCAGGAACAAGAATGTCTCATGGGAGACAGAAGGCAGAGGCTGATCCAAGAGGGTCCTGCACCACTCTCTCCTTTGGCCATACTGCTGGCTGTTTCCCATCAACTTGTGGCAGACTTAACACCAGATCCTGTACTAAGCAAATTACAAATAGCAAACAGCGTTAATAGGGTCCCAGGCAGAGATGTCTGTGTAGTGGCTAAAAGAACATCACTGGAGTCAAACAGATCTGAATTCAAATCTCAGCTCTCCTTGGTGCTGTATATTATTATTTTTTTTAAAGAATTATTTATTTTTATTGCAAAGTCAGATATACAGAGAGGAGGAGAGACAGAAAGGAAGATCTTCCATCCGTTCATTCACTCCCAAAGTGACCGCAACAGCCAGTGTTGTGCCAGTTCAAAGCCAGGAGCCAGGAACTTCTCCAGGTCTCCCACAGAGGTGCAGGGTCTCAAGGCTTTGGGCCGTCCTCCACTGCTTTCCCAGGCCACAAGCAGGGAGCTGCATGGGAAGCGGGGCTGCTGGGATTAAAACGAGCGCCCATATGGGATCCTGGCTCGCTCAAGGCGAGGACTTCAGCTGCCAGGACATCTCACCGGGCCCACTGTATATTTTTTTTTAAGATTTGTTTTATTTTAATTACAAACTCAAAGACAGAGAGGAGGAGAGATAGAGAGGAAGTGGAGCTGCCAGGATTAGAACCGGCAACCATATGGGATCCTGGTACATTCAAGGCAAGGCCCTTAGCCACTAGGCCATGCCGCCAGGCCCACTGTATATTATTTTTAATGTGTTTATTTGTTTTCATTTCTTTTGAAAGGCAAAGAAACAGACTGAAACAGACAAATCTTCTGTTTGCTGGTTCCCTCCCCCAATGGTTACAACAAGCCAGAGCTGAGCCAGACTGAATCCAGGAACCAGGAATGCCATCTGGGTCTCCCACATGGGTAGGAGGAATCCAAGTACTTAACCACTAAGGCAAATGTCTCCACCCTCAATTCTGCCCACTTATTAAACAATAACAACAAAAGCTTTATTTCATATTATTTTAAAGTCAGAGTTACTGGGATGGGGGAGAAGGAGAAGCAGGGACATAAAGACAAGTCTTCCATCAGCTGCTTCATTCCCCAGAGGGCCATAATGGCTAGGGCTGGGCCAGGCCAGAGCCAAGAGTCTGGAGCTTTTGATAGATCTACCTTGTAGGTGCAAAGCCCAAGCACTTGAGTCATATTCGGCTGTTTCCCCGGGCACATTAGCAGGAAGCTAGATCACAAGTGGAGCACCCAGGACTCAAACCCATGTCCACACAGGATTCCAGTGTCACAGGCAGTGACCCCCCCACACACCCTTTCCCCTTTAATAGTGACTTTGGAGGAATCATTTACTCGTCTCTCAGATTTGTCTCCCAGAAAGGGAAGACAAGGGCACCTGACAGAGTCACTGTATGATAAACAAAACAGCATGAGCACAGTGTTGGCAGGCAGCTGGGGTGCAGCAGGGTCAGCATTGAGAACCTGGCTGTTTACACATCAACGCCCCATGCATGGGGAGGCACAGCTCAGAAGGAAGGATGGCACATGTGCAGCCCAAACGTCCTGAAGGTCCCAGGCCTTTGGAATCACCATGACCACTTTAGAGTCATTCATTCCTGAGTAGGACGGCTCCATCCCTCGTCAGACCCTGGGAAGGCTAACCCCCTCGGCATTGAGCAGGACTCCTCAAGGGCTGACCTTCCCACCACAGCTGGCCAGTCTGAAGCCTGCCCTTGCCTGCCCTGCCCCGGTGTTTCTCCTTGGGTAGCCTGGTTTGTGGTACCTGTCTCTCTCTGGGTGTCCCCTGCCCCTACCATGGTGCGCTATACATTTCTGGCACTTTCACACTCCATGGGGGCAGCTCTCTGCTTCCCGCCACAGCCATCCCCAAAGGTCCAGCCAGCTCTTTTTGCTCACAAAATTGCCATGAGCCCTTGGGAGAGGACGAGAAATCACATCTCTCTCTCTCTCTCTTGTTTTGTTTTTCATTAGCCTCTTTCACCCTGGAGCGTATTCCACTCAGTAGATAAGAAAAGGCTCTCAAGAGGTACTACCTGGGGAACAAGTCTAGAATTACAAAGAAAGTTCTAGCAGGCTGGTAAGTCAGGGGAGTTCTGTGTCTGGGAAAGCAGTGCCAGCAAGGCCCTGTGGCAGGCCGGGGATTGCAATCAGGGAATGGCCAGTGCATCATCCTGCGGAAACAACTCCAGGACAGCAGAGAGTACAGTGGCAGGGCCCTGCCTTCCAACAACCAGAAATGGCTCCTGTCCCCAGGGTTATGTGGGGCCATAAAAGAATTTTTATTTTTAAAAATTTATTTATTTTTACTTGAAAAAATTCTAGAGAATGGGACCAGTGCATTGTCTTAACTGAGCAATCTTCCATCTCCAAGTGTCAGCATCCCATATGGAAGTCAGTTCATAGCCCAGCTGTTCTACTTTCCTTCCAGCTCACTGCTTGTGGCCTGGGAAAGCCTTGGGATCCTGCACCTGCATGGGAGATCTAGAAGAAGCTCCCGGCTTCAAATCAGTTGAGTTTTGGCCATTGTGGATTTGAAGAGTGAACTGGTAGATCTTTTTCTCTGTCTCTCCTTCTCTATAAATATTTTCCCAATATAAATAAATGAATAAATATTTTAAAAGAATAAAAAATTACAAAGAGAAAGTTGGGGAGGGAGAGACAGAGATCTTGCATCCACTGGCCCACTCCCCAAATCGCCTCAATGGCTGGAGCTGAGTTGATTTGAAGCCAGGAGCTACCTCCTGAGTCTCCCACGTGGTTGGAGGGGACAAAAGACTTGGACCATCTTCTATGCTTTCCCAGGCCATTAGCAGAGAGCTGGATCAGAAGCTGAGCAAAGCATGCAGGACTCATACTGGTGCCCATATGGGATGCCAATGCCACAAGCTGAGGGTTAGCTTGTTACGTGATCTTAGAAAAAGCACTGGGTAAAGAGATTACATTTGTTTCCTATCTAAACAGCCAACTTCAAACAGCACAGCAGAGGTGAGGGACACAGACAGCACCCTAACAGATGACTCAGGGTATAGATGGGGCAATCATTTCCAAGGAAAGTGGGATCATGTTGGGAAAGGGATGCAGGGACAGAGCACTCCAGTGCCCAGAGCTACTTCTCCCAGTTTCTGAACTGATGAGATTGGTAAGAGTTGGGAAACCTGGAACAATAGGTGCAGAGAGCACGTAGGCACAAGCATTGGTTCCCCAGAGCCCAGCCTCCTGCAAGCTCTCTGATAGCCAAGAAGAAGGTGGAAAATGGCCATGGCGGTAGAAGTATTTACACCACCAGAGCACTGAATCCTTCCCTGTCAAGCATCAGTTTATAGACATTACTGCCTAAGTCAACCCTCACCCAGCAACCCCTGGCTACTCAGACACCAGATACTAGTTTTTACTAACCAGGGTGTTGGCCTTGTATCCCAAAGGAAAAGTCTAGGCCTGTTAAGCTGGGTTGGAGCTTAATGAACATGCAGGATCCTTTAACCAAAGTGTTCAGCCAGGCACAGCCACCCTTCCCCTAGGCCTGTCCCAGTTCTGGTGTGGTCTGCTATAGAGCCATAGGACTAGGACAGGCAGCTTTTCCTAGCTGTGTGGAAGCAGAGGAAAATGGTGGATTCCTAGGGACAGGTAGCCAGACCTCCTTTTGTGCAGAAGCATATGGCTCCCATCTCAACTCTGACAACCATGGACCAGACCTTCATGGGTTCTGTACACCCTAACCATTATCATTACACTGACTCCCGAAAGGAGCCACGGACTTGAATTCAGAAGTAGAGGGAGAATCAGGATTTAAATATTACTCAAAGGTCCAGTGTTAGATATCTGAGTCACCTATGTGAGATGCAAAACACGGAGGAAAAGATCCAAAAAGGTGTGCAGGAAATGGCAATGGTTCTATCTGGGATTTGGTGAGTTTGAATGGAGTCACCCAACAAGTAGCTGGTAATTTGAAGGTCAAGAGGGTGATGAGGCCCTGTGAGTTACCGATACATAGAAAGAACCGAAACCATGCAATACGCTCTGAAACAACAGCCCCAGGAAGAAACCAAGAGGGAATGTTACAGGAGGTAGGAGGAAACCAACAGAGTACAGCACTGCAGAACCATGAGAATTAAGACAAGAAACATAGGCAGACACTGGGAGCATCAATAAAAATACCGCTTGGCAGGGCCAGATTGCAGCACCTGCCAGCGAAATTTGGGACTGGGGGCTGGCCAGGCCAGGCCAGGCTATAGCATCCACAGGCAAAGGCCAAGACAGGGGAGGGGCCATGCCAAGCTGGGTCAGAGCAACCACCGGCTCACACAAGATCAGTGGCTGGGATCAGGTCTGGCTGGGGAGCAAAGAAGACATCCTGACTCAGTTGTGGGCCCCACTGGTGAGCGTGGGGGCCAGAGTGAGGGATACAGTCTGATAAGGATATGGATGTAGTCTCCTTCGGCATGGGGGTAGAATGGGTCTGGGGCGTGTATGACTAGGCTGGATTCCAGCACCCATTGGAGCTCGTGAGAACCACAATGAGTGTAGGATGGACTAGACTAGGTCTCTGTCCCTGCTGAGCCATGTGTGAGCTGTGTCTGAGTTTGGATCAGGATAAGCTGGGCTGTAACACCCAACAATAAGAACCAGAATGGGTCAGGGCTGATCAGGAAAGGCCACTGTGCTTGCTAAGACAGGAGGTGGATTAAGTAGGGCTTACCTTTGGCTCAGATCTAGGGCAAGTCAGGCTGGGCCAGTTCGTATCACTGACTGGCAGATCCAAGAGCCAGAATGGTGCGTGGGTCCTGCCAGGTCAGACCGCAATACCAGCTAGTTCACATAAGGGCTGGGACTGGGGGCTGGCTGGACTGGCTAGGCTGTAGTCCCCACCAGAGTGAGCTGAACTGGAGGTGAACCGGGCCAGGCTACAGAATCCATTGGCAAATGCCAAGGTGAGGCAGGCCATACACACCAGACTGTGCCACAACACCCTACCAGCACACGTGAGACCTGGGGGAGAGTGGGCGGACCCAGTAGTCGGGGCTGCAGGGAGATCCCCTGCTGGGCTACTATTCCCACTGGTGAGTGTGAGAGCTGGTATCGGGCAGACCAGGCTGAGCAGGGCTACAACACCTGTTAGTCTGCATGTAAGCTGGATCAGAGACAAGCCAGGCTGGACTGACTATTCCTACTGGTGCACGCATAAGCCAGAGAGGGGGTGATGGTTGGTTGGGCTTTGCTGCAGCATCAGCTGGCAGATGCTGGCACAGGGAGGAAAACTCTGTTAAGCTAAACTGCAGTACCATCTGGAGAATGCAAGACCCGGCAGTGGGAGTGGATTCGTTAGGGAAACAGTGGGCACCTCCCTCTCAGGTAGCCACTCTGGTGAGCATGAGAACCAGAATTGAGGCAGGGATGGCTAGACAGAAAGTGGCACCCACTGGCAGGTGTTATGGGCTGGATAGTGGGGCTGGTTGGGTTGAATTAGGCTTCAATGCCCATTGACAAGTATGAGAACTGAATGGGATGTGGGACAGACAGGAGCAGTCTGCTGTATATACTGGCAAGCACGGGAACCATGGCAGGAGGCGGGCATGGTGGGGGTTATTGTGGGTCACTGTGACTAGGCTACAACTCCCACTGGTTTGCATGGGGACTGAGTGTGCAGTGGGCAGGATCAGGCTGGTCTACAATGCCCAATAGTTTGCATTAGAAGACAGGGTTGGAGACAACTGACTGAGCAATTGCAACTAATAGTGTGTGCGTAGGCCGATTTGTGCGACAGACTGTGCTGGACCCTGTATTGGCATGCACACACAAGAATCAGGTGTGGGATCACCTCAGACAAAGTTTGTTTGGCGATCCCTTCAATTGAATTGCTATCTCAGAACCCCAACCTTGAAGAGAGAAGTGCAGGTTACATGGTTTGACCATGGAATGCATGTGTCATAGCTGGGCCTCCTCAGTGGCTTAGACAGAGCAGTGGATAGCATATCCAGATGCACATGGAGGATATGGCAGTACACTGGAGCCTGCAGAGGACACCTTGTGCCATAACAGAGGATGGAGGACAGAACAAATTGATCAACTACCCCAGCCAAGAGTTGGCAGTGAATATCTGGATAAACGGAGTGTCTAAGGTGAACTATGTCAGCCAGTGGATTCTGGAGAGATTTCATCGTGATTGGCAAGATCGGCAGCAATACGGAACAGCTGAACTATCAAAATCATTTGAGCGGGACCCTTGGAGCATGTCCCCCACTGGGGACCCTGGGATAGTTGGGAGGCTGGGTGGCTTTTCCCCTTACGTCTCCCCTCCCCCAGATAGAGGAAGGAAAAAAGAGAATGTCATAACAATGGTCACACCCCCTTTCCTCTAGCACTATGTAAAAAATAGCAAAAACCAAAAATTTATACAACATTGCTTCTCAGACTTTTGGCTAAGTTCAAGTGTAAAAGTAAAATTTATACAATAAAAAAAAAGAAATAAAGAACAGCCAACTTTCCTTCAGTCTATAAAATAAATAAATAAATAAAGATGCCACTTGGCTCATCTGAGTCTGGTCCAATTTTCTAATCTTGAACTTCTCCATAGTGAGCAGGTGATGGCTCGAGTACTTGGGTCCCTGCCACCTATACGGGAAACACAGATTGAGTTTCTGGCTCCTGGCTTTGGCCTGACTCAACCTTGGCTGTTGCAAGTATTTGGAGAATGAATCAGTGAATGGAAAAGTTCTCTGCTTGTATCTCTCATCCCTGATCCACTCCTGTCTTCCAAATTCAAAAACTAAATATTTTTTTCCAAAAAAAATTAGAGACATAGTGTGAGATTATCGTGGCTGGTAGAGCATGAGGAGAAAGTAGCAGGAAATGAAGTTTAGGACATCAGTTAGTCAAAACCTTATAAAAGGGTGCTTCAAACTAAAGGTATCTTGATCCAAAATGAGTTCTATATCCATGCAGATGAGATTTACACATGGTGAAAAAAAATCTGTACATTTTTTTAAAAGTTTGTACAAAAATAAGTTTCTCCTTTTATTCCATTTTTCACGAACTTTCTGAAGTGTCCTCTGTGCTTTAAAGAGGTGTTTGAATTGTATTCTGAGTGCAATAGGAAATCTTTGGAGGATTTTATGAGCAGAGTGAAGAAATCTGATGTGCATTTTAAACATGCCGTAAGGACTCACGGGGGTAGGAATGAAGGCAGGGATGCCAGTCAGGAAGGCTTCGCAGTGACCTGAACTTGGACTAGGATGGTTGGAGCTAAGGTGGTTAAAAGTGATCAGATTCAGCGGACACTTTGAAGAAAGAGCCAACAGAATTTTGGAATTCACTGGATGTAGGACAAGAGAAAGACAAGCATCACAGTGTACTGAGGTTTGGGGTTTGATGGCAGAGTGGAATAGTACCATCATGGAGGTGGGCAACACCAGGGAGCAAAGCAAATATGTGTAGACATGGGAACAGAATCAAGAATTACACATCAACCATCTTAAGTATAAAATGTTTATTAAGGCCATAGGAAGACCAGGTCCTGTGACCCACAGCAATTCGACCATGGTCATGGTAGTTGTGAACTGTCCTGGAGTGGAGGGTGGTTTGGGATGTGTGGATGGGGGACCACGGAGGAAGCACACTACAGGAGAGGAATGACTTCTATGGGACTTCCATGGACCTGGCCACTGCAATCGCAGGTAAACAGGGTGGCTAAGACCAGGTGGTTTAGAGTGGGTGAAGCCGGAGGACATGCCTGGGTCAGACCAGGACAGCTACCTACATGGGATAGAGCCCACTGGCATATACAAAAGCTAGAGCTGTGGATCCTGCCTGGCAGGACTAGGCCACAGTATCAGTGAGTGTATGGGCAGGGGTTGAGCCATGTAAAGCTAGGCCAAGACACTAATCAGCGCATGAGAGAACCAGATCTTGGGCAGATTCTGAGGGGAATTTGCAGACTCGTTCCTTTAGTATTGCAGTACTTGTTGGTTTGTATGAGAGGTGGGGGTGGTGATGGGAGCTAGGGTCCAGAGTAGGCCAGATTGGCCCAAGTTGTAGCACCTGCAAGCATACCAAAGAATTAGGGATGGGGATGGGCCAGCTTGCAGCATCCAGCATCACTCAAAAGGCCAAGATCAGGGGGCTGAGGAGATAGTGCTAGATAGGGAGCCCAAGCACCTACTGAAATGCATGAGATCCAGTTCTGGGAGTGGGCCTGGTGGGGGAATTTGAGGGACTCCCTTATTTGGCTGTAGCTCTTGCTGGTGAGCACAGGAGTTGGAACAGGGTGTGGGCTAGACCAGGCAGGGCTGCTCCACTTGTCAGCAGGTATATGGGCTGACTAGGAAGGCAGATCAGACAAGGCCAGGTCAAGTCATAGCACACATTGGTATGCACAGGAGCAAGGACAGGGTGCAGGCCATGCTGAGATAAGCTCTGTACCTAGCTATTTGCATGAGCTGGGGATGGGGGCAGATAGGGCAGGGCTAGGCTGCATCACCCACCAGTTAGAGTTGGGACTAGGGACAGACTGGAGCATCTGATGACAAAGGCCAAGATGGGAGATGGACCAAACTGGGCTGGATCAGAGCAACCACCAGCATGTGCAAAATCTGTGGTTGGGAGCAGGCCTGGTTGAGGGCTACGGGGATGCTCCTGCTGAGGCTTCAGTTCCCACTGGTGAGCTTGAGTTGGAATGGGAGTGGTGAGCTTGGCTCGACATGGATGCAGCATTCCTCAACATGTGTGTGGACTGGGTCCTGTGGTATACCAGACTGGGCTAGGTTCCAGCATCTACTGGTACTTGAAAGAGCTACTGTGGGCATAGGACAAGCTGGACTAGGTCTTGGCACCTGCTGAACTACATGAAAGCTGGATCTGGGGAGTGGGCCAGGTGAGACTGGGCTGTGGCACCCAATGCTAAAAATCAGAATGCGTGTGGGACAGTTGGCCAAGGCCACTGCAGCTGTTGGTGAATGCCAGGACATAAGGTGGGCCAAGTCAGGCTGGGCCAAGTACCCACCGGTCTGTGCAAGATCTTCAACTGGGAGGTGGCCTGGGAGGAGCTTGGGGAACTCCTCTGTCAACATGCAGTCTCTGCAGGTAAACACAAAAACTGAGGCTTGGAGTGGCCCAGACAGGCCAGGTTATAGTACCTGCTGGCATATGTGTGGCTCAATTCTGGGGGTAGACTGGGCTAGTTCACAACACCCACTGCTGAATGTGAGAACCAGGATGGGGTGTGAGACAGGCTGGCTTGAGCCACAACATCAGCTAATTCATGTTAGGGTCATGATTGGGGCTGGCTGGACTGACCAGCAAATGCCAAGGTAAGGCTGGGCCACAGCACCCACCATCACATGCAACACTCAAGGGGTGAGGGCAAGCCTGGTAGGGAGAACTGTGGGGGCTCCCCTGCTGAGCCACTGCTCCTGCTAGTGAACATGAGAGCTGGACTGGGAAAAGACCAGGCTGGGCAGGGCTATACCACCTGTCAATCTGCCTATGAGGTGGGTTAGGGGGAGAGCCAAGCTGGGATAGGTGACCATATCTGCTGGTGTATGCATGAGCCACAGTAAGTGCAGACCAGGCTTTGCTGCAACATTAGCAGGCAAGTGCCAGGACTGGGACAAGTCCAGTCAGGCTGGAGCACAGTACCACCTGAAAAGTTCAAGAACCAGGGCTGGGAGTGGGCCCAGTAGGGAAAATCTGGGAACTTCTCTGATGGGCTGCAGCTCCCACTAGTGAGCATGAGAACCAGGGCTGGAGGAACAGGCAGCACCTGCCAGCATGAATGTGGGCTGTATAGTGGGGTCAGTTGAGCTGAGTTGGCTGAAGCACCCATTGGTGTGTACAAAAGCCAAATGGGATGCATGAAGGACTGGACCAGTCTGCTGCACACACTGGCATGTGCAGAACCAGGGCTGAAGGCAAGCCTGGTGGGAGGTTATTAGGGATTGCTCCAACTAGGCTACAGTTCCCACTAGTGTGTGTGAGTGCCTAGTGTTTGGTGGGCAGGGTAAGGCTGGGCCACAGCATCCATTGTTTTGCATATGAGATGGGGCTAGAGACAGAACTGACCAGGGGACTGCAAGCACCAGTATGTGCGTTGGCTGATGTGGGTGAAGGACTGACCCAAATCCCACACTGGCTGGCACACACAGGAGTCAGGTTACCTCTCAAGAGGTTTCTTTGGGGATCCCTGAACTGGACCACTGAACTCAAAACTCCAACCATGGGGAAAATCACAGGGTCTGTGGTCTGACCTTGGAATGCATCAGAACTGGGCCTCCTCACTTACTGAAGATAGTGCAGTAGACAGCATGCCCAGATACACACAGGGGACATGACAGCTCATTGAGGCCTGCAGAAAACATCTGGTGGCATGGTGGAGGATAGGGGGCAGAACAAATTGGACAACTCCCCTGCCAAGCTTTGACAGCAAGTATCTGGCCTAGTGGAAAATCTAAGGTGTACTATGTCAACCAATGGACCTTGGAAGAATTTCCTCAACCTTGGAGCAACAAAATCAACAGTATCTTAGCACTACCGAAACTATTTAAGCAGTACCTGTAGAACATGCTCCACATCGAGGATGCTGGGATAAAATCAAGTGGCCATCCCCATCCCCAAGTATTGATATGATTAGGATGCTGGGAACATCCCTCTTCCCTTCTATTCCTACTATCCCCAAACACAGGAAGAAAAAGAAAATTGGAAGCAATTGTCTCATGCACTTTCCTCCCATTCCTCAACCCTTCCCACCCTAATCATTGGTCTACATGGACATGCATCCCTTCAACTATGTAAAATCATCAAATAATAAATTTATTTTTTTTAAAAGATGTTTATTGAGACACTCAAGTGTCTACTCCAGTGGGCAGTTGGCTATCCAAATAGTCCTGAGGAGAAGTCACACACGGGATAGTAGTGTTGAAGTTATCAGCATGTATGCAACGCACAGAGCCAGGAGGCTACATGAACACTAGAGATGTGCTTCCCTTCTCACTTGACCTCACAGAAGGCTGAGAAGGCAGGAGACTCCCAGAATTACTGCCATCAGTTCTTATGACTTGAACATGAAGCAGGGCTTTGGACAAACCTGATGCAGGGACTTTCGCAGACTAACAGTGCTTCCTATCTCCCATCCTCACACCTCACATGCCTTCCTACAATTGTATCTACTAGTAAAATTCACTTTGAAGGAGGCAGGGAGTAAGGTTATATACCAGACATGTGAGTGTATAGCCTACAATGGGAGCAGGAGCCAAGGCCCGAGAGTCCACCTGTAGGCCTTAATACAGCTCTGCCCATCACTCCCACTCCCTTCCACTTCCTACTCCAACTCTCTCCCTCACTCTACCCTCTCCCCATAAGAGTCAAAGCTCCCCGAAACAACATAAAACTACCCATAGCTAACAGCGCTTCCAGGAGGAGGAGGTAGGGGTTCAGACACTGTGCTCCCGATGAGAAGACGTACACAAGCTCAACTGAGACCAAGCATCCCATGACTCAGCACAGCATTTGGAGCACTGAAGACCCTTACCTCCAAACTTCAGCATGCAAACTTCTGGAGGTGGGGGTTGCAGAATGCAGATTCTCGGTTAGTAGGTCCAGGGCAAGGTCTAAGACTCTGCGTTTCTAACAGATCCCAAGGCAGTCTTTCACAGCTGGTGCACAGACCAACCATGAGCAGTCAGCAAGTAGCAGGCCCTCCACTGAGGCTGCCCACATGGCCAATTCCAAGGGAAATGTGGATCTTTCTGTAAGAACCTATCAAGGTGGACATATCAACCTTGTTACTAAGGTTGTAAGGCAGAAGGTCACCCTTCAACGAGCTACAGATCCAGGTGCATGACACAGTGGCCAGGACTGTGGGCTGTGGATTCCTGAGCTTGATTTCCTCCCAGGTATGTGATCTTGGGTAGATCCTTAACTTTCTGCATCTGAGGGTCCCCATCCATGCAAGGGAAGTAAGACTGAGGATTAAATCAATTGAAATGTTGCTTAACACACAGAAGTGTGGGGAATGCTCAGTAAATCCCTGATCTTGGCCTTCTAGAACAGAAAACATTCAAGTATAGACAGACTCACTTTTCTTTTGGTGTTCAAACACATACCCCCCCACAATGTGGATATTACGGGATAGCCAGTTAGGCCACTGTTTGGGATGCCTACAGCCCATATTCCCATGCCTGCTTGAGTCCTGGCTCCTCTGCTTCTGATCCAGCTTCCTTTGAATGCACCTAGGAAGGCAGCAGAAGATGGTCCAAGTACTTGGGCCGCTGCCTCCTATGTGGGAAACCAGGATGGAGTTCCTGGCTCTTGGATTTGGCTTGGCCCAGACCTGGATATTGCAGTCATTTCAGGAATGGACACGTGGATCAAACTTTCTCTCTCTCCTCCCTCTGTATTTCTATGTTGCTCTGCCTTTCAAATATATAAATAAATCTCAAAATATATGCATACACACACGTCCACACACATGCGCATGCACACCAACTCCATCTTCCTCCCCACCAGGCTTACACCCTCTGTTTTAAATTCCTCCTACCTTCCTACCCACTCCCCCTTCCCTGGCCCCTGGCCCCAGTGTGGTCTGGATGGGCCCCAGAGGGGCAGGGACAGGGACAGGACGTGGGGCTGTATCTGACAGGAACCTAAGGGGCTGCCGCGGGAGGGTATTGGGGCCCGGCTTCCTGAAGGGAGGATGGGCAGAGGCAGGCACACAGTGCCGGAGAAGATGCCCTCTTGGGCCCTCTTCATGGTCACCTCCTGCCTCCTCCTGGCTCCCCAAAGCCTGGCACAAGTTACCAGCCAAGGTGAGGTGTGCAGAGGGTACAGATCACCTGTGCCCAGGGAGGGGGAGCCCTGGGAGGGGATGCAGGGCCCCAGGAGGTGGGGTAAGGCAGGAGACTCCACTGGTCCCTACTGGTGCCTGCAAGCACGCATGCATGGAACATGCAGGACTCCACTAACCAGCTGTTTCTCAGATGTCTCCTTGCCGGCCTTGGACTCTGAGACCCTCAACTGCTTCTCCCGAACCTTTGAGGACCTGACTTGCTTCTGGGAGGAGAAACAGGCAGCGCCCAGTGGAACATACCAGCTGCTGTATGCCTACAGAGGGTAGGTGCTGGGCTGGGCCCCATTCCTAGACAGCTGTCCCTGTACACAGCTTAGCAGCATCCCACTCTGGGAGCTTCCCTGTCCTTGGCTCTATTGGAGAATCGCTGCACAAAATAGCTTCCTCGTGAGTAGAAGTGCTTTGGATCTTGGGCTCAAGCCCCTACTCCAGCCCTATTCCCACCTGTCTCAAGCAAAGAAGAAACTGACTAGTGCTGATGGTGCAGGTCCAGGCCTGAATCCTCAGGGTAAGTATGGTGGCCCTGTAGGTAAGACTGCTCCTATGTCAACAGGGAGAAGCCCCGTGCCTGTCCCCTGAGTCCTCAGACGGTGACCTCCTTTGGAATCCGGTATGTGTGCCAGTTTCCAGCCCAGGATGAAGTTCGCCTCTTCATGCCACTCCACCTCTGGGTTAAAAACGTGTTCCTGAACCAGAACGTGACCCAGCGTGTGCTGTCTGTGGAGCGTGTTGGTAAGGGCTTCTGCCCCTCCCTGCCCTCCAGCACTCACAAGCCAGTGCCCACGAGCAGATTTGTACATGCTCTTTTGGGACACACCGGAAGCTCCCCACTCCAAGGGTCAGACTGCCAGAGTCACCCAGAGAACCCCTCATCATTTCTTCCAACCTTGGCATCCTGAGCTAGACTCAGCCCACAGATCATTCACACCAGGGATGCCCTGGACTCCCATCACTAACATGGGCATCTACTCACCCAGCTCACAGTTACAGAATGGCTACTACGTGCCAAGCATTGTGCTAAGTGGCATAGACAAGCAGGCATGAAGAGGTCCCTACCTCCCAGGGCACCAGGGGACTGTTAGACTCTAGTGAGGTCTCCTCCCTCCCTTATCCTTAGTCTGCAAACTTTAGGATCCAGAGCCTTCCCTGGTTCAGCTCTCAGCCCCGCTCTCCACAGAGCAGGGCTGAGCTGCGGACTGAGGGTCTGACAGGCCCCACTCTCCCTCAGGCCTGCCAGCTCCCCCCAGCATCATCTTGGCCATGGGAGGGAGACAGCCTGGGGAATTGCAGGTCAGCTGGGAAGCTGCGGCCCCAGCGATCCACGAATTCCTGAGGCACGAGCTCCGCTATGGGCCCATGGATCCCAGGAACTCCAGCGGTCCCACAGTCATGAAACTGCTTACCAAAGAAACCTGCTGCCCCACGCTGCAGAGGCAGCACCCAGTCTCCGGTCTGCACCAGCCTCTGTGTGATCCTCACGCAGTGCCCCAACAGGACAGACCAACACACGCCTCCACAGGTGGACAGGTATGCTGGCCTCCTTCTGCTCCGCCTTCCAGCTCCTGCACCCAGAGAGCAGGCAGGCTACTTGGTGAGCCAGTCCCAGAGGAGTCACATAGGCTCTGACAAGCCCTTGGCGGCAGTGTCTATTCTAGAGGGAGAGTCCCCCACTTCAGGTTATTCATGCTGACAACATTACAGGCCTCCAAACAAAGGAGATTTTCCTTAAAACAAATCAAAAACCTAAACACTACCTAAAAACTCATGGGCCTGGGTCCCTTGTCTCTATGCCTCTCTATCCGAGAGATTGCTGAGTGAGTTCCACTCCACCGGGGGCTGCAGGCTACCTCAGTTAGAGGCAGGCCTCAATGCCAATGCTGACATCTTCCTCCCAAGACCCCATCTGTGACAGCAACGAGTGGAAGCTGTCTCATCTCGGGGCTCCAACCTGGCAAGTCCTATTGGCTCCAGCTGCGTAGCCAACCTGATGGGGTCTCCCTTCATGGCTCCTGGGGATCCTGGTCCTTCCCGGTGACAGTGGATCTGCCTGGGGATGCAGGTGAGTTAACAAAGGAATTGGGGAAAATGGGTGGGGCGGGGGAGAGCTGGAAAAGCTCTCCAGGGAGGCTTGGCCTGGATAGGCAGGCTCTGGAAGGCCTTTTTTCAATGCCCTCATCCTTGCTGCTGCACAGCATGATCTGTGTGCAGGGAGGGAAGAGTGAGCAAGAGGAAGCATTCTTAGGTGTGTGATGATCTAGAGACTGTCAGGACAGGGGCACATGGCCCTGACGGAACTTACTTCTTTGACCCCAGTGGAAATTGGACTGCAATGCTTTACCTTGGACCTGAAGAATGTTACCTGTCAGTGGCAGCAACAGGACCTTTCTAGCTCCCAAGGCTTCTTCTACCACAGCCGGGCACAGTGCTGCCCCAGAAACAGGTGAGGGTTAAACTGCTCAATAGAGTTCGGTGGTATGGGAGAGAGAGACACGAGCTTGCAGAAATGAGAGACCAGTCTTGGTCCTCTTCACCCTCCCCCTTCTACCAAAACAAAGAGCCCCTTCCTCCCCGGCCACTGTAGAAACTATTCCATCATCTTCCAGTGGGCTTTTTATTCTCTCAACCTCTCTCCATTTCCACTAGGAATATCCCAAGTTTTAGTTCAGCCTTAATTGTGACATCTTGATGATAGCAAACGCTTATAGTCTCACCTCCAACTTCCCATCCTATATTGCCTCAGGGGGACCTTAGTTAAGCTTAACCTTTTGCATGTTTGTTTTGCAAAACTTGAACTTTGCATGCTTTTTCCCTAATCAAATTTGTCTTGTAATTTTCCAAGATCTATTAGATTATAAGCAGCCTAGCCTGGCCTTCCAGGACTTCTGTCAAATACCCCACTGATCCTTCACCCCTCTAGACAATCTATAAACAAGCCGGGTTGACTTTGACCCATTAAATATCCCTAGAATCTGTCATTACTTGCATATAAACCTTCATCATCCCTCACTTGGGCTACTGAAAAGATCTAGTAAGTGATCCTCTCTTGAGGATCAACTGAGCTATCCTCCAAATATTTCTCAACGTAGGAACTGGGATGATGTTTTAAAAGTGCAAAAGATTCTCATTTCAAAACCTTCAACAGCTTCCCACTGACCTTAGGATACAGAAAAGGACTCTATCATGGACACCTCCCTCCTCAGTGTCATTCTTAAAATATTTACTTATCTGTTTATTTATTTATTTAAAAGGCAGAGTTACAGCAAGAAGGAGAGAAAGACCAGGAGTGGGGAAAGGAGAGATCTTTAATCCACTGATTCACTCCCCAAAATGGCCGCAACAGCCACGGCTAGACCAGATCAAAGTCAGGAGCTGGGAGCCAAGAATTTCTGAATCTCTCATGTGGCTGACAGGGATCCAAGCACTGGATCATCTTCTGCCGCTTTCACAGGCCAGTAGCAGGGAGCTGGATTGGAAGTAAAACACGAGGACACAAGCTGGTACCTATAAGAGATGCTAGCGTCACAGGCTGTGGCTTTATCTGCTTCACCACAAACTAGCCTCCAGCATCATCTTCTTCTATGCCATCCTTTGCTCTTAATGTTCCAGGACTGCCTTCTTGAGTCCCTTCATCTCTGCAATGTTCCTTCCTGCCTCTGGATCTCTGCGTGTGCTGGCCAGTTACCTCTCCCACCTTAACTTCTACTTCTGCACTGTTACTTCTGCAGAGAACCTGCCCTTGACCTGCCTCATTAGATGAAACAGTACCATTTTACATTCCTGTCATGCAATGTACCTCTGCTTCTAAGTACTTGGCATACTTACAATTTTTAAGGTTTGGTTATTTACTTGAGTTACAGTGATAGAGGGATATCGAGAGCAGAAGAGAGATCTTCCATGTACTGGCTCACTCCTTAGATGGCCACAATAGGGCTGGGCCAGGCCAAAGCCCAAAGCTTCATCTGGGTCTCTCACACAGGTGGCAGAAGCCCAGACACTTTTTCCAGCTTCTGCTGCTTTTCCCAGGCCATTAGCAGGAAGCTGCATTGGAAGTGGAGTAGCCAAGGCATAAACTGGTGCCGATTTGGGATGCTAGCAACAGCAGGCACCAACTTTACCAGCTACATTACAATGCCAGTCCCCCAATGATTACCATTTTATTTTATTTTAAAATATTTATTTATTTGAAAGGCAGAATTACAGAAAGACATAACAAGATGTAGAGAGAGAAATACTTCATCTGCTGATTCACTTCCCAAATGGCTGCAATGACAAGGGCTAGGTTAGGAGCCAGGGACTTCTTCCAGGTCACCCTCATAGGTACAGGGTCCATCCTCTACTGCTTTCCCAGGAACACTAGCAGGGAGTTGGGTTGGACTAAACAGGTGCCCATATGGGATTGCAAGTGTTGTAGGTAGCTGTTTAGCCCACTATGTCACAATACCAACCACAAGGTTACAATTTCAACATTTATACTTGAAGTGATTATTTCACTGATGAAAATAATTGTCTGTCAGGGCAGGTGTTTGACCTAGCGATTAAGGGACTGGTTAAGATGGGACTTGAGTGCCCATCCACATTCAGTTCCAACTTTGTGCTAATGCTGTTCTTGGGGGGCAAGAAGTGATCGCTCCAGTGGCTGTGGGTCCTTGCCAAGGGAGACCTAGACCTGACTCAGCTCCAACCATCATGGGCCCTTGGGGAAATAAGCTAGCAAATGAGAGCTTGCTGCCTCCCTCTCTCTGTAAGTCTCTCAACTAAATCTTTGAGAAAATTATCTCTCAGAATGCTAATGGAGAAAGGATGTCCTTGACTATAAAAGTGTATGACCCATGAGGGCAAAGCCAAAGTGTTTTTATTCACAAATATAGTCTCATCTCAAGAGTGCCTCCAAGATAGTAAAGCTTAGTAAAAAAAAAAACTGTCGAATGCCTAATTTCAGAAATTTATTATTTTAAAGCATTTTTCTAGCTTTTTCTATACATTTGCATATGAAGATACTCTTCAAAGTTCATGGGCGGGCTGATATATGTCATAATAGCCATACAACGCTGGCATCCTGTATGGACGCCAGTTCTAATCCTACCTGCTCCTCTTCCCATCCAGCTCCCTGTTAATGCATCTGGGAGAGCAGATGAGGATGTATCCACATGGGAGACCTGAAAGAAATCCTAGGCTCCTGGCTTCAGCCTGGCCCAGGCCTGTCTGTTGTGGCCATTTGGCGAGAGACTCAGTAATTGGAAGATTCTCTCCATCTCTTTTTCTCCCTCCCCGTGTCTCTCTTCCTCTCTTTGTAACTCTTTCAAGTAAATTAAAATGAATGTTTTGAAGATCCCTTGTATGTTTCAAACAATATCTAATTTTAAAATATAAATTAGGTTGAGGCCAGCAAAGTGGCATAGCAAAATAACCCTCTGCCTGCTAACACCAGCATCCCATATGGGTTCTGGTTTGTGTCCCACCTGTTCCACCTCCTATCCAGCTGTTTATGGCCTGGGAAAGCAGTGGAGAATGACCCAAGTCCTTGGGACCCTGTACCCATGTGGGAAACCAGCAAAAAATCTCTGGTTCCCAGTTACTGAATCAGCTCAGCTCTGGCCATTGCAGCCATTTGGGAAGTGAAACAGCAGATGGAAGACCTCTCTGTGTGTTTCTCCTTCTCTCTTTGTAAAATCTGCCTTTCCAATAAAAAATGAATAAACATTTAACATATAAGTTAAATCACATACATGGTTTCTTGCTATTTTACTTTTCACTTAAAAACTTGTCTCAAAGATCATTACCAAATAACTGCTTCCTTTTAATAACTGACAGATGTCCGTAGTGTAGAGGTGCATGAATGGATTAATCATCATTTCCTCTACTGAAAACACCCTCTTCCGTTCAGTGTCCTCCTTCCTAGCATTAGTGAATTTTTTCCAGGCTTGACCCACTGCAATCACTCTGGACCTCTCCCATCCATACACCGTCCAGCCGCAATTAGAAGCTGTCTGCCATTGCTACCCCTCAGTCTCTCTGGTTACCTCTTTCGGTCCTCTCTGTTTCTGCCCAATTTTCAGGCCCTCAGCCCTGTGCACATGAAGAAGCACAACAGTTCTTCAAAAAGATTTCCCAGCTTCTACTCTCCCCACGCAAATCCCTTCTGCAAACCGCAGGTAGAGTGAGCTTGCCTAAGTACAAAGCTAGCCATGACATTTTGTTGGAAAGATCACCTGTCATCCAGGATCTGGCGTGTAACCTTACCACCCTCGAGCACTGCACTCTGCTATCTGGGCTGTTCATCTCCTTTGCCTGTTCGTCTCCTTTACCTACCCTATTTATAGCCCAAGACTCCATCTAAACATTGCCTTATCCAGCAAGCACTTCCTGACCCTCCCAGCCTGGGTTAGATGTTCCTAAGTCAGCCCTTTGCACGCCATAGAAAAATGTGTTTTCCCATTGAAATGAGAGCTCCTTGAAGATGTTCCATGTCCAGACTCACCCGGGAAAAGTACTGTCAACCATTTGTTGAGTAAGTAGATGTACATAAATACACACATAGTGATAAGCAAGTTTAGGGACAATGAGCCCCATAGGGATTATAATTTGTTCTATAAACTATTAAGGATGATACCCTAAAAGGTGCCGCCCTTTTAGGGACTGTATTTCAATAGTAATGAGGAAGAGGGAGGAGACAAACAAGAAATAAAGTGACCAGGTTAGGTGACAAGGACTAAAGGGTGAGGTGGTGTTCATGGTCAGGAAAAGCCTCAGCAGGGAGGGGGCAGGTGAGCCGAGGTCTAAATGCCAGGCAGGACTGAGTCACACGAATACCTACAGACAGAGCGATCAGGGCCGGCAGGTGCATTTGGTACAGCTGCGGCACAGAGAGAAGGCTCATGACAATGAGCGCATGAACCTGCCGAGGGAATCCCAGGAGGTGAGAACGGCAAGGAAGCACATCTACAGAATCCTACAGGCCCCTATGCAGCTTGGATTTCATTCTACGTGAGATGAGGAACCACTGCACAGTTTTAAACCTGATGTAACATGATTCACATTTTTCAAATAAATGGGGGCCAACATTGTGGTAGAGAGGGTTAAGCTGCCTTCCCAGATGCCAGCATCCCTTAGGCCCATAATTTCAAGCCTGGTTGCTTCACTTCTGATTTAGCTCCCTAATAATAGCCTGAGAAGACAGCCCAGTGTGCTTGGGTCCCTAAAGCTACACAGACCTAGATAAAGCTCCTGCTCTTGGCTTCAGCCTGGAAACCAGATTTTTTCAAAATCTGACTTTCCAACAAACAATAATCTTTAAAAAAAAAAAAAAAAAAAAAAAGCAAAACAAAAACAGAAGGATTTTTTTTTTCCTGAAAGATGAAGGGCTTGGTTATTGTTTTGTTTATGGGTTTTTTTTGTTGCAAAGTCAGATATATAGAAAGAGGAGGACAGACAGAGAGGAAGATCTTCCTTCCAATGATTCAGTCCCCAAATGACCACAATGGCCGGTACTGCGCCAATCCGGAGCCAGGAGCCTCTTCCAGTTCTCCCATGCAGGTGCAGGGTCCCAAGGCTTTGGGCTGTCCTCAACTGCTTTCCCAGGCCACAAGCACGGAGCTGGATGGGAAGTGGAGCCTCCAGGATTAAAATCGGTGTCCTTATGGGATCCCGGTGCGTGCAAGGGGAGGACGTTAGCCACTAGGCCACGGCACTGGGCCCTGTTACTGTTGTTTTTAAGATCTTTAAAAGATCTGTTTATTTTAAAGGCGAGAAAGAAAGAAATTATTTTAAAGGGGAGAGAAAGAGAGAATCTTTCTTCCATCTGCTGGATCACTCCCCAAATGGCTACAATAGTCAGGGTTGGAACAGGAGCCAGGAAATTCATCCCAGGCTCCCCTGCGGGTGTAGAGGCCCAAGGACCTGCAGCATCTTCTGCTCACTTCCTAGGCACATCATGAGAGAGAGCTGTACTGAAAGTAGAGCAGCTGGGACTCAAACCATTGCCCCTCTAAAACGCTGGTGTTGCAACATGCTTAACCCACAATGCTGGCTCCAAGCCCCATGCTATTTTCACACATCATACCAGCCTTTTCAAGAGGAACAGGCTAGACAGCAAAGTAGACTCCAGGAAACAATACTTCATGGCACGAAGATGGACGGAAAGCCCTAGAGGCCCGTCTAAAAGAGAGGGTAGATGATGATCCATGCAGGCCCCAGGAGCCATGCAGAGGTCAGATGCGACTGACAGAGCCCGGATAGGCCTGAGTCAATGACTACATGGCTGGTTCTCAGGGACCCACGGTGGGAGAAGTGTGAAGAGGAGACAACAACCCCAGGACCACAGCTTCCCCAGCTCTCTCGCTGCCACTTCAGGTCACAAAATGACAGTGTGATTCACATCCGTGTGGAGGTGACAACAGCCCAGGGTGCTGTTCACAGCTACCTGGGCTCCCCTTTCTGGATGCACCAGGCTGGTAAGAACATTCTTCTCCATTCCTCCCACACAGTTCTCAGGCCCACCAAGCCTGACCCTATCTAGGCCCAGAATCCCCAAACCCAACACGTCTGGCCCCTGCCTTGGTGGCATGGTACCTCATGCACAGAAGGAGTTAAGCTGGTCCCTGCTGAAATCCCTGTAGTGCTCATTCCCACACCAAGCCTGCACTGGAAGGAGGTCTCCAGTGGGCACCTGGAGCTGGAGTGGCAGCATGCATCGCCCTGGGCGGCCCGAGAGACCTGCTATCAGCTCCGTTACACAGCAGAAGGCCTCCGGGACTGGAAGGTATGGTCAGCTGACAAACGCTCACAGATGTCACCACACAAGCTATTCTGTCATCCAGGATGACTGTGTCCATACATCCATGTCTGCGCTTGAATGTCTATGTCTACTTGATTGAACCAGTACCTTAATCTCCCCAGGGCATCTGCCCCTGTTGGCTACTGTCACTCAAAAGCTTCTCTCCCCTTTGCCTTGGGAGTTCAGTCTCCCCTGATTTTCTGCCTCACTCCCTGAACCTGATCTTCTTCTCCTTTCCTGGTTCATCCTTGTCCACACTTCCAAAATCCGTTCTGCTTCCTGGAGTGCGAGGTTGTTTTCTTTAGACACGCGCACACAGATAAACGTGCCCTCTTTGGGTAAGTGCTTCAATTCTACATTTACTTAAGATTTATTTCTTTTGAAAGGCAGAAGAGAGATTGAGAGAGTAAGTAAGCTCTCTTGCTGGTTCATTCCCCACTTGGGCCTAAGGGCTAGTGTTGACTCAGGCCTAACTCAGGAGCCTGGAACTCCATCCAGGTTTTGACAGAGTTCAGGAGTTCAAGCTCTTGGGTCATCTTCTACTGCCTTCCCAGACACATTAGTAGGGACCTGGATCCAAAATGGAACAACTGGAAACCCAAGTGGTACTCATATGAGAAAGATGGCAGCATTGCAGGCAGCAGAGTAACCTGTTGTGCCACAAGGCCGGACCCAACTCCACACTTTTAATGACTACACATTAACAACTCCAATTATACCATTCCAGCTCCTACATGGAAATGAAATTGTGAGTCACAAGCAAATTATCTAAACTTTTAAAGTTGGGGCCGGAGTTGGGACATAGCAGGTAGAGCCGGTGCCTTCAACACTAGCATCCCACCTGAGTGCTGGTTCACATTGTAGCTGCTCCAATCCAGCTCCTGCTAATGGCCTGAGGAAAGAAAAAAAAAAAAAAAGCTCAAATGTGTGGGTCCCTGCCACGCACACGGAAGACCAAAAAGAAGCTTCTGGTTCCTAGCTTCAGCCTGGCCAAGTTCTGTCATTGCAGCTACTTGGAAAATAAACCAGTGGATGGAAGATTTCTTTCTCTCTCTCTCTTACTCTTTCAAATCAATCTGCTTTGAAGAAGAAAATAAGCTCAGGATGAACAGAAATTTATTTACTTTTAAAGATCTATTTATTTTTATTGGAAAGCCAGATCAGATTTACAGAGAGAAGGAGAGACATGCAGCCACAATGGCCAGGGCTGAGCCAATGCAGAGCCAGAAGCCAGGAGCTTCTTCCTGTTCTCCCGCACAGGTGCAGGGTCTGAAGGCTTTGGCTCATCATCCTCCACTGCTTTTCCAGGTCATAAATTGGGAGCTGGGTGGGAAATGGAGCAGCCAGGACACAAACCAGCACCCATATAGGATCCTGATGCTTGCAAGATGAGAATTTAGCCATTGAGCCATCACACTGGGTCCATGAACAAAAATTTAAATAAACAAGTTTTAAAATTCAGTTTCTTCACTGGTAAAATGAGGATTTTACCCAACTGATAGAATTAGCATAAAAATTAAATACATAAACACCTAGAATACTGCCTTGTATACAGAAGGAGCTTAATACACATTAGTCAAGTAGCAATTCACCTACTGTCATTACCTTTAAGTTGAACCAGAAAATGATCCCTTTGTGCCACCTGTGCTGTCACTATCCCAGCTCATGCCCCATCATTCCTAATTTTTTTTTTTAAATTTATTCATTTATTGGAAAGTCAGATATACAGAGAGGAGGAGAGACAGAGAGCAAGATCTTCTGTCCAATGATTCACTCCCCAAGTGAGCGCAATGGCCGATGCTATGCTGATCCTAAGCCAGGAGCCAGGAACTTCTTCCGGGTATCCCACACGGGTGCAGGGTCCCAAAGCTTTGGGCTGTCCTCAACTGCTTTCCCAGGCCACAGCAAGGAGCTGGATGGGAAGTGGAGCTGCCAGGATTAGAATCGGTGTCCTTATGGGATCCCGGGGCATTCAAGGCAAGGACTTTAGCTGCTAGGCCATGCCGCCGGGCCCCTTAATTTAAAAAAAAAAAAAATTAATTTGTTTTTACTGGGAAGGCAGATCAGATCTATAAAGAGAAGGAGACAGATCTTCCATCTGCTCATTTGCTCCCCAAATGGCCACAGCAGTCAGACCTGAGCTGATATGAAGCCTGGAGCCAGGAGCTTCTTCTGGGTCTTTCATACAGATGCAAGGTCCCAAGACTTTGGGCCATCCTCGACTGCTTTCCCAAGCAGCTGGAAGGGAAGTGCAGCAGCTGGGACACGAACTGGCACCCACTTAGGATTCCAGGACTTGCAAGGTGAAAATTTAGCCATGGAGTCATCCTGCCTGGCCCATATTGTCACTTTCATGTAACACATGGATATAGGATTTCTTACCTTTATTCCCCAGACAGTTCAGATTTAAAACATCCAAAGCTGATCCTAACCTTCCTGTCCAAATTTCACCTGTATGTACAGCCACACAACCATTGCCAAGGTTAAAACACATCCCAGAAGCTCCTTATACCACTCGAGTCACCCTCCTACCTCCATTATCCTGACAACCCGTTCATAAACTGGAGCCGTCAAATAGTTCTTCAGTTGTTCTCTATCTCCAGCACTTACCCAGCGTGGAGCCACTCTGATACTTCTTACTTTCCCCTTTCCCCTGCCCTCTGTTTATCAACATGTGGATAGGATCACGTACTCTGTCTTCAATTTTCTGACCACAGCCTCAGCCTTTCCCTCCGTGCTTCTAGCTGCTGTAACGCCCAGCCAAGCAGCTGAGGCAGCATTCAATGCTTTTTTTGTGCTCCCGCGGTGACTTGCACTAATTAATTGTTGTGATTATTTACTTTTTGGATGTCTCCCTTGTTAGACACGTGAGAGACCATGTTTTATGTCTCTTTCTTTCCCTCAGCGGCTTGCTAATGTTTGGCATATTACGAGCAGTTCATAAATGCTCGCTAAGTGATTAAGCCAATAAATCGCTGTGTGCACACACGGCACTCCTACTCGCAGCACCTGGCACCTGTTAGGCATCCCCGGCAGCTTGCGTGTTCCTGGAGCTCAGCCTGTGCGGGTTTGAGTGCGCGTGTCTGGATCTCCATGGCCCATCTGGAGTGGTGGAGCGGGCATGTGGGATGTGCATGCGAAGTGGAGTCTGTGTGGCCAGGCTGTGGTGCAGGCAGGGAAGAGACCAAGATGCTCCGGGTCAGGGCGTGTCTGTAGCCAGAGAGGCTCTTGGCGGGGATCCCAGGCCGGGGGGAGCTCAAACAGACGTCGAGCTCTGGAGACCCCGGCCCCCCAAGCCAGCCCACCCCAGGATTCCCCTCTACGCAGGTGCTGGAGCCGCCTCTTGGGGCCGGGCGAGGGACCCTGGAGCTGCGCCCGCGCTCTCGCTACCGCTTACAGCTGCGAGCCAGGCTCAACGGGCCCACCTACCAGGGCCCTTGGAGCTCCTGGTCCGAACCAGCCCGGGTGGAAACAGCCTCCGAGACCGGTGAGCGCCCGATCTGCGGCTGCGCGAGGGGCGGGGCTCTGGGCGCACCCGGCTGCGGCTGCGCTCACGCGCCCCCTGCCCAGGTGAGGGGCGGAGTCGGGGCGTGGCCTGGCGGGCTGTGGGCGGGGGCTCCGGTCAGGTGGGCGGAGCTACTACCTTTCCTGTCCTCTCCCTCCCACCCCCACCCCCCCCAGCCTGGATCTCCATGGTGACCGCTCTGCTCTTGGTGCTGGGCCTTAGCGCCCTCCTGGGCCTGCTGCTGCTGAGGTGGCAGTTTCCTGCGCACTACAGGTACCGCCCGCGTTGCACGGGTGACGGGGCCGTGGGCCGGGCGAGGCTGGAGGCCACTAGCAAGCATCCTAGGATCGCGCCATGTATTGTCATGCATGGACACTCACTCGCCGCCGCCCTCCCCGACCTCCCGAGCCTGCACGCCTGTGGTCTCAGCCACACCGTTCCCTTGAACGTGCCGGTAGAGGGGACACCTCAAACCGCCCCACCTCCTGGCTGCAACGTCCCAGGCAGGAGACTGCGGTCCGTTCTTGCCCCTTAGCCAGGACACTCCGACGCCTGTCTGCCAACCCCACCTCCAGCCCCACCCCGCCCAGTCGGTCACCAGATCTGGTCATTCTGCCTTCCAAATCCAGCTCAAACAATGGCCTCCTTTCTGTAGTCCTGCAGACAGACGCTACCAGACTCACTGAAACAGGGTCTGCTCTCCCTGAAGCCTGGCCTCACACAGCCACCAGAATATTCCTTCTGAGGTGCACACGGGTACCTCCTTAAGTTCCTTTTACGGCGCCCCACGGTGGGGGCCAGACTCCGCAGAATGACAAGCGGGGCTTTAAAGTCTGGCCTCTGCCTGCTGTCCAGCCCCTCTTGCGGTGAGTGCCAGGCCTCTGGCCACTCCGTCCCGGGGTCAGGCAGCATTCCTCCTAGTGCCTCTGCCCTGAAGCCCCCTCTGGCGGGAGGCTCCTCCAGGCTGTTGCTCCTTATTTGGTCACCTTCAAATCCTTAGCACGAGGCCTGCCAAATAACAGGCCCCAAAATAAATGTTATTAATGAATGAGTCACTTGTGTGAAGGACTGAGGCAGAGGGGAAATGTCGCGGGAGGTCACTCCTGGGCCGGGTAACATCTGTCCCACCCCCACCCTCGGGCCGATTCCCCAAGAAGTCCTGCAGCGCTCTGCTCCGTGGGCAGTGTCTCAGGAGGATCCTAGGCTGGCTCAGGGCCTAGGTGGCCTCCCAGCTCCCTGGGCCCTTGAGTAGGCGCACACTGCATTGCAGCCTGTAAGCAGGTAGCAGATCCTACAGAGGGCTGGAGGAGGAGGAGGAAGCTGGTGCTACTGAACCAAGCATGCTGGCTGCTTACTCTCCCTTCTCCAGGATAGTGAGTGAGGTCAGGGGCGAGGCCTGAAATCTGCAGCTGGAGAATTGCAGATCGCCCCGGTAACCTTCAACCCCATGCTCCTCCCAGAGGGACCGCCTCCTGAGTAACTGAGTAATAACCTCCACCGGCTTCATTCATTTATTCACTCTTTCATTCAGCTAGGTTCTGGAGCACCTACCAGGAGAGACACTGGGGACACAGGAGTGAACCAATGGACATGTTTTTTGCTCTCACAGGGCTTATTCTTTAGCGGGAACACACACACAAAAAAATCATGTAACAGTATAGCAAATGTGCAGGGAGTCATGTCTCGTTAACAGAAGTACAACAAGTAGGAGACAGGTGTGATGAGAAAAGGAGGCAGTGCTATTTCAGGCAAGGTGGTCAGGACAGCCTCTGTCAGAATGGCATTGGAGCAGAAACCTGAATGAAGTGAAGGAATGAGCGAGTGCTCCAAGCGCAGAGAGCAGACAGTGCAAAGGCCCTGTGGTAGCAATGGTTGAGGGAACTCTGTCCTATCCTTAGCTGACTTCCCCACCCCACCTGAGATTGTCTTCTCAGCTACACTCCTCTGCCTTACTTCATTGCCTTCACTAGACTCCTCTAGGAAGCTGGCCTCCTCGTTACACTCGCCCGTGACGCCCCACCTCTCTCCCATGCCTCAGTCTCCTCCGTTCCCTTCTCCCCCAGGAGACTGAGGCATGCCCTGTGGCCCTCACTTCCAGACCTACACCGGGTCCTAGGCCAGTACCTTAGGGACACTGCAGCTCTGAGTCCGGTGAGTGCCCTCCCGCCCGCCCCTACCACGCAACTCATTGAAGGCCGTTAGCTACCTGCCAGTGTACCATGCACAGGCACCGCCCCCACCCCACAGCCCAAATGCCCTTCCTCCACACCCAGTGCCTCCTGCCACAGTGTCTGCTCTGATACAGCTCGTCTCCCATCTCTCCCAGCCGAAGGCGACAGTCTCAGAGGGCTATGAAGAAGTGGAACCCAGCCTCCTCGAAATCCTTCCGAAGTCTTCCGAGCAGACCCCCTCACCCCTGTGCTCCTCCCAGGTCCAGCTGGATTACCGAGGACTGCAGCCCTCCTGTTTAGGAAGCCCGACCCTGGCTGTGTGCCCACCAGTGCCTGAGCCCCCAGGGACCTGCTGTACTACCCACATTGCCAACCACTCCTACTTGCCACTAAGCTGCTGGCAGCAGCCCTGAGGGCAGGACACTTACTCCCAGTACCCTGGACAGATCCCAACCCTCTAGACCTATCTGTGAACCTCCTCCAAAATACCACGCACCCCCACCCCCAACAGACACCGGGGCATCCCCTCCGTGCCCTCTGCGGGCCTTCCTGGCACTGCGCTGCCCATACTGCTGCTGACAGGACCTTTCCCCCACAGGCAATCCAACACTTGGGCTCTTCTCCCTAAGTTCCTCTAAGGTGTACCTTCTTTCTCCCTTTTAATGCCAAACTCCTTGAACATAAGTCTTCGTTTCCCCACTTCCCGTTTACAAACTCTTCAGATTATGTCAATGAGTTCTCCTGCTGCTCTTTTGCTTACAAAATTGCCCAGGCAAAGTTCACCTTCAAGCGTCTAATTGCAAATCTAATAGAATCCTGTTAATCATCAATTTCCCCCCACCCCACCCCACTGCACCTCTCTTTCTCTCTCTGCCCTTTGATATGGCTGACTACTCATTTCTTCTTTAGGTTCTCTCCCATTTTGGCTTCCATCACCAGAAATTCTCTCCTGGCTCCGTTCCTGCCTCTCTGACTATAACAGTAGTTAGGAAAATAAACTCTGGAGTCAGAACTAGGTTCAATTCCTGTTTTTCACATTGCCAGCTGTGCAAACTTGAGCAAATAATGTCTTTGTGCCTTAGTTTCCTCAGCCGTATAGCATGGATGCTAACAGCACTCACTGAACTGTGAGGATTGTCATCTGAGGAAGGCACAGTGCCTGGGACACAGTAAAGTGTGTAATATACTTAAACTATTGTTGTGCTTTCCTACTTTCTTATTCTGTCATCCCTTAATTATTACAGCCCTTTGCAATTCCATTCTTCACCCAGGCTCTAATCCTATCTATTCATTGTCCTTACTAAATGTTAACCATTCTGAAGTCCTTACCTCCGGCCTAAGCTTTCTGCTTTGGTCCTGTGATGTGTTATACGAGTAACTTGTTAACACATTTGTCTCCCACTGCTAGATTGTGAACTCCTTGAGGCCAGGGTCACGATTGACTTGTCCTTTTCCCCCAGGACCTAGCGTAGTGTTTGGTACATGACATTGATCCTTAATAAATGTTTTCTAAATAAATGAAATCTTTCCGGGCTATGTTATTTTAACCTATGCCAATTTCTTTCTTTTTTTTTTTTTTTCTGGCTCCAAACATACCCACTGTATCAGTCACAGTCCTGGCAAAAATAGGTGGTACTGGGTAATGGGATGAGCACTTACTTAGGAGGGCCATATTTACAAAGAGGAGGGCAACATAAAGGAAAACTATCCAGGAACACAGCAGTGGCCTTTCTAGTAGCTAACCATAGGAACCAGGCAGTACCCCTAGAAGTCAGGGTTGGGGGATGAAGCAGTAACCAGAGCTGAAGAAAACAGCTGTAAAAGAAGGTTCTTTGCAGGAGCTGTGGCCATTGCTAGAAGGATACACCCAACCTGGGGGGATGTTGGAGGGAGCCAGGAAAATATGTAGCTCAAGTTTCTTTTCCTTTCACTCTCATCTTGAGTCCCTAGGAGCAGAATTAGACGTTAACATGGCCTGAAGAAGGACTTACGAGGACTTATGGAAAGCAAGAATACTCAAAGTTACCCATTTGCCCCATCCAGACCTTCATCTTTCCCAGGGCTCTGCAAGACCGACTTGTGTGATCTGTGTTAATGCATTCCCCAGGATCTGGTTTTAGTTTGGATTCCACCAACAGGATATTATACGTTGAGTTTAATCTCCCCCATCCCCAGCAAATTCAAAAGTTGACGTCTTAACACCTTAAATGTGACTTTATCTGAAAATAGCTCACTCATTGTAGGTACAATTTAACATAAAGTCATGGACCCTAATCCAATATGACTGGGATTCTTACAAAAAGGGAGATTTCATATAGCAATCCAGTCAATCGAAACCCAAAGAGGAACAAATGATCATTACCATGAAGTTTATCCGTTAAGTTAAAGAACTATGCCCCAGCTTGCCCAACAATATAAGCTATCCTAAGAGACATGCAATGAATAACCTGGACACACTTACAAAGCTGCAGACATTCACCTTTCCCTGGCTTCTCTGCCCACATTCCATTACTGGTAGGCCTCACCTCTCCTGAAACTCTCGAAACTACACACATCAGAAATACAAAGCATCTTAGTAATGCTGTCTTCATTGTCCCTCCTAAGCAGTGAACAGAGGGTGAGGAATATAGACATACAGGGGCCATGCTCAGGGGATACCTGTCCTCAGCCTGTCCTTGGGAAGCCAGAGAGCAAGCAGGTACTGGGGAGGTCAAGAGTCCAGAGCTCCAGAGCCATGGAGGCACAGGACCAGTAGAGAGAGCCACTCCCAATCATGGGCCTTTATAGGGGGTAGGGGTTGTGAGGGGCAATCCCACCCCCTCTGAGGTTCCAGGTGAGGATAGGTGACCATCACAGGCAGGCAGGAGGGAACACCTAGGTGGTGGTGGGAGAGTAGTTTCCAAGCTCCTAAACCTGAACTAACTACCTACTTCATTACAGTCTAAAACTAGGAGCCAGGAGCTTCTTCCAGGTCTCCCATGCAAACGCAGCTTCCCAAGGCTTTGGCCCATCCTCCTCCACTGCCTTCCCAGGCCACAAACAGGAAGCTGGACGGGTAATGAAGCAATCAGAACACAAACTGGCTCCCATGTGGGATCCCAGCACATGCAAGGCGAGGACATTAACCATTGGGCTAACATGCCAGGGCCCAAACTAAACAGTTCTTTAAAATTAATTAATTCAAAGGGAGATTTCTATACAGATGTACACACGGAGCCAAGTGAAGATGAAGGTAGACACTATAATATTTCTATAAGCCTGGAAAGCCAAAGATTACCAGGAAGCCACTAGAAATTAGGAGTAGCATGGAATACATTCTTCTCACAGTCCTCAGAAGAAACCAACCCTGCTGACACTTCCATCTGACATTTCTAGACCCCAGAACTGTGAGACAACACACTTTGTCATTTAAGCCATCCAATTGATGGTGCTTAATTCTAGCAGCCCTAGCGAGGTAACACAGAGGCCAAAGGCTGGGCTATGTGAGGGCTGTGTGAGGGGCTGCACACTCTCCCTGTCCCTCCGAATAGATCTCACACCCCTTTCCTGATTTTGCTTCCTCCAGAGTCACATATGATTTGTTTTTCAACAGTAAAAATCTAATCTTTCTGTTCTCATCTTACTTAACCACTTTCTACAATGTAGAGTTCCCCTTACTTCACAATTCATGTTCATATCTTCACTATGGACTGCCTTCACTCTTTTAAAGACAATTTTTAAAAGAAAATTTATTTGAGGACCCGGCACAGTAGCCTATTAGTTCAGTAGCCTATCAGATCCTTGCATGCACCTGGATCCCATATGGACAACTGTTCTAATCCCAGCAGCCCCACTTCCCATCCAGCTCCGTGCTTGTGGCCTGGGAAAGCAGTCGAGGACAGCCCAAAGACTTGGGACCCTGCACCTGCATGGGAAATCCAGAAAAAGCTCTTGGCTCCTATTGGCTCAGTTCCAGCTATTGTGGCCACTTTAGGGAGTGAATCATCCAATGAAGATCTTTCCTCTCTGTCTCTCCTCCTCTCTGTATATCTGACTTTCCAATAAAAATAAAATAAATCTAAAAAAAAAAAAAAAAGAAAATTTACTTGAGGGTCCGGCACAGAAGCCTAGTGAATAAAGTCCTTGCCTTGCATGTACTGGGATCCCGTATGAGCGAGCGCTGGTTTGTGTCTCAGCTGTTCCACTTCCCTTCTAGTTCCTTTGCATGTGGCCTGGGAAGGCAATGGGGGAAGGCCCAAAGCCTCGGGACCCTGAACCCACATGGGAGATCGGAAGAAGCTCCTGGCTCCGGATCTCAGGTTGATTCAGCTCTGGCCATTGCAACCACTTGAGGAGTGAACTAGCAGAGGGAAGATCCTTCTGTCTCTCTTTGTCTCTGTAAATCTGACTTTCTAATAAAAATAAATATTAAAAAAAAAAAGATTTATTTCAAAGAAAGATCTTCCCTCTGATGGTTCCACCCTCTCTCCCCCAAATAACTGCCATGACTGGAGCTGAGCTAGTCCAGAGCCAGAAGCTTTTTCCAGGTCTCCTACTGGGGAAGAGACCAGAGTCCTTTATGGGCCATCCTCTGCTACTTTCCCAGGCCATACACAGGGACCTGGATATGAAGTGGAGCAGCCAGGATTCAACCGGTGCCCACACGGAATGCTGGTGTCACAGTGGTGCCAGCCCCTCTTTTATCTTTACATGTACAACGAGCCCTTATTCTTCCCTATAATACCTGAAGTCTGGGAGTTGTAAATGGCAGCTATCCCCCACGATTTATTTTGTTCAGGGCCCTTCCCTACTGCTTCTACAATGCAATACCTTGCACATGAAGTCCAAATTCTTTAACATTTAAGCCTAGCCGCCCCCATCCTAGAGGACCTTCTGTTTTCTGGGGCTCAGGGGTCCTCACTTCCCACCCCAAGACATCAACTCATCATTATCTAAATTACGAATAATTGAGTCAAGAATGCTAACCCCAAGTATGGGCTAAGAGTCCCACAATTTCTCTGTCATTACCAAGGTACATGTCAGGGTAATGATTGAAGTTGATTTTTCTTGGGATCAGCACATTGCTACGATCCATCGGCATAGTCAGATTGAATCCTGTCTCCTCATTTATTTAGTGGCTGTGTGTCTTTGAACAAGTTTCTCATCCTATTCTGATGCAGCTTGTTTTCCTGTCAAATGATGGTAGAGCACCTGATGGGATTAAGGGCTGGACTCAATAACATGAGCAAACCGATTTCACACGGTAGTTAGCAGGTGGTATGTAAACCCATCACTGTTTCCATCATGGCTGGCTCAGCTGTTCACAGTCCCACAATCCATTCAAGTCATCATTCTCTCATGGGATTGAAGGGATTCTGGACAATTTCTTCCTATGACCTCAAACTAATCCCTCCCTGGGCCAAGGTTTCTCTGCCTGTAAAAATACAGGTATCGGGGCCCAGCACAGTGGCCTTAACAGCTAAAGTCCTTGCCTTAAACACGCCGGAATACCATACGGGCATCGGTTCTATTCCCAGTGGTCCCAATTCCCATCCAGCTCCCTGCTTGTGGCCTGGGAAAGCAGTGGAGGACGGCCCAAGGCCTTGGGACCCTGTACCTGCATGGGAGACCCGGAGGGACCTCCAGGCTCCTGGCTTCAGATCAGTGCACCTCCAGCCGTTGGGGTCACTTGGGGAGTGAATCATCAGAAGGAAGATCTTCCTGTCTGTCTCTCCTCCACCCTATGTATCTAACTTTCCCAATAAAAAATAAGTAAATCTTATTTTTAAGGGTGCAGCTGTCCCTAGGGAGGGCGCCATAACGGATTCCTGACAGCGCTGAAGCCTCCTGAGGGTAACAGACAACGCCCATAAGTTAGTCTGATTTAACCTTCCAAGTAAATGGGCAGGTTTGAATCCTGACCCCGGTTCTTGACCTAAAGGAACTCACTTCTCTTCCAGAGAAGTGAAACAGCCAGAGCAACACGGCACGCCTGCCTTTCCAGCAGGGCTCCTAGCCGGTAGCCGGCTGCCTCCCGCGCCCCACCCTTCCCCCACCCCTCCGCCTGAGCCTCCCGAAGGGCGGCGGTGAGGACTCGCCCAGTTGCTAATGGAAGCGAGTCGGGAACGCCACGCCTCTGGGATGGGATTTAAACGACCATCTCCCACCCTTAGAATCAATCACCCTCCTCAGCTACACACTCTCGTGAGACCGGTGACGTGTCCCGGAAGGCCCGCCCCCTGTGCCGCAACCACCAATGGGCGAGGGGGACGGTTGCGACGGTTGGGTTTTAAAGGAGCCAATGAGCGCTCAGAGCGGAGAGTTTAAGAAGCGTAGCCCAGGCGTGCAGGAGCCGGTCTGAGATTGGAATCTGTTCCCGGCTCACGGTGAGACACCCACTGGGATAACCTGGTAGGGGGTGAGGGGTGGCGGCCCGGGCAGTCCACAGGCCGCGGGTAACTGCCGTGGACCCGGGCCCTGATGGCCGGCCGGGAACGAGGGAGCTCCGCATCATCTCTGGAGCACGGTCGGTCGTTTCTTTCCCCTTAGGCTAGGCTGGTTCCAACTCCGAGGACCCCCTGCCCCTCGCGGCGCTGCTATGTCGCAGTTCGTGTTCGAGAGTGACCTACACTCGCTGCTGCAGCTGGACGCACCCATCCCCAATGCACCCCCTGCGCGCTGGCAACGCAAGGCGAAGGAAACGGCGAGACCGACCCCATCACCCATGCGGGCCGTCAACCGATCCCACAGTGCCGGTCGCACCCCGGGTCGCACTCCTGGTCAGTGGGGCGGGGCGGACCCCGGGAGGGCCTTGGGGTTGATTCTGAGCAATCTGGGCAGATGCTCTGGCTTCTCTGTCCCCGCCTCAGGGAAGTCTAATTCCAAGGCGCAGACCACCCCTAGCAAACCGGGCGGTGACCGCTATATCCCCCAGCGCAGTGCCTCCCAGATGGAGGTGGCCAGCTTCCTCCTGAGCAAAGAGAATCAGCCTGAGAACAGCCAGACACCCACCAAGAAGGTATGCATCCGGCAGGGGGCTGGGGACAATCACCTCTGCCCCTCACACACACACACCTGCCCGTGTGCTTGGGGTGGTAACCATTGTGCCTCCCCCGCCACCCCCATGCCCACCAGGAGCATCAGAAGGCCTGGGCTCTGAACCTGAACGGTTTTGATGTGGAGGAAGCCAAGATCCTTCGGCTCAGTGGCAAACCACAGAATGCCCCGGAAGGTGAGACCCGCTGTCGTTGGTCCTTGGAGGGAGGTGTCAAGCCCATGGCCAGGATCATGGAAGGGGTGTGGGCGCCATGCCTGCCTACTCCAACCAGCCTGGGCTGAGGGCCTGGGAGGTATCACTTGCTCCAGCGTCTATACCTATTCGGTTGCCACAGGTTACCAGAACAGACTGAAAGTGCTGTACAGCCAGAAGGCCACGCCTGGCTCTAGCCGGAAGACCTGCCGCTACATTCCTTCCCTACCAGACCGAATCCTGGATGCCCCCGAAATCCGGAATGACTACTGTAAGTGCAGCCTCACCCTTGCCCCATGCATGGAGAAAGGGGGCCAGGCAAGCTCAGCAAGCTCATGCTCTTTCCCCTGTGCCTCTTGGCAGACCTGAATCTGATTGACTGGAGCTCAGGGAATGTCCTGGCGGTAGCCCTGGACAACAGCGTTTACTTGTGGAGTGCAAGCTCTGGTGATATCCTGCAACTGTTGCAAATGGAACAGCCTGGGGACTACGTGTCCTCTGTGGCCTGGATCAAGGAAGGCAACTACCTGGCTGTGGGCACCAGCAGTGCGGAGGTGCAGGTGAGGCTGGGGGCCCGCGCCGGCTGTCTAGGTGCCTGGGATGCACCCGGCTCCGTCTCTAACCCTCACGGTCTCTCCAGCTCTGGGATGTGCAGCAGCAGAAGCGGCTCCGCAACATGACTAGTCACTCTTCCCGAGTGGGCGCCTTGAGTTGGAACAGCTATATCCTCTCCAGGTAAGTGGGCTTTTTTAAAAAATTTTTCTTTTTTGGGGGGGTGGGCTTTTTCAATAGTTTATAGAAGAGTGAATTCAAAGATTGAAGTTAATTGAGTGTCCTCCCCATCCCCACTTCCATTTGAAATCCATATCCAGTGTTTGATAATATGCATTTTCCTTGGAATATTTGAACACCCCACGTACATCCCTGAAGAGAAGCAGCTCTGGCTGCCTTGCCTTTTGATAATGCCATGTTCCTGATTCCCTCCTTCCTCCCCTAGTGGCTCACGCTCCGGCCACATACACCACCACGATGTTCGGGTAGCAGATCACCACGTGGCCACACTGAGTGGTCACAGCCAGGAAGTGTGTGGGCTGCGCTGGGCCCCAGATGGACGACACTTGGCTAGTGGTGGCAACGATAACGTGGTGAACGTGTGGCCCAGTGCCCCTGGAGAGGCTGGCTGGGCTCCCCTGCAGACATTCACTCAGCATCAAGGGGCTGTCAAGGTGAGAGCTGGGGCTCTGGTTTGAGACCTGGGGCATGTGATGGTGCGGAGAGCGGATGACTGGCTGGGCCAGGGTCCACAGGGACCACTCTGGTTCATTGTCATCGTGCCAAGCTCTAGTACTTGCTGACCCCAGCTTTATCCTACCTAGGCTGTAGCTTGGTGTCCCTGGCAATCCAATATCCTGGCAACAGGAGGGGGCACCAGTGATCGACACATTCGCATCTGGAACGTGTGCTCAGGGGCCTGTCTGAATGCTGTGGATGCCCATTCCCAGGTAATCTTCCTGCCTCTGCTCTCTGTGTGTCCCCTTGAGGGCAGCTCTGGACTTCGTGGCTCTCAAACTTCATTTCCTTCCAGTTCATGGTGTATCTCCAACCCTGAGTCCCGAAGGTCCCACATCACCTGTCTGTCCCAAATTATACTAGTCACTTCCCCTTGCCTCCCAAAGCATGTTTCTCTTCCTCTTTCATTGCTTTGTAATGGAAAGGCAAACTCAGGAATCTAGAGCTTCCTAGCATCTTCCTCACCACCAGACTTTATTGCTCAGTTTTACCTTGGAATATCATTTCCATCACCCTCGCTCCAGCTGTGGCCCCGTAAGAGCTGCTTCCTCCCTGGTAGCCAGTCAACACTCCTCCAGTGCATCTGCACCGTTGTCTGTTACTCTCCTGAAACCTGTAATGGCTCCCCATCATCCACATCATTAGAAGGCTGGCGGCCTTCCCTGCCCCCACTCGGCTTTCCTCTGCTTGCCCGCCTCCAGAGAGAGCACGCTCTGGACCTGGGCTCGAGGAACAGCTGGCCCACATCTAAACTCTGGCTCTGTTTCCTGCAAACTTCACTTGCTTGTGCCCTGAGGTAGCTTGTTGAACTTCCTTCTGATCGATTCCTCATCTGTAAAATGAAGACTGATCCTCTCCAAGGACTGCCATCATTCAAGTCTAGTGTGTGGCACCTGGCAGGGTGCCCAACACTTTAATGGATTGTGTTCTCATTTGAGTAGCCTTGGCAGAAGATGTCATGCCCATGCCGTCCCCTCTCCACAGGTGTGCTCCATCCTCTGGTCTTCCCACTACAAGGAGCTCATCTCCGGCCACGGCTTTGCCCAGAACCAGCTGGTTATTTGGAAGTACCCAACCATGGCCAAGGTGGCTGAGCTCAAAGGTAGGTGGCTCAATCAAAGGCAGGCCACATACTGAGGGACTACATTTTTTTGTGTCCAAGAGGCAAAATCAGACAAATCAGGTTCATGGCTGCCAGGGGCTGGAGAGCAGGGGTAACGGGGAGTGATGGAAATATTCTGGAATTAGGAAATTGTGAAGAACCACTTAACTGTACACTTTATAGACTTCCAAAGGATACTTTTATGGCATATGAATTCATTGTCATCTAAATTGGAATGCTCTGGATGTGACATTCACATGCATTTTCCTCATTTGCCACAGGTCACACAGCCCGCGTCCTGAGTCTGACCATGAGCCCGGATGGGGCCACAGTGGCATCAGCAGCAGCAGATGAGACTCTGCGGCTGTGGCGCTGCTTTGAGTTGGACCCTGCACGGCGGCGGGAGCGGGAAAAAGCCAGCGCGTCGAAAAGCAGCCTCATCCACCAAGGCATTCGTTAAAGCCCCACTCAGCACCTGTTTTTTGTTTTTGTTTTTTTTTTTTACTTTTTTAATAAAGTCATGTCTTCCTTTCTTCTCGTATGCTTTCTTTCCTAGCAGCTGTCTCGGGGTGGACAGGGGAGCCTTGACCTGTCTCCGGGCCGCGTACCCCACCTCCATCACACATGCACACACAGCCTTAGTGGTTTCTTTCCTCTGTCACTTTTAATTAAGACACTAGTGAGTAAGCAGCCTCCCCGGGCTGCCTGCCCAGGCCCCCCGTTCACCATGACCTTTGGCCAGAAGCTCCTGCTTCAGTGTGGAGTGGAGGAGGGAGCCTGGGGTCCACAGCGACAGATTATTGCTGACCTCTTCAGTGTGAGGAAAAAGGCCACCAGGCCCTGGTGAGGGCCAGCCCTGAGTGCTCCTCTCCCACATTTAAGGCAGGGAGGTAAGTGTCCAGCCCTTTGAGCTCCCCGGCTCTGGTGTGGCAGAGGGCAATGCCACCTTCCTGGAGCTGGCCTGGAGGAGTGGGTGAGGATTGGAGACAGTGGTCCCTGCAGACCAGCTGTGGGGAGGGGCGGGGCAGTCCCCTGCTCAGTCCTGTTCAGACGTAGGTGGGAAGGTCACTGTCAGTGCTGCCCAAGGTGCAGTCCGGAGGCACTTTGGTGGGCGCCTATCTAGGCCATGTTTCTCAATTGGCCTTGACCTTGGCAATAGCTGGAGCTCCGTTCTGCTGAAGTGCACGGGGCAGCCGCTTGCCCTTGGTGTAAGACTGATACCAAAAGTTGGAAAAGAGCACGAAGAAGATGGTGCCATACATCCAGATGAGGTGGATGATGATTGGGTACTGGTAGTTGCAGCTGGGCATGAAGTAGTACTGGGAGATATGCAGTGAGACCAGGACAAACTGGATCTAGGAGAAAATAAGGGCAGAGGACACTGAGGGGACTGGAGGGAAAGGGGGCGGAGGAGACAAACACTGAGTGGGGAGGGATGGGATCAAAGGTGAGAGACTGTCGTTGGAGAAACACAGGAACCAGACTAGCGGCTGGGAGGGGTGCTACAGTCCAGGTTTCTTACCAGCTGAATGGCTGTCATATGCTTTTTCCACCAAAGGTAGGGCTGAGCCACAGGGCCGAGGGCGGACAATCCGTAGTACAGGTACATGACGACGTGCACGGAGGAATTGATCATAGCATGGAAAGAGCCCATCCCTCCTGCGAGTGGATGACAGGAAGGGTCTTGAGCATGCAACCTCAGCTGCCCTTGCCCACCCCCTCTTCCCCTCTTGACCACTCACCTGGGGCCACCTTCACCCCCCACCACCAGCTCCAGGGCAGCACGGAGTGATGGAAAACATGGAGGAAGGTCACCTGCCCGTCCTTCTTCCGGAGGATGAAGATCACCTGGGAGAATGGGGAAACATGAATATCAGAGCGAGGGCCTCTCTCTGCCCACGTGCCCCTACTGTGCTCACATCTAACTACTCACCGTGTCTATCAGCTCAATGAACTTGGAGAAGAGGAAAAGCCAGGCCACTCGAACCATCTGCAAGAAGTCAGGGCAGCCTTAGGATCCCCCCACACGTCTCTGAGACTTCTCCTAGTCTGAGCCAGGAGCTCCCATCCCACCCAAACTTTCCCTCCACACCCTGGGGCTGCTTACAATCTAGTCTCAACCTTTACTTACCCTAAGCGCCTCAGGACTGTTAGAATAGTCCACAGGGTCACAGCGCCAGGTGTAGGTACTCAGCCAGCCAGACATTAGGAACTAGGAAAGCATGTAGATTAGACCCACAGGGAGTCCCTCTTCCAGAGATGCCCTCCCCTCTCCAGCTGATGGACAGCTATAAGCCTTTTTGGCCTTCACAGCCCACGCCTTGATCCTGCTGGTGGGAACTGCCACCTCTGGGTCCCAGGCCCACCTCGTAGACGATGTAGAGGGAGAGAGCCACCAGGGAGAAGTTGTAGACAATCATGAAGCCACGCAACTGGAAGGGCTTGCGATTGGCCATGATACGAGGCCCAAGGGAAAGGACGAAGTACACGTAGGTAAGGAGAATGGAGGTCATCAGCACGGGGGACCCCATCAGAGGGTAACCCTGCATCCGGGGATCTGTGAAGAAGGGCCGAAAGAGACAGGAAGGGTCACTGGGTCCAAAGACTCAACGCGAGATCAGCTCACAAAGGGTCAATTGATTCATAGGATCTGTGCACCAGGAGGCAGCCCGTGACCAGGGGTCTGAGGGCAGGAGGGAGGAGAGAGCTGGGGGACAGCATCTTACCTGCGTTCTTCATCATCTCTTGGTACAAGTTCGTAAGAGCCTCCATCCTGGCTAAGGACTCTGGGGAGATGCGGAGGGTGGACGTCAGACAAGGCCTATGGCACACACATCCCTGTCCCACTCCTGACCCTCCGAGACAAGACCCAGATGCAGACAGGTCATCTGCTGACACCTCACGGCTACAAGGACAGAGCAAGAGGCAGGCACGGCTGGGGGCAGAGGTAGGAGGCAGCAGGAGGGCCTGGTGGGGCACCTGCTGTGAGCACCTCAACCTGCCGGAGGACTGGTCCTTCCTCTCCACACCTCAGCCTCTCCTCCTCCTCTCCAGAGTCTTAGCTCCTGCCTCCCCCTCTTTCACCACAAGAGAACTCTCTTCCTGGAATTTCACCTCCAGCCAAGAGCTCTTCGCCAAAACGATAGCCTCCTCTCCCTTCCCAGCCCAAGTCTCTCATAGCCACCCCAGCCCCCAGCATTTTTCTTCCTCCAGGAATTCCCTCCTTCACTTTCTCCCCTCTGCTTCCTTCCTGACAGTCCCAGCTCCCCAAGTTTCCTCCGCATGCCGCTTGCCTGCCTGCCTGCCTGCCGGGACTCTCATCTCCCAGGTCCCTCCTGCCCCTTCCAGAACCTTCTAGGCCTTTGATTCCTCCTCTCCCAGGGCCTCTTCCTCCACCCTCCCCTAGCAGGCGAGCGCTCACCTCCAGCCTTTCCTCTCCTCCTCTCCAGGACTCTTGGTCACACAGCCCTTCCTCTCCTAGAGCTCTCCTCTTTGAGACTCCTGCCCCGGCGGCTCCACCTGTCTGACTAGATCTGGCAGCAGCCCCGCCCTCTGCCCGCCCCCGCCGTGTTGGGCATGGGGTGGAGGGTGGGTCCAGGCCACAGGTCAGTGCCTGGGGAGCACGACCCACCAGGATTGGGAAAGCCAAGTAAAGCCCCAGACTCACCAACCACCCACCCACTGTGGACCAGAACTAAAAGGACAGAAGTCCTGAGCACTTCGGAAATCCCCTCTGGTCCCAGCCCAGATCCCAATCCTAGCCCCAGCTTCGGCCCCAGGAATTGCTGAAAATCCACTCCCTGTATCCTCCCCTGAAACAGTCATAAATTCTTAGTTTGCCCTACTTCCGAACTGGGTATAAGCACCCTTCCCTGCAGGGAAGGGCAGGGAAGCCAGTGGCATGTGAGGAGGTGGGGGGGTGGGGGAGGTCTCAGGAATCCTCCCCTCCCTCAGGGAGGGGTCCTGATAGGCTAGGCCCCTTCCCCCTCAGAGCCTAAGGAATGTCGGGGGAGGGCTCAGGGACACAAAAGCCTCAGCCCAGACCCAGGAGAGCCTGGGATTTGAGACAGTCACACAGGGATAAGGCCTTCCTTTGGAGAACGGCAACAGTGGCAGCAACAGGTGTGCCTGTCTGCCTCCATCCTGGCACCAATCTGGGCAAGTGCCAAATGAAGAAACCAACCTCTGACACCTCCCACCAGAGGCGCTACCCCCCCCACACACACACCCCTCCAAGGGGCCCTCCCCACATGACCCTGCTGGCCCACGTTCCTTCAGACGCACCAGGGCCAGGCCCCAAGAGTTGCAATCCACATGCACACCCTACACTCACACCTGCCAGTCACCGGCCCTCCTCTCCCCACCACCTCCGTGATGAACACCCACACGGAGGGCTGGCACACAAGCACACAGAGCTCACACACCGCCTGCTGGCAGGCCACAGACAGCAAGCTGCCAAGAGCTCAGGGCAATGCAGCCAGAGAGAAGGCACAGCCTTGGCCAGCCCATGGGGACCGGCCTCCATAGATAACGACCAACGAGGGGCCTCATGCCCGCTCTGCACATGCTCGCTCCTACTCAGTACTCTGTACTTGCCCTTCAGGCCCTGGCGTTACCATGTGCAAGGGCACATGCTCCCAAGTACAGGTCCACGCCCGCTGCAGGTGACACACATTGTTGTACTCACACGTGTGAGCCACTGGAAGGTGAGGGAACACCCGGTCACCCTCCCCGTACGCACCTGCCCTGGGTCACGCACGGATCTCTGTTAGCCCTTGCCAGTCCTCACTCCCTGCCCAGGCCAGCCGAGGCAGCACCACAGCAGGGCCTGCCAGCTTGGGGCATGTGCTCTAACACAAGTTCCTCTCTGACACATGTGAGTTGGCCAGCTGGTTATCTCTCCCGCCGCCTCCTAGGTGCACCCACGACCACACACACACACCAACATACAGGCACCCCGCAGATCCAGAGCATGGGGAAATCTGGGTGTGTCCCCTTAGGGGAACTCAGCCTGCTCCTGCCTTCCTTTAAGATGGATGGAAGGGAAAGCCAGACCAGAGAAGGAGACGGAGTAAGGAGAGCGAAAGGGGAGGGAAGGGAGCAAACCCAGGAGGTGGTGGAGGGAGGCCTAGGTGTAAGCAGACAGGGGGGTTCCGGGGGAAGGAAGGTGCTGGTGAGGCCCGGCCCCAGGGAGCTGGGACCTCCCACCCACTCGCCCCAGGAACAGCCTCGCCCACAGCCTGGGCAGGGCAGGGCAGAGCAGGGCTGGGCTGGGCCAGGATAGCCAGGCAGGGGGGCGCCGGCACATGGAGAGCCCTGGCAGGTCCAGACTCACCAGTAGGGGCCAGGCGGGCAGCGATGGAGGGCTCGGAGGGAGCAGGACCAGAGAGGAGTCCCCAGGGCCAGCCTGCCTGCCACTTCCTCATCTGCTGGGCCGACTTTCTGTCACCAGCGGGGGAGGGGCGGGCCGGGCGGGGGGCGCTTGCTGATTGGGCGGCCAGCCGAGGCAGGAGGGGCCGTCCAGCGCCGGCTCGGCCGGAGGGGCGGGGGCAGGGGCGGGCCGCCAGATCCCGGGGCAGGAAGCACACCCAGCCCGGCTCCCCACCCCTTCCCTCCCAATCTCTCAGCCCGCCTGGGTCGGTGGCTGCGGCCTGGCTCGCCACCGGAGCACACCGCCTTCTCCTGACGTCCAGTCTCCGATGGCCCCACTGTCGGCCACTCATCTGTTTACGACAGCTTGGGAGTTTGGGGAAAGTTCCAGGGCTCGGCCCTGGGCGGTGGGCCCTCTTTCCATCGCGGAGTGAGCCCGGGACCGGTTGGCGGGAGGCAGGCTCTGTGTGTGTGTGCTTTAGAGGGGCCCACCTGGGGTGGCTGGGAGGTCCTAGCGGGAGGACTTTCTCCCGCTGGCCGTGGAAGCCTTCTCTAGGAGCCCATAAACTTGAATGAGCCCTAGCATTAGGAGATGCAGGAGGATTTCCTGAAACGGAGGTGGGAGAAACCAAGTGGCCCCGGGCGAGAACAGTGATTCACTGGCCTGCCAGGCGGTGAAAGGGGAAGCCTGGAACTCAAGCTGGTTGTGGCTGGTCCTGAGGGCCAAAATGGGCAGTGTGATATATATATATATTTTTATTGCAGAAGCAGAAGACTAACAGTGAAGATTTCTGAGGAGGCTGTAATGAGGCTTGCATCATTCATCCATCATACATTTATGGACCACCTACGATGTGCTAAGGCTGTGATAAGCTCTGCAGACACCCACCTTGCACGCACAAGGTTCATGGCCAGTAGGTGAGCAGATCAGGGTGAGCTCACGGCCAGGGTGAGCAGGCAGATGTGTGCAGGTGTCCTCAAGCTGGCTGGACTGCCTCCTGGGTCATCTACTTGTCTGTTCCACAGTCCAGCCCCTACCAGAGCAAACTGTTGGACCCAGTGAGATTGAAATCTCTTATCTCCAGCAGCTGCTGGAACAGCACTTTGCATACAGGATGGGATGGTGTGAATATGGACAGGGTTTAGGGTCCGTTGGAGAGAATGTGTTCACAAACGGTGTGATGTAGCTTAGGTAAGAGGTCAGAACCAATGTACATCTATGACCCAGATCATCAGTGCCCACCCTTGAAAGGAAATGGCAGATAAATCCAACTCTTGGCCTCGTGTGTGAAGTCCTGACCACGTCCTGGGCCACTCCCACACTTTCACCACCCTGCACAGATGTCAGCATGTTCCATCATGGTCCCCCAGCTGCTGTTCGGGTCTCACACTCCCGCTCAGCACAAGGTGGAGTCAGGTCTCCCAGGCAGTTGAGTCACACCCCCCTCTTGCTCTCACAATCTTACTGTATTATCGCAGCCCCCATCTAGAAGCTCCCAGCAGCAGGGACCATGTTCTAGTCCTCTACGGATGGCTCGTTTCTGGCCTGCTGCCTGGCTCTCAGTTATCTCTCTATGAAGTTTCTTGAATAACCGTTAGAAGTAAACGGGACAATGTGAGATAGGAAAGAGGGATCAAGTGTGGACGACAATAGGAATTTGAGTCTTTCCCCTCCCCTTGGGAGCAGCATTCCTTGAGTCGAACATTATTGGAAGTCTAATGCGTTCCTGGTATACTCTAGTGAGTTTGAGTCACACATCCCTCCAAAGGTCAGGGTTACAGTGTTCTAACTAGTACTTGTGTGACGTTATATTAATAGTCTCACCTCTATAAAACGGGGGAAATGTATCTAGTTTGTAGAATTCTTGTGAAGATTCAAGAGACAACCAAGATAGTAAGGTGCTTGGCATTGTTTCTATCTCAACATTTGTTAACAGGCCCGGTGAGGAAACAGCCCGAAAGATCAAGAAGGTACATGCTTGTATACAAGTATTTCCTAAACACCGTGTGTAAGGCACTGTTCTGAGAGCATTATTGAGAGGTCTTGGATTAAGTGTTTATCATCAGAGTCTGCTAGACACAAACAAAGCAGGCTATTATAGATGATGAAACTGTCCCGGAGGCTAAACATAGTAGCGATAGGAAACTTGAGTTAGGCAGATGTTCACCTGCACCACATGGGTAAGTGATCATGACAGTTGTTAATAAATGCTCACCTTAGGATGGACACAGTCTAAGGTACTGCCTTAAGTTCTTACCCCAGTCCAAATGTGACTTAGATCCAGTTCCCACCAAACGACATCCCTGTGGCCCTGAGCTTCCTGCACACCACTCAGTGTGCAGTGGAGAAGACATGTAAATGAGTAATTATGGTACCATGTGGTTAGTACTCCCACAGACAGAAACCTAGGACCATGAAAGCATGGAGGCGGGGGATAAAATACCTTTTCCTTTCAAATGTATTTAGTTTTACTGATTTGAAAGGCAAAGCAACAGAGAGAGATCTTTCAGCAGCTGGGTCATTCCCCCAAATGCCTTCAAAAGTTCAGCTTGGGCCAGGCTGAAGCCAGGAGACTGGTGACATATGGCGTGGCAGAGATCCAACACTTGAGCCATTACCTGCTGTTTCCTTGGTTACGTGTTGGCATGAAGATGGATGGGAAGTGGAGTAGCCATGTGAACCAGGCACTCCACTACAGGATGCTAGTGACCCAGGCAGTGGCTTAGTCTCATGTACCACAGTGCTTGTCATGGAGTGGGGAATGGGGATTTGAAAAGGCAGGTTAATTCTTGACAGTTTTATGGAAATGACACCTAACTTGAGCATTTATGGGCATTTTCTATAAAGCAGGAAAAGGCACTCCAGGCAGAGGAAAGTGCCCAGGTGAAGTATAGAGAAGACAGAGGCCCAGCAGGCTTGGGGAACTCTGTATGGCTGCTGCTCAGAGGGCACAGGGGAACAGAACAAAAGGAAGCAGGAGGCAGTTTCTGAAATGCCTTGTATGCCATGATTGTAATTTGGATTTGTTGTTTATATTTTGGAGTAAAGCCCAAAAATAAATTTGCCACACACTAGAATCACTTGGGGAGCTTTTCAAACTCTCAGAGCCTCCTGGCTCTCCCATCCGGACCGCTGTTAATGGCTGCCTTCAAAGGGAGGAGTCTGCCGCTTGTTTACACTTAGCGTGCAGAGAGACAATGGGATCCAGGGTACACAGGGAGAGCTTAGCTTCAGGCTAAGGAGAACACCTCGCAGTCTGAAATGTAGGGAAATGAATTTCTAAGTAGTTAGGGGAGAAACTGAGGAAGTTTTCATCTCCAGAATCTACTTTTCTGAGAAGGTGAGCTATTCACTGAGGGGCATGGAGAGGGCAGTGCTGAGGAAGCGGTGAGGTCTGGAGTGGCTGAGACCCAGAGCCATGCAGGAGTGGGAAGTGTCACCCCAGAACAATGGGTGGCAAGCCATGTGGACTTATCATGCGGGGTCTCTGGGATGTTCTCCACCACTCCACCAGCGCTGAGAGCAGGAAAGTAGTGGGGGGGGTGCAGGGAAGCAAGGTGGAAGTGGAGGAGAGACAGGGACACGGACGGGCTGACAGCTGGCAGAACAGAACTCACAGGCCTGGTAAGGAAGGAAGCCAGGGATTGGGGGAAGGGTAGCCGCGGATCACCCACCACCTTCAAGGAGCCATCCTGACTAACAGGAAGCGAGGTGATGACTTCCCCTGGTCCCACCCTGTCTGATTCACCCTTCACTCATGGCTCTGGTAAGGGGCCCTGGTCCATGCTCTTTCCCCAGAAGATGAACCATTATGTTATTTCTCCAAGGGTTCAGTCTAAAAACCACCACCTGGATGGACTTCAACAACTCCATTCTCATCATTTTTTGAGGCTTTATACCTGAATATGAGAGCTTGCCTGGACCCAGTGCAGGTCACAGACAAGGTCAATCCACCTGTGAGCAGCCAGGGCTATACACCACAGTTATCAATGTCTGTTCAACTGAAGAGGTGGAAACAGGTATGCTGCACTCAGGCACAGCAAGCTAAACATCTCATATGGCTGCCAGTTCGAGTCCCAGTTGCTCCACTTCTGATCCAGCTCTGTGATAATGGCCTAGGAAACCAGCACAGGATGGCCCAAGTGCATGGGCTCCTGCACCCATTTAGGAGACCCAGAAGAAGCTCTTGACTCCTAGCTTTGAACCAGCCCAGCTCCAGCTGTTGTGGCCATTTGGGGAGTAAACTGACACATGAAAGCCATCTGTCTGTCTTTCTTTCTCATAGCTCTGCCTTTCAAATAAAAGTCTTAAGAAAAGGGCGGAAAAAGAGAGATCTCTAGAGAGGAATGGGGAAGCTATCAGGATGAAGGAAATAGGGCAAGATCCAGAAGATGTGTGGGAAGGCCCAAGGGGGAACAGAGCACAGACACGAAATGCCAGTGGGATCATAAAAGCAGGAAAGGAATTGAGAAAAAGTGGGAAAAGGCAGGCCTGCATGTTTGGCCAGTGGAGGAACAGAGCGTGGCAGACATGAACAGAGTTAGGAACAGCAGGAACTGAAGGTCTTGGGTGAGGGGCCCAAGGGAAGCGGGCAGAGACAGGAACAGCCACCTGAGGGCAGGGTCAAGCCACTCCCTTCCCCCTCCTCCCCTGAGGACAAAGGGCACTCACTTCCTACACGGTAAACCCACACAGAGGAGCCCAGGAGAGGGCTGGGCCCGTGAGGACAGCAGAGCAAAGATGAGGGAGAAGAATCCATCAGTTAATCATTCAGCGTGTCTCTGGGCCTCAGCCAGCTAGTTAGCTGCTGGTGTCTCCCTCAGGAGGTTGGGACCTTGGCTAAAGCAACTAGAGCTAGAAAGATATCTGGCTGGTAGAAGGGACAAGTGTCATAACACATGCAATTTCAGGGTTGGTCTAGACCTCTGAAGGGTCAGGGACAAGGTCAGACCTGTCTGTGGGGAGCCAGTGCTGCATACCACAGACACCCAGTGCGAGCTTGCCGAGCTGTGGAACGGTGGTGGGGGGAAGGGGTAGGGAACAGCCCGCAGAAGAGTGCTGCAGGAAGAAAGGGGGAGGCTGTCTGCTCCACTGAAGGATGCGGTGAATAAAGTCTGCATACTATAGAAGGTTAAAAAGTAGTCTGAAACCAAAGCACAATGTTCAGATTAATAAAGAAAAACAAAACAAAACAAAAAAAAAAGAGGTTAGTTTGTACTGGGATGTCCCCACTGGTGTTTTTAGTAGGAGGTTGCAACTGGATTCCCACTAAGGTTTAAAAAAATCCAACCTAGGGGGCTGGCGCTGTAGGCCAATTCTCCACCTATAGAACTGGTACCATGTATGGGTACCAATTTAAATCCCTGCTGCTTCCACTTCCCATCCAGCTCCCTGCTTATAGCCTGGGAAAGCAGTCCAGGACTGACCAAAGCCTTGGGACCCTGCACCCACGTGGGAGACCTGGAATAAGCTCTTGGCTCCTGGCTTCAGCCCAGCCCAGCCTCTGCCTGTTGCGGCCACTTGGGGACTGAATCAGTGGATGGAAGATCTCTCTTTCTCTGTCTCTCCTTCTCTCTCTGTAACTGCTTTTCCAATAAAAATAAATAAATCTTTAAAAAAATTATGACAAGGCTAACCTGATGATAGTAAGGTGTACTGTCAGAAAGCAGAGGAAGGGAGGCAGAACTGCTAAGAATCAGTGTGGAGACATGGGTGTTAGACATTGTGACAGCCTGGCCACGTGCAGTGCTGTTGAGAGGGAAGCAGTGGGCTGAGCAGAAATTCAGAACCAACAACCAGGCTGGCAAGTGGGCAGGGGGGTTCAGCTGAGTCAGGTAGAGCAGGATAAAAGGATGTGGTTTTGTTCATCCGAGTGTGAGGCAGGTAACCTGAAACACAGCACTGCAAGCTGAGGAGAAAGGACAAAGAAGGATGGAGGATGAGGAGGGAGAAGTAAGGATTCTTCCTCCGTGTAGAGGTGAGGCCACAGATGTGACCCATGGGAGCCTATTCTAGCTGCTTTCGGACAACTTGCCGTCCCCCTGCTGCCATCTGATTTAACAAATTCCTTCCAGACTCCACTGGCTTGTTCACTCCATTGTTCTCCCTCGTCCTCCCGAAATCCAAGCTCCTAATGGCACATCCTCCAGGCAAAGCCAGAGTTCTTCCACGAGGTGATGGAAGATGTAGGATGCAGCAGAGCCCAGGCAATGCTGGAACCCATCTAAAACTGTCCATGTGATTAAGATGCAATTGAATCTCCCTTTTGCTTTTTTCTTGCTAAGTTAGTGGAAACAATCTAAAATACCAGTAGATAAAAATGTGATTGTTCAGCAGAATAGTGACATGAGAATGTATGCAAATAATGGCTAACACGCCAGCACTGACTTCTGCCGGGCCTTGTGTGACTTTCTTAAGAAGCTCAAGAGTTGGGGTCCAGCGCGGTGGCGCAAGTGGTTAAGTCCTCGCCTTGCACGCCCGGGATCCCATATGGCCGCCGGTTCTAATCCCGGCAGCCCCGCTTCCCTTCCAGCTCCCTGCCTGTGGCCCGGGAAGGCAGTCGAGGACAGCCCAAAGCTTTGGGAACCTGCACCCGCGTGGGAGACCCGGAAGAGGCTCCTGGCTTCGGATCGGCATAGTATCGGCCCGTTGCGCTCACTTGGGGAGTGGATCATCGGACGGAAGATCTTCCTCTCTGTATCTCCTCTCTGTATATCCGCCTTTCCAATAAAAAAAAATAATAAAAATAGATCTTTAAAAAAAAAAAAAAGAAGCTCAAGAGTCTTGGGCCCGGTGGCGTGGCCTAGTGGCTAAAGTCCTCGCCTTGAACGTGCCAGGATTCCATATGGGCGCCTGTTCTTTCTAGTGGTTCTAGTCCTGGCAGCTCCACTTCCCATCCAGCTCCCTGCTTGTGGCCTGGGAAAGCAGTGGAGAATGGCCCAAAGCTTTGGGACCCGTGTGTAATACCCAGAAGTTCCTGGATCCTGGCTTTGGATCGGCATAGCATTGGCCGTTGCGCTCACTTGGGGAGTGAATCATCGGACGGAAGATCTTCCTCACTGTCTCTCCTCCTCTCTGTGTATCTGACTTTCCAATAAATAAATAAATCTTTAAAAAAAAAAAAAAAAAAGAGGGCCCGGCGCGGTGGCGCAAGTGGTTAAAGGTCCTCGCCTTGCACGCCCGGGATCCCATATGGTCACTGGTTCTAATCCCAGCAGCCCCGCTTCCCTTCCAGCTCCCTGCCTGTGGCCCGGGAAAGCAGTCGAGGACGGCCGAAGGCTTTGGGAACCTGCACCCGCATGGGAGACCCCGGAAGAGGCTCCTGGCTTTGGATTGGCATAGTATCGGTCCGTTGCACTCACTTGGGGAGTGAATCATCGGACGGAAGATCTTCCTCTCTGTCTCTCCTCTCTATATATCCGCCTTTCCAATGAAAAAATGATAAAAATAAATCTTTAAAAAAAAAAAAAAAAAAAAAAGAAAGAAGCTCAATAGTCTGGCACCATAATGTATCAGGGTAACCCTCTGCCTGTAGAGCCAGCATCCCATATAGGCATGGATTTAAGTCCCAGCTGCTCCTCTTCTGATCCAGTTCCCCGCTAGTGGCCTGCGAAAGTAGAGGAGGATGACCCAAGTGCTCATGTGGGAGACCAGAAGCTCCTGGCTTTGCATTAGCTCAGCTCTGGCAATTGTGGCCCTTTGGAGAGAGAAGAGGCAGATGGAAGATCTCTGTGCCGACCTCTCTCTGTCATTCTTTTATTTTTATTGCAAAGTCAGATATACAGAGAGAAGGAGAAACAGAAAGAAAGCTTCTGTCTGATAATTCACTCTCCAAGTGGCCACAATGGCTGGAGCTGAGCCAATCCGAAGCCAGGGGCCAGAGCCTCTTCCAGGTCTCCCACATGGGTGCAGGGTCCCAAAGGTTTTGGGCCGTCCTTGACTGCTTCCCAGGCCACAAGCAGGGAGCTGGATGGGAAGCAGGGCCTCTGGGATTACAACTGGGGCCCATATGGGATCCTGGCGTGTTTAAGGTGAGGACTTTAGCCACTAGGCCACCACATTGGGTCCAAAAATGCTTTTCTTTATTTCCTTCTACTTCAAAGCATAACAACTAAGAGATAGAGAGAAGCAAAGGGTGTAGAGACAGAAAGAGACTCTCCCATCAGCTGGTTCACTCCCCAGATGCCTGCAACAGCCAATGCTGGGAAGTCAGGAACTTCATCAGAATCTCCCACATGAGAGTGTGCGTAGGGCCCAAACACTTGAACCGCCATTTGCTTCTCAGGATGCATTGAAAAACTAATATATAACTTGCCCAAGGTGATACAATAGGATAAAATGTTTAGGCCAAGATATGAATCACTAATTTTGCGTTCCAATGGAAGTGTGTAGAGGATAAAAGAGAAGTATAAGTTAAAAATGGTTAGGGTGCAATGGCTCAATTGGCTAATCTTCCACTTGCAAGCACCAGCATCCCATACTAGACCATCCTCAACTGCTTGTCCAGGTCACAAGCAGGGAACTGGAAGGGAAATGAACTGGCACCCATATGGGATCCCGGAGCATTTAGCCACTGAGCTATCATGCTGGGCACTAAAACAAATAACTCTTTAAAAAGAAACTGTTGGTAAGCAGCTCAACATAAAAATGTCCCAATGCTTGTTTGGCACTACTAAGGAGATACCGTAGGGGATGAAATTTGCTCAGTTTGTTTCCTGTGGACAAACTCCTGAGACATGATACGGGAGAGCCACAGTGAGAGGGAAAGGGCATGACCCATAGAGGGACTGGTCAATGATGGATTCCAGGAACAACTGCAAGCCAGGTGCTCCGGAGTCTTCGCTGGGGAGGCCTAGTAGGCGCTGAATTCCTGTTTTTGTCAGGCACAATTCTAAGCATTTTATATGTATTCATTCATATACACGTTACCATGACCCTGTGAGACAGCCATTATTATAATCCTCCCCAGGACGAAATCAGTAGAGGCACAGGGAGGCAAACTAACTCAATGAGCTAGTGTCACAACTTGGATTTGAACTCAGGCCATCTGGCAATGAGAACCGGATCCTTCCACCAAAATATTACTTGACATTACCTCCACAAAGTCAAGTAAATCACAATGAAAGATAGTGATAGCGCTGGCATCATGTTTGTGACCTTCCTCTCCCTTATACTATAGTGTGCCACACACATCACCTTCCCAAAGGTCACATGGCTCAGAGGCAGAAGAACTGTGACTCAAGCACTGACGTTTCAGGGTGCGTGAACCTCAGGGAGAACAAAGGGCAGTGAGAGGGAGAATGAAGTTTGCACAAGTGTGGAGTAAAAAAGAGGAGGTGATTGACCTTACCGGGTGGGAGTGGCATGGAGCTGCAGACAGATGGGGTTGTTGTAAAGCGTCAGGGAGGGATGACTCACGAGCCCAATTCTGGAAGATGATTGGGTACACATCAGACAGAGTGAGAAAGCAAAGCAACAAGACAGAGGGAACTGCAGAAACAAAAGGCTTGTTGCATTTCAAATGGCAAGAAGTTTGAATTGCTTGGACACGGTGGCAAAACAAGAGAGAAGGTAGATCAGGAGCTAGACCGTGGAATTTTACCGGCCTTTCCTGCAAATATGAAATTTTTCCAAATTTTTTCTGATGAAGTAAACATAATGGACCAAAAAAAAAAAAAAAAAGTGCAGCGTGCAGCGAAGTATCCCAAGGGAATCTGATGGCTGAGCACAAAGCTCTCTGAACTAGTAGGAATTCTCTGTAATTTATTTTATGTTAATCATGGATAAGAAATTTGCATTTGCATTTTGTTTTATTTACCCCCAAGTAAAATGAACAATCTAGGATAATTTTATCTGATAACTTAAACACACACACACAAAGGGCAGTTACAGAGTTGGGGGCAGACAAAGGTATCTCCCCATTACCTGGTTGACTCCCCAAATGGCCACAATGCTTGGAATTGGGTCAGTCTGAAGCAGGGAGCCAGGAGCTTCTTCCAAGTCTCCCATCCTTGGGCCTTCTTCTTCTGCTTTCCAAAGCACATTAGCACGGAGCTGGATCAGAAATAGAGCAGCTAAGACTCCAACCTATGCTAATTTGGGATGCTGGCACCATCACCTGCTGTACCACTCTGCCAGACCCTATCCGGTAACTTTTGTTGTGTCCTGCACACTCCCCTACTAACTGCCAGGTTCTGGACCCCTCCCAGTTTGAGAAACATGAAGAATAAACCATCAATAGGATTTCAGTGCGGGAAATAATTTCATCAGATCTACAGTTAGAAAGATCTTTCTGGTAGCCTTACAGAAAATGAGTTAAAGTGGACAAGATAGGAAGAGGGAGTCTGAGCTGTGTTCCAAGAGGACCAGAGCCTAAACTGCAGGATGGACAGTGAGGAGACAGAATCGACAGCGCTGAGTATCTGACTGGGTATGGGAGGGCTGAGGAAACAGAGTGCACAGTTTAGAAAGGCTTCCAGATTCCTGGCTACAATAATGCTAAGGGAAACCAGAAGAGAAACTGATGGGGAGGAAAGGATGACTGGGCTTGGACAACAGGAACCTGGATGTCTGTGGTCCACACTGTAGATACTCAGCTCTGTATGACACTCTGTGCTCAACTTAGCACAGCTTGGGGCTACAAATAAAACTTGAGCTGTGAGCCTGGCGTGATGGCCTAGTGGCTAAAGTTCTTGCCTTGAACATGCTGGTTCTAATCCCAGAGGCCCTGCTTTCCATCCAGCTCCCTACTTGTGGCCTGGGAAAGCAGTAGAGGACAGCCCAAAGCCTTGGCACCCTGTATCCATGTGGGAAACCTGGAAGAGCTCCTGGCTCCTGGCTCCGGATCGGTGCAGCTCCAGCTGTTGCAGTCACTTGTGGAGTGAATCACTGGATGGAAGATCATCCTGTCTCTCTTTCTCTCTATATATATCTGATTTTACAATAAAAATAGATAAATGTTAAAACAAAAAACCAAACAACTTGAATTGTACATTTAAAGGGGTGGCCACAGAGGGCGAAGAGAGTTAAGGACAAGTCCTAGACAACATTCAAGAAATAGACAGTAGGGCCCGGCGCGGTGGCGCAAGTGGTTAAGTCCTTGCCTTGCACGCCCTGGATCCCATATGGGCGCCGGTTCTAATCCTGGCAGCCCCGCTTCCCTTCCAGCTCCCTGCCTGTGGCCCGGGAAAGCAGTCGAGGACGGCCCAAAGCTTTGGGACCCTGCACCCGTGTGGGAGACCCAGAAGAGGCTCCTGGCTTCGGATTGGCACAGCAACGGCTGTTGTGCTCACTTGGGGAGTGAATCATCGGACGGAAGATCTTCCTCTCTGTCTCTCCTCTCTGTATATCCGCCTTTCCAATAAAAACATAAAAAAAAAAAAAAATAGACAGTAGTCCACAAACTACCAAAAAGCAGCTGGGGGTAGAGGGAAGGAGAGACTGAAGGACAGGTCAGCACTGATACACTACTGTGAAGACATTAGCCCTGAAAACCTCAGGTGTTAGTCATTAGGTCAACAGTGCTCTTTGCCATGCTTTGACAAGTGGAGGGAGTAAAAGCCCACCCACAGGGGCTGAAGGGGAAGGAGCAGCAGCAGAAGGCTCCTAACACAGCCACGAATCAGTGAGCGGGGGCAGAGCATCAAAGACTTTGATGGAAGGGCAGGCATTCAGTGCAGCAGACGGGACGCTATGTGGGTCATTCACATTCCATACTGGAGTTCCTGGGATCCAGTCCCAGTTCCATTTCCAATCCAATGTTCCCTGCGAAGTGGCAGGTGACCACCCAAGTACCTGGGTCCCTGACACCCCTGGGAGACACCTGGACCGAATTTCTAGTTCCTGGGTTCCACCTGGTCTGGCAAAGGCTATTGTTGGCCTTTGGTGAGTAAATCAACAGATGTAAGATTTCTGTCTGTGGATCTGTCTTTCAGATTCTGCTTTTCAAATAAAAAATACACGTATCAATGTTAAAAATTTTGAAGAATATTTTTTAACAGCTAATTCTTAAAAAAAGGCTTATTCATTTTTCAAATGTGTTTGAAAGGCGGAGTGAGAGACAGAGTTAGAGTCTTCCATCTGTTGCTTTATTCCTTGCAACAGCCAGGGCTGAGCCCAAGCTAAGCCAGGAGCCAGGAGCTTCCACCTGGGTCTCCCACAGTAATGGCAGACACTGAGCCATCGCCTGCTGCTCCAGGTGCATCAGCAGGAAGCTGGATCCAGAGCAGAGGCAGGGCAGGACTCAACGCTGGGCACTCCAGCAAGGAATCAGGGCATCCCAAGCAGCAATAGTTTAACCCAGGAAAGGAGCCCTCAAAAACTAACCACAGTCATGAAAATGGGTGGAATCCAGTATAATCACTAAAAAGAACAAAGGATGGTCTACAGGTCAGATTGGGCAAGGAGTAGTGAAAAATCGAAATGACCACAAACCAGAGATACGATGACAGCAAAAGGCAAGGGAATGGCAGAGCAAGTAGCAAGGGCAGTGGCTAGGAGAGTTTTTGATTCAGCAAAGAGGGTTCTTGTCATGTGCAAAATGCCTATACTGCAGAAGTTTCTCTGGAACATATAATCCCGAGTGGGAAGGTGACTTCTGACATGCGTCTCTGTGGTATCTGGGTATCTCTCTCTTTGATGAGTTTTTGCTAGAGTGAAATCAAAGAAAAGATTTAGGGTTGTAGTCCAGGGTTGCAAGCTTTAGAGATGTTAAATTGTAGATGACATAGGGTGAAATTAAGAAACAATTTACAGAGGTTTGATGGATTTGGAAACTGACTTAGAAAAAAACTTGGGATATCTAGTTTTGTTTCCCATATTTGCATTATTATAAAATAAACAAAAGCCCTGAGGAAAAGTGCACTAAGAAACATGGTCAGGGGCCCAGCGTGGTAGCCTAGTACCTGAGGTCCTTGCCTTGCATATGCCGGGATCCTATATGGGCAGCGGTTCTAATCCTGGTGGTCCCGCTTCCCATCCAGCTTCTTGCTTATGGCCTGGGAAGGCAGTGGAGGTTAGTTAGCCCAAAGCCTTGGGACCCTGCACCTGTGTTAAAAACTCAGAAGAGGCTCCTGACTTTGGATCAGCTCAGTTCTGGCCGTTATGGACACTTGGGGAATGAATCAGCAGACAAAAATCTTTCTGTCTCTCCTCTCTGTAAATCTGCCTTTCCAATAGAAATAAATATATCTTAAAAAAAAAAGGAGGGGCCCAGTGTGGTAGCCTAGTTGCTATTCCTTGCCTTGCATGCACCAGGATCCCATATGGGCACCTGTTCATATCCTGGCTGCTCCACTTCCCATCCAGCTCCCTGCTTGTGATTTGGGAAAGCAGTAGATGGCCCAAAGCCTTTGGACCCTGCACCCAAATGGGAGACCCGAAAGAAGCTCCTGGCATCTGACTTTGAATTGGTTCAGCTCCAGCCATTGCAACCACTTGGGAAGTGACCCAGTGGATGGAAGTTCTGTCTCTCCTCTCTGTAGATCTGACTTTGCAATAAAAATAAATAAACCATTAAAAAAAAGAAAAGATAAAAAAAGAGAGAGAGAAAGAAAGGTAGTCAGTGACTTGAGAGCAGGGATTAACCAAGTGAGAACCCAAGGGCCAGAGGAGTCACATTTCCTGTCCAGGATGTGCTGGCGAAGCCGCCCTGCCCAAACGATGGCCAACATCCTGACAGCACGGGATTCACTGAGTAACCACACTGGGTCTGCCCCCCATGACACATGGGAGGGAACTCACGAACTAGAGACAGGCGCTTAGGGCAGATGGGAGCAAGTTTGTTCTGTGGGACAACACACACTGTACGGCTGGAGGTCCAAAGTCCTGACATAGGGGTTAGAGTTTGCTTGGAAAGCCCCATGTTCAGGGCAACAGAGCCTTTCCAACCTGTGACAGTCTCATGCAACTGCCACCATCAATCCTGCACAGGTTGGCACTGAATAGAACACCACACAGAAAAAGTACCACAGCCCCTGGTCCTACCCCTGGCTCAGTACTTCAAGGGCAAGCCCCCTAGAGGCAGGGCACGATCTTGGTAATTCCTCTGACCAGCGGGCAGGAGCTGACCAAGGGTGGGCGTTGGGAAGGTTTCAGCCTCCGTCCTGCCTGGTGCTGGGATCAGCTCACACGGCTCCTGTGTCCACAGGACACAGAGAATACATTGTCCGTAAGGCGGATTATTCTGTACAAGAAGCTGAGACAAAGGGAGAGGTTGTTTCCAGCTGCTGGGGGAGGTGACAGGGGGTGGAAAAAGGGGCCAGCCTTGTACTGGGGCATTCCTGCAGAGTCTAGTTTTTTTTTTTTTTCCTTTCTCTTTCTCCTCAACAGCAGGAGGGGGCAGTCAGGCAATCTCTGTCCTGGGACTCACTCCAGAGCTGGAAGGAGCACTCGATGTATAACCTATCCACCTTAGCTGTTTCCCAAATTGTACACAGTTAAGTGAGGTGACCAGTCATGGGCAGGAAGGAACAGCAGCAGGGGGAGAGAAAGGGGCAAGATGGAGGATGAGCAGCCGGGAGGCTCGCTGACGACCAGATCCCAGCCACAGGGCGCAGGCGCAGAGACAGAGCTGTTATATTGACATTGATTCAGTAAGCTTCCACCTTTGGCACAGTGATCTCTGTGCTGCAGTAAGCTCTTGAGGTTTCACAGCTGCTGCTTCTTTCTCCATCCTAGATACCAACGTGGGAGACAATGACCTAATGCGTTCAGGGGGTCCCAAGAGTATGAGGAAGTACGACCTCTGAGCACAGCTGGGCAGTCAGAAACAGAATATTCCTACTGCCAGCATGTAGGGCAAGAGAGGCACTTCTGTGGATCCTAAACAGGAAAGCAGGTCACACGCGTCCTCATCCTTAAAAGGAAATGCTGTACATATTCCCTCCTAAGACAAAGAACATGTCAGCACTGGGGTACACCTGCTTTCCACTGAGGTGGTCGCTGCGTTGTACAGGCCTCAGCGGGGGAGATGCCACAGAGGGTTGTGCACTCCAGCAATCTGGGGAGGGGACATTTGAGAATGGGAGCAGGTACTCCCAGAGTGACAGACAGCAGAGCTCTGGGTCTCCCAGTAAAGGAGTACTTGCTTAAGGATACCAGACACAGGCAAGGTCGTACGTGGGGATCTTGTCCTTGTTCCTGCTGGTGCAGGCAGACATTTCCACCTGAAAATAAGGAATCCACTTCAACAGGATGGCGAGAATGAAGTCAGAGTTAGGTTGGGACAACAAGCAAGCTCAGGGAGGGGACAACAAGCGCCGTTCAGAGGAGGGGTGGTGTAAAGGAGAGCCGTCACCAGAAGCCGCTCTGGGGCTGTGAGAGGAGCACTGCTTGAACTCAGCTCAGTCCCAGTGGGAAAGTGAGAGGTGAGGAGATAAACAACACCCAAGCATTGAGCACCACTCTGAACTGCTCAAGTGGGGAAAAGGTCCAGCATTGCCTCAGAGCCACTGACAGCGATGTGTGCTGCAGCCAGCGAGCTGTGCATATGACAACCCTCGTCTTCATGCACAGGCCAGATGTGACATCTGGGACCACTTCCGTAGTCCTTTGCTACCACAGCCTGGCAGCATTTTGTCTGACTCTGAACACATGCCATGGGACCAGGATATGGAGAAAACAGGTGCTTCCAGACAGCTGAAGACACGAACTGGGGGGGAATATCAGACTTTTTAGATCAAAGTTAATTAAAGAAAGCTTGTCATGAAGAACACATTAGTATTGTTCTGTAGCACTCTGGAAACTGCTGCTGGTCCCCACAGGGCGCTCTCCAAGTTGCTGTCAGACCACTCAGAGCTAGCAAACATCAGTTTACATCACTTTTAAATCCTTTGGTCCACATTTGCTGATTCAACCTCTGCCCTTGTCCACGAAGGAGCACCAGAAAGGCTAGCTGATGCTGGATGTCAAACTCATTGCTCTTCACCTTTATAAAAGCAGACATGGTGACTGAAGGCTGCCCACTCCCACGTCAATCTGGCTCTTATCTGAACCACAGGCTTAGCAGGATGGAGCCAAGTACAGAAATCACAACTACTATGAAGGTGACTTCAACCCTAACGAGGGTGAAGTATAACTCTCTCCCTCCTCGACGAGACAGACGATGAGTCCAGAGGGAAAGGGTCCTAGTTCAAGTGCTAAGGGAAACGTTCACGTGGTGTGGCTGGGCAGAGTCATGTTGTGAGAAAGCCTGCACACTTTCCTTCAGGTGCACAGGGTGGGGTGAGAGAGATAGGCCTCTGACCCATCTCCCAGGTGGAGGCTCCACTCGCCTCCGCTTCCCCAGGGTGCAGGTGGACAGTCTGGCCCGGGGTGGAAGCCCCTTCACCTGCTGCTTAGATGGCACCTGGGCATGGGGAGCCGCACAGACAGCAGGACTCCAAGGACATGAAGCTGCTGTCAGCTTGGGCAACACCGAACAAGCACAGGTTCCTTTCACCTTGTGTCCATCAGTGCGCCATTGACTAGAAGCAGTGTGAGGTCACAGTAATTTCTGGATCAAAGCTTGTGGAGGGCAGTGTACAAGAGTAACTGTAGAAAGTTATTTATTGAACACCTATTGTTTCATACACTGTTCAGTCTTACATTCATCTTCTTGTTTTGATCCTCACAACAGCCCTATGAAGTAGGTATTATTACCACTTACAAATCATAACATGGGTTCAGAAAAATTAGGCCACTTGCCCAAGGTCCACGTACTTGGTCAGCAGTGACACTGGGATCTGTCTACTGCTAGAAGCCCACACTCGCTTTCACTGTACCCACTTGGATGAGCCTTGAGCCAAAGGTCATTTCACTGCCCAACTCTGCCAAGAGCACCTGCGAGTGGAGGTTGCTGGCCACACTCACCGCTGGAAGGTATGTATGGAAGCTGACTTGATGTTGGTTTTTATTCCACTTGGCATTTTCCCTAAAAGGAACACGAAGACACCTCTGAAGCAAGGGCAGACTTTCACAACCAATCAGAAATGTGGTGTCTCAGGTTCCCTCCTGCTACCTCCTTTATCATCTCAGAACCTTTGTGGCACCTGCCACTGGTTGGCAGCTGTGAGAGCTGTGGTTCTTTGCCCAGCTCCCTCCCTAAGGGTGTCTGGGAGGAAAGAGTTACTAAGGGATAACAAAACTGGGAAGGGTGAGGACACATCTCAGCACCGCCTCCTGCTCAAGTACTCCAGAGGAGATCTCTTCTGTCTGAAAACTGTTTTCCAAGTCTCGGGCTCAAGGAAGGAATCTCCAGGGCCAGGGATGCTGAGAGCCCAGATGGTCCCCTCTCCCCTGCTTACAGAGCGCCACATCCCAACTCCTAGCACCTTACCTGGTTGACCTGTTTGAGCCACCTGCACCCCACTGAGCATCGGCTGCTGCTGGCCCGGGGCTCCCGCCATCTGCACCTGCTGTAGTCCTGAGGCTGCAAGGATGGTGCCAGCTCCTGGCTGGCCTGGCTGCCCGGGGCCACTGCTGCCTGATGGTCTCCAATTAGAAAGACCCTTTCCAAAGGCAACAGCTGCCACCAGGGCATTAGTGTCTGCAGGGTTAAACGTCTGCTTGTTTGGTCGAAGACCTGGAAAAGAAGTGGGGACCCTTAAATACGATCTGGCCCCAGACTGAACCTGGCAGCTGGAGGATGGGTGATGTGCGTCAAAGTTGGAATTCTGATTTAGGCGGCACCTCAGCTCTTCCACAGCCCGAAGGAGAGGCAGGGACCCCGAGGCCTGCATCGGAGTCCTCGCTTCTCCCTCTACCCACTTCCACCAATGGCGCCAAGGCTAGCTTAGATGGAAATGGCCCAAAGATGGATACAAGCCCTTTTCTGTGCAAATCATCTCTGTGTCCTCAATCCACCATTCCTGGCCCAGCAACCTGACACCCCCTCCCTCCGTGTGGCCAATCCTTTCTCACCTCCACTCTCTGATTCTCCCCAATCCACCATTTCTGGCCCAGCAACCTGACAACCCCTCCCTCCATGTGGGCCCCAATCCTTCCTTACCTCCACTCTCTGATTCTCGCTCTTCTTTGCTGATTTTCTCCAGAAGATTTGAGCACATTTTATTCAAGCTCTGGATCTGCTTCTGTAACACACACACATGCACACATTGGTGCCGCCTGGGGCAAGTAAGCAAAGGACATGGAGAAGTTTCTTCCTTGTGCTCTTCCAAAGGCAACTTAGGGGCAGCCCACTGTGTGCCCATCTGACAGCAATGGTTAGGCCTGGCTCTTCCTGACGGGATGGGGACCAGGGGCACTGGGACAGGGACCGTGTCTAACCTGAGCTGCGTCGGCACCGATGCGGGCTGCGTCTGTCGTCAGCTGCTTCTCCTGCTCTTCCACCTCGGGGTCAGGCTTGGTCCTTAGATGGTCAGGGACCACTTCATGGCTGAAGACGGGCACCCGTCCTTCAGTCTGCCTCTGTAATGCAGATGGTATCAATCCTGCTACGTGCTCCAAGAAGATTCACCCTGGCCTGACTTTCCTTCCACAGGCACACAGTTCACATGTGAGAGAAATTCAACCTGAGATACATTATCTAGCTGCCCAGGACCCCATGCCCTCCACTCCACCTTTCATTCCCATATTCTCACATCCCGATAGCTACCAGCCTAGCAATCAGTTTGACTCTGTCACATTTTAAGATAAAAAAAGACAGAGGTTAGAGGAAAAAGGTCTTTGCCTTGGGCACATGGACTTTAGAGTATTACAGCACCACCTGGCAGTGGCTTCCTTATTCTAAGAAGGACAGTAAGTGAGGCTTCCCAAACAAAGCCCCTGCTTCTCACTGCCACAGATCACCCCACATTCAGAACCTGTGGAGTCGCCAATCAAAAACTGCGACCTAAGCTTTCACCTGAGCAGTTCATTTCCCAAGTTTCCTCTTTTCCCCTCCTCACCATGAGATCCTCATCTCGGTCGGGGGACAGCACCAGAGGGATGATGACTTGGTTGCGGAGCAGTGGAGTCTTTTCATGCTTCAAGACCTTGTTCAGAGTGTTCAACTGTCCCGAGAGCAAGGCAAAACTGTCCAGGACGGAGGGCCTGGTGGTGGTTAATAAGGCATCAGAATGTCCTACCCCTTCTGTGGAGTGCTTCCCAGGAAAATCACCTTTAACAAGCCTTCCAGACTGAACCTCACCGACCCCAAAAGACTCCAGCCTATCAGAAACCAGCCTGGCCAGCAGGGATGACAGTGTTAGGAAAGAGATGCAGGTTTTTGGTCCCTGGTAGAGGCAGACAAAAGGCAGACCAGGGCTGGAATGGGGTGAAAAACATGGGGTAGACGGGAAACATGGGCTATTCTGTCAGGACAATTCAGATGTTGGATTCATACTATAGGAGTTATACTTCAGAAGTAAGTTAGGTCTAAAACACAGCCACCTTGGTGGCCAGAGATCCAGCACAAATAGCAGTGTGATGGGAAGAACCATTGGGAGAAGGGCTGCTCAAGGGAAAGCCAAGTGTAAGACTCAAAAGCTAGAAAGAACTCAGGGTTGGGAAATGGGGCCAGTCCTTGCTTCCTTGCTGCTCAGCCAAACTCCACTTGTTACCTGTTGGGAAACCAAGCTCTTTCCAAATCAGAAGACACTTGCAAACTGAGACATGGTTACATCACTGGAGAGGTCCCATTGGCCGGGAGGCCTGGTCCCCTCCCCACCCTCTACGCCCTCCCCAGCTCACCCAGGCGACTCCTACCAGGTGAGCCTGTCATACTCGTTCTCCAGCTTATAGATGAAACCTCCCAGGGAGTTCTTCAGATCAGCCACTTGACTCAGCAGGGCATCCAAGGATGCCTCCAGCTGCTTCTCCTCCCTCTGCAGCCAGAGAGAAGGGGCTGGTTACTGAGACAGACACAGGAGCGTGATCCCTTCAGAAGGAGGCCAGAAAGCCCACAGAGAGAGTATGCAACCTCAGTTGGGTAATGCCAAGTCTTACTGACCTCCAAGCAGCCAGGTTTATTTGCTATCTTTGGTATTTGGGTTATAGACAGCATCAGCCCTCAGCTCTTCCACCTGACCACATGTGTTTTCCCACTGCAGCAAAGTACACACCCACTTCTGTTCTGGTTTAGAAACTCCTCCCAGAAGGACCGCCCGGGTGCACCCTCTCAAACGTGCCCTCCCGCCTCCTTGGTCCCACAATCTGCTGCAGGAGCTTGGCTCTTCAAGTCAACAGCACCGTCTCTGAGAGGTCTGCCTACACTTGGAACTTTCTCTGAATAATGGCCCTGCCCTGGCCCTCAGCCCTCCTCCCCACCTTTAGCAGTTAGATAGCTCCACTTTCTCCTTGCTGAATTAATTTGCACTAGTTGGTTTCTGCGCCCCCCCCCCCCCCATCCCTGTGCCTCTGTCTCAAGCTCAGAGGACTGGTAAAAAAGACTTACAAGTGACTAAGTGACAAATGAAAAACAAAATCAAGCCCGCCCCCGCCCCGCCCCCCACGCCCCCCTCCAAGTCAACGGACCCACAATGTTAAATGTCAGTGGTCTGCAAGGCATTTCTGTCCCGTCTGGGGTCTCCCGCTGTACTGCACTTCTTCAGCCTTAACCGCTACTGGGTACAGAGCCTGGGCAGTCACGCACACCCCATGCATCTGACGGGGGCCTCATCCAAAGTCTCCGCCGGCAGCCTAGCTTTCGGCCGCTGCGGCCTGCAATTCCTTTTCTCCAGGATCCGACTCAATCCATCACTTTCCTGGGCCGCCTCCACGGCATCCCGGCTTTCGAAATCACATCCTGATCCTTTCCCACAACAATCTGGGGGCCGGCGACCGCCCCCGCCGGACTCGGCCAGGTCAGCGGGCTCCACCCCCTCGGGGCCCCCGGGGCCGCTGCCTCTCCGCCAGGCCTGCCCGGCCTGCGTCTTCTGCTCCGTCTTCCCCGCCGCAATCCCCACGCTCCGCAACCAGCCCCCTCTCACTGCGTGACCAGCAGCTCATGCCGCCACCGCCACCCCAACCCGCTCCTCACCTGCATTGCGACAGCCGAGGCAGCAACAAACACTTCCTCTTCCGGCTTCCCAGGCAGGGAGGGCTTTGTTCACCAATCAAGGAAAAGGAACTGGGCCCTCCCACTGGCTTCCGGTTTCTGCCCCGCACTGAGGCTGCCAGGTCAGGGGTCCGGAGCGGATCGGCCTCGCGGGCCCGGGCCGGCGCGGCCGGGCTTGTGTGATGGCCTCGGAGCGCCCGGAGCCGGAGGTGAGGGGCGGGCGGGCTCAGCGCTGGGCCCCGAGACCCGAGGGTGCGGGGCGGGCAGCGGACAGCCGGGCCGTGCAGCCCTGAAGACCGCACAGTGGAACTTCCTCCCCAAGATCCCAGCTTTCCTTAGCAGACCAGAGCAGAAATGCTTCGCTTCCTTTCGTTTTTGCGTTACTAGAGTTCTCCCCGCTTTGCCCACTCTACTGACAGTGTCCCTGAGACCCTTGTTTTGGTTCGGTTGCAGTTGCAGAGGGCTGAACGGTAGTAGGCGGTGCGTGTGTTCAGACCCGGGAAAGCAGTAGACAAGAGCATTCATTAGCTGAATGCTGGCACTCATGCTGCTAGGAAAGCTGCTCTGATTTCTGGAAGTAGGACCTAGTTCGGATTTTAGCGCTGCTATTTAGCTCTCTCTGCAGCTTCGGGCAAGTCTTAACTTTCTAATCCTGTGTCTTCCTTTACAAAACCCTGCCTCAGTGTGTTGCGAGAGAAGGTGATCTGTTCCATGCCAAGAACCATGCAGACAGCTTCACATACCTAGTATCCCTCACTCTGCACAATATCCATTTTTAAAAACTATTTTTGTTGGAAAGGCAGATTTACACAGAGAGAGAGAGAGAGAGAGCAAAGAAAGATCTTCCATCTGCTGGTTCATTCCCCAAATGGCTCATCAACCGGAGCTGAGCTGACCCTCAGGGTCTCCCACACAGGTGCAGGGTCCCAAAGCTTTGGGCCGTCCTCAACTGCTTTCCCAGGCCACAAGCAGGGAGCTGGATGGGAGGTGGAGCAGCTGAGACACAAACTGGCACCGGTATGGGATCCCGGTGTTTGGAGGTGGAGGATTAGCCAGTTGAGCCATTGCACCAGACCCACAGTATCCCTTCTCATTTTCAAAAAAGTTTAGGTGCCTTGTGCCTGGGGAGTAGCCGTGTTTTAAAAGTGGACGATCGGAGGGTAGCATCCCAGGACTGCAGGTGAATGTAGTAACAGGAGGGGCTGGTGAGGAATGTGAGCTGGCACAGAGCCATTGCCTTCTGAAGAGTTTACCCATGGCAGTTAACCACCTCCACCCTGTGAAGTCAACACTGTTAGTAACCCCATTTTACAGTCAGGCAGAGCGAGGACCCCAGAACGGTGGTCAGGCTCCATGTTCTTCACGACTGTAAATCATCAAACCGTCGCAGGATAGCCCTCTGTGTATTAGGATTTGATGTGAGGAGATTCAACAAAAAACCTGGTTGCTTGTGGAAAACTATGCTCTTTTTAAATTTTTATGCAAAAGGGATCAGAACTTCCCAGAGGCGGGGAACAGGCCGTGCACTAGAACGTCACCGTACTGAGGGAAATCACGCAGCAGATGGACGTGTTTCATTATGGCTGAAAGAGCGAGCAGGAATGGTGCAGAGTCTAAAGCAATATTCTCATGTGTGGTTTAAAATTTTCTAATAGCTGTAATGAGTTTTTAAAAAGGTACAATAATTATAATAGTACATTTTATTTATTTAAAATTTGTTTTAATTTGAAAGGCAGGGTTATAGCAACAGAAAAAGAGACAGACAGCGAAAGATCTTCCATCCACTAGTTCAATCCCCAAATGGCCACAATGGCCAGAGCTGAGCTGATGTGAAGCCAGGAGGCATGAGTTTCTGCCAGATCTCCCAAGTGGGTAGAGGGTCCAAGGACTCGGGCTATCCTCTGCTGCGTTCCCACACTGTTTGCAGGGAGCTGGAGCAGAAATGAAATGAGGCACAGAACAATGGCTCAGTGGTGAAATCCCCACCTTGCAAGTGCTGGGATCCCATGTGGGCACCGGTTTGTGTGCCAGCTTCTCTGCTTCCCCTCCAGCTCCCTGCTTATGACCTGGGAAAACAGTTGAGGACGGCCCAAAGCCTTGGTACCCTGCACCCGCGTTTGAGACCTGGACGAAGCTCCTGGCTTTGGATTGACTCAGCTTCAGCCATTGCAGCCACTTAGGGAGTGAACCAGCAGATGGAAAATTTCTGTCCTTCTCTGTGAAACTGCCTTTCCAATAAAAATAAAAATAAATAAATCTTAAAAAAAAAAAGAAGTGAAGCAGCTGCAACTTGAACTGGTGCCTATATGGGATGCCAGTGGCACAGGTATTATATGTGTGTGTATGTATGTTTATAGTCAGTAATGTGTTTTATTTAGCCTACTACTTTCAAAATAGCATTGTTTTAATGTGTAATAAATGTTTTGAAGTTGAACTTTTTAAAAATTTATTTTTATCAGAAAGGCAGATTTACAAAGAGAAACAGAGAGAAAGATCTTCCATCTGATGGTTCACTCCTCAAATGGTTAAACAGCCAGAGCTGAGCCGATCCAAAGCTAGGAGCTTCTTCCCAGTTCTCTCACCTGGGTGTGTGATGCCAAGGCTTTGGACCATCCTCTGTTGCTTTCCCAGGCCATGAGCAGAGGGAGCTGGATGGGAAGTGGAGCAGCTAGGATACAAGCAGGTGCCCATATTGGATGCTGGTGCTTGTAGACTGAATTAGCCAAAGTTGAGCCATTGCACTAGCCCCTTAAACTTGAGCTGTTTATCCTGTTTGTTTGTTGGGGGTATATATATATATATATATATATACCAAGTTGTAAACATTCAGTGTGTACCTTACACTCACAGCACGCCTCGGTATAGGTAGCAGAGTTCCTGGTACTCAGTACCCCTAGGGCACCTAGGCTGAACAGTGCAGATATGGCAAAACAAAACAAACTAACCAATCACAGTCTGTCTTGTCTCCCCCTGCCCTCCTCTCTCTCCTAAGGCTCATTCATCCCAAAGTGAAGCACTAGCTCAGCTCTTGGTCAGCTTTTCTGACCATTTTATCTCAGAAGGTGAAGATAGTAAAGAGTTCTGACCCTGGGAGTAAAGGAACCAACTTTTAGGAGTTGTTAAATCCAAGAGAAGGTTGGGCAGAGTCAGATTTAGGAAATCATTCATGAGACGCCAAAAATATTTCATGAATGCTTGTCGACTCAGACCTGTGCTAGGTATCAGGGTGGTTACAGAATCATGTAAGATGCCCTCCCTATCTTTATGGAGTGAACAAACATGGAATTATGATAAGAAATGTTGCAAACGCATTGATGAGGGTGTTTAATAGAGATTTAACCTACATTGTTAAGAGGTTGAAGAGAGTGGATTGAAAAGGCACCTCAGAGGAGTGCTGTGTAAGTTGAGGCCTGACAGATGCACTGGTGCTGGCCATGAGAGGCCCAAGCATTCCAGGGGCAGGCGAAGCTCCTAAAGTGAGAGGGAGCGTCCAGTATGGATGCAGGATGACTGGGGGAACAGTTAGCACTGCCGGGGCACTCATGAAGTTCTCACTGTTGCTGCCTCATTTCCTGGATAGTTCTAAGAGCTAAAGTGCTAGAACGGTCTAGCTCATCAGCAGCAGGCCAGCGGTTGGCCCTTGGTGCTCTTACATTACAGGCCATGCTCTTGAGGCAGGGCAAGGGTTGGTGAGAGATCTGGCTGGAGGAGCCACCGTGTGAGGCTGTGCTGGAGGTCCAGCAGTTTGGCATAAGTGTCATGGTAGAGGAGATTTCGACCCAGTCTACCTCACTTTTGTGACTGTTAACAGAAGATAGTACAGGGTTAGAAAACCTCAAGGAATAATTCAGACCTTATTCATGAAGAGACAAGTACAGGAACAACAGCAACAAAACAAAACAAAAAAACCCGAATGGGCTGGACTGTGTTTCATTCATCCCGACAGTCACCTGGTGTGCAGCACAGCACATGGCAATGCCTTATCGGTGTTGGCCTCAATCCGTATTCCAAAGAGTGACAGCCTTCCCTCCAGCATGCTTCTGACTGTCCTGTTGAGTTGCAACATCTCTAAGAATGTATCTTTATCCATATGTCACCAATGGAGAAATCAGGGCCTGGAAAGACTGAGTGGCCTGCGCAAGATCATCTGGAGAGCAAGTAGTCGAACTTGATTGAAATCCAGGTCTCTAAGCCCAAGAGCCGGCTTTGTCTTTCCCAGACAGCTCCAGGAGGACTACCCAAGGTGGCGGTGGGGAGGTGTAAGGGTATTCCTGGGGCCTCAGAACTGTGTTTGTGGGTGTCACGGAAGCCACTGCATTGGACTCTGTCAGGGAGCTGATTGACTTGTCGGCTCCACAGCCCCACCAGCTTTTCATTCATGGCTTGTAGTGGTGGCCAGGAAGTGAGTCCACCCAAGGTAGGGTGGTCCTCGCTCAGCTGGCCTTTCCCTCTAACTGCTGAAATTAAGTCTTCCGGTGGTGGTGAACTATATCCTAAATATGAAGAAGCTTTAGAGATGAGGATTTGGAAACACACTTGTTGACTTGGAAAACTCACTTGTCATGGGGAGTGTTGTGAGAGTGGATTCTGCAAGACCCACAGGGCAGTCAGTCACATCGTTCTGAATAACTCAAGGCAAGACACAGACCTGGAGTCTGTATAGCAGTGAGGTGCAGCAGTCTGCCGACTAATAATCTGAAGTGAGATTGTTAGTACCCAGTGCCCACCTCTTAGCAAACTCTACTTTAACTGCAGTGTCACTTTCTTCCATGTCACTTTTTTTTTCCTGCTTGCTGTCATAGAACCATGTTGTTGTCCTTTGGGGTAAATACCAAAGTACAATTTCTAATAACAAAATCAGAGGGCTTGTTTGTGCTTTCCGTTGCATCCTTAGGACCCAGTGCAGTGCCCAGCTTACCATGAGCTCTCCACAGGTTTGCTGGCTAAATGAGTACCTCCTCACCTTTCCCTGTCCTTTTTGGAGTTAGAGGAGCACTAGCTAACATCCTGATCAACTTAAAAGGGAAGGGAAGCTGGGAATATTTAGCACAAGAACAACACTCTTAAGTTTCACAGTAGAATAATAGATTGAATAATAGATTGAATTTAACTAATGTGATAAGACTAATTAAATAATTATATGTGTGCAAAGGGCAGGTATGTGAGCCTAGAATGGGAGAGGTGTCTTAGAAATGCAATTAGGAAACTCATAAGAGTTCCTAAAACAGTAAATATTGGGGCTGTGAATCTGAGACCCCCATCTGGGTGTGGGTTCCATTTTGACATATGTATAAAGAGAGCATGTGTAGTGATTTGCCTGTTCATACCCCAAATGTCCACAGCAGCTTGGGCTGGGCCACACCAGAGCCAGGAGCCAAGAATTCAGTCACTGGAGCCAGCACCTGCTGCTTGTCAGGGTGCCCGTCAGCAGGAAGCTGGGTCAGATCAGGGGCAGGACTTACATCCAGGCACTGTGGTCTCCAGTGGCAACTTCATCATTGCACCACACATCCACCCCAGAATGAGAACTCTTGAACAGTGTTGATAAAAAGAGTAAAAATTTAGGTCACCAGTAAGAAATTGAAACCAGGACCAGTATTGTATGCTTGTATCCCACAGTGGATTCTGGCTCCAGCCTGGAGGCTGCTGGCGCACCTGGGAAAGCAGTGGACAATGGCCCACGTGCGGCTAGGCTCCTGGCTTCCCCCCAGCCCAGCCCTGGCCAGAGCAGCCACTTCAGGGAGTGAACCAGTGGATGGAGGATCTCTTCATTTCACTAGTCTTTCCCTCTCTGTCACTCTACCTTCAAAAATAAGTCTGTTTAATATATTTCAAAGATTTCCTCGTTATTGTTTGAAAGGCAGAGTTTACAGAGTAAGAAGGAGAGATGGAGAGAAGGTCTTCCGTCTGCTGGTTCACTTCCCAAATGGGTGAAATAGTGTATATGACTGCAGAGAGCAGTTTCTCTCATGCATTCATTCAGCAAACACTGCTGGAGCACGTGGTGTGGCTTGGTGCTGTGTCAGGACTGCAGCAGGAAGGGAGTAGAGCCCTGGCACCTGCAGAACTATGGGGGAAGCAAACATTAAACAGCGTACACAGTCTTTTAAAGATTTGTTTGTTTTTATTGGTAAGGCAGATTTACAGAGAAGGAGAGACAAGGAAGGTCTTCCATCTGCTGGTTCACTCCTCAAGTGACTGCAACAGCCTGAGCTGGGCCAAAACAAAGGCAGGAGCCAGGAGCTTCACTGTTCTCCCCGATCCTGGACAGTGAACTGGATAAAAAGTGGAACAGCTAGGACTCAAACCAACACCCATATGGAATGCCAGTGCTGCAGGCAGAAGCTTAGTGTACTATGCCATGGTGCTTTTAACCCTGGCTCAGTATGGATCTAAACTTTTTCCCATATTTTTTCATTGCAGAGCTGAAACTGACTGGCATTTATGCAAGTCTTTACTGAGTATTAATATCAAGACTAGAATTAGGATTATCTTAGGTGGGGCGAGGGGGGTGCAATATGGTGACATAGCATACTAATCCCCTGCTTGCAATGTTGACATCCCATATGGGCACTGGTTTGTGTCCGCCTGTTCCATTTCCCATTCAGCTTCCTGCTTATGGCTTAGGAAAACAGCAGAGCATAGCTCAAGTCCTTGTGCCTCTGCACCCATGAGGGAGACCTGGAAGAAATTCCTGGCTCCTGGCTTCAGATAGACTCAGCTGTGGTGGTTGTGGCCCCTTGGGGAGTGAATCAGCAGTTGGAAGACTTTTCTGTATCTTTCCTTCTATCTCTGTAAAATCTGCTTTTCAAATAAAAATGAACATGTCTATATTTTTAAAAAGGTTATTTTGAGGGGCTGGCTGCTGGCTTGTAACCATAGGTTAAACTGCCCTTTGCAAGGTGCCTGGGAAACGGCAGGTGGTGGTCCAAGCACTTGGATCCCTGCCATCCAGTGTAAGACCCAGCTGGCATTCCTGACTACCACCTTCAGCCTGGCCCAGCCTGGGCACAATAAACCAGCAAATCAAAGATGCCAATCTCTCCCTCTGTTCCTCTCCTCCCCCTCTCTGCTCTCAGACATTGTGCTTTTTAAATAAGTATATACGTGTATATAAAAACAATTACTTTGGCACAGATGTTTGGCACTAGGATGCGTAGAGTGCTCGGGTTGAACCTCTGGCTCCGCTCCTGACTCCAGCTTCCTGCTGTTGTGCACCTTGGGAGACAGCAGGTGACAGCTCGGGCTGCGTCCCTGCCACTGGTGAGAGAGCCGCAGTGGCTGTTAGGAGCAGCTAACAGATGGGAATAAATCAGCAGATGGAAGCACACATTCCCCCCACCCCCATCCCAAGTGGGCAAACAAACAAAAAATTATTTCTTCGGGAGAAGCGTTGTACTCACTGTGATTAGGCTGATCATGATGAATCTGCTTGTTCAGTAAAATTGATTGAACATCCTTTGTGTCAGGCATTGCAATAGGCTTATGGGGACAGGGTGATAAAGCAGGAAGGGCTGCTGACTTAGGATCTCTCTCGTATTCGGATACTATCCTGAGCCCAAAGCAGCCTTCTTTAGATAAGAACTTTGGCAGGGATCCAGCCTGCCGACCGAGATGAGAAAGTTCACTTGTACCGTAGCCCACACCAGCCATGGCAGCCCTGAAGGAGAGGCCTCCAGGGTGTGAGAGTCTCCTACCTTGAGACAACAGAGGCTGGGGAGGCTGGGCATCACTGCAGTTTGACTCTCGGACAATAACCAGGCTCAGGCATGTGGCAATACAAATATACAATGTTGTTGGAACCTTTTGCCGGGGGAGGAGGCTGTTGGGACTGATAGGATCTCTGAATTTTTATTTATTTTATTTTAATAAATTACCACCTCAATACAGAGGATATGACTTTTTAAGAAAAGATTTATTTTTTATTTCGAGCCACAGTAGCCTAGTGGCTAAAGTCCTTACCTTGCACGCGCCGGGATCCATATTGGTGCCGGTTCATATCCCGGCTGCTCCACTTCCCATCCAGCTCCCTGCTTGTGGCCTGGGAAAGCAGTCAAAGACGCCCAAAGCCTTGGGATCTTGCACCTGCATGGGAGACCCGGAAGAGGCTCCAGGCTCCTTGCTTTGGATCAGCATAGCTCTGGTTATAGTGGCCACTTGGAGAGTGAATCAATGGGTGAAAGATCTTCCTCTTTGTCTCTCCTCCTCTCTGTATATCTGAATTTCTAATAAAATTTTTTTAAATATGTATTTTTATTTCAAATGCAATTACAGAGAAAGAAGGAAACACAAAGAGGTCTTTCATCCACTGGCTCAATACCCCTCCCACCCCAAATGGCCACAACAGCTGGAGCTAGGCCACTCAGAAGCTGACAGCCAGGAACTTCTGGGTCTCCCACATGGGCACAGGATCCTGAGCACTTGGAACATTTTCTGCTGCTTTCTCAGGCACACTTGCAGGGAGTTGGGTCAGAAATGGAGAAGCCAGGATTGGAACCTATGCCCATATGGGATGCCAGTGGCACAGGCTGAGGTTTAACGTACTGTGCCAGAACACTTGGCCCCCTGTCTCCAATTTTTTTTAAAGTAACTTGGAAATCATTCTGCCACTTCCTGATTTCTAAGGCTATGCTATTCATCTTTGACAACTTCTTTCTAGGTCCTCACTTCTAATTAATCACCAGTCCTTACCTGTCCAGTCCTGAAGATCTCCTCTAATGAGATGAAGCTCACCATTTAGTTCCCCTGACTTCCTGTGGTTGTTTTCCTGGAACAGTAGTTTCAAATTAGGGGCAGTGGTGGGTTTACATTCTAGCACAACCACTTATCTCCCAGGACCGATCTTTGCAGGTCATAGAATGGCTACTTTGGATAGCTCTGGTCTCAGCCACTATTATCTCCCCTAGGGGGTGGAGGAGACTTTCTGAGCCATGGGATAGCTTCAGGAAAATTGCTTTAATATAGAGAAAATAGTACTGCTTTGCCAAAACCTTTGAATAGCATAACCTCACTGCTAAGATGAAATATGAAGCCCGAGCCTGTTTGTAGCTCGGCGTGCTGTAGGGAGGCAGCACGTGCGGGGCAAGGAGGCAGTCTTCCTCTGGAGTGGGATTTTAGCCATTGCAGAGGCACAACACAGGATTGTATGCAGTCACCTCTTAGCAATATGTGTGTGTGTGTGGCCAGGGATGGGTCCTACAAGGGTCAGGACCCATATCCGGGGTCCTGGATGGCAGGTCCCCAAAGACCAGGCTCGCCTTCCACTGCTTTTCCTAAGGCGTTACTGGGGAGCTGGGTCAAATGAGGAGCAGCCAGCACATGACCCTCACTGCCTGTATGGATGTCAGCTTTACCTGCTACACCACAGTACTTGCCCTGTGTCGCTCTTTAGCATATCTGTTCGTCGTCTTGATGTGTCTGAGCATGCTGTCTACTTAACCCCTTCATTGTGTCCTTTTTTGTGACCTCTCAATGGTTTCTGCTCTTTAAAAAAAAAAAGATTCGTTTATATTTATTGGAAAGCCAGATCTACAGAGAGAAGGAGAAACAGGAAGACCCTCCGTCCGCTGGTTCACTCCCCAAGAAGCCACAACACCTGGAGCTGAGCCAGTCTGAACCCAGAAGCCTCTTCTAGGTCTCCCACACAGGTTCAGGGTCCCAAGGCGTGGTGCCATCCTCGACCGCTTTCCACATGCAGGGAGCAGCATCGGAAGTGGAACAGCCAGGATGCAAACCAGTGCCCATGTGGGATCCTGGCATTTGCAAGGAGAGCACTTAGCCACTGAGCCAAAGTGCTGGGCCTAGTTTCTGCTTTTTAATCTCTGATTATAGCTTCTTCTCACACTGAGAAACTCGTCAGGCCTTGATTTGACTTCTGACCTTATTCCAACTGTTGATATGAAAGTCATGTAGCTTTTGGATTTTAGTTTTCTCCTTCTAAATGTTCTGTTGTGAAGACTTAGTAAGCCGGGCCCGGAGCGGTGGTGCAGTGGTTAAGGTCCTCACCTTGCACGCCCGGGATCCCACATGGGCTCCAGTTCTATCCCAGCAGCCCCGCTTCCCTTCCAGCTCCCTGCCTGTGGCCGGGGAAGGCAGTCGAGGACGGCCTAAAGCTTTGGGTCCCTGCACCCGCGTGAGAGACCCGGAAGAGGCTCCTGGCTTCGGATCGGCATAGCATCGGCCGTTGCGCTCACTTGGGGAGTGAATCATCGGACGGAAGATCTTCCTCTCTGTCTCTCCTCTCTGTATATCCGCCTTTCCAATAAAAAAATAATAAAAATAAATCTTTTTTAAAAAAAAGATTGATCTATCTGAAAGGCAAAGTGACAGATACCTTCTATCTGCTGGGCCAAGGCAAAGCAGGAGCCGGGCACTTCATCCAGCTCTCCCACATGGCGAAAGAGACCCGAGTCCTTGGGCCTTCATCAGGTGCCTTCCCATGTGCATTAGCAGGAAGCTGGATTGGCAGTGTGGGAGCCAGGATTCAAACTGGCATTCTGGTGTGGGCTGCAAGCACCCCAAGTGGAAACGTAACACACTACACCCCAAAGCCTGCCCCTAGTGCTTGTTAGAACATTGTCCAAGGGGCCGCCTGTGAGGTCCTGACAGCCTAGGGGTGGGCAAGGAGGAGAGCATGATCTACAGAGCCGGGATATTGAGGCGTTCCGGAGGCTTGCTGCTCCCTGAATGAAGAGTTCTTTTGTGTCCGCTATGGTCAGGACACACTAGGAAGAACTGTTGGTGCTCATGGAATGCATCAGGGACTCGCTGGGCATCTGTTGTGTTTGAAGCAGTTTGCCAGGAACAAGGGCACAAAAATAGAAGACAACATAGTCCCCACACTTGGGGCCTTACACTGTCTAGAAGAAACTTGCAAAACCTTGGGGAACCTACTGTGGAGAGGCGACCTCCTCTGTCTGGGGAGCGCCATAGGGAGAGTGGGCTCCTTGGGAACACTTGGCACTGCTGCCCCACCTCTCAGATCCCACTGTGCTCCATCGGAGAGCTCCATGCCTTGTTTCTCAGTTCAGTGTCGCTGTTTGTCCCCAGGTGGAAGAAGCCGGGCAGGTGTTCCTGTTGATGAAAAAGGATTATCGAATCTCCCGAAATGTCCGCCTGGCTTGGTTCCTCAATCACCTGCATCAGACCGTGCAGGCCACCCCTCAGGAGTCGCTGGTGAGGCCCAGAGACAGGCAGGCTACCGAGGGCTGGCCCAGAAGAATCTGTCTTTCGGGACAGTGCTGGATAAAGGCAGGGGAGGGGGCAATCCTGAGGGCTGCGAGTGACTGCTGATTTTTCCAGTGTTGTGGGGGGAGACGATTGATTGTAGGAGGTGAAGTCACAGGGCGTCTCATTGTGGATGCAGAAGGCAGGTCCTGGGAAGAAAGGGCCACCTCTTCCTTGACTCCCATCTTTCCCCATCCTGCCTGGCAGCTTCAGTCCGAACAAGAGCTGGAAGTCCTCAGTGTGCTGCCTCCTGGGTGGCAGCCAGATGAAGCCTTAGTCCCAAGGCCATTCCTCCTCGTGCCTTCCACCCGGGTCACCTTCCTGGCTTGGCAGTATCGATTTGTCATTGAGCTGGACCTCAGCCCATCGACAGGCATTGTGGTAAGCGATGGGAGGGAGCCAGAGGGAAGAAAGGATGGTGGGGGAAGGAGGGGAGAGGGGAAGGTTGAGGAATGGCCTCAGCTTGCCACTGTGAGTAGAAGACAGGCTTAGAACGGGGTGACATGTGCTGAAAGGCAGATCCATTCCTTCTGTGGCATTGAATGTGAGAACTTGATCAACCCTAAAGTAGGCATCCTGCTGGCCCGTGGCAGCTGCTGCTTTGTGCGCGGCCTTGGGCCATCCTTTTCTGCGTCTCCTCAGGATGATTCGACGGGGGAGATTCTGTTCGATGAAGTCTTCCATGCCCTATCCCGCTGCCTCTGCGGCCTGCTGCAGCCCTTCCGCGTACCTGGATCTCTCATCGACTTCCAGCCTGAGATCTATGTGACCATCCAGGCTTACTCCTCCATCATTGGCCTGCAGTCCCACCAGGTACTGCACCCTGACCCCAGGCTCGTCCCCTTCTGCCAGACAGCTGACAGGCCACTGAGCAGCAGCAGTACGCTGTCCGTACTGAAACCCACAGTTCTGCTGGCTGCTGCTTATTTGAAAGTCAGAGTTACACAGGGAGAGAAGGGGCAGGGGAGAGACAGATCCTCCTTCACTCGGTTCTCTTCCCCAAATGGCCATAGCAGGTGGCATTGGGCTAGTTCAAAGCCAGGAACCAGGAACTTCCTCTGAGTCTCCCATGTGGATGCAGGGGCCCAGACGCTTGAGCCATTCTCCTGTACTTTCCCTGACACATTAACAGGGAACTAGATTAGAGGTGGAGGAGCCAGGATTCAAACTGGTGCCCACATGGGATTCTGGCACTGCAGGTGGCAGCTCTACCTGCTGGCCTTGAAACCTGTGTCCCACTCATCTGCTTGAGCCTGTCTCCTGTTGACAAGAACCAGTCCCTGTGATCTTTTTTTTTTAAAACATTTATTTATTTTTATTGCAAAGTCAGAGATATACAGAGAGGAGGAGAGACAGAGAGGAAGATCTTCCATCTGATAATTCACTCTCCAAGTAGCCAAAATGGCTGGAGCAGCCTTGATCCAAAACCAGGAGCCAGGAATTTCCTCCGGGTCTCCCACATGGGTGCAGGAACCCAAGGCTTTGGGTCATCCTTGATTGCTTTCCCAGGCCACATGCAGGGAGCTAGATGGGAAGCAGAGCTGCCGAGATTAGAACCAGCAACCATAATGGGATCCTGGCATGTTCAAGATGAGGACTTTAGCCACTGGACCACCATGCTGGACCCAGTCCCTGTGATCTTAAAGGGCATTCCCCTGGTCATGAGGTCAGTCGGTGCTGATTGAGTTTTTTTAACATTTATTTATTTTTATTGGAAGGTCAGTTTTATGGAGAAAGAGAGACAGAGAGGAAAGCTCGTCCATCTGCTGGTTCACTCCCCAAGTGGCCGCAATGGCTGGAATTGAACCAATCAGGAGCCAGGAACTTCTTCTAGGTCTCCTACGTAGGTACAGGGTCCCCAGGCTTTGGGCCATCTTCTATTGAGTTCCCAGACCACATACAGAAAGCTGGAAGGGAAGTGCAACGGTCAGGATACGAATCAGCACCCATATTAGATCCCAGCGCATGTAAGGCGAGGACTTGAGCCACTAGGATTGCTGCGCTAGGCCCATTCAGTGTTGGTTGAACAGATGCTTTTCTGACTTGTGTCAGTCTCTGGTTTGGACCATTGGACATCTGCTTTCTTTGTTTCCCCTCACCTCCCAGTTCTGTCAGATGCTGTGCTAGGGTGCTGACTCATGGCGGTGCCTCCCAACAAGTAGCCTTTTGGAATACTTTTGTGATCCTAAAATACAACAAAGATGTAGAAGCATGAAGAAGTTAAGAAACAGAGCAGGATCATCTCTGAGGCCCCTTGAGCTGTCGGGCTTGCTGACCACACAGATAATGAGAGGGCTTACCCAACTCCCTGGCAGGCTATCTATCACTAGACACTCCTTTTGGAGAACGGCCAAGTCTGTTACTGGAGTATCTCTCTTTGGCTGAGATAAGCCTTGGCCCAGTTTCCACCTCATCTCCTTTTAACTACCCTCCACTCATTGATAGGAGCATGCCTGAAACTGTCCCCGATGGCTGCTCTGTCACCTTAGCTGTCAGACTGGCTTCGAGAGTCAGGAATGCCAGCAACAACCTCTTAGGAGCTGAGACGCACAGTCACACGACCAGTTCCTGCCTGGGTTCCAGGGCAGGGCCCGCCAGCCCTCTGCCTAACTGTAAAGTGGGCTTTTGTTGTTGTTGTTTTTAAGGTTTATTATTTTATTTTATTTTTAAATTTTGTTTGAAAGGTAGATATACAGAAAGAAGGTAAGACAGAGGGAAAGATCTTCTATCCACTGGTTCACTCCCCAAATGCCTGCTGCTGAGCTGATCCAAAGCCAGGAGCCAGGAGCTTCTTCCAGGTCTCCCACGGGGTGCATGGTCCCAAGGCTTTGGGTCATCTTCTAGTGATTTCCCAGGCCTCAAGCGGGGAGGTGGGATTCGAACAAGTGTCCATATGGGATGCCAGTGCCATGAGGGGAAGCTAAGCCTACTACGCCACAGTGCCAGCTTTCTAAAGTCAGCTTTAAATACTGCTGAGGGGGCTTGGTGGTTCTTGGCTACCTCCCTAGACAGGCCAGGCTTGGTAGACACCAACAGCCATGCAGATGTTAATCATTCCAGGCCGGATTCAGTTGGGCCAATACTGAGGCCTGAGCTAAGCCAGACCCAGGAGGAACCATCAGAGGAAGCAGGCAGCGTGCTTGTCCCGATGAGAGTTTGGTGGGGGGAGACAGATACTGAAGAATGTCACTTCAGCCGAATGTGCTAGGGCAGCTGATAAGTCGTGACTCAGGAACACCACGCTGGTGCAGCTAGCCGGCCTGTGGCCACGACCAGGAAGCCTGATGGGTGAATTGGCATTTGAACCAAACCTTTAAGAAGGAGCTAAGGCTAACCAGAAAGGGGGCATTGGGCTTTGCAGACAGACCGGCAAGTCAAGGTGCAGGGCTGTGGAGGCACCGAGCTGCGAGCCTGTGTTCTCTGTCACAGGAGCTCTGCACTTGTTGCAAATTACTTAAAGTCTCTTTGCTGTGCCTTTTCTTTATCGTGAAGGTAGTAACAAGTACCTGTTGAACAGGACCTTCCTCCAGGTCTCCCACATGGATGTGGTGGCCCAGACACTGGGAACTAGCACATGAAGAGGAGGCTGGATCAGAAGGGGAGCAGCCAGGACTTCAGACCAAGCCAACTACACAGCAAGCATGCAGTGAGCCACAGTGAGGAACCACGCAGAATGCAAGTGGACAGACACAGGTTCCGATCTGTACATGGGGAAGACAGGGAGCGAAGCCTGGACTGTTGCAGCCTGGGCCAGAGGAGGTCTGAACAAGGACAGCGGTTGTGTGGGTCAGCCCCCAGCCAGCCTCCTTGTTTTCCTCTTTAGCTCGCTCAAGGTGTGTTCTGCCCTTTTAAGTAATTCTGTGTCACATTTTTAATACCCATCCATTGAAAGATTTGAACAAGACAACTAAAGAGCTGACGTTGCAGTGCCGCAGGCTAAGCTACACCTGCATTGCTGGCATACATATGGGTTTTAGTTCCAGTGCAGTATCCTGCTGTTGCACCTGGGAAAGCAGTGATGGATGGTCCAAGTGCTTGGGTCGCTACTGCTCCTAGAGGAGATAGGAGACTGAAATGGAGTAGCACACTCCTGGCTTTGGTTTAACCCAGCCCTGGCCACTGCAGCCATCTGGGGAGTAAACCAACAGATGACTCGCTCGCTCTCTCCTTCTTTCTATATACCTGTCTTTCAAATGAGTAAATAAACCTTGAAAAGGAAAAAGACAAAACTCACTCACTCATTTAACACTTCATGGAATTTGCCCTTAGTTCCTTACCATCATTCCTTCATCCAGAGTGAGTGGGTAAGCTTTCAGATCCATTCCTTACTGGTTTTCTGTCCTGCTTTCTGAGTGTATACTATGGGCATTCATCTTCCCTTTAAAAAAATTATTTAAAAGTGTTATGAAAAAAGAGAGGGAAAGAGATGTTCTACCCACTGGCTCACACTCCAGTGGGTGGCAGGTGCCCAAACGCTTGGAACCATCTTTTGCTGCTTTTTCCAGGCAATTAACATGTAGCTGGGTCAGAGGTGAAGAACCAGGATTCAGACTGGTGCCCATATGGCATGCTGGCATTACAGGCAGGCTTATACACTGTTGAACAATGTACTCCCCATGTGAGCCTTTTCCTGGGTTGCTAAGTAAGGGCAGGAAGATGTGTCCATGGGAAGAATGAGAGGATTATGAGTCTTAAAATGAGAAAATTTTCTACTCTCAGGAACTGGCCTCTATGTACTTTAAACTCAAGTGCATGGAAAAGCATGATGATGTGGCAAGGCGTGTTAAGCTGTAGCTGCAGTGCCAGCATCCCAGATAGGCATCTGTTTGAGTCCTGGCTGCTGTGCTTCCATGTCCAGCTCCCTCCTACAGTGCCTGGAGAAGCAACAGAAGTTGGCACAAGTGCTTGGTTCCCTGCACCCTCACAGGAGGCTTTGATAAAACCCCTGGCTTTATCAGCTTTGCAAACTGACCCGCCCAAGCCCTGGCCTTTGCAGTTATTTTGGGGAGTGAACCACTGAATGGGAGATCTTGCTCTAATTCTGCCTTTCAAATAAATACATAAATAAAATCTTAGGAAAAGAAAAAAGAAGAATGAGTTAAAGCAAAATAGGCTTTGCCTGACAGAGGTGGGACAATCTACTGACAACATCCTATAACCCAAGATGGGAGGGGCTGAAGATCTTATGGGGCTCCTATGTGGGGTTTTGAGGAAGCCCAATGTGGAGCCCTGTAAGCCTAAGTAAATCAGGACCCAAGATCAAGATGATACAGGACTGAGACCCCTGAGTGTGTCAGTGCAGTGTGCCTGGGTGAAGATGGTCTGTCTGCTGAGGGGCCGTGGGTCAGGAGCAGCCTAGAGGAGCTGTGGAGAATCAGCACAGATGTCAGAGGGCCAGCCTGCCCTGACCATCCCATCCCACTCCTTTCCTTTCCCATGTCTCACAGGTGCTGGTGCAGGGCTGCCTGTTGGACCCTTCCCAGCGGGAGGTGTTCCTGCAGCAGGTGTATGAGCAGCTGTGCCTCTTCGAGGATAAGGTGGCCACCATGCTACAGCAGCAGTATGACCCCCAGAGCCAGGTACGTGGGAGCCAAAATCAGGGGCCTTGTGAAGCTAAGGACGGAGAGTAGAGAAGCAGCAGCCAGATGGGCATGTGGGAGAGGGCAGAAAGGGGCCACGAGCCAGGAGCACAGTGAACTCAGGCCCAGCAGGCTCCCTGCCCAAAAGGGGCACTCTGGTTCCATCTCTGTGCCCTGATTGGTCAAGAGAAAAATGTGCATGCCCAGTCTGAGCTCATCTTCCCCTGGTGGATCTGAGAAGGTGGTCTTGGCTGGCCTTGAACTTTGGGTAGTTTTCCGTACAGTCACGGGTAAAGCCACTTGGCTTTGCTAGATTTCCATGTTTCATTGTTATAAAGATCCTGGAAGTAGCCAAATGCGTGCCAGCTCTGTGTGCTGGAGAGCCATAATGCTGCTTTGTCTGATGTTCAGAGAATTTCAGAACAATGGTAGGAAATAGAAAGGGATTGGCAAAAACTGGGAAGCCCTGCCCCTGGCACCAGGCTCCCTGTCAGCTTCAGCATCTGTGTACCTGCACAGGAGGGAATGTAGTCAGGACTCAGCTGCCTGGTTGCTATCCAGCCTGCAGGGACTGGGTCCTAAACTCCCAGCTTTGCTATTGGGGGCTGGGGAGCAGCAACACCCTCGGTCTCATTCTTTTTTTTTTTTTTTTCTGGAACTTGGGGGCCAGGCGGAAGACCGATCCCCAGACTCGGGGGAACCCCTGGGTCGGAAGGTGGGAGTCTCCATGGTGACCGCTGATCTTGGCCTGGTCAGTATGATTCGTCAGGGCATTTTGGCACTGCAGCTGCTGCCCTCAAACTCCAGTGCAGGTCAGTAGAAGGAACGCTCTTGGGATTGAGGAAGTGGGGTCTCTGGCAGGGTGGAGGGCTCAGCAGAGGGAGGGACCCCAGGGACAAGGATCTGTTTCTTTGCAGAATGTCAGTGTGCATTAGCACTTGAGCATCCCCACCTCACCACCTTGACAGCCCCTGGGACCTGGTAGGAGGTAGTAGAGCACTGAGTACAATACTCAGCCTTCCCAGAGAAGGGAAGGTGCTTGGGGTCTATAGACTTCACCTTACAGGGACAGACACTGAGGTCCTTGGGGTGCTGGCAGGAGGCTCTCTCCTAGGACTGTGGTCCACCCAGGATCTCTGAATCTGAGAGTCTGGTGTCCTGTGCCAGGTATCATTGTCATCACGGACGGGGTGACCAGTGTCCCGGATGTCGCCGTCTGTGAGACGCTGCTGAACCAGCTGCGCAGTGGCACTGTGGCTTGCTCCTTTGTGCAGGTGAGGACTTCCTAAAGAGGCGAGGAGCGAAGTGAGGTATCTCACGGAATCAGGCACAGCCAGTTACTGCGTCACAGGCCATGATTTTCTGGGGGAGGCCAATGACGTAGTTGCCCTGCGTGTCATGTCTAGGGCAGGATAGGTGGTAGTGATGGCAGAGGAACTAGTTTCTGTCCTCTTTCTTTAGATATTGGGAGGCAGCATGTGGCAGTAAAAAAGGATGCAGAATTTAGAATCCAAGTAAGTCCCAATCCCATCTGCCCCCATTAGGGTTTTACTTGCAAAGGTCAGAAAACTCAGCTTAATGTAACCTCAGTTGGGGAAGCTATATATTCCAGAAACAGTAGCTAATTTGGATTAATGGACTGTGAGGTAGGAGGCAGAGAGCTGTGGAAACAAGGCTGGAGGGGTAGGCACAGTCAGGAGCATGAAGAGCCAGCCAGGTCTACCGTGTGAAGGAGCGAGAGCACCATCCCATGGGTGATGCAGGTACTTGTACCTGAAAGGAATGTCCGTGAATGGGTTGATATCTTACAAGGTCACTCCTGCAGGGTGAAGTGCAGTACTGGGGTGGGTCATGTGACAGGTTCCAGGCTTGCCATCTGGTCAAAATATTGAGAAAGCCCAGAAGTGGAGTCAACATGGCTGCAGCTGATGTTTAGCAGGATAGAGAGGGTGGCTGGAGGAGAAGGAGGGTTAAGGATGTCTCCAGGGTTCTGACTATAGTGATGACTCAGCAGTGGGCAGAGCCAACAGGAAGAGAGGCAGCTGGGGTGAGGATAGTGTAATGAATCCGGATTTGTGTAAGCTGCATCTGAGGGCCCTGCAGTTGAGCCTAGTATAGCAGTTAAGAATATCACCAGTGGATCAAAGCCTGGCCTGTCTGAAACCTGCACATGCATACTCACTCACACACACAAACGCACAGTTAGTTCTGTGACACTGGGTACATATCATCCCCAGGTTGGATTCCTTTGTAAATGGTGCTTGTGATACTTCCCACCTCCCTGGGTGAGCGAATACATTGAAGGTACTTAGCGTAGTACATAGTTACTTCTTAAAAGGATGCAGCTATTCACAGCAGTCAACAGCTGCATAGCCAGGAGACATCCCTAGTAGAAAGAGGCTGAGGACATGCCAGGCTGCAGGAGAGAACTTTAGAGAGGGTGTCCCAGAAGAACTTTGGGAAATGCCAGTGTTTTACGAAGAGGGCTCAGCATGGAATAAAGAGAAATGGACAAGAGTCGGGAGATTGGGGTTGGCAATGTGATGCAGTAGGTTGAGTCACCACTTGGGTTCTTGGCATCCCATATCAGAATGCCATTTCAAGTTCTAGCTGCTCCATTTCCAGTCCAGTTTCCTGCTGTTGTGCCTGGGAAGGCAGCAGCAGGCAGCCCAACTACCACTCTCACAGGACTCTCAGTCTTCTGGGTTCAGCCACTGGGGCCATTTGGGAAATGAACCAGTGGCTGGAAGACCTCTGTCTCTTCCCTCTTTCCCTGTCACTCTGCCTTTCAAATAAATACATACCTCTCTTAAAAGAGGGGTGAGGTATAGATTATGTTGTCGGAGAAGTCAGCATTTTTAAAAGAGAAGAGTAATTAACCTTGAGAAATTCATAAAGGAGATCAAGTGAGGTGAGGAATGACAAGTGCCCTCTGGACTCATTGACTCAGGGGTCAAGGACTCTGAAGAGGTGGGGAGGGAAATGATTGCACTGGAGTGCAGAGTGGATGGGAGGAAAGGAAGAGGGGAAAAGTGTTGATACAAGGAAAGTGTTGGTTGTTGAAATCAAGCGGGAAGAGAATGGTAGTCAGAGGGGAGTCCAGGGCAACAGGAGGGATGTTTGTTCTGTTTCGTTTTGTTTTAAGCTGGAGATGAACAGTTTGACAATATGTGGAGGAAAGGGGAACCTGGTAGAGGAAGGTCCCTAAGTTGACAGGAGAGTTCCAGAAACAGGTGGAGGAGGGGCCTCTGGGAGCAGGCAGTGTCCTCCCTATGAGAGTGGAAGGTAGAAGTGAAGGTGTAACTAGGTGTTTGCCAAGGGCCTCTGGTTTTTCTCGGAGGAAACAGTGTGCTGCAAGGACCGAAGGCCAGAGCTTAAGATAGGGCCAGTCCTGAAGGACTCACTCACGGGAGGGTTATGTTTGGATGCAGTGGCAGCCTGCACAGCTGTCCAGGCTGGCATTCCCCATGAGGTCAAAGAACAGCAGGATGGGAAGAAAGGAACGGGACACCACTGTGGGAGATGCCCAGCAGTGTGGAATGTGACAGCGGTGTGATGATGCCATGTGGGAAATTGCAGAAATGAGTGTTCCAGGTGAAGCCAAGGGCCTCCGCGTGTAGGCAGCATGCAGACAGATAAAACGGAGATGAGATGGGGAACTGGGAGACCAGAGAGTAGAAGGAATTGGCCAAAGCAGGTTTACAAAGACCAGCTAGTGCCTGTGGGAACGTGAGGGCCATCACTGTGCTGTCCTGCTCAGCTCAGCATGAAGGAAACCACAGGCATCATGAAAGCAGCCACAGTCAAACACTGTCAAGCACATTTGACTGTGTTCCAGTAAAACTTTATTTGTGAAAGCACGGGATGGGCCAGATTTGGTCCACAGGTTATTTGTCATTTGCTAACTTCTGGTCTGTAGCCCTGGGCCTTGACATCCCCAAAAGCTTGTTTAAAATGCAGAATCCAAGGCCACAGCCTGTACACTCCTGAAGTTTGAGAAATGCTCTTTCTGGAGCCACACTGAACTCTCTGGGAATGACAGCATTCCCAAGGATGAAGCCAACTGCCATGATCTCTAGTGAAGTGGGACGAGGCATTTGATGCTGAGGTTGGGCAGAGGATGGTGCCTAATGGCATGGTGCAGACCTGGGGTCTGTCTGCTACCCACTCTGAATGGCCAATGGGAGCCGCATCCAGCCCAGTATCTTCCTTCCCTGCTGTTCTTTGATCTCCCATGCCCCTGCTGGAGCCACTTTCTCACCTTCTCCAGGTTGGCGGAGTTTATTCTTATGACTGTAGTTTCGGCCACGTGCCCAACGTAGAACTGATGAAGTTCATCGCCATGGCAACGTTTGGCTCCTACCTGTCTACGTGCCCCGAGCCTGAGCCAGGCAGCCTGGGTCTGACCGTGTACCACCGGGCATTCCTCCTCTATTCCTTCCTGCGCAGTGGAGAAGCACTGAACCCTGAATATTACTGCGGTGAGAGGCTGGGACACACAAGGGGCAGGAGAAATAGTACACGTGCCAAGTTTGGGTCCTTGTGGGCCTGGGAGTGCATTGGGGACAGGCTCTGTCCTCTGACCCATCTCTTGGTGGTTTCAGCGAGGCCTTTTCCCCATCCTGCCTGCTCTCCAGGCTCTCAGCACCGCCTGTTTAATGAGCACCTGGTCTCTGCAAGCAGCAATCCTGCATTAGCCCTGCGCCGGAAGAAGCACACTGAGAAGGAGGTGCCCGCTGACCTGGTCAGCACTGTGTCCGTACGGCTCCGAGAGGGCTACAGCGTCCGAGAGGTGACACTGGCCAAAGGTGAGGGTGCCTCACCCCACAGCAATCCCACACATGTCAGAGAATTTGTGTGTGAGAGGACCTGCTGAAACAGAGCGGGGCTGGGGCATGTATGTGTCACACATGGAAGGATATTACAGTGAAAGGCCTGCCTGCTGTTGGAGACACATGGGTTTTGAACTGCCTTCAGGGCTTTGTTCTCCAGGCCCAAAGTAAATCAGCTGAGGGTAGCATGGTGTCCTGAACTTGGCTTTGTTTGCAAATTACAGCTGCAAACTTGCCAGGCTCTGGGCCTGACCCCTGTTGCCTTGTGCTTGGAGTCTCTGGCCAGGCTTCAGTTCCCCAAGGCATGTGGGGACGTGGTCTCACATAGGACTCAGACCCAGGCCTGGAGTCCTACGGCTTCTTCCCTACAGGGGGCTCCCAGCTGGAGGTGAAGCTGGTGCTGCTGTGGAAACACAACATGCGCATCGAGTATGTGGCCATGGCACCCTGGCCCCTGGAGCCCGAGGGTCCTCGAGGAACACGGGTGGAAGTGACCATGGAAGGTGGCTATGACATTCTGCATGACGTTTCCTGTGCACTGAGGCAGCCCATTCGCTCACTCTATCGGACCCATGTGATTCGCCGTTTCTGGAACACCCTGCAAAGGCACGTGAGGTCCCCGCCGGGAGTGATGCTCACCTGCCGTATGGCAGGATGAACTTGAGTACCAACAGCACTGGGGAGACACCCAGAGCAGTGGGCCATGTCCAGGGCCCCTTGTCGCCCTGCATTGCCTATCTTCTGCACCTAGCCCTGGCAGATGTGACTCAGGCCTCACCCTCGTTCTGTAGCATTAACCAGACGGACCAGATGCTAGCCCACCTGCAGTCCTTCTCCTCCGTGCCAGAGCACTTCACGCTTCCCGACAGCACCAAGAGTGGAGTACCACTCTTCTACATCCCTCCTGGCTCCACCACCCCGGTGAGTGGCTTTCCTGTCCAGGTGTCACACTCCGTGCCTGCCTGGGGTTGGATTGGCACAGCCTGGAGCCCAGAGCCATCTTTTGTTCCCTTCTAATCTTGAGTGTGAGGCACCCAGACCAGAAGCTTAAACTTGAGCTGCGGGAGAAGCCTTTCTGTCTCCTGCTGAGGCCCCAAGGAGAGGGATATGTAAAGAGGCTGACTCGGCAGACCACAGGGACGGAGGTGCCGTCTGGCAGCATGGCTGGGGTGGCTGTGTCCCAGCAAACCATGAGTCCCCCCATCTCTGGGAAGCACACTCTGGTCTCCTCTTACCACCTGCCCCTGTGGCTACTCCAGCTTGGCCACTCTGCATTGTGCTCCTTCACACCCTATCCATGGCTGTCAGCCTTGCCATGGTTAGTAGGCAGTTGCAGCTAGCATGAACCAGATGTATCCTGAGCTCCTGCCATCAGGCAGTGGCCACCTCTGAAGCCACTGGCATAAACTGGGCAGATTCTTTTCCTGCTGAACTGAGTTTTCAGTCATCCTGATCTGGCGTTCAGACTGGACACGGGTTGGGTCTTCCCAGCCTGGGCTGTGTAGCCTTTAAGCCTAACCCACCGCCGACTCTGACTGCCTGAGCCAAGCCTGCCCAGGCTCTGCTGGCTGTCTGAGACTGCACCCTGGTTCTCCCTGAGCACTCCTAAAGCACTGTCCCTCTGTCCCCCAGGTGCTCTCCCTACAGCACAGTGGTTCCGACTCATCCCATGCCCAGTTTGCAGCCTACTGGAAGCCAGTGCTGTCCATGGATGCCAACTCATGGCAGCGCTGGCTACACATGCATCGCCTGGTGCTAATCCTAGAGCATGACACGTAGGTACCCCCCATAGGGCTGCAGCCACAGTGGAGGAGAGGATCAGGGCCAGGTTGGGGGGTAATGGGCAGGAGGGCAGCAGATGACCAAGGAAAGACCAAGTTCCTCTCCTAGTCCTCGTGCTCCTCAGCCACCTTAACCACAAGCAGAGCCCGGAAGAGAGGCAGTGGTCTCTTCTTTAGCCCCAAGTTTGGGGCTGGGGGGGTTAACTTCAGTGCCCACCCTCCACCTAGACCCATCCCCAAGCACTTGCACACGCCGGGCAGCAATGGACGCTACAGCACCATCCAGTGCAGGATCTCCCACTCCTCGCTCACCTCTCTGCTCCGAGATTGGAGCAGCTTTGTGCTGGTTGAGGGCTACTCGTACGTCAAGCTGCTCTCCAGGTGGGCAAAGTGATATTCCCTCACTCCCCACTCTGCCTCATCCCATGTCTCTCCCTCCAGTCCTAGCCCTTGCTGCTACTTCCTCCTCCTCTTGCTCCCAACCTAGGACTGCTCACTCTCCCCCCATTTCTCCCCAGTGCCCCAGACCAGCCCCCATCCTCCTTCTACATGGTCCGCATCATTTCCAAGGCCCCCTGCATGGTTCTTCGCCTGGGTTTTCCCATTGGCACGCCAGCACAGGCCCGGCATAAGGTGAGCTGGGCCCAGACTGACTCCCAGACACCCCTGGGATGCAGGCTAGCTCCCTCTTCCCAAACCCCACAGGCCCACAGTGGCAAGGCCCTGCCTACCCTCCAGCCCCCTAACCAGAGCAAGCAAAACTCGGAGCAGAAGGACCCTTCCCCTAGTTGGAAGATCTGACTGCATTTTCCCCCAGATTGTGTCAGGCTTACGGGAAGAGATCCTACGCTTACGTTTCCCCCACCGGGTGCAAAGCAAGGAGCCGACACCAAAGGTGAAACGGAAAGGGCTAGGGGGCATCAGTGGGGGCAGCTCGCCCTCCAAGTCGCCGCCCATGCTGGGGCCACAGCAGGCCCTGTCCGACCGGCCCTGTCTTGTGGTCCTGCATAAGCCTCTGGACAAACTTCTCATCAGGTGGGTGTAGAGGGTAGGGAGGGCCCAGAAACACATGGGAGTTGGTGGCTTAGTTAGGCCCAAGTGATCACCTGTGGAGTCACTCCTCTTCCTCAGGTATGAGAAGCTACCCCTGGACTACCGGGCGCCCTTCTTGCTGACACTGGAGCCACCAGGGCCATTGCCCCTGGTGTCAGGCCGCTCAGCCTCCTCTAGTCTGGCATCACTGTCCCGTTACCTCTACCATCAGCGCTGGCTCTGGAGTGTTCCATCGGGTCTGGCCCCTGCCCTGCCACTCAGCGCTATCGCCCAGCTCCTGTCCATCCTCACTGAGTACGTTACCCAGGGCTGCTGAGGCACCAGGCAGGGGAGAGCAAGTGTGGACTGGGTTTGGACCCTGGTGGGAAGCCAAAACCAGAAGTTTCCCTCTGTACACCCCAGTGTCCCGTACGGAACAGCTCGTGCTACTGCCCTCACCCTCTGCCATCTCCTGTTTGTTTTGGCCTCTGGGCCTCAGTGCGCTGTTAGGCCCTGAGGAAGCACGGGTTAGAGTGAGTTCCCTGGCAGGCATAGCTGCCAGAGAATGGGTGTGCAGGGAGTGGGGGGGCTGTGCTAAATGTGACCTCTTCTCTTACCTTGTCCTGGCTGCGCCCCGCCTCAACTGGACCTCAGAGTCCGCCTCTCTGAAGGATTCCATTTTGCCTGCAGCGGGGAAGGAATTATCAACATGGTGCTAGAGCTTCCAATTCAGGTGTGTGCCTCATGGGACCCTTCCGAGATCCTTTAAAACCCCGGGGACACAGGCCCAGGAACTGGGTGGCAAGCTCTGGCAGAGCTATCAGGGACCACATGGCCAGAGTGCTTGCAGCATTGCTCACGCTGTGAAAAAGGCACTGGAGTCCTGAGGGCCTGAGCTGGCCCGGGCCAGATCTCCACACCACTGGCTGGTTCCTACCCACGCTTTGCCTCCACCCACAGAACGAACCCCCCGGACAGGCTGCGGCTAAGGAGAAGCACACGTGCGTGGTCCAGTATGTCCTCTTTCCGCCACATTCCACATCCACCAAGGACAGGTGAGCCCAGCCTCTGAGAGCCAGCTCGGCAGCTCCCTCTCCTCCCCACCACCTGCTAAAGGTGTGCCCCAGCCCGCCAAGGCACCTGTGCATGCTGGGTCAGTGCCCACCCCCTCCCATCCTCCACACGGCTGCTCTGAGCCTGGGCCTGGACTCTGCGCTTCCCCAGGTTCAGAGGTGCACCCCTCCCCATCCTTTAGCTTCTCCACAGATGATGACAATGATGTGGAGGTGGAAGCCCTGGAGGGAGACTCAGAGCTCAACCTGGTCACCGAGGTGTGGGTGGAGCCACAACATGGGCGCGTGGGGCCTGGCCCTGAAAGCTGGAGGCACCTGCAGGACCTGATGTACTCTGAGATCCCCCAAGCTGTGAGTGACCATCCTGGTGCGCCCTCGCCTTTGCAGTTGTGCATCTGGTGGGCTCCCTGGCCCTCTAGTCCCCTGTCCAGAACATTCTGAGTATCCTCTGGGAGAACTAGAGCCCTGTCTGTTGGCTCCTAGGAAGGCTTACCTCCCAGCCTCTGGTCTTCCTCTTCTAGCTCCACCCGCGGGATGCTGCTTGCATCAGCTCCATGCTGAGTTTTGAATACCTGATCCAGCTGTGCCAGAGCAAGAAATGGGTTCCTTTGCCCCCAGAGCCAAGGGTCTCTGATGGTCAGTGGGGAAGGTAGCCTACTGGGTGGAGCTGGGGAGTGGGTGGGGAGAAGGCAGCCATAGATAAAATAAGCTGGGTCTCTAGGTGTCCTGAAACCTTCCCCTTCCCCTGCAGTGTTGACTCAGGGAGCAGGCACCTGCGTCCATGAGATTCCTTTTCATTTTGACCTGATGGGCTTGCTGCCACAGTGCCAGCAGATCCAGATGTCCTTCCTGCTGCTTTTCAGAGGTGGGTGAACTTGGTACCTGCCCTCCACCCCCTGTCCAAGGACTGTGAGCCTGGGAATGTCAGGGGACAGAGCAGAAGGGTGAGCAGTGGGGCAGGAGCCAGCAGGGCAGTAGGAGGGCTGTGCCAGCCAGGGTGGGTCTGGGGGCGCTTGGCAGCAGAAAGCCCTCGGTACTGAGCAGAGTGTATGTCGGCCAGAGCCAGAGGGTGTCTCTCTCGCCGAGGGGCCCTGTCCTGCCAACGACATGGTGCTGTGCCTGCTGCACAGTTGCCTGGAGCAGGAGCTGAGCGACCGGGAGATCCCGCTGAGCCTCTTGGACCAGGCTGCTTTCCTGAATGAGGTGCTGCGGCGGACCAGCCGTGGGCCAGGTGAGCTGCCCACGTTTTTCCCCAATCCCAGACACTGGCCCAGCCTTCCTCTTACCTGGAGCTCTGCTCCACCCTGCTTTTCCTTTAGCTCAAAGTCCTGTCTGTCTACTGGTCTTGCTGCCTTCCTCCATCTCTGTCCCCATTGTAGGTGCAGAGGGACCACCAGCTGGAGACCATGGAATTCCAAAGGACCAAGCTGTGGGCAGCACCCAGGCCTGTGGAGACTCGGCCCCTCCCACTCTGGTCAGCATCAATGTGTCCACTGAGCCCTTGTTGAACCTCCTTCCATCAGTGCTTACTCAGGCCCTGCATTCTGGCTTTTTGTCACCCTTTGTTGAGTGTCTCCTGCTGGTGACAAATGCTATCTGTTATCTTTGTGCTGGGTCTCTCAAGCTATACCAAAGATGCTCAGTGCAGGGTGGAGGAGGGGCTTGGACAGTACCTTTGAGATGGCTCTAATTTCTGATTTCTGTCTCACAGAGTGTGGGTGTCCCCCCTGATACCCTTAGGCCTCTCGCCTCTGCGCAGCCTCCCCAGTGGCGCTGCTATGCAAGGCTCGTGACCCCCCAGCATGTGTTTTTGACCTTTCTCCCAGCCACCTTCTCAGGTACTGACTGCTGGCAGTCCCTACCAGGCCTCTCCCATACCAACACCAGCCCACAGGACAGTTCCAACTCTTGTCTCTCTTCTCTTCAGATGTCCAGCATTTGGCTGCCTATGGCCTGGAGGGTCCCTCCCAAGAGGAGATGAAACCTAAGCTTGGGGACTGGAATGGGGCCTCCAGCCCGAAAGATCTGGGAGGCAGTGGAGCCAAAGCTACAAAGCCCCAGGTCCCCATTCTTAGCGTAACCCTCGCCAGTGGTGGTAAGACGGCTGGCACTTATGTCACATTAGCTGGAGTGGGACTGGAGCCCAACGGCCTGCCGACCGTGTGGCACCTTCCCCCTCCCAGACAGCACTCAGGATTCAGGAGAACCAAACCCATCCTTGCGTCAGGACTCACAGGCTTGCCCTGGGCATCAGGCTTCCCAGGTGGAAGGTGCCGACGGGCCCCGCACCCGCTGTCCTGTCTACATCTACAACTGCTCGCTGGAAGCATTAAGGGAGCGAATGGTCGGGCTGCAGCCCCCTCCTGCTCCACGAGATCTCGTCTTCCGGTAAGCGCCCTCTGTGTTGACTCACTTCCACCCCTGGCCGGCTCCCAAGCACTCATGAGTGTGGGCTGACGGACAGAAACGCAGCTCTGTGACTGTGCCCTTCCAGCTCCTTGGGTGGCCCCTGTCAGTCGGCTGGACTGGCCACACTGTTTGACAGGAGTCTAGGTGCTTGCTTGGAGTAAGGGTGGCTGGTGAGACTGAGTGGTCACCTAGGGAGTCATCCGAGCTCTGTGCGTCTGTGCCATTCCCAGAACTCAGTTCCTGGACCACCCGTCCCTGTCCTCTGCCTGGATGGAGCCCAGGAACAAGGAGGCAGCCACACACTGTGCCTTGCTTCAGGAACACGCACAGCGATGCTACGTCCGTGGTAAGCAGGAGAGCATGTGAGCGGGCCTGGGGACTAGAGGCGCTGTTCCGCAGCCCGATCCCCGCAGCTCCTGCTGTTTCCACCAGGACTGTTCCGGAGCCTGCAGCAAGCACAGAGCGTGACCTCTCAGGATTTGCTGACAGCAGTAGACGCCTGTGAGGAGCTCCTCCAAGAAGTGGACATCACACCTTTCCTGCTAGCTCTGTGTGGCCACACTTGGGGTCTGCCTCACGCCCCACCAAGCCCGGCTCCTCTCAGCCCGGGGCCCTTCAGCAGCAGCATCGAGGAGGGCCCCGAGCCTCGGGAACGAGCTATGCTGGCCTCTGAGTCCAGGTGAGGATTGTCCTGGCATGGCGAACAAGGTTGCACAGACCAAGTCCCTGTAAAGGAAGGCCTTGTAGTCCCAGGGAGTAGCTGTGCATGGGGGAGCAGCAGTGTCAGCTTGCCGGGTCCCTGCCTGGCATGGAGCAAGGAGCTGGGTCAGCTGGAAGCTTGTCTTAAACATGTTTTTATAACAGTCATGGTCTCCCCTGCTGATCTGAGGGTCACAGAGGTCCACACTGTGAGTTCCTGTCACTGCCAGGGCTGCAGGGCACCTGAGACTGCTGCTGAAAGGAGTGATGGAGAAAGGCCAGCAGGCAGACTGCTCAGCCTAGAACATGGTGTGATAAGGAGCAGCAGGAAGAAGCTGGGGATTCGCGAGTCAGAACCCCAACCTGGATCCCTCTGCATTTATGGCCTCCCCACCTCAACATTGCCAGATGTTGCTTCTCCGCCTGTCTTCTTCACTTATGGTGGACAGTGTCACTTTCCTGCCAGTGATCCAAGTCAGCACTGAAAACTGTCCTTTCTGTGATTCACAGAGTAGTCAGGCTGTCAGGAAGTGGGGTGGGGATTTGGGCCTGAGTGGATGCCCGGGGTGCTTGGTACCCTTCCTGTAGAAGAAACGGATGTGTGCTGCTCCCCAGGTAGGACCCAAGCTCCCCCAGCTCTTAACACTTCCGAACCCTTCCCCCCACCCACTCCCACCTGATCCCACAGCATAGAGACTGAGGACCTAAGTGAGCCCGAGTTTCAGGGTGCCCGTGTCCCTGGCAACACAGACCCTGGCCCAGAGATCTCCCTGACGGACATCTGCCATCTTGGAGGACAGGCACACGATGCCCTGCATGGCCTCATCCAGGTGGACACTTGGGAGAGGGTGGAGGAGGGACGGAGGCCTGGCTGCAGGGTGAGGAGGCTACGCTACTGATGACTGGCTGGCAATGGGTCGCCTCCTCTTAAACCCCTGACAGGAGAAATTCCTGGAGATCAGCCGCCTCCATTTCCGCACCGTGCCTTCCAATCCCCACTACTTCTTCTATTGTCCTTCGAGCAACAGGCGAGAAGTGAGTGGCATTTTTCCTTCCCTCCCCAGTGCCCCCATCCTCATGCCCTAGAAGCCCCACCCAACCTGCCTAGACCCTCTCTCCCCATTACACCACAACACTGGCTCTCGCCCAGGTCCTCTTAGGCCCTGGTTCCCCAAGGCCAGGAGGTGTCTTTACCATGCCTTGAGTCTATCTGTTTCTCTTCATTTATCCAGGATGAGGGTCCCCGGGATGCCATTGACCGAAAAGTCAGTGACCTGGAGTTTTCAGAGGCTGAGCTTGCAGGCGAAGAAGCGGGTATGTGGGCAAGCGGGCTGTGGTAGAAGAGGCTGCCTCAAGTCTCTGTCGTTGACCACGTGACCTGCACCACCAGGAGACACGTCTGCCTGCTGTGTGGTCACTGAGAGCGACCCAGAGCTGGAGGTGGAATATCGTGAGAGTCGGGAGCCAGAGCTGGGGCCTGCTGGGCTGGATTCCGCCTCACTGTCAGACGCCGACACAGTGAACCCTGATGAAGACTCCTTCAGTATCCTGGGGGGCGACTCGCCCACTGGCCCTGACAGTCTCGTGCATGACCTGCCTCCCCTCTTCCTGCACCTCACCTGTTCCGTGCGGCTGCGTGGGCAGCACAGCTCAGTACCTGTGTGCAGCCTGCCCACCTGCCTGGGTGAGTGTGGAGGAAGCCCAGGGAAGGCCTGTTTGCCTGTCCAGGAGTAGAGAGAGCCTGACTGAGTAGGCTCATACATCGCTCAGAATTGCAATCTGCTTGGCCTAGGGGTCCAACCAGCCCCCACTTTCTTCTTGTCTCAGGCCAGGTGCTTTCCTGTCTGGAGGGCCCCCCGATTGGAGGCCGAGTTCTCCTGAGGGACCTCAGTGTCACTCTGGATGTCTTTGTGCTGACCTTGCCCTTGGAAGTGGAGCTGCCCCCAGCCTCAGATCCTCAGCATCACCGGTGTGGCAGCATGTTTGGGAAAGGGAGCGGGGAAGGATCTGGGGCCTTGTCGAATTAAGGGGACCATGAAAGCAGTCTGGGACACTTGGAAACTAAGGAGGCTTTACTGAGTCCAAGCAGGGAGTAAGGCCCTGGGAAGATGATAGCTCCTGACCTTCGGCTGTGACCCCACCCCATTCAGGTCAACATCTGAGAGCAGTGCTTCATTCCCACGGTCCCCTGGGCAGCCATCCTCACTAAGGTCAGATGATGGCCTGGGTCCTCCCCTGCCACCTCCAGAGGAAGAGAGGTATGTCCTTCTTTCCCTCTCAGAGCCCCTGACATCTGTCATTTTCACTTTCTGGGAACAGCGTCTCATCCTTTCCTCCACCCAGGCACCCGGGACTGTCCAGTTTGGCCACACCCCACAGGCTGGCTGTTGAGACCACCATGAGTGAGGTGAGAGCCTCCCCTCACCCAGCTTGAGTGCCAGTCCCTGGCCTTCCCACCAGCCGGATGGAATCCTGGGATTGGAGCATGCCTGCTGACAGGCAGTGCCCTCCAGTGGATCCTAGGCAGTGAGCGAGGGAGGAGCCCTTAGCCACCTCCTGGGGTGCCCTCTGGTCGCAGATCCGCTGGCTGTTGGAAGATGAGATAGTGGGGGCACTCCGAAGAGGGGGCATCCCCCAGAGCGCTGCTCTGCACCGCACAGCTGCCCACATCCACAGCTCTCCTGGGCGCTCTACCTGCCTTCGTCAAACTCTGCCGCTGAGTTTTGTCTTTGGGCCCGAGCGTTCTCTCACACAGTTCAAGGAGGTGAGCTGCCCTCAGGACACCCCGGAACCCATGCCACCCTGGGTGCCAAGTGCAAACCCAGAAGGCCCCTCGCTTAGATGTTGCCTGTATTACTTATCCCTCCAGACATCCTTGCCTCATGCCTGGCAGCCCAGCTGGATGGAAGAATACCCAGCTTGCCAGCTGGTCCCTGGGTCTGGCCTCGGCCAGTTACTGAGTGGGTGGTTGCAGTCACGCTGGCGGGTGGTTGCAGGTGTCCAGACGGGAAGGGTAAGGCGGCATATCTGGGAGATTTGCTCCTACTTCACCCATGTCTTTGGCTCCTGTTCCCTAGGAATTCCGTCGCCTCCAGCTCCCAAGCCATGTTCTCCTAGAAGACCCTGACAGTGGCTTCTTCTTTGTGGCAACTGGTCAGCAGCCAGGTGGGTCCCCTGGGGAGCCCCCTTCAGCGGCTTGGGCCTGGCACAGCCATGAGGACAGAGCCGAAGGTATCGAAGGAGAGGTGAGTCTCACCTGGGAGCGGAGCCAAGTGGGTGTGGGAGGCTGGGCCTTGGTCCTGACTCCCTGCTTCTCAGGCCCTGCCAGCCAGCCCCCACATTCCTGGCTCCCCAGAGGATCCTGAGGGCACTCCCGTCAGGAGCCCACCTCAGGGAGGTAAGAGAAGGGCCAGGCAGCCTCTAGGGGTCTAGAGCCTCTTATGTTTCTGGTTCTGCTTCCATATTTTAAAGGGAAGCTCTAGGTAGGATTGAAAGATGCTCTAAGCACTTCCATTTTCTATGCAGGAAGTCACCCTGAGCCCAGCCGAGGCCTAAGCCTCATGTCCAGCCAGGGCAGTGTGGACTCAGACCACCTGGGTAAGCTTGGGAAAGGGCTAGTGGCAGCGGGCTGAGGACAGGTCTGGGCAGGGGGCATTGGACTGTCAAGTCCAGCACCCTTGGAGGTTCAGATGAGTCAGGGCTGGCCAAGGCTGGGGGTGAACTGGAGCACGTTTGGCACAGGTTATGATGGTGGCAGCAGCGGCTCTGACAGCGAGAGCCCGCATGAGCCTCTTGGTGAGAAGGCCCCCTTCCCGCTGCGGACTGCCCTGGGACCGGCTCCTCCACAGCCTTCACTCTTAGGCCTCCCTGGGCCCTGCCTGCCTGACTTCTGGCTCCTCGTGCGGGTCCTGCAGGACCGGGTGGACGTGTATGCACATGCACGGTGGGTATAGAAACCAAGGCCTGTAGCCCAGCACTACTGTGAGCCCCTGTTCCCTACTGCCCCCACATCTTTCCCCAGTGATGCCCAGGAATGTCTGCCTGGGGCTGTGACAAGAATCCTGATCACCTTCCCCCTTCCACCTTGCACTGTCCACTTCCTCTCTCCCGTGTCCCCCTCCCACCTCCTACCTCCCACCTCCCCCTTCCCCGTAGGGCAGACTGTGGGACTCTGAGCTTTCTTACCAGAGTGGAAACGCTGGTGGACATTTTGGCTTCTAGTTGAGCATTAAGAATGTGACTGATTCAGAGAGGTTTTAGGATGGCCATATAAAATAAAGAGTAATAGCTAGTGTGTGACAAGTTCACCTGTTGCACGTGGGTGGGCTCCTGGAGTCCGGGGAACAGTTCTGCAAGGTGTCCTCCTGACCCTCGGGCACAGCACAGGTGTCGCAGGAGGAGCAGAGCCAGGATGCACTCGTGGGCATCAGATTAAACACTGCTCTCATCTCCAGGGCATAGTTGAAGGACAGGACAGCCATTGTTCTATGACAAGGAAGATTTGAGAATTAAGAGGAGTCCGCTGTATGGCCGAAGCCTCTGTGTAGGGAGCCAGCTTCCAGAAATGCTCCTTCAAGAGTCCCTCCTCCCCACCTCCCACCAGCCTGATGTCCTTCTGTCCAGGCGCACTTGCGTCTCCACCCTGGCTTTGTGACCTCTCCTACCATGACACTTCCAGCCCCTCCTCACTGCACTGCTGTGTCTCAGGTCCACCTTTCCTCCCCAGGAGCCTGAATCGGGAGGACGGGGGCTCGGGCGCTGAGTGTTGCCACCTGCAGCAGCTCCTGGTGAGGCGTGTCGGGGAGATCTGCAGGGAGGTCAACCAGGTAAGGGGCTGCGAGACCAAGATTGAGTGAGCCCTGAGACCCAAAGCAGATGAGGAGGGAGCTTCTGGGAACTGGACTGTCAAGGGCCATCCTTTGATCAGACCCAGCAATGGCTGTGTTTTGTTTTGTTTTGTTTTCTCTCTCTCTGCTCCCCTACTTACTGGGCTGCTGCTGCCTGCCGGCTCCTGACCAGCTGGGGAGCTCCCCACCTCTACCCCCAGTCCCAGTGGGTTACTCCCACAGCCTCCCCAGGACCCCAGAGAAGCTGCTCACACTGCCTGTGCCAGTAGGAGGGATGTGATCGCCAACCTACGATGGGATCCCCTCACCTGGGGGGCTTATGTGGGCTGGGGCAACTGGACACTGAACAACTAAATCCCATCAACTGTTTGGATTAGCACTGGGAAGACGGCTGTAGAGGAAGAGTAGAGATAGCTCTGAAGGCACTGATCAAGGCTCTGACCCTCCGAAGCGTCAGGGAAAGCTTCTTGGAGGAAGGGACCCTGAAGGGTAGTAAACCGGACCTGAAAGGTAGCAAACTGAGGAAGGGGCCGGAAGGCAGCCTGAAGGGTAGCAGATGGATTCTGGCCCATAGGAGGGACCAGTGTTCCTCTCCAGGTTCCCTCTCAGTCCCTTATGCTGTAGGACATCAGGACCCCACCCATGTGTGACCTCTTGGTGGTCTTTCTGATCTCTGACCACCCCTCCACCAGTGACACTGGACATCCTCTCTGTCTACCACTACCTCATGAGGCAGCCCTTCCGGTCCCTAACCCCTCGCTCCTTTCTCACAGCGACTGCTGCTTCAGGACCTTCACGACAGCCACGTGTGCAACTCTCTCCTGGTGGCGGAGAGCGAGGAGGATCTGTGGCGCAGCGAGACGCCCTTCCACTCGCGCCAGCGAGCTCCACTGCCCAGCGACGGTAAGAGCCCCACCTACAGCTCCCTTGTAAGGTGTTGCTGCCGCCACCACCACCACCCTGGCTCTCAGCCAGTGCTTCCGTGAGCAACCCAGAGCAGAGTCCACATGACTTGACCACCAGCACCAGGTCACAAAAGGAACCGCTGCATCTGGCAGCCATCAGCCAGGCCACAGCTTTGGCAAAAGGAGGTTCAGTGGAGAGAGGACTAGAAGCCAGATGGAACCAGCGTGCACATATGATGGGCAGGTGGAGCAGAGGATTCCTGCTCCTTCCAGTTGCTTGTCAGGAAAGGAAGCAGGAAAGTAGAAATGGAGGTGGGGAGAGTAGCGAGGGGACAAGGGAAGAAGTTAAAGATTAGGTAGAGACTGGAGTGTGCTCATTTCCACAGAGAAAGAACCAGTAAAGGGGAACAGTTTGGCAAACACAGGGGAGAAGACAGGTGGTGGCCTGTCTGCCCAAGGTCGTACTCTGCCTTACCACTTAAAATTGTCAGTTTTCCCTGGCTCGGCAGTGAGGACACATGGGCCAGAAGTGACAAGCTAAGGGCTGCTCCAAGAAGTGTCCTTCAGAATGGCCATCTGTCCAGATGGGTGGTGGGATCCCCCTGGGAGCTGTGGTCCTGGTTAGGAGACCTGATGGGTCACTTGAGAAGGTAGACCCATTGGCCTTGCTACTCTCCTCTCTCTGCTGACCACTCCTCCCTCCAGTCTGGGGGAAAACAAATCATGTCAATCCTTTGTGGCTTTCCCATTTGGTTTAAAAGTAACCAAGTCTTAGCAAGTCTGTAGACAAAGGCTTCTAACAGCTGCCAGGAGAATGTGCATCTTGGCACGTGTTGGAACTCCATCAGAGCAGCTCCCCTGTAGTCGGCAGACTGCTGTGGTTCCCACGGTGTCTTCTGCAGATTGAGGGTGAGCTGGGGAGTGCAGCACTTTTCACTTCAAGGTGACCCCCACTGGGTGCAAAACGGAAGACCAGTCAGGGCCCAGTCGCAGCCTTGCCTCATATCAGGTGCTCTGTGTTTCTCCTCTGAAAAACTCTTAGCAACCAGCGTGCTGTTGCAGGGTTTGCAGCCTCCTGGGCATCCCATATGCTGCTGGCACCTGCCAGCAGCTTCTCTGAGAAGCTAAACTGCCACTTCAACCTTCTGGAAACCTGAAAAGGCATAAACGAGGGCAGTGGACTGTGGCCCTGGGCCTTGGGGCAAGGCTCCTCGGGCTGTCCGTGCTGTCAGCACGGCGCAGTTTACTCACTGCCACCGGTGTGCCGCAGCAGCCATCCCTTTCGTTTTAATGTGGTTACTCCTACAGCTCCCTAGGAAACTGGAGGACTGTGGTGTGACTGACCTACGTCATTACAGAGTCACACTCCCGGGTATCATCCTCAGGATGTCCTCACACCCTACACCTTCCCCAAGGCCCCCAGAGACGGTTCCAAAAGCCTTTGTTTCAGGAGCCTGCTCCAAGGAGTGTGCCTCTGCCCAGCCCTGCCGTGTTGCCCCAAATGGTCATGCTTCTCTAGCAGGGGGAGGAAGAATGAGGAAATAGGCCGGTTCCCGTGGGAGAAACCTTTGTGTGAAGCCAAAGGACAGCGGGTCCTGTTCTTGATGGCTGCTCTCCCTTCTCCCAGATTACGCTGCCGATGAGAGCTGCGCACCCCGAGGGTACCTGGCAGCCACCATGCAGTTTGTCCCTGGCCACTTCTCCTGTGACGTTGTGTGGGGAACCGTGATCAGAGTCCATTCGCGTCTCAAAATGGGGCCCAGCATGGGGGTCTCTCGGGGTATGTGTTTGGTACCGGGGTATAGGTCGGGGTGGAAGCATCCAGAGAAGGAAGTTGGCTGAGCCTGTGTCATCCATCAGCCATCCAGGCCTTGCGCTCCGTGCTCAATGCCTTCTCCGTGGTGAACCGGAAGAACATGTTTGTTTACCAGGAGCGAGCCACAAAGGCTGTGTACTACCTCCGGTAGGTGGGTCCTGGGGAGACGGGTCAAGCCCAGTTGAGAATGGCCTGGGAGGAGGTATGTCCAGAGACCTTGCCATCTTTCCCAGGCTGCTGGAGACGTCCTGCAGTGACCGGCCATGGGAGGGGGACGCTCTGCCCCCGTCCCTCGCCCTGTCTCGAAGCCAGGAGCCCATCTACTCAGAGGAAACCTCGGCACGTATCCCAGCCATGCCCAGCTCCACCATGCACCCTTTCCCTTCGCTCCCTGGAACTGAGCCTTGCTGACCACCATTGTTCCTGCAGGGTCCGCGTTCTCCCTTGGACGTGGCTTCTGGACGCAGCTCAGATGCTGCTCGTCCCGTGGGCCAAGTAGACAGACACATCCAGCTGCTGGTACATGGTGTCGGGCAAGCTGGTAAGAGGAGGAAAGGGACCAGGACCCTCTGGGATCTCTAGGACCCCTTGCTGCTATCCCCTGGGACACCTGCTCAGGTTCCTGCTGTGGCCTGGACTCTCTCCAGATGGAGCTGGGTGGGAAGCAAGGTTCAGAGTAGGACTTGTGGCTGAGTGCAGTGCAGTGTAGGGAAGAAAAGCCAGGCCAACCTGGCCTACGAGCAGGGCCAGATTTGGGGTGAAGGTGAAGCATTCAGTCTGGGAGATGCAGAGCCTGAAGTGTGTGTTAGCCTGAAGATAGCTGGGCTTCCAGCAGATACTTACCACTCAATGTGTACCATTAGGGCCAAGGCTATTAAGAGTTCTGACTTTGAATCCTCCCCTAAAAAGGCCACGAGGTCGATGCTATTGTAATTCCCGTTTTGTGGACAAGGGCACAGAGGCTCTGAGCTGCAAAACTCACATGTCCAGTCTTACAGTGAGGAGCCCAACAGAACTGGAACCTGGTACTGCTCCTCAACCCTGCAAGCCAGCACTCCTCACACTGCCTCCAAGGGACATTGTTTGAATCTGAAGTTTAAGGGCTGGTATGGGGTTGGCAAGTGAAAACCTCTGCCAGTGACCCCGGCTTACCAGTGTGGCTATGTATAGGTCCTGAGATCACGGACGAGCTGGTGCGGGTTCTGCGTCGGCGCCTGGATGAGGCCACACTGGACGTCATCACAGTCATGCTGGTCCGCAACTGCAAGCTGACGCCAGCTGACGTGGAGGTTGGGCCCCAATCCTGGGCTCCACCATGATGTCAGCCTTTCAGCTAGAGTCTCAAGGCCCTATCTCCCCAAGCTGGGATCTGCCACAGCCCTGACCCCCAATTCCCCAAGCTGGGATCTGCCACAGCCCTGACCCCCAATTCCCCAAGCTGGGATCCGCCACAGCCCTGATCCCCAATTCCCCAAGCGGGGACCTGCCACAGCCCTGACCCCCAATTCCCCAAGCTGGGATCCGCCACAGCCCTGACCTCCAATTCCCCAAGCGGGGACCTGCCACAGCCCTGACCCCCAATTCCCCAAGCTGGGATCTGCCACAGCCCTGACACCCTCCCCCTAGCTGGGATCTGCCACAGCTCTGATCCCCCCCATCCTCCCAGTTCATTCAGCCTCCCGGAAGTCTCCCCTCAGAGGTACTGCATCTGGCGCTCCCTGCCTCCTGCAGGCCTTGGCTTCCTGCCCTGGCCTGGTACCTGCGGCAGAACCTGCTCATCTTCCTCCACTCTCCCAAGTACACAGATAGCAACAGCCGGAACCACTTCCAGGTGAGCGTGCCCCTCCTCACCGCACAGCCCCCCGCATGCCCTTACCATGGACCTGTTTTCTGCGGATCCCTCCGTGCATGCCTTTGCCTATGGACCTGGAGGCATCCAGACCCCTATTATCTACCTGCGCTTCCTGTGCCGCCACAGGGACCTGAGGATTTTTCCATGTGCTCGGTCTCAGTGCTCTGTGTGACTGCTCTCTCCCCAGCACCCACTCCCACCACAGGGTGGCCTCCCTGACATGGACATCTACCTGTATAACAAGCCTGGTGGACAGGGCACTGGCGGCAAAGGTAGAGTGGGTGGTGGGCTCGCAGCACAGCAAGGTATGGGAGACCCTGTGCTCACCCTAGGACTGAGAGGGTCTGTCCCAGCTTTGCTGAGGTGGGGAGTAGGCTGGGGGATACTGGGAGGGAGAAGGAACGGCAGGCCCTGAGCCTTTCTTTGGATTCTACCAGGGGTCGCCTGCATCACACTAGCATTTGTGGACGAAGAAGGGGCTCCCATCTCACTGGCATCTTGGCCCTCCTCTTCTCCACGGCCCCCAGACCCATTGCAAGAGGAGGAATTTGAGCAGCTGACCCAAGTTGTTCGCTGCCCAGTCATGCTGAACAGTTCTGCAGGTGGGGCAATAGAGTCAGAAGATGGGGTGTTCAGTTAAAGCTGTGAGAGGCAAAGATAGTGAACATTCTGGAGTACCCTCAAATGACTCCCCCTTCTTTTCCTGCAGCACAGGATGGCGCCCCAAGGCTTCGCCTGGATGTGTGGGAAAAAGGAAACATTAGCATCGTGCAGCTGGAGGAGAAGCTCCGCGCAGCCGCTCGTCAGGCCCTGGCAGATACTGTCATGGAGCTGCAGCTGCTGCCAGCCTCGCTGTGTGCCGAGGACACACCCCCAGGGATCCAGACAGGTATGGCAGGGGAGGATGCACAGGTTGGGTGCAGGGAGAGTTTCACAGAGGCCCCATCAGAAATGCACACACACAGTTGTCCAACACCTCATACGCATCAGGCTGATACACAAGCAGAAATGTAGTCCCTTGGCCACCACCCACCCCCCAGGAGACAGCCGTGGATCATTGGGAATGGAGGGTCACCAGCACAGCTGCACATTCAAACTGCCTGTTCTGTCACCACCACCAGCACGTGGATAACAACTGGCTCTCATACCAGTCTTTGGACCAGGCTGTCCGGAACGGGGCATTATGTTCAGTGTTGGGAGCCTGTGATGTCTTGTGTCCACAGGAAGTGTCAGGAGCGGGTCATCAGACACCAGAAACGCTGCTGGCCGCGCTAGCACCTTTCCACCCACCCCTGGCCATGGGGAGCCTGTGACTCCACCCAGCAAAACCGGCCGACGCAGTTTCTGGGATATGCTGGTAATGAGAGGAAGGGGTGAAAGCAGCAGCTGCCCCTCTCCTAGATCCTCTACATTTCCCTGCCCCGCCAGGCCTTGCTAAGTGGCCTTCCCACCAATCTCGAGATGCCTGGCCCTGTCCTGTGGAAGGAGCTGGTGGAACTTGGCAGGTTCTCCCTAAGGTGGAGGGCACCATGGCTTACTGAGTGCCTTCCCCTTCCATTTTTCTTGCTGGCTCCTCGCCATCATGTGCAGGATAAGTCAGCACTTTGTAGAGGAAGATGGGGCTCAGGACTGTGAAGTCACCTGACCCCAGGCCCACAGATCCTCTGAGCTCATTACTGCTGCAGGACACCGTCATCCTGCACCCCTTTCCTCTTCCCGATAGACCATCCTCACTCACTGTGTTGTCTCCAGAGTAAGACCGAAGGTGGGGATTTGGGTTCCCCCAAAACAACCGATGACATTATCCTGGATCGGCCAGAAGACACTCGGGGTCGGAGGCGTCATAAGACCGAGAATGTTCGGACTCCTGGTGGGGCAGAGCGGGCACCAGGATCAGATTCTGGAGCCCAGAGGCAGAGGTGTGTGATGGCAGTGGTACTGGTCATGGTGCCACCGCTGCTGGGTCCCTGGAGGGAATGGATGTGATGTGCAGTCGCAGGCAAGCATCTGCTTTGTATGGATGCCTGTGAGGTTCCTAACTCTTGCTCTGTCTTTGTAGACGCCGCACAGCACAGTTGGAAGAGGGTGAGGTGGGGACCCTGCACCCAGTGTTTGCTCATGTCGCTCAGCGCTGGATGGAGTTTATGGTTCAGCTCGGTGAGACCCCAGCCTCTCCACCAGCCCCAAACTCCCTGGCACGAGCTGCATCCTACAGTCCAGCGGTGACTTCTCTGCCTTGCAGGTTGTGCCTCAGTGTCCAGAAGCTCCACCCACATGGTGTCCCGCTTTCTCCTTCCATCCATCCTGTCTGAATTCACTTCCCTAGTGACCTCGATGGCTGGAGACACCAGCGTCCGTGTCTTTGAGCGGCAGTTGTAAGTTCTCAGATCTCATAGACCCAAAAGGAACTTTTCTGTATGTCCTGAAAGTTAGGCCCGTGGAGCTGAGCTAGGAGAGATGTAAGCCAGGCTCCCCAAGGTGAAGGCCACACCAGGGCACGGGGCTGCATGACGTCATCTTTCTGTCTGCCCCTCCCTCCGACAGGGGCTCTGAGCCAGAGCTCTTCACTCCTCACCTCCCTGGGCAGCTGAGCCAGGCCCCCCGCCCAGCGGCTGAGCGGCACCTGCTGCTTCTGGGAAGGAACTTTGCACAGTGGAGGCGGCCAACCCAGCAGGGTGAGGGCCTGGTCTGGAGGGGCGCAGTTCGGAGTGATCGGAGGGGCGGCCTCTACTCTGCCCCTAGATGCTCATCGTGCCCCTCCCCACCCTTTAGCTGCCAAAGCCATGCAGCGTTTTGAGCCAGGAGGTGACGGGAGCTCAGGGCGTAGTGCTCCCCGGCAGAGGCTCTTGTTGCTGGAGGTCGTGGACAAGAAGGTAAATGTGGCTCCAGGGATGCGGTGGGAGGAAGGATTCTGTTGTCTCCCTGACCCTGTGACCCTGACCCCTGCCCTCCAGGTGCAGCTGCTGACCTACAACTGGGCGCCAGACCTGGGGGCGGCCCTGGGCCGAGCACTGGTTCGCCTCGTGCAGTGGCAGAATGCGCGGGCCCATCTCATCTTCTGCCTGCTCAGCCAGAAGCTTGGACTCTTCCATCATTATGGCCAGCTGGACTTCCCGGTGCGGGATGAGAAGGTGCCTGCCCCCCAGCTCTTTCCTCTAGATGGTGCTGCTGCAGGATCAGTCAAAGGAGGTGCCAGCTCAGAAAGCTGAAGAGGGCAGAGGTGGCGGGGCGGGAGATTCTGAGAGAAGCCACGTGGATGGGGAGAGGGTTGAGGCAAAGGTAGTGAGTCACTCGTGTGCTCCATCCCACAGGAGCCGAACCCATTCCTGCTGCCAGCCATGGAGGTGGAGGCCCTTATCCGCAGTGCAAGCCCCCCTCTGAGCCGGGGTCAGGGCCGACTGGGCGGGTCCTCCCGTGGTGGGGGTCCCCTGCCCCTGGACACATTCCCCTTTGATGAAGCCCTGAGGGATATCACAGCTGCCCGCCCCAGCTCCACGCTCGGTGCTGTGCCCAGACCCCCCGATCCCATCGCCTACCACGGGCAGCAGTTCCTGGAGATCAAGATGACAGAGCGCAGAGGTAAGGGTCCTGCGCTGGGTCCTGGGGAGCCGGAGATCTGTGGTCTCAGAGAAGGGGAGAGATGCCGGCCCCTGGGGGCTGCCACTGATGCCTCCACCCCCACAGAGCTGGAGCGCCAGATGAAGATGGAGAACCTGTTTGTAACGTGGCAGCAGCGCTCAGCGCCCGCCAGCATGCCCATCAGTGTGAGTGACCCCGAGATGTGACCCCAGCCTGTACCCTCCAACTGGTCCCTGGCCACTGCTGCAGGGCTCACTGCCCCTTTCCCCCAGGCCGGGGAGCTGGAGACCCTGAAGCAGTCGTCTCGCCTGGTGCATTACTGTGCAACGGCCCTGCTCTTCGACCCAGCTGCCTGGCAGCATGGGCCTCCGGAGACCACAGCGCCCCTTGAGGGGCAGGTGAGACTCAAGCCCAGATTTCTCCTGCAAGGTTTCTTTGCTCTTCTGCCCTCGCATGGTGGTCAGCAGCAGTTCAAGCTCCCTTTTGGCTCTCCCACAGCGGCGCCATCGCCCGGAGTCGGGCTCCGGGAGCCGGGAGGCCTCCGGCAGCTGCGAGTGCTTGGATGTGCCACCACCGGGGGCCCGGGAGGAGCCCTGGCTGAAGGAGCTAAGCCTGGCCTTCCTGCAGCAGTACGTGCAGTACCTACAGAGCACGGGCTTCGCACTGGTGCCGCTGAGGCCCCCCTCACCGGCTCGCAGGTGAGCCCCCTTCCCTCGCTCCTCTTCCCCTCTCCAGGCTTTGACTGCTGGACGTTACGTATGACCATGCCCCTGGGGCCCTACACAGCTGTGGGGACCTTGACTCCCACAGGCACGTCCTGCTTGTGTCACTCAGGTCACACTGCCAAGCACCCAGCCCATGCTGAGCATTCGTTTCCACACTCAGGACTCTTAGACTCGCTCCTGGCCTTGGGGCTTGGGTCTCAGTTCCTGGCCTGACATCCCACTGGCTTCTCCTGAGGTTTTCCCTGACCCCAGCAAGCCTTCCCTCAGGCAACAGCTCTGCACCAGGCCTCCCTGCCTCCCCGGCCGTGACCTGTTCTGTGTGTGTTCACTCACTGGGCAGTACTGACAGGCCTGGGTCTTGGGAAGCAGGCAGCACCCCGTGTTGCTACCATTCAGCATCCCTGAGCTTAGGGCAGCTCTGCAATCTCCTTGGCTGTGCTGGGTCCCATCATGCATCCTCACAGCATGACTGTTGCTCAGTGTTCCTGATTCTGCGCCTCCAGATTCCACGTGCCCAGCCCCTTCCCTGTGACCGTGCAGGAAAACCTTTCCATCCACGTTGCACACACGGGCAGGTGTGCAGGTAGTGAGGCATTTCCTCCCTCCTCTCTGTTCCCAGGTAGGCAGCTTTTCAAACTTGTGTGCATAAAATATATTCCTCCTTAGGCTAGATACCTCCTTGGTTTGGAAAGCCAACACCGATTCCTTGGCACTTTTGTCACCAGCTCTTCACCCTCCGGACATTAGGAAGAGAAAGTTGGCCTACAGCCTTGGGGGCTCCATTCCTCCCCAGGGCCCAGAGGAGCTGCTGGCCAGCCTGCTAGCCCTCACCAACAGTCCAAGCCAGAGGAGCCTCTCTCAGACCTCAGCATGCACTCTCTGTGCTCAGCGATATCCTTCCCCCAGTGGGAATTCCTTAACAAAACACAGCTGTGCTTTCTGGAGCAGAACTTTCTGGAGCAGCTTCCTTGCCATCACTGCCTCGGGTCTCACTTGATCCCCCTGAGGATCACATGGGATTGCTCCCCTACCAGAGGCATTGACCCTTGCAGATGTCCTGGTGGTCTGCAGCTCCTTGGTGAGATAAGTGTGCCCACCTCACCCTTCCTGGTCCGTTCCTGCTGGTCATGCCTTCCCTGCTGCTCATCTCTGAGGACTGACGATCAGCAGGCACTCACTGGTGACAAGAGCCACTTTGGCCTCTTAGAGTTAAACCCCTAGGCAGGACTTGGAGCACCTCCTGGGGTCTTCCGAAGTAAATCTCAGACATGCCTCCCCCTCGCACTCTCTGGTCGGGGAGGAGATGTGACATGGCCTTTGCCTTCCTGACAAGGCTGACCCTGCAGCATACACCAGCACTAAGGCCCTGCCTTGCCCCTGGCTCCCTGTGGGACGTGAGTATGCTCCTCTACTCATTCTCTCGTCCCCTTTTCTGCAGCACCAGCCGACTGCGGGCCATGGCTGTCCTTGGAACGGAGGGCCGAGGTTCCTTCTCCTGCCCTAAATCCAAGACTGAGGGGAGCCCCAAGGTAACTCATTGTCATGTAATGAAGCCAACCATGTGCTAGGCTGCAGTACAGGGCCCTGAAGTACTTGCCAGTGACCCTGATGATAGGTACTGACACCCGAGAGAATTCTACCGCCTCCCAGGGTTCAAGGCTGCCAAGCCCCTAGCCCTTACCCCTTCCCCTTCTCTCCTTTAATCCAGAATGCTGGCTCTTCTGTCACCACCTGCCACCTGCAGCGGGCACTGCCCGGGGGCATCATCCTCATGGAGCTGACTTTCCAGGTGAGCAAGGGGAGCACGGGCAAGGCCAGGCCCTGCCTTGTGTCTTTCTGTCCTGACCTCATCTTCATCCTCCCTCCAGGGCTGTTACTTCTGTGTCAAACAGTTTGCCCTGGAATGTTCCCGAATCCCAATGGGGCAGGCTGTGAACTCTCAGGTATGTAGCAGGGACAGGAACACAGGATGACCCAGGCTCAGGTACATTCGTTGCTGCCCCAGTATGTTGTGGGCAGGAAGGCCAAGTGATTAATCTGGTGTCATGACCTGGCTAAGCCAGTGGTCATTCTGGCACCATGACCAGACTAACTGTCCCCGTCGTACCAAACTATCCATCTCTAACACTGAGGCAAAAGATTATCTAGCATTATGGCTGGTCTGGCCTGGTGCTGCTGCCACTGTAGTCATGTATAACCACAAGTAACTGAACAGTGTGGGCACTGGAGCCCAAAGACATATGCCCCCGGTCCAGTCTGGAGTTGTCATCATGGTCACTGGGGCCTAGAGTAAGGACCAAAGCCCTCTCCCACACAGCATACCCTTATTCTGCGCCTTCTCCTTGCCTTGTTTCTGAGAGATCTGTTTGGCTGCAGTACAGACAAGGCAGACTCCTCTCCATCATACCGAGCTGTTTCCCTCCCACTGATCTCCACCTGCAGCCACTTCCCGATCCACAAACCCACTAGGGTTTCTAGATTGCATCATTATGGCCGTAGTGTGCCAAGCATCTACAATAGGAGCATTTCAGTCTAGTACGTGTTGCCAAGACACACGGCCAGTCAGCAGCCGTATTGGGTTTGGGATGCAGGTGAGACTGGCAGTGAAATCTGTGAGCTGAGGCTCATCCTGATTCACTTCCGTTTACAAAGTCCTTCACATGCTGTCCATGCCAGAGGACGAAACAGAGGCAATCATCTGTCCAGTGTGGTTCCTACAGCCATCCTTCCCTGTCAGCACCCAAGCCTGGGGAGCCCAACAGAGTGGCCGTTTAGTCTGCCCCTCCAGCAGCCCCATTCCCAGCCTGCCTTTGGCAGGATACTCGGATGCAACTTTTAGAAGGATGGCAGTTAGCCAGGTTGGGATGGACAAGAGCAGCTTCCCAGGCAAAGGGCACACACATATAAAGGGAGAGGAGAATGTCTGTGGAGTGGGGAAGAACAAGTATGGTGGGAAGATACGGCTGTAGGGGTGGGGAGGAAGAGCCAGGAAAAACTTCCTAATAACCCACCTACTGTTGGCCTGTCGAGACCAGTACTTGGTCTTCCCCAGCACTTCTGGGCATCTTGTGTGTGACTGACTTGTTCCGTTTGGCATTTCTCATTGCCTACTACCAGACTGTACTGGAGGGCAGGGGCTTGTTTCTACTCCCCATGGGACCCCTGCTCCTAGAGCAGTAGCTGTTGGGGACCTGGCAGATACTCGGCGAATGCCTGCTGCATCCTTGAGTCTGTGCCACCACCAAAGGCTCTACCTCAAAATGACACTCCTGTCACATAAATGGTGAAGACACAGCGGGAAAGGTATGAGTCGTAGGAGGAGGGTACCCCACCATCAGCTGTCCTGAGAGGGAGCCCTGCTGGGCCCACAGCAAAGGGGGCATGTGCTAAGCCTCCCCTGGAAGAGGGGAGATGTGTGCAGGCCCTCATGTGCTACCCTATTCTGATGCCACCCCCTGCTGCCACCTCCCCAGCTCTCCATGCTGTTCACAGAGGAGTGTGACAAGGTGAGGGATCTGATGCACGTGCACTCGTTCAGCTATGACTTCCACCTGCGCCTGGTGCACCAGCATGTGCTGGGCGCCCATCTGGTGCTGCGACACGGCTACCACCTGACCACCTTCCTGCGGCACTTCCTGGCCCACCACCCAGATGGACCCCACTTTGGCCGCAATCACATTTACCAAGGTTGGTGCCAAGGGCGGGTCAGAAAAGGACTAGGTCAACAGGTGTCCCCACACCTGAGCAAGCAGGCCCCTACTTGATAGTCACCTCTTAGCACTTGCACCACATCACCATGCTCTCTCCTGCGTCCGTCTCAAGTTCTCCACTGTCAGTTTCATGTTACAGTTTGGACCTTGTATCGTATGGATCCTGCCTCTGTTCTGAGCCCACTTTCATCCCTGGGAAAGCAAGGTCTTGGCCTCTCTCCGTCCCCACCCCCAACCCCATACTCAGTGTCTGCTGTCCCCTGTAACTTGCCTGCAGGGACTTTGGAGCTGCCCACACCCTTGATCGCGGCCCACCAGCTGTACAACTATGTGGCTGACCATGCCAGCTCCTACCACATGAAGCCCCTGCGCATGGCCCGACCGGGGGGCCCAGAGCATAACGAATATGCCCTGGTGTCGGCCTGGCACAGGTGAGGCTTGGGGGGCTGACGCTAGGATGGTGTCTGCAGTAGACGGAAAGACCCATGGTCTTCTGGGGCGGGACAGGTGGGACTGACATCCCCACTCACTGTACAGCTCTGGCTCCTACCTGGACTCCGAGGGTCTTCGCCACCAGGACGACTTTGACGTCTCTCTGCTTGTCTGTCACTGTGCTGCACCCTTCGAGGAGCAAGGAGAAGCCGAGCGGCATGTCCTGCGGTCAGCAGCTCCCATCGCCCCACCTGCCCCCAGCTCTTGCCCTGTGTGTGTGTGTGTGTGTCTCTGGCCATGACCGGTTTCCCTGTCCCACTGCCCATCTCAGGCTGCAGTTCTTTGTGGTGCTCACCAGCCAACGAGAGCTCTTCCCAAGACTGACGGCAGACTTGCGCCGGTTCCGGAAGCCTCCCAGGCTGCCCCCTGAGCCTGAGGTCCCTGGGAGCTCAGCCGGTAGCCCCGGGGAAGCCTCAGGGATTGCTCCAGCCCCTGGACCAGCTCCTCTGTTCCCACCACTGGCTGCAGAGGTAGGCATGGCACGGGCACGGCTGTCACAGCTTGTCCGGCTGGCTGGAGGCCACTGCCGTCGGGACACTCTCTGGAAGCGCCTCTTCTTGCTCGAGCCCCCGGGGCCTGATCGGCTCCGCCTAGGAGGCCGCCTTGCCCTGGCAGAGCTGGAGGAGCTCCTGGAAGCAGTGCATGCCAAGTCCATTGGGGACATTGACCCCCAGCTGGTAAGACCCAGGGCCTCTCTGCAGGGCTGGGATGGGTGCCAGCATCCACAGGCAGCACACTCAGGCCTGCGGACCATTCCCCCAGGACTGCTTCCTGTCCATGACAGTCTCCTGGTACCAGAGCCTGATCAAGGTCCTCCTCAGCCGCTTCCCACAGAGCTGTCGCCACTTCCAGAGCCCCGACTTGGGAACCCAGTACCTGGTAAGTGCCCCCGAGCCGCCTCCTAGGACATGACTGATGTCCCCTCGAGGAGCCCCAGCCTGAGCAAGCAGAAGGCCTGGATGGAGTGGCTCATGCTTTGTCAAGCCCTCGAGTTCAGAGCACTGAGGGAGCAGGTGACAAACCAAGAGCTCTGCCCGCAAAGGCCACCCACAATAAGCCTCAGCTTCACAGCCAGGGGCTAAGCTCTGCCCTGGCAGCCCTGGCAGCACTTCCGTGGCTGGGCGCGGAGGCTGCAGGCCTGGAGATACTTCTTTTTTTTTTTTGAGGGTGAAAGAGATTATTAAAAATGGAAAAATCAGGGACAACGGCATGAAAAAGCCCAGACACACTTCCTTTCAAAAGGAGTGGAGGCCCTTAAGGATGTCTAACCATCCTGGTTGAAGTCTTCCTGCTCCCCCCCCCACTTTTTTTTTTTTGTGGGTAAAACCATTTTTTCCACATAATTTTTTTTTTTTCTGCATCTGGGGTAAGGGGGAGATAAAGGGAGAAGCTCCACCCAGCCTACCACCCATTCCAGGTCCCTGACATGGGGCATGCTCCGAGGGCACTGCTCAAGTGGTTTTGCTAGTTCAACAGTTATGAATTGCTGCCAGTCTCACCATTCCAAGCACAACAAAATCCCTCCAGAATCCACTGGCTGACATAGTTCACCTTAGAGTCACCGTTTGCCCAGATTTTCACTGCCAACATATGACTGGGTAGTTGATTGATTTGTTCTGTCCTCCGTCCTCTGTCGTGGTACCAGGTGTCCTCTGCAGGTTCCGATGGTCTGCCATATCCTCCATGTGCACCTGGATGTGCTGTCCACTGCTCCGTCTGAGCCTCTGAGGAGGCCCAGCTATGACACATGCACTCCATGGCAGACCATGTTACCTGCACTTCTCTCTTCATGGTTGGGGTTCTGAGATCAGCAATTCAGTTGAAGGGATCCCCAAACTTTGTCTGAGGTGATTCCAGACCTGATTCTTGTGTGTGCATGCCAGTACCGGAGTCTGGCACAGTCCGTTGCCCCAGTCAGCTTATGAATATGCAGTGGTTGCAATTGCTGGGTTGGTTCTGTTTCCAGCCCTATTTTCCACACAAACCAATGGGTGTTGCAGTCCAGCCTGATTCTGCCCACCACACACTCGGCCCTCACACAAACCAGTGGGAGCTGCGGCCTAGTTGGAGTGACCTGCAATAACCCCCACCAGGCCCACCCCATGTCCTGGTTTCCATGCTTGCCAGTATGTACAGCAGACTGGTCCAGTCTGTCCCACAACACATTCAGCTCTCATACATGCTGGAGATACTTTGCCTCCAGGAGGGCAGGTGCAAGAGACAGGATTTGGAACATATTGAGGGGCCTGCTGCCTAGGCCTGTGAGGCAGGTGCATTTCCAGGTATACCAAGAGGCAAGTGGCGATGTTGAGGGCAATCAGGATGAGGCTGCAGCAGTATAGCTGGCTCACGCAGGTAGGGGTGTCCCTGTGAGGTTGAGCGGGGGAGGGGAGGAACACTGAAGCAGGAGCGGGTCTGGAGGCAGCATTGTTCCACAGGGCCAGGTTGAGGATGAGGTCTGTGACGCTCTCAGCCTTCTGGAAGGGATGTGGGCACTGGGGACACTCCTGCGAGAGACTCAGGCAGGAGCTCTGCAAGTGGGAACTGGCAGAAACTGCAGCCTGCACATTAGGGAGCAGTTGGACAGAGAGGCCAGGCCCACAGGAGGCTGGAGGACTGAGAGCCAGACCTGCCAGGGGGCAAGGCCATGTGGTGGCCAGGGTGGCAAACAGTCCTTCCTAGCTTAGCTACAGTAGGCCAGGCTTTACACAGCCTGCAGGCTGCCCCTCAGGATAAGGCAAAGTGGCAGACCAGGGCGGGCGTGGGCGGAGGTCCATTTTGGCAACATGGTTCTGAACAGCCAGGTGTACAGGTGGGACAGGAGGGGCTGTGGAGCCCCTCGCTTCCCCCAACTCCTGCTGGGGCAGGCCTCGCTCCCTAATCACTGTGCACTTCCTCGCAGGTTGTGCTGAACCAGAAGTTCACTGACTGTTTTGTGCTAGTGTTTCTGGACTCACACCTGGGAAAGACGGTGAGAAGGGGCTTCAGCCCTTTTAGAAGCCATACCCTAAATGTTCCACCTTAGAGCTTGCCAAGGCTGGGGTGTCTACTCTTTCCTCGCCCTGCCCCCTGCCCATACCCCTGGCCTCCTCTCACTCCCACACACCCTGCTGTGTTCCCCACAGTCTCTGACAGTGGTCTTCAGAGAGCCCTTCCCAGTGCAGTCCCAGGATAGCGAGAGCCCCCCGGCCCAGCTGGTCTCCACCTACCACCACCTGGAGTCTGTCATCAACACGGCTTGCTTCACCCTCTGGACCCGGCTCCTCTGAGATGGCAAACCCGCGAGGGGCAGCGCCAGCAGCTCCATCTGGGCAATGGCTCCCCTACCCCAGGCAGCACTGACCCCTGTGGCAAGCCCAGAAGCACACACACTGACACTAGAGGCTTTGGGAAGAAATCTGGATCAGCCTGCCCCAACAGCCCAGGAGTCCTCAGGATCAGGCTGACTGCCCGATGTGCCCGCAGCTTCTGGGCCCTTGCTGCCCCGTGGCGACGCCCCCACGTCCAGCAAGCACGCATGCCCAATAGCTTCCCACCGCTATGAGCGCTATGAGTCCTGCCGCCCAGCCTTTAGCTGCTGTGGCTCAGCCCCGTGGACTTGGTCGTGTACTCAGATCTTAACGCTGAGCTGACACGTTGGTCCTAGCCCCTGCTCTGCTACTGAAGCACCCCCTACCACCACCAAGGCCCTTTGTTCTCAGGCCATGGTTTCTTGCCCCTGATGGATGCGTGGGCCCCAAAGTCCTCCCTGCTGTTCAGAGCCCTGGCACCTATGGGTGGGTTGGGGGGAACCCGCGCTCCCCCAGTGGAGAAACTCAAGTGTATGACACTGTGTGTCTTTCCCCGTCCCTGGTAATAGACACGTGAAAAATGGTCAGCAGGCATCTTTAATTCAGACTCGGGGTGCTCGCTCACCGTCCCCAAGAGGCATCTGCGTGGTATCCGTTGGTGTCAGGGCCTCATTGGCCAGCCTGCGGGCTGCCTGACTTGTTCCAATAGGCATGTAGCCAGTTCAGGCCCTCCACCGTGTCTCCTGCAGAAGGAGGGCAGTGGCATTTCCAGTCTGGCAGGGGTGAGGAACAAGCCTGTCCACAGCCTGTCCTCCAGGGCCCTGCGCATGCCCAGAGGCCCTCCCAACCCCCTCACCTTGAGGCCGGTACTCGCAGCCCACAAAGCCTTGGTAGCCCTCATCTTCCAGCAGTTGGAATAGGTAGGGGAAGTTCAGCTCTCCAGGACTGCTGGGCTCCCCTCGACCTGGCACCTGTGCCACCTGCACGTGGCCTGGGAACAAACAGGGCAGATGTAGGGCCTGAGGGACAGAGGGGGAGTGGAGCAGTGATGGGAAGCTGCACAGAGGACTGGGCTGGAGCCAGGGAGGGGACCCCTCACCGACGATGGGCAGGAACTGGCGGATGTTTCCTGTCAGGTTTCCATCCATGATCTGCCAGTGGAACAGGTCCTAGGAGGCAGGAACGCCAGGGTCAGGCCCCACTCCTCTTCCCAGATTCAGGGGACATGGACCGGCTGAGGAGGGCTCCCTGTCGTCCACTCACCATTTGTAGTTGCAGATTAGGTCTCCCAACTTTCTGTAGGATGGCTGCCGCTGGGGGAGAAGCCGGGTCCAGGGACATGAGATGGAGAAGAGCACGGGGACCATAAAGGACGGGAAGGGGCACAGGCCAGGGGGCCTACCCTGCTGGGGCGTGTCCAGGAAGTACCGGGGATCACTGACGCGGGTGTTGATGGGCTCCAGCAGTCCCACGAGGTTCTCCTGGCCCCGTGTTGGAGGCTGTGAACAGAGCTGCTCCCCGAGGCTGTCCCTGCCAGCCTCAGCTGCTCCCCCCAACATGCACCTGCTCCACGTGTGTGTCCACCTGTCTCACCTGAGCTAGAACCTCAGCTGCGTAACGCAGGTTCTCCAGAAAAACCGTCTCCATCTCTCCTTGGACTGCTGCCCGTTCGGCCCCCTGCGGCACTCGACCAGCCATCAGGTGCACCCTGTGGGGAAGAGGGGACCAGAAGCCAGCCTTCTGCATTCCTCCTTGGAATGTCCAATGCCCAGAGTCTCCTGTGTCAGCCTGAGCTCCAGAAAAATCCTCCCTCATTTATTGCTTCCTCAGCTTTCAACCCCCATTCCCTGGGATCTCCTAAGCAGGCTCTTTAAAAGCCACCCTGACCTTTGACCTCCTGCAGCCACCTGCCAGCTTCATCTCCTTGGCTCTGCTTTCAGCCCCTCCATGCCCGTTAACGGCTTCCGTGTCACCAGGATATACACTAGGCTCAGTATATATGACCTCTGCAGGAGGCCACACTGGCTCAGCACATTCGCACATCCTCCTGCCACCACCTGTTCCTTCTCTGCCCACATTGATGGGTAGCAGATGCTCCAGGCTTTGCCAGCCCCAAGAGCCCACACGACCTGCCTTACAAACCGCTGAACACACCTGCTTCTTGGTGCCAGTTTTCCCTCCTACCCTGCCGGCCAAGGGCCCTCCTTCAAGGTGCAGGTCAAGGGTCATTAGCTGTGATTAGCTTTCTCCCATCCCAGACAAGCCTAGGTGCCTGCCTCAGTTTCCAGAATGGGTGCCTGGACAGACATCTCTTGTCATCTCGCTGGTGGGATGGACCAGCCACCAGAGTGCGGTCCCAGCAAGGGACTTGGCAAACAGAACAGATACACACAGAAGGACCGGGTGTGCAGGCCATGAAAGGCACGCACACCCTGCCGCCTCCGTCCCAACTTTTCTCCCAGACCCGGACCTCCAGGCAGGGACCCAGGTCGCCGGTGTAGAGGGACGGGTACCTCGGGCAGCCCAGGACCTTGGCATACAGCACAGCCTGCTCCAGCCCCTCTCGGAAGGCCGCCTGTCTCCCGGGAACGGCACCCAGCCCCATCTCCCCCTTCTCTTGATCTCCTGTAGAGAGAAAGGGGCTGAGTCCCAGCTCGGGCACTCGCGGCGACCTCCCCGCGCGCCCCGCCGGCCCCGCAGCGCACCCGGGGGCGTGTTGATGAGCACCAGCCGCAGTCCTGCATCCTTCGCCGCGCGCGCCAGCGCCTCGGGGGCCTCGGTGTACGGCCAGGCCACCTCCGCCGCTTCGAAGCCCGAGCTGCTGGCGGCGCGGAGGCGCGCGGGGAGGTCGGGCAGCTCGGGGAACAGCCAGGACAGGTTAGCGGAGAAGCGCAGCGGAGCCATGCCGGCAGCGCGGGCAGGGCAGAGTCCGCGCGCCGACCGGAAGGCGGAAGGCGGGCGCCGGGTTCTCCCAGGGCGCGGGGAGGGTGCAGCGAGGGGCGGGGCCGGGCGGACGGGCGCTGCGCTGCCGCTGGGCGCTGCGCTGCCGCTGGGCGCTGCGCTGCCGACGGCCGCTGGGGAGGTCCAGGAGCCACTTGAGCTCTGAGTGGACATACGCCGAGACCTAGTATTTACCCCGGTAAAAACATGATGCCTGTTCCTTAAACTCTACGACCAAAGAAGGAAGTCGTATATCACCCCTTACCACGCTGCTAGCCTAATTTTCCCATACAGATTGGAAAGTGTATTGGCAATTTTTTTTTCCTGAGGACGTTGGTTCCGGAATTTATCCCACCGCCTTGAGCAGAGGAGTTCCACACGAGATAATGCAAAAGCAAAGGAACTAGCGCACTAGGGTCCAAGTCTCATCCAACGCAGCGGAGTCTTGACAAGGACCCCCATCTTACATTTCACATAGTTCATATAGGGTTTTGGCTACAATTCTAGGAATGGGCCATTAATTCCGTGAATAAACACAGGTAAGATTGAGATCGGTCAGTTTCTATTGCCTGTGACCACTCTGGTGGTAGGTGTCTCTTATCCGTGCCCACCCCAGTGGTCAGCCTCTATCGCCTGACCACCTGATGACTAGCGACTTTCCAAGTCTCCTCTGATTGGTCGGCTCTGTCCAGGCTGTGTGACAGCTCGCTTCAGGGAAGCAGATGCCTCAATTCTAGGGACTGAAACTTGGGCCTGGCCTGTCCGAGACCTTTCATGACTGACTTGGTTCCCCTTGCAGCAAGTGAAGCACTCGTTACAGAAGACAAACTTAGTGGTTAACTTATCAATTGATTAATCAGCATCACTTTGACATCACTTATCTTATATTCTAATCATCTTTATTAGTTACTCATTCAATGCTATCCCTTAACCTTAAATTTCTATAATCACCTAATGCTATTTATTAACACATGTCAGCCGTACCTGGGGTTTTCTTGCCCTTTTTTCCTTGTGTTGCTGTCTTCTGAGCCTGTCCCGCGTTCTTCAATGTGCTTTAAAGCCATCGCATTAGCTGCTTATCACGGCACACCTAGGCGGTTCTCACAGTGTGACAGGTAGTGGACTGAGAATCCCCTGCTGTCCCCAGACTGCCCAAACCGCTCCCCGTCTGCACCTCCCAAGGTGTCGGAATCCAGAGCCTTTCTAAGGATCGTTTGGAGGAAGTTACTCTTATCTACAACATCCCAAGTGAGTGGGCAGATTCTTCCAGGTAGAATCTTTTCAACCCTTGCCAAGGCTATTGTAGATGGCTTTGCAAAGACGTGAATGTATCTTCCTACCACCCACCCACCAGCAGGGGTCGTCTTGGCTTCTTCCCGGCGCTGTCCTCCAAGGAGAGAAGCCAAACACGCCCCAAAGCAGCACCAAATGCCAGATGCAGTTGATTCAGCCCCTGCCTGACTCCGTCCTAGGCAAAAGCCACCGGAGCACTAAGGGTCCAGGCTGATGCTATGGTCAACGCACCTGCCTGGCAGGCTGTTTGTTCAGTTCAAGCTCAAAGGCAGACCGACACCAGCTCGCCTGATCACCCAAGGCCCAGCCCCTGAGCGCGAACTTCATGCAGGGACCTCTGGCTTGTACTGGAAGGTTTCCTGAGAGTAGCCCAGTAAGGCTGTGACCTCACCATGTTACATTTTTGTTTTGTTTTTAAAGATTTATTTGTTTGTTTTTATTGCAAAATCAGATATACAGAGAGGGGGAAAGACAGAGAGGAAGATCTTCCATCTGATGATTCACTCCCCAAGCAGCAGCACCGGTGAAGCTGAGCCAATCTGAAACCAGGAGCCAGGAGCCTCTTCCGGGTCTCCCACACAGGTGCAGGGTCCCAAAGCTTTGGGCCGTTCTTGACTGCTTTCCCAGGCCACAGACAGGGAGCTGAATGGGAAGCGGGACTGCCAGAATTAGAACCGGTGTCCATATGGGATCCTGGCGTGTTCAAGGTGAGGACTTTAACCGCTATGCTATGACACTGGGCCCACCATGTTACATTTTAATCCATTCCATCTTCATCCTGTTTGCAATCCAAAATGGACCAGACAGACTAACTTGTAGGCGTGGTAATTCCTTTATTAACCCTTCCCTGGAAATCTCTCAGTAAGCAGATCCTAACCCATCTATTACATTCTGCATCAGAAACAAATTTGTCCACCTCCAATCCCCAGGCCCTTCCATCTGTGCTGCTGGTTTTTTTTTTTTTTTCAAGACTTATTTATTTTTGGTGGAAAGACAGATTTACAGAGAGGAGATAAAGAAAAAAAGGTCTTCCATCCATTGGTTCACTCCCCAAGTGGCCACACAGCCAGAACTGAGATGATCCTAAGCCAGGAACTTCTTCCAGGTCTCCCATATGAGTGCAGGGTCTCAAGGACTTGGGCTGTCCTCGACTGCTTTCCCAAGCCATAAACAGCGAGCTGGATGGGAAGAGAAGCAGCCAGGACATGAACCAGTGCCCATGTTGGATCCTGGCACATGCAAGGCGAGGATTTAGCCACTAGGCTACCGCGTCAGGTCTCATCTGTGCTTTCTTTAAGGCGGTAGAAATGGTACATAAATGGGGTGCATGTAATTCATTTTCCCCTTAATTCCTACAACACTTTCTACATAATACACCAAAGTAAATGTGTCTGTGCAGTATATGTAGGTTATTTCCTTTTTGATGTTGTTTTCCTAGTTTTAAAAATATTTTATTTTATATGAAAGTCAGAGTTAAAGAGAGGGTAGGAGGAGATAGATCTTCCATCTGCTGCATCCGTCCCCAAGTGCCTGCAACATCCGGAGCGGGGCTGGTACGAAGCCAGAAGCTTCTTCCTGTTCTCCCACACACTGCAGGAATAGAAGCACTGGGGTCATCTTCTGATACTTTCCCAGGCCATTAGCAGGGAGCTGGATTGGAAGTGGAGCAACTGGGACTCAAATGGGTACCCGTATGGCACCAGCCCCTGTTGTCCTTTTAAAAAGTTTATCTATTTTCATTTTATTTGAGGAAAAGAGAGACAAAAAAGAGCAAGATCTTTAATCAGCTGGTTTGCTCCCCAAGTGCCCACAATAGCTGGGGCAGGGCCAGACCAAAACCAGGAGCCTGGAGCTTCATTGCTGTATCCAAGCAAGGCAATACAGAGAAGTGCCATGCACTGATTAAGACTTGGAAGTCCTAGGCCTGGAGCGATAGCCTAGTGACTAAATCCTTTCCTTGCATGCAGCAGGATCCCATATAGGTGCTGGTTCATGTCCTGGCTGCTCCACTTCCTATCCAACTCCCTGCTTGTGCCCTGGGAAGGCAGTTGAGGATGACTCAAGAGCTTATGGACCCTGCATCCATGTGGGAAATCCAGAAGAAGCTCTTGGCTTCGGATCAGCTTGGTTTCGACCATTGTGACCACTTGTGGGGTGAACCAACAGATGAAAGATCTTTCTTTCTGTCTCTCCTTCTCTTTGTAAATCTGACTTCCCAATAAAAACAAAATAAATCATATATATATATATATATACTTGGAAGTCCTTTACTGCCAGTGGTGGAGAGGGGCATTGTGCCCTAAAGACCTCACAACCCAGAACTGCAGAACAATGGAGTTTATAAAGGCAACAGTCACAAGCCAGGAGGGGTACAGGGGGCTGAGCTAATGCAGAACTACCTTAGGATAAAACAATTACTAGCTTTGAAGCTTTTGCTGCTCTATCAAATAAAACTGCTTTTTCTCCTAGGAACGCTTCAACAACCTAGGCAGGGGTTTGAGTGTTCTTGCCAAGCAGTATGCGGTTTTCTCAGCCAGGCTATAGTCTCTCCAAAGATGGGGTCCAGCTCCACATGGAGCCCCTCGTGTCAAAACTCTTATTTCACCGTCTGGGAGTCCCATGTGGCTGGCAGGGACCCGAGTACTTGGACGAGCCTCTGCTGCTTTCCCAGGTGCACTAGCAGGAAGCTCCTTAGGAAATGGAGCAGCCAGGACTCGAACCAGAGCTCACATGGGACGCTGGCCTTGTGATGGCTTTACTGACTACACCGCAACACTACCCCTGCTCTTAATTTTTTCTCAAAGAATTTGCACAAATGTAATGTTTAGCCAAGGTGACAGCAATTTATAGTTGAACACTTGAGTATGGAATTCAGAGTCTTATCTGGTCACTGAACACACTTGCCCATGTTGGTAAAGCATTGCAACTCATGTGTCAGATGCAAACAAAACCTCCCTAAAATTCCCTTTTATACCTTCCAGGCTGGCAAAAATATATATTTTTCAAAGAGCAGCAGACAATACCAAATATTGGATCAGATTTGGAACACCTGAAGTATTTGCCCACTCACTGCTGATAGAATGTAAATCACTACGACCATTTTGGGAAACAGTCCCAAGCTCTTCAAGCTCACACACCTTTGATCCGACAGTTCCTTTCCCAGGTACAGTCCTGGAAGGAACTTAGCTTCAAATGTGCCAGGAAGCAAATCAGTGATGTTCATAGCAGCACTGCTTATGCAGCTGGAAGATGGCAGTAACGCCTACGCCATCAGCACGCACACAGGTGCGCTGCACCAAAGCCACACAGTGTTGGGGTGGCCCACACGGTGAAATGGATTCTGCTGTTATATCAGCACCACAAGGGAGGAGGTGAGTCAAGTCTGGTTCCAACCGGAACCATCCAGAGGAGGGCGTTAAGCGGGTACATCTCAAACACAATCCCGACACAAAAAGCTAAATCACTTAGCAATGCAGATGGGTCTGTTTGGAGAAAGCCAAAGGTCAGGTTTGCCTACAGCAGTGTCTGTGGTGGAGGCACAAGTGTCTGTGCAAACCACGTGTCTGAGCGTCCCACGGTGGCCTCTGGAGGGAGGGGAAGGGCTTGTCAAAGAAAACCCCAGAGGTCATTTTCATCTTGTCTCTTCCAATCACAGAGGTTAGTTTTGTTAAGGTTTATTTATTTATTTTTTAAATCTACTTAAGAGGCAGCGTTAGAAAAGAAAGAATCTTCTTTCCATTGATTTACTCTTCAAATGACCACGAGGGCCGGAGTTGAGCCAGGCCAAAACCAGGAGCCTGGAGTTTCTTCCAGGTCTCCCACTTGGGTGCAGGAATCCCTGTACTTGAGTCGTCTTACACTGCTTTCCCTGGTGTGTCAGGGAGCTGGGTCAGAAGCGGGGTCATCGAGACTCCAATCAGCACACTTATGGGATGCTGGCATTGCAGGCAGAGGTTTAGCATGCTGTGTACAATGCCAGTCCCCATGCAAGTAAATTTTATCATCCTGCTTTAGAACTTGTATATATTTTATAAATATCATTTTATGTATCTGTTCCATATTTAATAGAAACAAAATTTGTAAGCCTTCTGTGTGTATCTCTCCCACCTGTTAGCACATTTTATATTAACATTCTCATTGTACTATCATTGTAGTCTCAAGGTTTTTCCCATAGACAGCTTGTTTGTGTTGTCTGTATAGTGTGGGCTATAATTAATGCTTTTTAAAATTATTATTCAAGAAGCTGAAGGAGACAGTGGGGCCTTCCCTCAGCTGGCTCACTTCCCTAATGCCTGCAATATTGGGGGCTGAAGGCGATAGCAGGGTACTCAATCCGGGCTTCCTATGTGGCTGGCAGGGACCCAAACACTTGAGCCATGACTTGCCCCCTCCCATGGTGTGCAGTTGTCAAAATCTGGAGCAGAAGGGCCCGGCAGCGTGGCCTAGCAGCTAAAGTCCTCACCTTGAAAGTGCCAGGATCCCATATGGGCACCGGTTCTAATCCCGACAGCTCCACTTCCCATCCAGCTCCCTGCTTGTGGCCTGGAAAAGCAGTTCAGGACGGCCCAAAGCTTTGGGACCCTGCACCCATGTGGGATGTCCTGGAAGAAGTTCCTGGATCCTGGCTTTGGATCGGCATAGCATCGGCTGTTGTGTTCACTTGGGGAGTGAATCATCAGATGGAAGATATTCCTCTCTGTCTCTCCTCCTCTCTGTATATCTGAATTTCCAATAAATAAATAAATCTTTTAAAAAAAAATCTGGAGCAGAACCAGGACCCTGGGCCTAGGCACTCCAATGTGGAATGCAGGCATCCCAACTGGACGCATCCACCCTGTGTCAGACACACCAGACACTCACTCCTAGGATTACTGATCCTTACTCAACCTGTCCCAGCTCAGTATTGAGACCTTTTTTATTTAAGATTTATTTTTTTCATTGCAAAGTTAGATATACAGAGAGGAGGAGAGACAGAGAGGAAGGTCTTCTGTCTGATGGTTCACTCCCCAAGTGGCCACAATGGCTGGAGCTGAGCCAATCCAAAGCCAGGAGCCTCTTCCAGGTCTCCCACACATGTGGAGGATCCCAAAGCTTTGGACTGTCCTCTACTACTTTCCCAGGCCACAAGCAGGGAGCTGGAGGGGAAGCAGGGCTGCCAGGATTAGAACTGGCACCCATAATGGGATCCCGGCACATTCAAGGTGAGGGCTTTAGCTGCTAGGCCTCTGCGCTGGGCCCTGAGATTTTTTTTTTAAGATTTTTTTGTTGGAAAGGCAGATTTACAGAAAGAAGGACAGAGAGGAAGATCTCCATCCTCTGGTTCACCCCCACAATGACTATGACAGCCAGAGCTGAGCTTATCCAAAGCCAGGAGCCAGGAGACTTCTCTGGATCTCTCATGATAGCGCAGAGTCCCAAGGTCTTGGACCACCCTCTGCTGCTTTCCCAAGCCACAAGCAGGGAGCTGGGTTGGAAATGAAGCAACTGGGATATGAACCGGTGCTCATATGGGTTCCCGGTACTTACAGGAGGAGGATTAGCCAAGTTAGTCATTATGCTGGGTCCAAGGTCTTTCCTTGTGATATTTAGTCAGAATCTGTGGAGGGCAGCCTAGAAAAGTGGTTCCCAGCGAGATCTACTTTCTGATACAGATGCTCCTAGACATCCTCCTCCCCTTGACTTGCCCTTGGTCACTCACGTCTAGCAAACAGAGTTGGCAAAAGTGACACAAATGGGTTGGCATTGTGGCACAGTTGATGAAACCACTGTCTGTGACCCCGGTATCCCATGTGAACTCCACTTTCCAATGTTCCACTTCCAATGCAGCATCCTGCAAATGCACCTGGGAGAATAGCGGAAGATGCCCCAAGTGCATCTGCTATCTATGTGGGAGATCCAGAGGGGCCCAAAGCTCCCAGCTTCAGCCTGGCCCAGCCCCAGCTTTTATAACCATTTGGGGAATGAACTAGAAAATAAAAAGATCTCTGTCTCTCCCTCTCACTCTGTAATTGTACCGTTTGGACAAATACAATAAATCTGTAAAATAAAAGTGGTGCCATTGTTACCAAGGCCAGATTCTTTGACTCATTTGCAAATAGAAAACAAGTGGCCAAGCTTTGCCCAAACAAGATTTACTGGGGATGGATGCTCCACTACAAGTGACACAGCACAGCCAGAAGAAGTTCCACCTGGGTCAGGCATGGTGGCTCAGTCTCTAAATCTTCACCTTGGACACAACAGGATCCCATATGGGCACCGGTTCATGTCCCAGCTGCTCCACTTCCCATCCAGCTCCCTGCTTGTGGCCAGAGAAAGCAATAGAGGACGGCCCAAAGCCTTGGGACCCTGCACCCACATAGGAAACATGGAAGAAGCTCCTGGCTCCTGGCTTTGCATCGGCTCAGCTCCAGCTGCTACAGCCACTTTGAGGTGTAAACTAATGGATGGAACAGCTTTCTCTCTCTCTCTCTCTTTCTCTGTGTAAATCTGTTTTCCTAATAAGAATAAATGTATCTTAAAAAGAAAAAGTTCCACCTACCAGCTCCCCAGCAAATATTTTTTTAAAGATTTATTTTTATTATTTTTTTATTGGAAAGGCGGATATACAGAGAGGAGAGACAGAGAGGAAGATCTTCCGTCCGATGATTCATTCCCCAAGTGAGCACAATGGCCGATGCTATGCCGATCCCAAGCCAGGAGCCTCTTCTGGGTCTCCCACGCAGGTGCAGGGTCCCAAAGCTTTGGGCCGTCCTCGACTGCTTTCCCAGGCCACAGGCAGGGAGCTGGAAGGGAAGCGGGGCTGCCGGGATTAGAACCGGCGCCCATATGGGATCCCGGGCGTGCAAGGCGAGGACCTTAACCACTTGCGCCACCGCGCTGGGCCCCCCAGCAAATATTTTTACAGGATTGGCAAGGCATGGCAATCCAGTCTGCCCTGGCACAGGGCAGTTGGGTTTACATCTGACCCTGTTTTTGTTTTATTTTGTTTTGTTCCTTCATGAGACACATTCAAAATGGCAGTGCTGCTCACTCCTGCCACCCCAGGAAGGTTGTGACCCAGCCACACTGGGTATGTGTTTAGGTCAGGGAAGTCGCTAGTGTGGCAGCAAAGGATCTTCTGCAGTTAGGGCCTGGCTGCTCCTTGCTCCTGATTGGTTTGGAGATGAGTCTGTCATGAGTTGGGAGGGCCTTGTCTTATGGAGGCCTCTCTCATCTCCCATCCTCACTTCGGAGTTGAGGCTACACGAAGGCCTTGTGGGGCTTCTGTCCTGGGTTCCCTCCCTCATTCATTCCCCTTCCCTGAGAGAAACCAGGTGGCACACGTGAGCTCTACGGGGAGACCCACGTGCTAAGCAGTGCTGTCTGGCTGTTCCACGTGGGAGCCTTGTGTCCAATGTAGTAGTATCAGCAGGCAGAACCTTTTGGGGGTGATTGGGTTTAGCTGACGTCATGAAGATAGACATCCCACAATGGGACTGGGGTCCTGTAGGCAGAGGGAGAAAGATACCCTTCCAAACAAGTTTAACAATTTATTTGGTTTTGTTTATTTGAAAACCAGAGAGAAAGTGAGTTTCCACCTGCAGGTGTACTCCCCAGATGACCGCAACCACCTGGGCAGGGCCAGGCTGGGCCGGAGCTCCATCAGGGCCTCCCACATGGGTACAGAGCCATCATTTGCTGCCTTCCCAGGCCCATGAGCAGGGAGCTGGATTGGAAGCAGAACAACCAGGGCTTGAGAAGGAATGCGGGCATCAGAAGCAAACTGGCCATGCTGCGATGCCAGCCCCAAAGATCTTCATTTTCTGAGCTGCCAGTCTTCCCATAACTCCTTTATGTTGTTCTCCAATCAGATTTCACGTATCACGCTATGTATTTTTTGCAACCAACCATGTGTTCTGTGGCAGCGCCCTGGATTTAAGAATATCAATGTGCAAGAGTCAGCCCATTATTGTTATTTTTTGAGCCATTGAGCCTGCATTTCTAAGGCTTTGGAATTTAACTTTCCTACTTGACTCAATTTTACCAGTAATAGCCCGTATCACATGGATTCATGACAGCTTGTAACAGTGTCAAACAGGAAAGTAAATCTTGGGACATTTTTTCTCACAGGGGCTTCTATTGGAACCAAGTGTTCCTACAGGAATTTCCACAGCACATCTGCCTCAGGACTCTATAACTAAAATGTCAGCACATTTAAACAGCATCACCTCTCATACACAGTACATTGAATAATAACATCATTACACAAGGCAGCATTGAATCACTTTACAAAATTTGTGCTTGCATGAGCTATCATCTCTGTTCTTGGAAGAATATTACAATATTTGCTGATCCTTGCTGTATACTTCTATCTTAAAAAGGAGGTTCCTATACCTGGCCCTTTATCTTATTATTGAGTTGTTGGATCGTATCCAGGACCCTGTCCAGGCCTGTCCCTCACGTACCCGTGCTGTCAGACTACATACAGGATCCTGGCAGTGCTAACCAATAGAAAATTAACTCACTGCATAACAAACCACATACACACTTTATTTTGATGTATTTTTTAAAAAAAGATTTATTTATTTTTATTGGAAAGGTGGATACGGAGAGAGGAGGAAAGACAGAGAGGAAGATCTTCCGTCCGATGATTCACTCCCCAAGCAACCACAATGGCTGGAGTTGAGCCAATCTGAAGCCAGGAGCCAGGAGCTTCTTCCTCGTCTCCCACATGGGTGCAGGGTCCCTAAGCTTTGGGCCATCCTCGACTGCTTTCCCAGGCCACAGACAGGGAGCTGGATGGGAAGTGGGGCTGCTGGGATACGAACCAGCACCCGTATGGGATCCCGGCACGTTCAAGGCGAGGATTTCAACTACTACGCTATCACGCTGGGCCCATTTTGATGTATTTGAAAGGCAGAGAAGGAGAGAGAGACAGACAGAGACAGATCTCATCCACTGGCTTTGTCCTTAAATGTCCACAGCAACTGGGACTGGGCCATGACAAAGTAAGGGAGTTACACATCTGGGGCTGCCATGTTAGTGACAGAGACCCAATTACGTGAGCTGTAACCTGTTGCTTCCCAAGTTGTACATCAGCGGGAAGCTGGGCCGGAAGGATGGGCTGCGTTTGAATTCAAGCACCCTGACTCATGTGCAGGCACCCAGTGACTTAATTTTGAGGCTAAATGCACATCCTCACATGCAACTTTTACACTTTCTTAAATACAGCCAGTGTGTGCCTGCTGGCTCGGAGAGTTTCAACTACACACAATTTTTAAGTTTGAAATTTGAACAAAATCTCAGTAACCCTGACAACAGGATACCCTCTCCATGTTTCATTTTTACACCTGTGACGGCTCCTCATGGTGCTGTCTGTGCATTTTTTGCAACTGCTTTTCACTTTTAACAACATATGTAGGAAAGCTGTTCTAAATATACCATATGTGTATAATACATATGTCATATATCTTGCTCTTGTTCCTATAGACTTGTCTTCTTGTTCTTTTTTTTAAATAACACAATATCCCTGAGAGGAGCTTTTATTGTTGGTTTTTTTTTTTTTTTTTTTTGAGAGAGAGAGAGAGAGAGAAAGAGAGAGAGAGAGAGATTCTCCATCCACTGGCAGACTACTCAAACGCCCATAGCAGCTGTAGCCAAGCCAGGCTGAAGCCAGGAATTCAAGCTGGGTCTGACATGTGGGTGGTGGGGCCTAAGTGTGCGAGTTATCACCTGTCACGCCCTGCGTACGCACATTGGCAGGAAGCCAGGACTGGGGGACAGCCAGGACGTGGAGTCAGGCTGTCTGGGTGGGAGGGGACCCTGCGTGGTAGCTTCCCCCGACACTCAGTGTGAGCCCCTGGAAGGACTTGAGTTGCATCTTATTCCAGAATACCTACATTGTATCATCTCTGTTGATGGACAATGCAATTGCTGCTACAGGTAACACACACGTTTAGATATGATTGCTGTGTGAGTGTTTCTCCGGTGTGGATTCCCAGCAGCTACCTGCTGGATCACAGGGCATGTGCGAAGCTCTGGCCCACTGCTACATTCGCCCTCAGTCTCATCATCTTGTGTTCCTATCAGCATCCTGTAAATCGCCTGTTGTCCTACTGCTTCAAATGCACAACAGCTAGCTATCAGTCTTTAAAAGTTGTGCCAATGTAAAGGGGGAAAAAAAATTCTTTCAAAATCAAGTCCTTAGTGGAAGGAGAGAGAGAAGGGAAATATCATTATATTCTGAGCATTGTTATCTACAAACTCTTATTGACTGATAAAAATAAAAGTATTTTAAAGTGAATTTTAAAGAATTGGGTCCGGCGCAATAGCCTAGTGCCTAAATCCTCATCTTACATGCCCTAGGATCCCATTCGGACACTGGTTCATGTCCTGGATGCTCCACTTCCCATCCAACTCCCTGCTTGTGGCCTGGGAAAGCAGTCGAGGACGGCCCAAAGCCTTGGGACCCTGCACCCACTTGAGAGACCTGGAGGAAGTTCCTGGCTCCTGGCTTCAGACTGGCTCAGCTCCAGCCATCGTGGCTGCTTGGGGAGTGAATCATCGGATGGAAAATCCTTCTCTCTCTGTCTCTCCTCCTCTCTGTATACCTGACTTTCCAATAAAAATAAAATAAATCCTTAAAAAAAAAAAAGAACCAATGAAAGGAAACTCTCTCTGTCTTTCCTTCTCTGTGTAAATCTGCCTTTCTAATAAAAAAAAAAATGCTAAAAAAAAAAAATCGAGTCTCCCGGGGCCAGCATTTGGACTAGCAGCTAACACGGCTGTGCCCCAGCCACCCGTGCCGGGATAATGCCCATCCCACAGCAGACAGAGCCGGTGTAGCGCCTAGGCGAGTGCCTGCCACCCAGGCGTGAGACCTGGGGCATCTCCAGCTCCCAGGTGCAGCCATTAGGGACATGTGCGGACGAGCCAGTAGATGCAACACTCTCTCTCCCTCCCAAGTAATGGGGGAAAAAAAAATCAAATACTTGGCTATCACTGAGGCTGAACGTCTTTTCAGAGGTTTAGTGCCCATTAATTCTCCCTCTATTATGCACTGCCTAGGCATAGTCTTTGTCAACTTTTCCACTGGACTCAGTGTTTGGATGATTCCGCTTGGTAGGGGTTCTTTCTGAAAATTCTGGATATGAAGCTTTCAGCGAATGTTTGCTCATCTTCCCTTGCGTGTCACTTACTGTCGAGAACAGCAACGCCGTCATGGCCCCTGGGATCAAAAAGGAGCTGAGCTGCCCCATGGAGGTGACATTGTCCCTCGTCTCTGAAGGAGGCACCTGTGCCATGCCACTCCTGTGCCCAAGCTGCACAGGGCAGGGCTGACCACAGCAAGCTGCCAGCCTGCCGCGCAGACTGGAGACATATTGTCCAGGCCCGGTTTTGACGGTAATAAAAGTGATATTTGTATCTCCATCTGCCACACTCCCATGTCTGTCTCTTAATAGGTTCTTGCATCAGTCAGAGTCCAAACAGAAAACAGATGGCATGCTTAAATTGGCATAATTCCGGAGATTTAATAATGGCGCTGTTTGTGAAGGTGTGGGCAGGATGTGGGGAGATACCTCGGACACAGCAGCCCCCTCAAGCCTCTGAGAGCACAAAGAGATGGGGTGGGGGTCCCTTTCAAAACCCAGGAGAAGACAGCCATGCGGATGGGGGGCGCCCTGCGGGGCAATAGGAGCACTCAGTGTGAAGAGGCGGGCAGCTTGAGGCCAGCGTCCTGCAAGGAAGCCGACCCTGCTGTGCTGCCATCACTCCCTCTCATCTCCTGCCTGGCCTCCCCGGAGAGACGGGAACAAGGCCTCCTTGATGCAGTCATCAGGAGACCCGCCGCATGGGGAGAAGGAGAGCAGAAAGAGAGATCTGGAGGGACAAAGGAAACTACAGGGGCACTTCAGGACAGTGGTGGCAATGGAGTGTCCACTTGGCCTTCATTGCTCACATGCCAATTGGGATATTGGAACAGAAGGCCTGGGTTCAAGTCCCGGCTCTGCCTCTGCTTCCAGCATCCTGCCAGTGCGCACTGTGAGAGGCAGCCGGCGATGGATCACATGCCTGAGTCCCTGCCTTCCTCACTCTAGGCTTTGGCCCGGCCCAGCCCTGGCTGTTGGAGGTGTTTGAAGAATGAACCAGTGCTGGCAGATCTCTTTCTGTCTCTCTACCTTTCAAGTAAGTTAAATGCGCTAAATAAATAAAATGAGGCTGGTACATTGAGGGCAGCCATCTGCCTTGCTACCACTACTAAAAATTGGAAAATTCGGGGTTGGTACCATGCGTAGTAGGTTAAACCTCCATTTGCACTGCCAGCAACCCAACTGCTCCACTTCTGATTCAGCTCCCTGTTAACACACCTGGGAAAGCAGCAGAGGATGGCTCAGGGCATTGGGTCCCTAACCCACATGGAAAACCTGGAAGAAGTTCTTGGTTCCTATTTTTGATTATCCCAGCTCTGATGACTGTGGCCACTTGGGGAATGAACCAGTGGATGGGAGATCTTTCTCTCTGTCTCTCCTTCTCTCTCAGTAGCTCTGCCTTTCAACTAAAAATTAAAAAGTCTTTTTAAAAAATCTAAAGTTCAAGGAAAAGTGAAATTAAATGCTATTCATTTTGGTGCAAAAAGTTTTGAAATTCAGGCATTTGAAGGGGTCTCAAAAATTCATGAAAGTGCATATTATGAAAAATCATGCATGGATTTCAATTTTTTGGCTCTTAAAAATAAATTTAGCTTTTAATTTCATGTATGTGTTTGTATATTTACTTAAAAAGCAGAGTGACAGAGAAAGAGGGAGAGACAGGGGTCCAGGTTGATGGCCCAGTGGCTAAATCCTCACCTTGCGTTTGCCGGAATTTTATATGGACGCTGGTTCACTCCCTGTTTGTGACCTGAAAAGGCAGTCGAGGTTGGCCCAAAGCCTCGGGATCCTGCGCCCACACGAGAGATCTGGAGGAAGCTCATGGCTTCAGCTCAGCTCTGGCTGTTGCAGCCACTTGCGGGGTAAACCAGCAGATAGAAGGACTTTTTCTCTATCTTGCATTCTCTCTGTACAAGGCACTCTGCCTTTCCAATAAAAATAAGTAAATCTTTTTAAAAAATAGAGGAAGAAACAGAAAGAGAGAGCTCTCCCATCTGCTGGTTCACTGCCCCGAATGACCCAACAGCCCGGCCTGGGTCAGGCTGGAGCAGAAACCTGGAAATCCATCCGGGTCTCTCTTATGGCTGAGAGGGGCCCAAGGACTTAGGCTATTTTCCACTGTATTCCTGGACATAGTAGCAGGGACCTGGATCAGAAGTGGAGCAGCCAAGACTTGATACTCTGTACCACAGCTACAACTCCTCCATGAATCTCCTAAATGGCCACAATGGCTGTTGCTGAGCTGGTCTGAAACCAGGAGCCAGGAACTTCCTCTGAATTTCCAATGTGCTTGCAGAAGCCCAAGGACCTGGGCCATCTTCCATGCTTTCCCAGGCCATAAGCGGGGAACTGGCACTTATATGGGATGCCAGCGCTTTGCAGGTAGATGAGCCTGTTGAGCCACTGCATCAGGCCACCCCACCCCCACCCAGACTCTTGTATCTTTCAAAGGCATCTACGGGCTTGATGCTTCCCACCCACCAGGCCCGGGTATCAGAAATTCATCAAGGTAACGAGCCAGGATGGCAGCCTCCAGGATGGCGCGACAATGGCGTTCCCTTCACACTGTGTTAGGAGACTTGGCATTGTCCCAGCATGCAAGGGTGCAGTTATACTGTTTGTCCTGCTGTAGAAATGCAGGCTGCTTCAGATTGTCCTGAAAAATGTTTTCCAGATTACAATTTGAGTATCGGGTGCCAGGGGCTAGCGTGTGTCAGGACAGTGGAACTTCTATGTTGGCATTCTACTTGTGATTGCCGTCACTATTGGACTGAGTTTCTAAAAATCTCTCCACACCCCATCTGCACCAGCCAGCCAAACAGGGCAGATGCAGAGGAATGGGAATCACTGCCTTGTGTGTCTCAGGTTTGGTTTGGTTTGTGTGTTTTCATTTTATTTAAAAGGCAGACAGAGAGAATTTCCAACCAGCGGCTCACTCTCGAAATGCCTGCAATAGCTGAGGCTGGGTCAGGTTGAATTCTGGAGCCTGGAACTGAGTCTGGGTCCCCATCATGGGTGGCAGGGACTCATGTACTCGAGCCATCACCTGCTACACCCAAGGGTGAACATTAGCAGGAAGCTGGAATGGAGAGTGAAATGCGGACTCTGGCTTGCAGCAGCAGCTTAACTGTGGCTCCCAAAGCCTGCCCCTCCCAAGCATTTTTTTTTAATATTTATTTGAAAAGTAGAGGGATACAGAGGCAGGTGAGATGAGAGATAGAGAGAGAAAGTCTTCCATTTGTTGACTCACTCTGCAGATGCCCACAAGAACTAGAACTGGGCCCAAACTAGGAACCAGCAACTCCACTCAGGTCTTCCACATGGGTCTGAAACCCTTGGGTCGCCCCCGCCACCCCTGCTGCCTTTCCAGGAATATCAGCAAGGAGCTGGACCAGAGTGGGTAGCCAGGATTTGAACTGACACTGATTGAGACGTAGGTGTCCTAGAGTGCCACAATGCCTCACCCATCAAGTTTTTGGTGTTTTGTTTTGTTTTGTTTTAGGATTTATTTATGGAGCCAACACCATGACCTGGTGGGTAAAGCCACCACCTACAATGCTGGCATCCCATAAGGATACCAGTTCAAGTCCTGGCTTTATCATTTCTGATCCGATTCCCTGCTAATACACCTAGGAAAGAAGCGGAGGATAACCCAAGGGCTTGACTCCTTGCACCACGTGGGAGCCATCACAGCCATTTGCGGAGTGAGCCAGCAGATGGAAAACCTCTCTCTGTGCCTCTCTCTTTCTCTGTCTCTGACTCTGCTTTTCAGACCAAGATAGAGATCTTTTACCCACTAATTTACTTCCCAAATGGCCCCAATGCCTGGGGGGTTGGGCTAGGAAGAAGCCAGGATTCTGAAACTCCATCCAGGTCAGCCACATGAGGGACAGGATCCCCAGCACTTGGCCATCTGCTGCTGCTGCTTTTATAGGTGCATTAGCAGGGAACTGGAGGAGAAGCAGAGCAGATAAGACCTGAACTTGGTGCCTAGATATGGTATGCTACTTAATTCTCTGCACCACAGCGCAGCTCCCACGTGGGTATCTTTAAAAATACAGAATGTGGTTTGGGAAGGCTAAAGTGAACCCCAAGATACTACAGTTTCTACACCTAGAATCTTTCAGCTGCCTTGATCAAGCAGCACCTTCACCAACGGACCAACCGTTTTGTTTCTGGAATGAATTCCCTCTGACTGTCACTCCGTAGCTGTGGTTTGCTGTCACAGGCCCACCTCGTGGGGGAGGGGTCAACGTGGCCACCTGATCCTTCAGCACTGGAATCCCATTGTTCCCTTCGAGGGAATCAGTTGCTTTGCCTATCCCAACTGCTGTGGCACCTCAGAGCTCTGCAGAAACTTGTGAGTGCTCCAGGAAGGGAGCACTGTGCAGGCCTGCCCGCAGGTGACAGCTGGGGGAAGAGGTTCACAATACAGTGACCCTCCGTGTGGCTGCTACAGGATATGCCAATGATGTGGAGCAGGGCTGCTCTAGCCTGGCGAACTTTGTAAATACAGAATCGGGTTCCATTAAGCATTTTCTAACAAACTCTTAGGTGACAACACTGCTTCTGATCTGGAATGGTGATCTGATTAGCAACATCACAGTGGAAGTGTCGGGAGAGTCAGGAAAATGGGAAAATAATGCATCTATTATGTTTGTGATTCTAAAATTTTAGTGTCAGTTAGAGTCACCTGAAGGGCTTTGTTAATGCAAACAGTTTGGGGCCAACCTTGTGGTGCAGCAGGTGAAGCCACTACTTGCAACATCAGCATTCTGTATTGGAAGACCAGCTGCTCTGCTTCTGATTGAGCTCCCTGCTAATGTGTCCTGGAGGGTAGCAGTGCTTGGGCACCCGTCACCCGTGTAAAAGACCCAGATGCAGTTGCTAGCTCTTGGCTTGGGCCTGGCCCAGCTCTAGCCGTGGTGGCCATTTGGAAAGTGAACCAGCAGATGGAAGATCTCTCTTTGCCTCTAGCTTTTGCTGTATAGCTTTTACATAAGTCGTTAATCTTTTTTCATAGCTCCCACCATCTCAAGTTTCTGACTGTTTAGATTAGCAGTTATGCCCAAGAGTGCACACTGCTAACAAGGCCCCAGGTGATGCTGAGGGTTTTGGTCCAGGAAGCAAACCTAGAAAACCACTGGTCCTTATAATCATCTACCACCCACTGTCTGCTCCCCCAGCCTATCCCCCTCAATTCTTGACTTTACTCCCGGTCAAGTCTGAGCAGCTCCTCAAGGGCACAGCCATCTGCTTGTGCAGCAGGCCGCATACACTCCCATCTGGGCCTGTTATGGCCCTGAGTGCTAAGCATAGAGGCATGGCATTGAGGAGACCTAACCTCAGCTTGTGAGGCAACTGGTTTGGGCACAACAGAGTTGTGCAAGCTCACCGTTCCCACCTTCCCTTCCTGTATCTCAGACCCACATCTCACCACTACCTTTACCTTGGCAGAGAGTTGGCAGGGCGAGGCATTGAGTTGTGCAGCAGGTCTGCCACTCTTACGCTCTGATCTTGGGTTTGACGCTTGGCTGCCTGTGCCCCGCAGTCACAGGAGATAACGGACGGCTTCCTTACTATTGTGGAATCATTCTGATTTTCCATGTGTCTTTTACATTGTATTCCCCTTGGCTGTTTGTTTCATTTTTCCCAATGCAAACTTTTAAGAGCAACACAAGAAATCTGAATGTTTCTACTGCTTTGTAGTGATGGTCTCGGCCATAGCAAGTAAGCACTAGGGCCACTTGAGCCATGACACCTTTCCCTTCACCTGGATTTCATCCTCACGCTGCCAGCATTGCCAATGTCAGCAGCTATGAAGACTTTCTGTGCCATGAGCCAACCCTTTCCCAGCCCTATCCCAATAAGTGTGCCGCTGGACTCCTCAAATATGTGAGCAAGCGGATTACAGAATCCCCTCTGGAGGAGGTGGTTCTTGATTCCATGTGTCAGTCTGAGTTAAAATGGGCCACCTTTTACTGCTTTTCCAAGTACACTCACAGGGAGCTGAACTGGAAGTGGAACAACCAGGACACTGATATATGGGATGCTGGCATCAAAAGCTTAACTCACGGTGCCACATTGCCCGCCCCAGGGGACTTCCATTATTCAGTTGTTCCTTTAGTTTTCTTGCAAATTTGACATTGCTATTCATGTAGTGGTTACTGTCTAGACTGAATGCCTCTGGGAGTGTTTACTACACACAGAAAGTGACATGCGTGTGGGTATCTGATCTAAATGTGAATGTGTGTGTAAGCACACAGGCTGTAGACACACAAATATTTCCTTATTGTGTCAACTGAGAGGGCCCAGAGGGAAGGACATCCAAGGGTAAAGAGAACAAATAACACCTAGTTCTAACATTGTCATCGAATGAAAGGAACCAGGGACCTTGGAGAACTGGGAGACCAAAAGTGGCACCACAGATACACACGTGGACCTGAACATGAAGCAGCTTGTTTATTTTGTTTGTTTGTTTTGCTTTAATTATGAGGCAATAAAGGACGCAGGAGTTGAATGCAAGATTGCCCAGTGGCCAAATGTGAATAGTGGGAACTTTGAAGGAAAAAACGCAAGTAAAATAGTACTAGACAATATCTATAACCTATGAAATAAATATCCATGAGTCTTAGTGATAGAAGTGACCGACTGAAAATATGAATAAGCAGGAGAGGAGACGTGGCTCTTGCACAACAATTTTAGATAATTTAAGGAGATGTGAGGACACATCAAAATCTTGGAAAATGGAACTAAAAGTAAATTTATTTTGGTTCAAAAACATTTGAAATCTGGGTATACAAGAAGTTTCCAAAAGGTTATAGAAAATGTATTATGAACACAGCTATGCGTGGATTTCATTTTTTTTTCACCAAAATAAATATATTTTCAACTTTATTTTCCAAGAGCTTTCAAGTGTCTCTATGTGTAACAAACACAAGGGGATGCAGGAATCTCCACTGCCAGGATCCAGGCCTCCGCGCATCTCCCCTTCCTGGCCCCTGCCGGCTCGTCCTACCCTCGCTGCACTGCCGTCTGAGATCACCACCTCAGCTGGCAGATCCCTGTAGTTATCTTTAGGGCTGCTCAGCTGACGACAAATTCACTCAGCTTTTGTTTCTTGGAAAACACTTTCATTTTGCCATAGTTTTTGAAGGCTAAACTGGGCATAGAGTCTACATTGAGAGGTGTTTGATTATTTTCTGGCATCCACACTTTCCTTGAAGATTGGCACTGGGGAGGAGCACGGAAGGACAGTGTGTCAAGCAGCCCATGTTGGTGCTGTGTCAAGTCCTAGCTGTCCCCTTCTGATCCAGGTGGAACTCCTGGCTCCTGGCTTCTGTCTGGCCCAGCTTCAGCTGTCTTGCGGCCATCTAGGGAACGAGCCACTGGAAGGAAGCTCTCTCCCTCACACGCATCCTCTTTCATTGCTTCTTTCTTGCTGTCACTCCGCCTTTCAAATAAATTTAAAAAAAATTTTTTTTGAAGTCTACTGGACGCCTAATGTCACACCCGCAAAAGCAATGTTTTCATTCTTTCTTAGTCCTTTTATTTTTTTAAAGATGATTTATTTAGATGAAAGAAAGGAAAGAGCGAGCTTCCTTCCACTAGTCCCCTCATCCAGTGACTGGAATAGCTAGGCTGGGCAGGCCAAAGCCAGGAGCCAAGAACTCCATCCAGGTCCCCCCCATGAGAGTGCTGCTCACCTCCCACTGCCTTCCCAGGCCTATTAGCAGGAAGCTAGGTCAGAGCAGAACAACCAGGACCTGAACCAGCACTCTAACAAGGGATGCCAGCTTCGCAAAAAGAGGTTTAACCGCATGTCACAACACCTAATCCCTTTCTTAGCCATTTTAAAGATACTTTCTGTCTTTCTGTTTTTATTAGGTTTTATTAGTTCAACTCTGGTGTGCTTAGGTATGGCATTATATGTATTTTCAATTTGTGCTACTACACCAAACACACATACCAGCTCTCCAAGCCTAGCTAATTAATGCCAATATTTTCATGTATACTTTTGCTGAAATGGAAATAGTTTTAAATACTGGAAGAAGATTCCCTCAATATTTTGTGTTCTGTTTATCATGTTATGATTACAGATATGGCATACTTCTATCTATTTGAAAAGCAGAGTTTTACACACACACAGAAACAGAGAAACATATTCCATCTGCTGATTCAATTCCCAAGCAGTTGTAACAGACAGGACTGGATCAGGCCACTGCCAGGAGCCAGGCGTTTCTTCCAGGTCTCCCACAGGGATGCAGGGGCCCAAGCACTTGTGTCATCTCCTACTGCTTTCCCAGGTGCATTAGCCGGGAGCTGGATCAGAGTGGAGCAGCAGGGACTCAAACTGGTGCCTTGATGAGCCAGCACTTCAGGCAACAGCTTAACTCACTGAGACACTGTATTGGCCCCTGGTGGTTTCTTTCTTTTTAAAGTTTTGTTTATTATGTATTTGAAAGGCAGAGTTACAGAGAGAGGGGAAGACATTTTCTGTCTGCCAGCTCACACCCAAATGCCTGCAACAATCAAAGCTAAGCCAGGTGGAAGCCAGCAGCCTGGAACTTCACCCAGATCTCCAAACATTTTCATGGCTTCCCATGTCACCCACATGGGAGACGCAGATGAAAGTGCTGGCTCCTAGCTTCACACTGACCTGAGCTTCCCTATTACAGTCACCAGGGGAGTGAACAGCTGATGAAAGACCTCTCTCCTGCACGCGTGTGTGCGCACACACACACACACACATTTAATTCTCTGTCACTGTCTTTCAAATAAATACATCCTTTACAAAATAAACCCAAGAAAATAGATAATAGTTAAACTCATGGCGTGTTGAATTTTGCCTTGCACATCTCTTACCTACTTAGTTGTAAGTTAACTTCTGATTTTTAGTGATGGCTACATTTAATAACTTCACAAAATTTGTCAAAATTCAGCAACTGGCTCTCAGAAACGAGTACAAGAGGGACCCAGCACAGCACTTCTCACTGTCTTTTGAATTTGATTCAGGTTTTTCTCTCACAGCGTCTTTCCTGACGGTGACAGGATATACCCAAATGGCATGGCTTTGATGTTTGCTATAGTCTGAAGTCAATCTCCCAGTCAATTCGAGGAATTCATAAAGATTTAACACAAACTGCCACACTTTATTATACATGTTACTGTTGTTCTTGTGTGAGCTCTGTCTTGCTGTGTTTTCAGACTTCTCTTTTTAAAGGTTTGTTTTTATTTGAAATGCAGAGTGACAGGGAGACAGTGTGTCCATCTTCTGGTGCACACAGGGGACATGCCAGCCAGCCCCTCTAGGCCAGCAGAGGACATCAAGTGCCTCATCGGAGGGTGGAAAGCAGAACTGGTTGGACAGCTCTCCTGGACAAGCTTTGTAGCACTTGGGTCTGTGAATGCACTAAGGTGGACCTGGTCAGCCAAAAGACCTTGGAACGATTTTCTCAACCCTGGAGCTTTGTAGCCAACAATATCTGGAAACTACCAATACCATTCACGTAACACCCTCAGAACATTCTTCCCCCACACTGGGGTCTCCAAGGTGTCATCAAATGACCACCCCCCATCTCTGGATGCTGGTGTAGTCTGACAGTAACGAGCAGTCCCCTACTCTTCCTCCTCAGCAGACACAGCAGGAAAAAAATGGAAACATTGTCCCACCTGCCTTCCTCCACATCCCAACCCTCCCTACCGTAATCAGAGCCCATGTGGGCATGCATCCCTCTCAACTGTGTAAACAATATCAAAAATAAAATTTAAAAACTTTTTAAAAACTGTGCAGTATTGGGATACACATGGATGTTTCTTTTTCATTACTTTTTTTTTAACCTTAAAAGAAACTGGTTGTTTTTGAAATTTCAACTCCCACACACACAAGAGAACATTCAGCTTCCAGGGTCTGGCTTATTTCAGTCAATATGGTGTCCTCCAGTTGAGTCTACTTTGTGACAAATGGTAGAATTTCATTCTTTGTTATAGTTGAATAATACTGCCTTGTGTCTAAGCCACATTTTCTCTATCCATGCATCTAGTGATGGCACTTTGTTAGATTCCAAATTTCAGCTGCTGTTGACGGTGCTGCTATAAACATGGGGGTGCAGGTGTCTCCTTGATCAGTTGGGTTCAGGTCCTTTGGGTATATACCCAGTAGTGGGATTACTGGATCATATGGCAAGTATGTTTCTAATTTTTAAAAGATATGTCCACACTGTTTTCCAAGGTGGCTACGCTAATCTGCATTCTCGCCAGCGGTGTCCAGGTGTTCCCCTTTCTTCACATCCTCGCCAGCATTCAGCATTCTCTGTGCTTTGGAATTTGGCCATTCTGCCAGGGGTAAGGCAATATCTTACCGTTGTTTTGATTTGCATTCCTCTTATGGCTACTGATGGTGAGCATTTAAGAAAAATTTTGCTGGCCGCTTGTATTTCTGCTTTTGATAACCGTCCATTGATATTCCTTACCCATTTTTTCAACTGGATTGGTTGTTTTTGTTGAATTTTTTTAAGTTGTTGATAGACTCAGGATATTAATTCATTTGGCAAATGTGTGGTTTGCAGATACTTCTTCCTGAGCCTGGAATGATGGATGATGTAATGGCTAAATCCTCACCTTGCATGAGCCAGATCCCTTATGGACACTGGTTCCGTTTCTCTTTTAGCGTCCTGCCTGTGGCCTGGGAAAGTCATGGATGGTCCAAAACCTTGGGACCTGCACCTGTGTGAGAGACCCAGAAGATGCTTCGGGTTCCAGCCTTCAGATTGGCTCAGCTCTGGCCATAGTGGCCATTTGGGGAGTAAGCCAGCAGATGGAATATTTTTTTTTAAGATTTATTTTTTTTATTATTATTGTTTATTGGAAAGGTGGATATACAGAGAGGAGAGACAGAGGAAGATCTTCCATCCGATGATTCACTCCCCAAGTGAGCACAAGCTGATGCTATGCCAATTCAAAGCCGAAGCCAGGAGCCTCTTCCGGGTCTCCCACGTGGGTGCAGGGTCCCAAAGCTTTGGGCCGTCCTCGACTGCTTTCCCAGGCCACAAGCAGGAAGCTGGATGAGAGTAGGACAGCCGGCGCATGAATCAGTGCCCATATGGAATCGCAGCATATGCAAGGTGAGGACATTAGCCACTAGGCTATCATGCCAGGCCCCCCAAATTTTCTTTTTTTTTTTTTCTCGCTGTATCTGAGGGGAAGAGGGAGGGAGGAACGGGAGAAGCCATGTCTAGCCTCCTAGCTGCCCCAGTACCCAGGGATGGGGAACAACCCTCCAATATCAACTCAGGGTCTCCAATGTGGAGCATGTTCTGAGGGTTCTGCTTAAGTGGTTTCAGTAGTTCTGAAATGCTGTCAATCTCATCGATCAAAGGATGAGAAAATTCTTCCAATGTCCTATTTTGCGGTTTTTATCCAAGAAGTCATCTCTACATCAATGTCTTGGAGTGTTTCCCCTGTTTTGTCTCCCAGCAACCTGATAGTCTCATGTCTTAAATTTAAGTCTTTCATTCATGCTGATTTTTCTTTTTCTTTTCTTTTAAAGATGTATTTATTTGTTTTTGTTGGAAAGTCCAGTTTATAGAAAAAGGAGAGACACAGAGAAAGATCTTCCATCCATTGGTTCACTACCCAAGTGGTGGCAACAGCTGGGGCTTAGCTGATCTGAAGCCAGGAGCCAGAAGCTTCTTCCAGGTCTCCCACATGATGCAGGGTCCCAAGGTTATGGGCTATTCTCTACTACTTTCCCAGACCACAGGCATGGAGTTGAATGGGAAGTGGAGGAGCCTGGATGTGAACCAGTGCCCATATGGGATCCCAGTGTAAGCAAGACAAAGACTTTAGCCACAAGGCAACTGCATTGGGCCCTCATGTTGGTTTTTGTGCATGGTGAGAGACAAGAATCTAATTCCATTCTTCTTCATATACATATCTGGTTTTGCCAGCACCATTTGTTGAAGTGATTGTCCTTACTCCATTACATGGTCTGAACACTGTTGACAAAGAGCAGTTGGCTGTTTGTATGTGGATTAATTTCTGGGCTTTCTATTCCATTCCGTTGATCTACGTATTGGTTTTTATACCAGCACCATACTATTTTAATTATTATAGTTTTGCAGTATGCTTTGGTTGACATAGTTTTGGTTTGAAATTTTTTCACATGTTTTTCATATCCTGCAGTGCATTTTTTTTTCCTTTAAGATATTGTTTTGATCTTGGTTTCCTTCTGCACAGTGCACATTCAGTGGTGAGCAGTGAGCTGGCTCAGCTGGAATAGGGGATTGCTCAGAACTATGGTCATTTCTTTGGTGCACCTATACTTCCAAGACAACCTATTCCAAGCTATCTATGCAGCTTTACTGAAGGTGGAGGTAGGGAGACATGTGGCTACAGTACACCACTGAATTCAATTTTCCTTCATTCCCTCTCTCTTTCTCTCTTACTTTTTATAGCTTTATTGAGGTATAATTGATGCACAGTAGCATATACAAAGACTGTACATAAAATGTGGTTGGGGGCTGGTGCCATGGTGTAGCAAGCTAAGCCTCCACTAACAGCTCTAGCATTTTATATGGATGCTATTTCCAAGATCCAGTTACTCTAATTCTGATCCAGCTCCCCACCCATGCACCTGGGAAAGCAACAGAAAAGGACCCAAGTGCTTGGATCCTTGAATCCATGTGGAAAACCTGGAAGAAGAGCCTGGCTTCTGGGTTCAGTCCAGCCTAGCTCCAGTCATTACAGCCATTTGAGGAGTGAACCAGTGGATGGAAGCGCTCTCTCTCCCTATCTCTGCTTCTCTCTCCGTAATGCTGCCTTTAAAATAAATAAATACATCATTCTAAAAAATGCAGTTTGATGATTCTGACATCATCCTCATACAGTGCGGAGAACAAACATAGTCATCACCAACCCGTTTCCTCACTTCCCTGTTGGTCACTCTCCCCCACCATGCCCAGCTGCACCCTTCCCGTCAGTTAGCTGTTGTAGATCTATTTTCCCATGCCGAGACCAGGCCGCATATTCTCATTCTGCACCTAAGTGGAGTGATGCAGCAGCTACCTTTTTTGGCCTGGCTTCTTTCAGCACAGTTATTCTGAGGTGCATCGGTTTTACATTGTGTCTGGTACTCACTCCTGCTCGTTGCTAGGAAGCACATTTGTATCACACTCAAATCTACAACTTCTTCATCCATCACTGTTTATGCGCTTTGAGTTGTTTCCAGTTTTTCATTATTATGAATAAAGCTGCTATAAATAATGATACATCTTAACATGAGGTTGTCTTTGCCTTTTGCTTAGGCAAATACTAAGTTGTGGAATAGCTGGATGATACGGTAGGTGTGTATTGCTTTTAAAGAAGCTGTCAAGAAGGCAATGCTGTGGTATAGTGGGTAAGGCCAACAGCACCTGCGATACGGGTACTAGTTTGTGTCGTAGCTGCTCTGCTTTCAATCAAGTTCCCTGCTAGTGGCCTGGGAACAGTAACAGAGAATGGCAAAAGTGCTTGAGCCCCTGCACCCACCAGGACACCCAGATGTAGCTCCAGCTCCTGGCTTTAGTCTGGCCCAGCCACTTTCACTAGGGCCATTTGCGGAAAGAGCCAGCACGTGGAAGACCCCTCTGCCCAGGTCTATTTCTATGCCACTCTGCTTTTCAATAAATAGAAAAGAAACTGTCCAACTGTTCTCAGCCTTTCCACTTTGTTATCAACATTGGTCATGGTCAGTTTTTTAAAATTTCAGTCATCCCAGTGGCTATCCCAGTAGAATATCATTGTGGCTTTAATGTACATTCCCCTAATATCTACGACAGATGAGTATTTCATGTACATATTCAGTCACCGAAAATATGAAAGTAAATATTTTTGCTTGCCCAGAAATGGCTTGATTTTTGCCTTCATGAAGTAAAGATTTTGCTGAGCTTGCAATTGAACCACAGCAATTTTCTCATGGAGCTTTACAGAGAACATTCTCCCATCTCTTCACCTCTATTGTAGCTGCCAAGTTCATTTCCAGGGTGCTTATCGCACCCGTGTAATGTCTTGTTTCGTCTGTTCTCTTGGTCCCTGCAGTTTCATGGAGATGAATACAGAGGCATGTTTCTCGTTGTGGACCCTGAGTGGGGATTTGCTATCTCTCCGGATCTGACACCGACTATTGGCACAGTCTCTGACCAGCACAGCTCCTGTGCCTTCCAGTATCTTCCCATTAAATCTTCTCATTCACTTTTCTGCACCTCTTATCATTGCTGTTTTCACTCTGTCTCTCCCTGGTGTATTCTGAGTAACCTCCCAGGTTTGTCTTCGCTTTTTAACCGTATATAAATGACCTGTTAAGATCTTGATTTAGTTCTCATTTTGTTTTTGATTTTCAGAAGTTCTGTTTGATTTTTTTTCTCAAACCTACCTTATGCTTCCTATGGCTTGTTATTTCTCCTTTTAAAAAAAGAAAGAAAGAAAAAAGATTCTACTTACTTATTTGAAAGAGTTACGGAGAAAGAGGAGAAGAGAGAAGGAGCAAGAGGCCAAGATCTTCCAGCAGCTGATTCACACTGACCGCAGGGCCACAGTGGCCGGGACTGAGCCCGGCCAAGGCCAGGAGCCGAGGGCTTCGCGTGGGCCCGCACATGGGCAGCAGGTCCAAACACTTGGACCATCTTCCACTGCTTATCAGACCATTAGAATTGAGCTGCGTTAGAAAGAGCAATAGAGACATGAACCAGTGCCCACATGGGATGCCAGTGTCACAGGTGCTGGCTTCAGCAGCTACACTATGCCTGTACCAGTCTGTTACTTTGTGGAACTTCACTAACTAGCCAGTGCTGTGACATAGCAAATAAAGTCACTGGCTGTAATGTTGGCATCCAATATGGGTGCCAGTTCAAGTCCTAGATTCTACACTCCCAATACAGTTTCCTGCTAATGTGCCTGGGAAAGTAGTGGAAGATGTCTTGAGTATTTGGTTCCCTGAATATAGGTGGAAGACTTGGAAGAAGCTCCTCCTGCCTTCTGGCCTGCAGCTGTTTGGGTAGAAGACCTCTGTGTGTAACTCTGCCTTTCAAATGAAAAAAAAAATAGATCTTTCAAAAAAAAAGATTTATTTTACCTTTTATTGTAAAGTCAGATATATATAGAGAGGAGGAGAGACAGGGAGGAAGATCATCCGTTCACCAGTGGCCACAACGGCCAGGGCTGTGCTAATCAAAGGCCAGGAGCCTGGAGCCTCCTCCAGGTTTCTCACATGGGTGCAGGGTCCCAAGGCTTTGGGTCATCCTCAACTGCTTTCCCAGGTCACAAGTAGGGAGCTGGATGGGATCTGGGGCTCGTGAAAGGCAAGGATTTTAGCCACTAGGCTACCGTGCCAGGCCCTGATTAATAAATCTTTAAAATGAAAAACTTAACTAACTTGGAAATTTCTTTCAGCTGATTCTGCTGTGGGTTGCTTCTGTTGGTTTGCACACACACAATATGTGAGGTCTTTTTTTAAAAAAACAATATTCTCTGATTGATTAATAGATTGGTTTTACTTAATGAAGAGAATTTCCCATCTTTTAGTTTTCTCTCCAAATGCCTGCTATTTCCAGGGCTGGGCTAGGCTGAAGCCACAAGCCAGGAGCTCTCTTGCTCTGTTTTGTTGTTTTATGATTCATTTATTGGCGAGAGGGAGAGAGAGATATTTCATCTGCTGATTCACTCTCCAAAATAGCTGCTTCTGCCAGAGCTGGGCTGGTTCAAAGCTGGGACCCAAAATCTTCTTCTGGGTCTCGCACATGGGTGCAGTGTTCTGAGCACTTGAGTCATCTTCTACTGCTTAAGCAGGCGCAATAGCAGGGAGCTGCAACAGAAGTGAAGCAGCCAGGATTCAACCCAGTGCCTATGTAGTATGCTGGCACTGCAAGGCCAGTTCTATACACTACACTGTAACACCAGCCCTCCCAAGATCTCAATCTTGTCTGTAATGTGGGTGGCAGGAATCCAGATCCTTGAGCCATCCTTTCCCACCTCCCTGAGTGCACCTTTGCAAGAAGCTGGAATAGATTGGAGCCTCCAGCCAAGGTACCGCAGCACAAGTTGTAAACATCCTTTACAGTGTCTTAAATGCCCACGCTGGAGATTAGAAGGAAAAAAAAAAGTTTTTTAGCTAGCGATTTACTTGAAAGGCAGAGCTGTAGAAAGAGAAGGAAAGGAGCCCGGCGCGATGGCGCAAGTGGTTAAGGTCCTCGCCTTGCAAGCCCGGGATCCCATATGGGCGCCGGTTTTAATCCCGGCGGCCCCGCTTCCCATCCAGCTCCCTGCCTGTGGTCCGGGAAGGCAGTCGAGGACAGCCCAAAGCTTTGGGACCCTGCACCCGCGTGGGAGACCTGAAAGAGGCTCCTGGCTTCGGATCGGCCAAGCATCGGCAGTTGCGCTCACTTGGGGAGTGAATCATCGGACAGAAGATCTTCCTCTCTGTCTCTCCTCTCTGTATATCTGCCTTTCCAATAAACAATAATAAAAATAAAATAAATCTTTAAAAAGAGAGAGAGAGAAGGAAAGAGAGAGATCTTCCCATTCACTGGTTCACTCCCCAGACAGCTGCAAAGCCAGGTTGGACCAGGCTGAAGCCAGGAGATCCCAACACGGATGGCACAAGCCCACGCCTGTGAGCCATCCTCTGCTGCCTTCCCAGGCACAGGGGAAGCAGAGCAGCCAGGTGAGAACTTGCTCTGTGACATGGTGATGGTGGCATGAGCTTAACCCACCCTGCCACGATGCTGACCACAAGGACTTCTCCGTAATACGTCTGAACTCATACTCTGCGAGTTTGTGAGAATTGAGACTTCGGTGAGAGTGTGTTTCCCCCTGGGAAATTTGTGGCTGTTTCCTGCCGGGCAACTAAGGGCACTACAAACTCAAAATCACTTTAGCAGAACGTCAGGCTTGGTGCTTTTCTTTGAAATACACAGCTCCGAAGAGCATGTGACGGTGACCCCTTGCTCGGGAGACAGCCTTCTTTGTCCTGCTCTGCAGATGGGAGCTCTCTAGTTCACTCCTGGTTTGTCCTCAGGGGATCCCAGCCTTTGGGTGTGTGTGGGGGTGGAGGGCGCGGGAGGTGGATATGTCTCAGCCAACGTGCCCGCCTCCTTAGGACTCAGGCTTCACCTCCTGTTCTCTGCACTTTGCAAGCCATCAGGGAGTGGCAGGTGCCACCAGGCAACGCCCGGCTCCAGCTGGAGTTCTGGAGTCAAGCTTTCTCGTGCTTTCTAATTGGTTCCTTTTCTGACAACATTACCAGGCCTTGAAAAAGAAAGGCTTTCTCTTTTCTTTCTTTCTTTTTTTTTCCCCCTCTAGCATGTTAAGTGCTCTATACTGAGAGGGTCTCCAGACAGCTATGACTGGAAATAGACCACAGCCGTCCCCTGACGTCAGGGAGGGATTGGCTCCAAGACCTCCTGTGAATGCCAAGATCCGTGGATGCTCCAGTCCCCTCGGTAAAATAGTGCAGTCTTTGCCTAGCACCTACACACATCCTCCCGTACATTTGAAATCATCTCTGGATTACTTATAATACCTGAGAGAATGTAAACGCAGTATAAATAGATTTTACACTGTATCATCTTGGGAATAACGACAAGGGGGGGGGGAACATCGATGCATATTCTGAGTACACATGCAAGGATTTTCTCCCAAATGTTCCTGTCTGTGGTTGATGGGCTCCACAGCTGCAGAAGCCAGCTGTACTTGTGTTTTCCTACCTACCCGAAATTACTGGTACCCGTGGCTCGAGGCAGAGACCTCAGCTTGTGCCATCACCTCACGGCTCCTTCTTTTTCCCTAAGCAGTGGTATCTTTAAATCAAATGATACAACAACATTTTGTCCCCATATTTCTGTTTCTCGTGGACAGCTGGATGTCTAAAAAATCTCAGAGCGGCTTTTAAATGAAATATCTCTAAAATAAAATTACAAGACTATTGGTGGCTATTGTGGATCTTGGTTTTTGCCTCCTGTGCATTGCTTTATAAATAAATCAATAAACTCTCAAAATCTATATAGCCAAGTTTTTTTCTTTCCCAAACAGCCTAAATTTACCATTTGATCTGAGAGAAAAGAGAACCAGGCCTTGTCTTGATCTACAGAATGAAGTTAACATAGGTCAACAGCATTTGGCATTAAAAGTTTCTTAACTTTGAAAGAAGAAAGAATTCATCCTCTCAGAGTGTCAAATCAGCACCATGGTACAGCAGGTTAAATTGCCACCTGTGATGGCAGCATCCAGTATGAGCGCTGGTGTTAAGTCCCGGAGGTTCTACTTCCAGTCCAGTTCCATGCTAAAGGCCTGGAAGGACAACTGCAGTCGGCCCAAGTGCTTGGGCCCCTGGCACCCATGTGGTAGACCAGATGGCATCATAGACACCTGGCTTCAACCTGGCCTAGCCCTGGTGTATGAAACCATTTGGGAAATGAACCAGTAAATGAAAGATCTCTCTTTTTCTCTGTCTCTCCATCCTTCTGCCTTTCAAACAAATAAAAGAAATCTTATTGTAAAAGTAATATGAGGGCCAGGCGCGATAGCATAGTGGTTAAGGTCCTCGCCTTACATGTGCCAGGATCCCATACGGGTGCCGGTTCTAATCCCAGCAGCTCCACTTCCCATCCAGCTCCCTGCTTGTGGCCTGGGAAAGCAGTCAAGGACGACCCAAAACCTTGGGAGCCTGCACCCACATGGGAGACCTAGAGGAAGTTCCTGACTCCTGGCTTCAGATTGACTCAGCTCCAGCCATTGTGGCCACTTGGGGAGTGAACCATTGGAGGGAAGATCTTCCTCTCTGTCTCTCCTCCTCTCTGTACATCTGTCTTTCCAATAAAATAAATAAATCTTTTTTTTAGAAAAAGTAATATTGGAATATAACAAATCAATAGATTAAAGACCAAGTCCACTTTATCTCAGTTAAGTTCATTCCAAAGGAGGAAAAGAAACGTGAGTTTCCATAAATATTAGTAAAAATGGAGCAAATCACAAACTGTCCACATGTGTCTCATTCAAATGTGGACATTTAAAATAAAACATCTACTGCAGTTTGTGTAACATGAATTTATATTTCAACCATGTTAAGTTGTTGCTGCTGAGCACAACGCAAGTACACCGTGATCCTGCAGCCCCATCAGCTCTCAAACTGGAAAGATCAGAGAAGACCTCAAGGATCTAGCTGTTTATTCAAAGCATCAAGCCCTCTTAGGAAGATAAGGTGCAGGGGGAGTTAAATGTGTCTTTGAATCAGCTTTTAGAATTTGATTAGTACAGGCAACTCATGGGGGAAAACTGGCATGACTCCTCTGTTCAGGTAACACATCCAAACCACACAGCCCTCAGAGCTCAAGGAGTTTCAACAACAGGATCCAGCCAAGCAATCAACACCATTGGCGCAGTAACCATTCCCATTGCTTCGGAAGCTCCTGCTCCACTAACTCCAGCCACAGCCGCTCATCTGCTCTCTGTTGCAGTCTGGATTTTTTTTTTCTTTTAAGATTTATTTATTTTTATTACAAAGTCAGATGTACAGAGAGGAAGAGAGACAGATAGGAAGATCTTCCCTCCAATGGCTCATTCCCCAAGCGGCGTAACGGCTGGAGCTGAGCCAATCTGAAGCCAGGAGCCAGGAACTTCCTCCAGGTCTCCCATGTGGGTGCAGGCTCCCAAGGCTTTGGGTCATCCTTGACTGCTTTCCCAGGCCACAAGCAGGGAGCTGGATGGGAAGTGGAGCTGCTGGGATTAGAACAGGTGCCCATATGGGATCCTGACACATGCAAGGCAAGGACTTTAACCACTACCCTATACCACCGGGACCTGCACTCTGGATTTTAAGTCTGGAAGACTTTCCTGTGAAGAGTTAGAGTAAATATTTGGAGCTTGGTGGGTCACAGTTTCTGTCCCTTTCCTTTTCCCTTCCTCCCCTCCCACATCCTTTACAGGCCTTTCTAAAGCGGGAAAGCTACGGCAGCAGCAGTGTTCAGCAGTGCAGCTGCTGTCTCCAGTTGGATGCCTGCCTCCTATAGGTCACTCCACTCTTCACTTGGAACGAAGAGCTTCCTTGGAATGTGTACCCTGGGAGGCAGTAGGTGATGGGCCAAGTACTTGAACCTGTACCACCTTCATGGGAGAAGCCTCCCCCGAGCCCCTGTTTAAATTCCATGTCCTTTATTATTATTTTTATAAATATTTATCTATTTGAAAGAGAGAGAAGTTTCTATCTGCTGGCTTACTCTCCAAATGGCTGTCACAGTTAGTCTGGGCCAGACCAAAGCCAGGATCCAGGGACTCCATCCACATCTCCTGCACAGGTAACAAGGACTCAAGTCCTTTTGGTTTCCCTGGTGTATTAATGGGGAGTTAGATCAGATGCAGATCCAACTAAGACTCAAATAGACTCTTCGATATAAGATGTTGGTTTCATAAGCAGTGGCTTCCCTTGCTACATCATAATGCCAGCCCAGCAACCACTCCATTCCCTCTGTTGCCAAACCTCTTCCAGCACTCACGAACCTGGCACCCACCTCGTTTGTGGGCCTCAGGGCCTGGACCAGATGACCCAAGCCCCACTTGATCCTTCATGCCCAGGGCTCATGCACCCACCACTCACCCACCTCACATGTGGGCCTCAAGACCTAGGCCAGGTTACCCGAGTCCCTCCAGACCTTCACCCCCAGGGTTCATGAAACCAACACCCACATCCAAGTGGGCTAAGGGACTTGGGCCAGGTGACCCAAGCCCTGCCAGATTCCCCACACCCAGGGTTCACAAACCCGGTATCCACCTCACAAGTGGGCCAAGTGACCCAGTCCAGGTACCCAAGCCCCTCCAGACCCCTTGCCCCCAGGAAAAGGCAGATTAGATTTAAGGAGAGAAGAAGCAGCAGCAGACAGAATGATATTCCATCCATTGGTTCACTCCCCAAATGGCCACAATGGCTGGAGCTGAGCCAATCCAAAGCCAGGAGCCAGGTTTCCCATGTGGGTGCAGGGTGCCAAGGCTGTGGGCGATTCTCTGCTGCTTTCCCAGGCCACAAGCAGAAAGCTGGATGGGAAGCAGGGCCGCCAACATTAGAACCGGTGCCCATATGGGATCCTGGCCCATATATGGCAAGGACTTCAGTCGCTAGGCTACTGCCTTAGGGCCTGGGCCCCGTTTTATAATCTTTGACTTGTAACCATGAGCAGTCACTTCTTATTCCCCCTTCCTTTATTTCAGGACAATAATTCTTTCTGTCTCTGTGGATTTGCCTCTTTTGTACACTTTATATAAATGAAGCCATAAAATATTTCATTTTTCATTTCTTCTACTTAACAAATTTTAAATAATTCATCCTTGCTTGTGTGGCTATGTCATGTTGTTACCCACTCAATAACTGACAGAGTTTTGGATAATTTGCACTTTTTGCTTATTTTGGTCATGCTACTGGTAGTGTTCATATTCAAGTTCCTTTGGACATATGCTTTCATTTCTCTTGGGTAGATTCCTAGGAGTGGAATGTGACTTTATGTCTAACTTTCCAAATGAACCACCAGTGTCTTCACAGCAGCTATGTCAGTTTAAGTTTCCACAACCATGGTGTGAAGGCTTTGGCTTCTCTGCAACCAAATCAACATTTGCTGTTATCTGTTTGAAAAGATTATCATAGGAGCTCATGCTGTGCCTCGATGAGTTAAGCTTATATTTTAAAGTTTATTTTATTTATTTGAAAAGCAGAATTGCAGAGGGTGGGGGAAATCTTCCATCTGCTGGTTCACATCCCAAGTGTCCAGAATGGCCAGGGCTGTGACAGGCCAAAGCCAGGAGCCAGGCACTTCTCCCAGGCTCCCACATGCATGCAGAAGCCCAGGTACTTGGGCCATCCTCTATTGTTCTTCTATAGCATCTTCAAGAATCTAAATTGAAAGCAGAGCAGTCAGGACTCGAACTGGTACACGTATAGGATTCTGGTGTCAAAGACTTCTGCTCTTCCCACTATGCCTCAGTGCCAACCCCCCATACACAAATACTTTAAGTGATTATTACAGCATGATGGTAGAAGCAGGATGATATTATAATCTTTATAAGAAAATTTTCATCTTTAATTCGCATGATAATGATACATACCGATGGCAGATAGTGTGGTATCTTGATACGTTTACATCATGAGTAGTGATCGGATCAGAGTAATTGGCACATAGAAACAGGGTGCACTGCGGTTGCCTGTGGGTGAGAAAGCTGAAGGAAGAGGGAGGGACATTGAGAGGATGCTTAATGTGTCCAGCTGTGCAGCTGGACAGGAGGAACAATTTCATGTTCTGTAGCATAATGGGGAAACTGTGAGTGACACCAAATGAGCATTTCAGAATTGCTAACAGAGAGGATTCTGAATCTTAGAGGTAATGAATATGCTAATCGTGATTTTGGTTTGCATTTCCCTAATGACTAAGGATGTCAAGCATCTTTTCTTGTGCTTATTGTAATTTGTGGGCCTTCTTTGGGAAAATAATTTATTCAATTCCTCTGCTCATTTTTTTAAAAGGATATTTTAAATGTTTATTTTTTTTATTTACCTACTTGCAAGGCAGTGTAGCAGAGAGCAGGAGGGAGAGACAGAGATCTTCCATCTGCTGGTTCACCTCACAAATGGTTGAAAACACCTGGCTGTCAGGTGCCCAAGTCAGGAGCCTGAAACTCCACGAGTTTCCCACAGGAGTGACAGCATTCCCAGCCTTGGGCATCATTTGCACCTCGCAGCATGCAGCAGCAGGATCAGGTGCGCAGCAGCTGGGTCTCGAGCCAGCACTCTGACGTGGCATGCAGGTGTCCCAAGAAGCAACCGGACCTGCTGCACACGCCATGCCTGCCTCCTTAGCTCAGTTTTAAATTGATTCATTTGTCTTTCTGCTATTGAGTTGTAAGGACTCTTTACATATTCTAGCTACAAGTCTGCTACCAGATAAATGATTTAAAAATATGTGCTCTCATTCTGTGAGTCGTTTTCACTTTCTTGATAATGTCCTTTGATTCATCAAACTTTTAAAAAAATTTTTGATGAAGCCCAATTTACCCAATTTATATATTTTTTTTTCCTTTCTGATTGCTTGTGCTTTAGATGTCACAGCAGATTAAGTCACTGCCTGTAACACTAGCATCCCATATGGCAATGATTCAAGCCCTGGCTTCTCCACTTTTAACGCAGCTGCCTGCTGATGCAACTGGACAGGCAACAGACGATGACCCAAGTGCTTGGGCTCCTGAACCTGTGGGGCTCAGGGGCAAAGAGATTACTAAGTCAACAAGATGGCGACTAACAGTCAAGGTCACTGGGTTAGACGTGGTGAGCAAGATGGCGGCCAAGGACAGAGCCCTGAGTGTGAACCAAGGTAGGGGTCAAGGCGTTTCATAGAAAGACTGATTGGCCAGGGCCATTTCGCTCTCTTGCCCCTGACCTATGGGGGTTGTCTTCTGCAGTCATGCTCCTATTAGTAATTGGCTACTAGTTCTCCCCTCCTGGAATTCCTGGCCTGAGGTTGTTCGCTACTCTAAATAAGAATTTGTTATTCCCAAATAAACCAGAACTGCTTAGACAGAACCCCTGTCCGTCTGTTTGTCTCTCCCACACTGGGAGGCTCGATGGTGGGCAGCAGGCTCACCTCCTTCAGCAATTGGATATTAGAGGAATCTGTGGGGGAGACCCAGCAGATCCCACACAGGAGAATGAGGCTCCTGGCCATTGTGGCCATTTGAGAAGTGAATTGTGAATGGAAGATCTTTCTCTGTAACTCTTTCAAAATAAATGCATCTTTTTTCAAAGAAATTATCAGCTGTGTGGATCTTTTACATTTCCATACATTTTAAGACTATCTGGATAGGGGCCCGGCGGCGTGAAGTCCTCACCTTGAAAGTGCCAGGATCCCATATGGGCACCGGTTCTAATCCCGGCAGCTCCACTTCCCATCCAGCTCCCTGCTTGTGGCCTGGGAAAGCAGTCAAGGATGGCCCAAAGCTTTGGGACCCTGAACCCATGTGGGATACCCGGAAGAAGTTCCTGGATCCTGGTTTCAGACCGGCATAGCATCGGCCATTGTGCTCACTTGGGGAGTAAGCCATTGGAGGGAAGATCTTCCTCTCTGTCTCTCCTCCTCTCTGTATATCTGACTTTCTAATAAATAACAAATAAATCTAAAAAAAAAGACTATCTGGATAAATGATACAGAAGAAGTAGCTGACATTTTGGTGGGAATTGTGTTGAATCTGTGTTGACCAATTAAGAGTATTAGTGTCTTAACATTATTGTTCTCTCTTATATAAGGAAACCATCATGGAAAGTGTAACTTCAATAATCCGATCCATACTGTATTTGTTTTGTTTTGTTTTGGCTGCATCCCATGTGTTTTGATATTTTTTATTTGTTTTATTTATTCCAAATACTCTTTCTTCTCTTGTTGAATTCGATGCTGGTTCATGAAGTATACGGTGGCATCATTTTTCCCAATAGACTTTTGTTTCCTTTTTGTCACCCATGCATTGGTTACTCAGTGGCGTATTTTCTCATGGTGCTGTAATTTGTTGTTGTTGTCATTGTTGTTGAGGCTGTTGTTCTAACTCATACCAGTTGTTGACCTTGTTTCATGGCTTCTCAATTATGGAAATGTATAATGATGGAGTACTGGGGTCTACCATATCCAGATGTGGGGGTATAATGCAACATGCATCCCTGCTGCCAGACAAAAGATGGATTCTCAATGAAACTGTTGGACATGTGTAGACAATGGGATGCTGGACTGTCTGACATTGTCTGTACAAGCAATGTTGGGGTACACTTAAATAAGAGACTGATGGAATTATAATTCCTTATGAAGGACTACTCTATTACAGTAAAATGGGGAATATATGTTGCAGGGTGGGAGTTTGGGGTGAAATCCCAGGCTATATGAAATTGTAACACATAATTCAAATATTCAAAATAAAAAAATACATGAAAAAAACAATATTGTTTTCAAAGCCATGAAAACAGGATGTTTTCCAATTTCTTGAGATCTCCTTTAATCTCTTTCCACAAGGTTCTGCAGTCTGTAGTATGGAAGTCTAGCAGATATTATTGCTGTTACACCCAATTCCCTCTCTTCCACTGTGCTACCCGTGGAGGTGACGGCCTTCTACATGGCATCATGAACCCAATAAAGCTTGCCAGTGCTCATGAACCCAATAAAGCTTGCCAGTGTCACAAGCGCAGGTTTAACCACCTGTACTACAATGCCAGTCCCAATTTATTTAGTCTTTACAATGAAACTTTAGGTTATTGATTTACTTTTATCAGATTTATTTATTTTTATTGGAAAGGCATATCTACAAAGAGAAGGAGATACAGAAAAATCTTCTGTCCACTGGCCCACTTCCCAAGTGGCAGCAATGGATGGACTGAGTCAACCTGAAGCCAAAATCCAAGAACCTCTTCCGGGTCTCCCACGTGGGTGCAGGGTCCCAAGGCTTTGGGCTGTCCTGCACTGCTCTCCCAGGCCACAAGCCAGGAGCTGAATGGGATGCAGGGCTGCTGGGATTAGAACCGGTGCCCATATGGGATCCCAGTGTATATGCAAGGAAAGCAGTCAGCCACTAGGTGACTGTGCTGGACCCGAGGATATTGACTTACACTCAGTCCTCATATTTGATTTACAACGTGAAATCCAAAAATTTACCTCCAACAACTAGTTTCTTGTATACCTGAAGTTTTGATATGTAGTGCTCAAACGTTCACTCCTTTCAAAGCAATTTCTAATTTCCTTCTAATTTCTTCTTTTATTCATTGGTTACTTAGAAATCTATGGGTTCTTTTGCACATACTTGTAAATACTCACCTTTTCCCCATTACTGGTTTTAAATTTCATTCAACTGCAGTCAAAGAACATACATTATCTATGACTTCAATCTTGGTACGTTTGCTGACACTTTTTCATGGCCTAACATATGATCTATTCTTTGGAATAGTCTATGTGCACTTAAGAAAACATGCATTCTATTGTTGCTAGAATATTCTGTGTACTAGTATACTTCCAAAATGAACCATGTCATTTAAGAAGTTTGTTTATTTTGGTGCAAAATTTTTTGAAATCTATATACAGTATTTTCATCAATTGCATTTTCCACGAGCCTTTTACAAAAAGATGTATTTATTTATTTGAAAAGCAGAGTTAGAGAGAGATCTTCCTGCTAATGGATCACTTCCTGAATGTCCACACTGGCTGGGACTGGGCCATACCCAAGGCAGGTGTCAGGAACTGTCTGAGCTTCCCATGTGAGAGGAAGTGACCCTATGAGCCTCCTCCCACTGCTTTCTCAGACACCTTAGTAGGAAGCTGAATCAGAAATAGAGCAACCAGGACTCACACCAGCACTCCAAGACCTAATGCCACAACTCAACTGATTAATCCTCCATCTCTAAGCACCGGGATCCCATATGAGAGCCAGTTCATGTCCTGGCTGGTCCACTTCGCATCCAGCTCCTTGCTTATGGCCTGGGAAAGCAGTCGAGGATGGGCCAAAGCCTTGAGACCCTGAACTTATGTGAAGGGACTAAAAGAAGCTCTTGGCTCCTGGCTTTGGATTGGCTCATCTCCGGCTATTGTAGCTACTTGAGGAGTGAACCAGCAGATGGAAGATCATTCTCTCTGTCTCTTCTCCTCTCTACAAATCTGCCTTTCTAATAGAAATAAATAAATCTAGGGCGGGAGGGAGAGAGAGAGAGAGAGAGAAAGAGAGAGAGGGAAAGAGAAAAAAAGAAAAAAGAAAGAAAGGAGGGAGGGAGGGAGGGAGGCAGGCCAGGTCTCTGCCATAAATGCTGCCATCTCAGGCAGTGGTTTCACGCAGCGTTCCACAAATCCAATCCCTCCCTTGTTTGCTTTATTCCTAGCCAATGAGTGTTTTGGTCTCAATTTATGCATTTTTCCATTCAAATATTTCCATTAAGTTTTTTAATATAACAAATTTATTCAGATAAGGTTACTTGCCATAAAATTTGCACAATTAAAGTGTATGATTCAATTCATATTCATAGAGCTGTGGTATAATCACAGAAGAGCAATTGTTTCTTCTTTTTCTGGTTTTAGTTTAGCACTTTTTATTTGCCCTGAAATTACCATCTCAAAACATTACTTTAATCCTTTCCTGTGGATACTTAGCTTATTTATCAATTATCTTGTCTGCTTACTGTAGCACTGCGTTATCTGAGCATTTGTTTCTATAATCATATTTTTTTCTGAATAGAGGGTAATATTTTCCTGTTCCTTCATGGGTCTGATGATTTTTAGTTTATGCAGGACACTGTGGGTAAAACACGCCCGAGACTGTGGATTCTAACTTTCTTTGAACAAAGTCGAGTTTTGCTCCAGCAGGCAGTTCAATTACTGGTTGCAAAGGCTTCCTTTGTGCTTTATTAGAACACATGGGCTTCAGTTTTGTCCTTATTCCTAGGAAAAGTCTCTTGGTTCTGAGCATGGTCCCTCTGGGATTTCAAAGAGATCTCTGAGATGTTCAGCAAGCTCTGGGAACAGAATGAAACACACGAAGCCATACATCCTCTGCAATGAGCAGTGACTGAGGTCTCCATCGGCAGGCCTTCAGCACTGTCCTCCCTACATCTCTGCGGAGTCTCTTCGTGTCCGTGGTGAGAGGTGCCCAAGGATGTGCGGAAAGGTGCCAGCTCCCTCCCGCTGGCTGGCCCTCTGGTTCAGGCAGCCCCAGCTGATTCTTCAGGCTTCAGCTTTGTCTTCTATCCCCAAGTCCCACAAGAACTGGGACACGCACATCAGGCAAAGCCACAGAAATGTGACTGTCGCCCAGGACGGCCCCTTTCTTAGAGGAGTTGAGGCCAGGCGCAGCGCTGCTTGGGACGCCAGCCACTCTGCACTTAATGGTTCAGCTTCCTGCTGAGGCACCTAGGGGGCAGCAGAAAATGGTCCAAGGATTTGGTTCCTGCCAACCTTGTGGGAGATCCTAATGGAGTTCCTGACTCCTGGCTTCAGCCCAGCCCAGCCCTAGCTGCCGTGAGCAAATAGGGAGAAAATATGCAAGATTTCTCTCTCTCTCTCTCTCTCTCTCTCTCTCTCTTTCTTTCTCTCTTTCTGTCACTGTGCCTCTCTAATTAATTAATTAAAATACAATTGAATTCCCTCAGGTTTCCACCTGTTTTTTGTCACTCTACAATAGCTTCAAGATTTCTTTTTTTTTTTTTTTCTTGAAAGATTTCTAAACTTTTTACTTAAAAGGCAGAAAGAGGGGCCCAGCAGCATGGCCTAGCGGCTAAAGTCCTCGCCTTGAATGCACCAGGATCCCATATGGGCCCAGGTTCTAATCCCAGCAGCTCCACTTCCCATCCAGCTCCCTGCTTGTGGCCTGGGAAAGCAGTCAAGGATGGCCCAAAGCTTCGGGACCCTGCACCCGTGTGGGATACCCGGAAGAAGTTTCTGGATCCTGGCTTCAGATCGGCATAGCATCGGCCGTTGCACTCATTTGGGGAGTGGATCATTGGAGGGAAGATCTTCCTCTTTGTCTCTCCTCCTCTCTGTATATCTGACTTTGCAATAAATAAATAAATCTTTAAAAAAAAAAAAAGGCAGAAAGAGACAGAGGTTTTCCACCATCTGGTTTGCTCCCCAGATGGCTACAACAGACAGGGCTGAGCCAAGTAGAAGCCAAGAGCCAGAAACTCCATTCAGATTTCCCACAGGGGTGCCAGGGCCTGAAGCACTTGGGCCGTTATATGTTGCCTTCCTAGGCAAATTTGCAAGGATCTGGATCAGAAACAGAGAGCCGCCAGGACTTGAACTGGCACGCAGACACAGGGTGCCAGCACTGCCAACAGCAGCCCAACTCACTGTGCCACAACACCAGTCCCAAACTATTAAAAAGAAAAACACTTTTTTTTTTTAATTGGAAAGGCGTATTTACAGAGAGAAGGAGATATGGAAAGAAAGATCTTCTGCCTGCTGATTCACTTGCCAAATGGCCACAATAGCTGAAGCTGAGCTCATACAATGCCAGAAGCCAGGAGCTTCTGTGGGTCTCCCACATGGGTACAGGCTCCCACGGCTTTGTATCGTCATCTACTGCTCTTCCCGGCCACAAGTAGGGAGCTGGATGGGAAGTAAAATGGCCAGGATGCAAACTGGCACCCATATAGGATCCTGGCGAGTGGAGGTGGAAGACTGCTAGTTGAGCCATTGTGCCAGCCGTCTCCCAAAGCACTTTTCAAAAATGTTTAGGCCAGAGTTTAGAACTTTTGTCTGAAACAAACTACTCTAGCAGACCAGTCAATATCTCAATCCAAAACTGCTATCCTTTGCACATTAAATTATTAATATGATGTATATAATATTAAAAATGAAAAGGTATTCATGTATTTATTTTATTATACAAGTCATAAGAACTCATGTTTTTTTAAGTTGGCAAACTATACAGAAATACACGAGGAATCGCTTGAATTGCCCCATCTCACGGCTCTCACTGTAATTATTTATCCCTATATATGAACACACAGACACACGGATACCATATCCTACATAAAGTGCTCGGTAGTCATTTTTCTACTCAATGAATTTAAGATTTTTTCTATGGACACATATTTATTCTTGTATCATATATTCATAAAGCTCTTATAGTGTGTCAGGCACTGTTTCAGGTGTTAGGAGTAAATAGATGAATGAAACATTTAAAAAATAAAACTTGCTAAATTGGAAGTTATAATGTAATAAGGCTGGGAGGTAGTGAATTGGAAATAGCAAAATAGATAACTTCGGGCCCAGGCTGTGGCTTAGTGAGTTAATTCACAACTTTTGTTACCATTATCCCACGTGAGTGCCAATTGGAGCCCCAGTTGCTGTACTTCCCATCCAGCTCCCTGCTAATGTGGCTGGGAAAGCAATGAAGATACCCCAACTGCCTGGGTCCCTGTACCCATGTGGGGGGCCCAAGCAGAGTTCTTGGCTTCAGCTTGGACCAGTCTTGGGCATGTGCCCATTTGGAAGGAAAGGGGTGAGCCAGCAGATAAAAGATCTTTCTCTTTTGCATTCCCCAGCCCCTTGTTTGCTCTGACTTTAGAATAAATAAATAAGTAAATTAATTTTAAATAAACTTGCTTATAGTTCTAGTCTACAAATTAAATGGGAAAGGCAGTAGGTGGTAATAAGCATCTGGTTGATTTAAAAAAAAAAAAATGAACAAAAAAAGCCTACTCAAAATTTGACTTTTGAGCAGACTTGTAAGAAACAGTGTTAAGATAACACCCTGTTCCTAGCGGTGAGAAGAGCGAGAACAAAGACTCAGGAGATGACAGCAGGAGCAGCCTGCAGGGCCAAGGTCACTCACGGTGACCTGTGTCTGCACGTCACTCCGGCCGTCTGGGCATTTAAAAGCTCTTGAGCCATTACTGTCTTTTCTCTAGCAAGCACCACCTGATGTTCCTGTTGAACTCTGGCCCCCACAATCCAGGGAATGCTGTCGTACTTGGGCAGCAGCCTTGATCTTTCTCAGTGGAGCTGCAACTCAGCTACACTTTCCCAAAACACAGCACCATGACGTGAAGGTACTCTGGCCAAAAGACCTGGCTTTTCCTGCGCCCTCTTGGAGAGTTGCTTTGAGCCCCAATTCCACCTCCTTCCCGGTGAATTCTCCAATGGAAATGCAGCATTCTTCCTGTGAAGAGACCTACATGGGGATCCGGCTGCCCCTGACAGGGTTCCCTAACTTCACATAGCAGAGAGAAGGGAGCTAACCAACATGGCTATACCACCCTTCCTGAAGGTCTTGGCGGCTATGCAGATCAGCTCAGCTTCTCCTTAAAGACCAAGCCTCCTTATCTGTGTAGGACAATGCTTTTATGAAGCCACAAAAGGCTCCATTTCACCCTTCTCTTAGGGCAAAGGGTGCCTATCTGACTACGCTGCCATAAATAATGGATACCGCTGAAGTGATCTCTGCTTGAAAGAATCAAGTTTGCTCCAAGGTGAAATATCAAATCACCTAAGCCGAGAAGAGGGGCCCTTTCCAGCCCTCTCTTCCATATGGATGTGCTGTAATTTAATTGATCATTCCTCAACTTTTGAGTATTTGTTTCCCTCCTTTTTTATTATTATAAATAATTCTGCAATGAATGTCTTGGCATGAGTGCAAGATAATCCTCCAGAACAGAGTCGTGAAAACGGAACTGTCAGGTCAAAAGACATATGCATTTACATTTAAAGCACTCCCAAATTGCCCTACAAAAATGCTCTACTGAGATTTATTCCTATAAGAACACCTATTCTCCCACTCCATCACCATCACTAAGCATTAAGGGCCATTTTTCACCTTTGCTATTAATATAGTTTCAATTTCCATATCTCTGATTACTAGTGAGGTTGAGCTTGGTTTTATGTTTGCTGGTCATTTTTCTTTTCCTGTGAACTGGCTGTTCATGACCTTTGTTATTTTTCTATTGCATAGTTTGTCATTTCCTTATCTTGCCCATGTTGTTTTTGGGCTTATTCTTAGGTATTTTGAAGTTATGGTTGTAAATTGACTACTACAGACAAATAGAAAAGCTATTGATTTTACTATGCTGGCCTTCCCTCTTGAACATTTGTCTTGATTGTAACAGTTTTACAGTAGATCATATTTCTGTCCTGGAGAGACCATCATCTCATTTGCAAATAATGGTTTATTGTGATTACTAGTGTATTTGGCCTTATGCCTACAATTTTTTCCCCATATTTTCTATTGGCCATGACTTCTGGTTTCTTTCTTTTCTACCTCTGGGGCTTGGTGTTTTTATGTTCCTTTAGTGACTGGAAGACTTGCATTCTGTTCCTATACTTCTAATGGTTGTCCTTGCCCATTTTGTTAAATAGCAAAACACATGTTTCTAGCAGTGTTAGAATCGAATCAGGGGCCCAGCACAGCGGCTCGATGAGCTACTTGCAAACACAGGGATCACATCTAGGTATCAGTTCCTGTACCAGCTGCTCCCCTTCCCATACAGCTCCCTGCTTGTGGCCTGGGAACTCTGTAAATCTGCCTTCCCAATATAATTAATTAATTAACAAATTAATTAAAATTAGCTTATAACCTCCCTCCAATAAGAAAAAGATCATTAATACACTTGAAGCCCACTCCACCTGCCTCACTTCCCTTGTTCCATTGAAATTACTTGAGACACTAGTACTAGATGGTCATTTCAAATCTTTTTTCCCATTGCATCTTTATTACTCAGGAATTATTTATTTTTTGCATTTTATCATGTAGAATACTTCATGGGGCTGGTGTTGTGCCATGGTGAGTTAAGCCTCCACTGGCAGCAGCGGCATCCCCTAACAGTGCCACCCTAAATTCTGATGGCTCTACTTCTGATACAGCTTCCTGCTAACGTGCTTGGGAACACAGCAGAAGATAGTTTCAGCCTTTGAGACCCTGCTCCGCATATGGAAGACTGAATGGAGTTACAGACTCCTTCCTGGCTTTCACCTGCTCCAGCCCTTGCCGTTACATCCATTTGGAGAGTGAATCAACAGATGAAAGATTCTCTCATTCTCTGAATCTCTTTCCACCATCACTCTGCCTTTCAAATAAATCTTTTTATTTTTCACAAAAGTTAAGAACCAAGAATATACACTTAATTCCTTATCCTGTGCCTGATGAAGATTTTAGTCTACCTTGACCTATCCTCCCTCTTCTTTCATTTTCCAGTCTTTCTTTTAAAAACATTTTTTTAAATTTACTATTGGAAAGTCAGATAGAGAAGAGGAGAAACAGAGAGGAAGATCTTCAGTCTGCTGGTTCACTTCCCAAGTGACTATAATGGCAAGAGCTGAGCTGATTTGAAGCCAGGAGCTCGGAGCTTCTTCCAGGTCTCCCACGCAGGTGCAGGGAAACTGTCCTTGATTGCTTTCCCAGGCGACAAGCAGGGAGCTGGATGGGAAGCGGGGCCACCGGGATGCAAACCAGTGCCCATATGGGATACTGGCATGTGCAAGGTGAGGACCTTAGCCACTAGGTTACCACAGCGGGCCCCATTTTCCAGTCTTTTAGAATGTACTACTGTGAGTTTGTTTATTCAACTTATGTTTCATATACATCTCCTTTTAGGAAGAAACTTCTTCTGCTCAATTCTTATATCTAGTTGGTTTTAATGCTTGCAACCAACATTTTATATTACAATATTCTCATCTTCCAGTTCTTAATTTTAATTTATCTCTTGAGCAGCTGAAGGAAGTCTTGAAGCTGTTTGCTTATGGGGAACACAGGTGCACTGCAGTTGCTACGTCCCTCTCTGTGATGCTGGGATAGATTCCTGTTTTTTTCCCACATGACTGACAATTTGTTGGGGACCGAATTCTTTTATGTCACCATCTTTCCTACTCATAACTCTATTACTTCATGTCTAGGATATGTGCTGATATACTCATCTATGCTATTTTTATTGACTGATGTATGCAATCATTTTTTTTTTGACTCAAGAAGTCATTTTATGCGTGTGAGTGCTACACCAGGGTGTAGCCTCTTCAGGACAAGCTCCTGCCCTAGCGCTGAAGATGTTGCGTGGGATACACAAGCCCACCATGGGCATGCCTGAGTACCTGGGTTCAACTCCAGCTCCTGAGCCCAGCTTCCTGCTCATGTGCACTCTGGGAGGAGGCAGTGACAGCTCAGGTGCTTGGGTGCCTGCCCCTCACATGGGAGACCTGGATAGAGTTCCAGGTTTCACACATCCCTCTCCGTACCATAGGCAGTGCAGACACTGGAAAATGAGCTGGCGGATGGGAGCTCTCTCTCTCTTCCTGTTGTGTATATGTATGTGTTTCTCTCTCTATGGCTCTGCCTTACATATAAAGATGTAATTATTTTTTTTTAAAGATTTATTTTTATTATTTTTTTTTATTGGAAAGGCGGATATACAGAGAGGAGAGACAGAGAGAAGATCTTCCATCCGATGATTCACTCCCCAAGTGAGCCGCAACGGGCCGATACTATGCCGATCCGAAGCCAGGAGCCTCTTCCGGGTCTCCCACGCGGGTGCAGGTTCCCAAAGCTTTGGGCCGTCCTCAACTGCTTTCCCAGGCCACAGGCAGGGAGCTGGAAGGGAAGCGGGGCTGCCGGGATTAGAACCGGCGCCCATATGGGATCCCGGGCGTGCAAGGCGAGGACTTAACCACTTGCGCCACCGCGCCGGGCCCTAAAGATGTAATTATTAAAAATACTTGAAGCACATTAGTCTTTCTGCTTCTGCTCATCCCCCTTTGCCTTTTCCTTCTCTCTGTCCATCCATGGCTTGAGAGAGGACTGCACTCGCTTGTCGTGCTCACAGCTGTTCCCTCTCTACGTCCATTCATGGCTCGAGAGTGAGGGCTTCCACTTGCCTTGCTCACAGCTGTGGTCAGGACCTCCTTCTGCCCTGAGTCTGACCCCAACTCCTAGCACGGCTGCTGATGAGCATCCCCATTACACTGGCCTCACCTCCCACATCCCTCGTCCCCCTCACTCCCCAAGATCCAGCGGTACTGGCCTCCTCGCACTCCTGCATGTGACCCTGCTTTTCTCTTTCTGCTCCTTCTACTCTCAAGGCCTAGCCAATTCTCTTGTGTTCTTTTTTTTTTTAAGTATACATTTATTTTTATTTTATTGAAAGGCAAATAGAAACAGATTCTCCATCTGCTGGTTCACTCTCCAAATGCCACCAATAGCCAGGGTTGCATCAGGCCAAATCCAGGATCCAGTAACTCAATCTCAGGACTCCCACAAGGTATCCAAGCACTTGAGCCGGCACCTGCTGCCTTTCTGGATGTGTACCAGAAGGAAGTTGGATGGGAAACAGGCTAAGACCCAAACCAGCCTTTGAGAGACAAGCTATCTTCCATCTGTTGGTTCACTCGCAGCCAAGGCTAGATCAAGCCAAAGCCAAAAGTCTGCAATTCCATTTGAGTCTCTCCCATAGTACAAGGGCCCAAGGACTTAGGCCAACCTCAGCTGCTTCTCAGGCACATTAGCAGGAAGGTAGATCAGAAGTGGAACAGCTGGGACTTGAATCAGTGCCCATATGGGATGCCAACACTGCAGGCAGCTTAACTGGGTGAGCCAAAAGCCTTCCCCTGCCATGTTCTGCAGGTCTCACCACTAACACTGCTTTCTCAGAATAAAATCCCCCTGCTTCCCCCACCCACACTCTATCATGTGCTGTTACAGCTCCTGAAATTTTGTCTTTTGTCTGTTTTTCATACAAAACAAACCTGTGTATCTCGTGAGTATCTAGTTCATGCCAGGCACTATTCTGGACATCAAGGATGTATCAGTGAACAAAGACGATGGTTGTTCTTGCCCTCCTGGAACATAACTTTACGTAGCATTTCCAAGAGTTATTATTGCACCTAACCCAGGGACTGTTTTTATTCTGTCTTCCCCACAGAATAGTCAACCCTATGAGGACAAGGTTCAAACCTGCTTGTTTACTCTGGTAGCTACAAGCTGTAACACAATGCCTGGCACAGAGCAGGTGATCCATGTCTGATAGATGAATTAGTGCTCTTTGGGCCCAGCAGCTTGGCCTAGCAGCTGAGATCCTCACCTTGAACCTGCCGGGATCCCACATAAGTGCCGGTTCTAGGCCCGGCAGCTCCACTTCCCATCCAGCTCCCTGCTTGTGGCCTGGGAAAGCAGTCGAGGATGGCCCAAAGCCTTGGGACCCTGCACCCACTTGAGAGACCTGGAGGAAGTTACTGGATCCTGGCTTTGGATCGGCATACCACCGGCCATGGCGCTCACTTGGGGAGTGAGCCATTGGAGGGAAGATCTTCCTCTCTGTCTCTCCTCCTCTCTGTATATCTGACTTTCCAATAAAAATAAAATAAAACCTTTTTAAAAAAAATGAATTAGTGCTCTTTGTAGAAGTCAGGCTTCTTTCCAGTTGCAATCCAGCTCAAACAAGCTACAGCAAAGAAAAAAGAAGGGTTGGGGGTGCAGGGAGTCTGTAGGCAGCTCCAGCAGCAAGCACAGCTGGATCCAGAGTCTTACCCAATGCCAGGAGGGCCCCTCTGCCCCCTCTCTCCTGAGCTTATTCTCTCCAATGTTAGATGGATTTCCTCCATGTTGCTAGGGGAGATAGGTGCTGACAGCTCTAAATTCACATATTCTCAGCTTAGCAACACCAGGAACGAAGTACTTGTTTCTTTTGGCATCTGTGTGTTTGCAGAGCCAGAAAACAGGAGACTGGTCCAGCCTAAGATCCCGGGCCCTTCCCCTGTGTGCAATAGAATGGAGCATTCTGATTGGCCAGCCCTGGGTGTTACAGCTCTCGCTGAAGGTCTGGGGATTTCAGGTGCACACCCTGGCTGATCTCCACACCAAGATGTCTCAGAGGACTGGCTATCAGAAGGACTAGCACGTGCTAGGACAAACATCACACAGTGGGGTTTCTCTCCTCTTCCTGCAGCTGGTGGGTTTTGTGCACTTCCTGCCTCTCAGCCTGCACCTTCTGTCTTCTCTTCAATTACTGTTTCCTGGAGGTTCTGTCCTTGTGTTGCCCATGAACAAGGGAAGAGTCCAGGGCACCTTGCACCTGCTCTACACAAAGCTCCATTTGGAGAACAGGGGCCTCAGTTGGTATTTTCATGTTTGAGAGAGCTTTGCCCCTATGACAATGAATATTTGAAGAAAGGCCACACAGACTCCATCAAATCAGGCCAGCAATATCCCCACTCCTGAGATCTAGACTCAGGTGTCTAGGAACAAGCTCTTTGTCCAGGGAGACACTGCCCCAGTGCCCACTTCCGGGCTGTGTCCATGGCCATCACAGACTAGAACTCCTTTTGTGAATGTGCAGTGCCCTCATCATTTACTACATTAAGTTAGAGACCATAACTACTGCCAGGGCCATGCCATTTTTGTACAACCCAGAGTTAGGGTCCAGGTTAAGTATACAATCAACACTTGTCCATCTGCTTGGATGAGAGTCCAATTGGGATAGTCCTAAATCGGGCAGGATGGCAGACATGCTTCCTGGGCAGGGTTGTCCTGTATGTGTGGAACATCCTACACCCCTAAAACCTGACCACTAAAAGCCAACGACACCCCTTAATCCCCATGTCAACCAGAATCTGCTCCCACAGGGGTCCTAATACTTGCTGGGGAGTTGCCTACACACAGCTCCTCATCATTTGAAGAACTTGGGCCTAGGTTTACTGCTTCCCACACCTCCAGTTTGCCAGTGTCCTAAGTGATTCTCTTGTCCTCGTGGCTACTGACTCCAAGTGCACAGAAGGACGACTGGCCTTTGCATAATGGCTCATTTTTTTCTTTTATAAAGAAAACCACCAAGATCAAAGACCCCTCCGTCTTTTCCTATAGCTCCGTCAAATGGCCCAGTCCCCATGTACTGCTGCTGTGTTCAGGGATTTGTATTCCCACACAAGCACAGGACCCCTTCCTCTGGTCCTCAGGACTTTGGTGCCTGAGTGCTTACTGATGGGTCTGCAGTTTGGTTACGTGTCATTTTCCCCTGGTGTCTCACGTTCAGCGTGTGAAGCAGTGAGTTCATCTATCCCTGTGGGGCACCAGCACTCCGTATCGAAGTGCCTGGTCAAGGCTCTCTTCTGCTTCGGATCCGGTTTTCTGCTAATGCACCTAGAAGGCAGCAGAGACAAAGCCATACAGTATATATATAAGTAGGTAATAGTATTTGTATTTGTGCATTTATTTCAGGTTAATGAAAGGGATGCTACAAAATGGGTATTATAAGTATCTGTCCGGGACCTGGCACAATGGCCTAGGAGCTAAACTCCTTGCCTTAAACGTGCTGGGATCCCATATGGGCACCAGTTCTAATCCTGGCAGCCCCACTTCTCACCCAGCTCCCTGCTGTGGCCTGGGGAGACAATAGAGGATGGCCCAAAGCCTAGGGACCCTGCACCCATATGGGAGACCCAGAAGACGCTCCAGGCTCCTGGCTTCACATCGGTACAGTTCCAACCATTGGAACCATTTGGAGAGTGAATAATTGGACAGAAGGTCTTCCTCTCTGTCTCTCCTCCTCTTTATATATCTGAGTTTCAAAAAAAAAACTTAAAAAAATTAAATCTCTGTCAGGAGAGATGAACTTTAGAACTTTGGGTCATTTACTAGTTCGGAACTATCTTGCAGGCATCAGAAGCCGACCCCCAGAGCCCCATGCCCTGGTGCTGTTGGTGTCCCCACAGTACTCAGAATCCTCTCTGTGCCCCTTTTAAGCATCCCACCAGGCATGTCTGCCCACTAGTCCACCTGCCCTGGAGTCAGAGAGCCTTGGCTCGACTTTCACAGCCTTGGGAAGGGTCCCTTCCCCAGTTCTTTAAGGGAATCTCACCAAGCCTCCCATTTGTTCCTGTAACCCCTATAGCTGTGGAGGCGTTACAACTCTTGGGTTGAGGATAAAATGCAAGGCAGCGGCTGTGGGAATCCTCATTCCTTTCCCCACCCCAGATCACAGGAGTGTTTTAGAGCATCCCCAGGCCAGGACAGGTCTGAATCCAGCTGAGGCAGCAACTGGGAGAGATCTGGCTGACTGGAGGTGGTCTCCAAAGCAGTGAAGTCCCCCGCCCTGCCCTGCCATCCCTCAGCCACGAAAGCTGGGCGTGTCCTCTGAGCTGCAGAATCACTCCAAACCCACGCTCTCCCTGCAGGCTGAGCGCCATCCTGTTGTGCTGGAAAACAGGAGTGGAAACAAGAGGTCTTCGTTTGGATTCTGAGCATGGGGCCTCGCTCACGTCCCTACTTGAACCTTCCTGGATTCTGGAGGCTTCTCCTGGGGCTACATCAGATGGCGCCTGCTCCCCTGTGACATGCCTTGAGGCAGCCAGTACCCCCTTGGCACTGCCCTTCCCCAACCCAGACAGGACTGCAGGTCAAGCACCTGATGAACAATGTGGGGGTGGATGCCATGATGGCATTCAAGGCTCCTTACCTGGATTTCTCAGACGCAGCCCACCCTCCCTCACCCTCCTTTCCATCTTACTTTCTCTCTCCATGCTTCTCCCTCCATACTTTCTCCGGGAGAGCTTGTGAAGCCCTGTCCACCTCAGGCAGACACAGGTCACTGGCCCACACCTGTTTGGGGCTGACCTGGGAGTAGGTGTGTGTTTGCTTGTGTCACCAGGTTCTCCTCGGACCGAGCCCAACTCCTTGCTCCCTCTCAGCGCTGCCTTCATCTCTAAGGCTTTGCTCAGAGCTCGGCTCTTCAGTTAACTCCTTGAACTTCAGCCTGGCCCGCAGGCAGTCTGGGTGATGACTGAAGCTCGTGGTGATGTCCTGGAGCCCACAGATCCTGGGGTCTGCCTGGAGCAGCAGAGCCAGCAAGCTCTGTTCCCCCATCCCCAGGAGAAGAGCGGTACTGGCCAACCACACTGTTTTCCTGTGCCGTCGCTACCCTTCTGTTCATACATAATCTTGGGAGCTGTCATTGAACAAGTCTTAGCCTCTTCTGGGTAACACCCTTGATGGGACCTAGGGGTGCTGGGAGACACAGAAATCCCAAAGAATAAAACCTGCCACTCCCGGAGGACCCACTAGGGGGCAGTGTCTAGTCAGATGCCAAGGCTGCCTGATCAACCCCACCCCCGTTAGGGCCTTGTCCGTGACCTGTATCATTTCCAGCTTCTTCCCATCTGATCCCTCTGACCCCAACCTGTCCTCCTCCCCTCACTGATGGCTAGAATGAGGACAAGACGTGCCTCTGGTTCTGCAGGGTCGGATGCTGCTATCCCCACCCCAAGTGACTTCAGCCACCCCCGATATTCCCAGCCAGGTTGGGTACCCTGTCCAGAGTGCCACCTTGAAAGGTGAGGATGCCGCCCACTTCTGCTAACAGAGGTTACTAACTCAGCATGAGCAGCAGGCATCTTGCCCTGTCCAAGGTCAGAGCCCTTAGCTCACACAGCCACAGAGGCAAAGGCTCGGATTGGCTCTCTGAAAGCCAACCCTTGCAGGAGGATTTGCATACAGGTGATTTTTGCAGCAGTTTCCAAGCAGCAGCAGCAGGAGTCAGGGACCAGAACAGGAATGGCTATTGGGCAAGGAGGCTGGGGCGCTGTTGCCCCGGAGGAGGAGGGCACAGCAGGATTTACTCCCCAAGGCCTTGCCCCATGTAAGTTCCTGGTGCATACACCTTCCATGCACTCACTCAAGGTGGGTTCCAGGAGCGTGAGCCCCACCTTGGCCAAGGCCAGAGTGCAGGCTGGCAGAGGTAAAGGTGCAGTTCAACCCACTGCACTATCGTGCCAATGTCCAGCACTGCAATCTGAGTCTCCTATATTTATTTATTTATTTATTTTGAATTGCAAAGTGACAGAAAGATTGATCGATTGATTGATTGATTCTATCTGCTGGTTCACGTCTTCGGTGACTACAACACCTGGGCCGAACCAACACCGGGAGCCAGGAACCCTATCCCCGACACTCTCTATGGGTGGCTCATGCGAGGCCATCACCTACTGCTTTCCAGGTGTATCAGCAAGGAGCTCAGTTGGAAGCACAGGAGCTAGGGCATGACCCAGGCACTCCACTATGGGGATGTGGATGTTCCAAGTGGCGGCCTAACCCGACACATCACAACAGCCACTCCCGTATGTTGATTTCCTAATGCAAGCTCTTGCTCTTTGGGGTCGGCCTCTCTGTCAAACTTCTCTGAGTTCTAGTCACCAGTCTGAGCCATCCTCCATCCTGGGAGCAGAATCCCTCACTTGTTCTATAGTCTGCGGCTTGGCACCCACTTGACCAGCAGGTGAAATAGCCCTAGACCCCAAACCAATCCAAGCAGTTCTGCTGCTTTCTCCTTTCCCTTAAGAGAAGGGTCCAGCCCTAGGAAACTGTCCTTCTGTTGCTGCTGGAACTTTCTCCTAAAGCAGATAGCAGTCATGAGTCTGGGGGACTTCCCTGTGTCCCATTGGGGCTGAAGCCAGACCCCGGCCTTCCACCCTAGGTTAAAGTGCACACACGGCTCCCCTATTGATTCAATTTCCTTATCTGGGGCTGCCTCCAGGTAAAGAGCTGTGGAGACGGTGCCCCCACGGGCCTTGGATGTGCAGGAGGTTCATCCCAACCCGGAGCCAAGGTGTCCTAGGATTTCCATTCCGGGTTCCCCAGCCCTCCCCCCTCCACATCACCTATCTTTCAACCACCCTTCATCACAACCACCTCGACCCACGTGGGCCTTGCTGCCATGGAGGTTACGTTCAGGGTCCTCTCTTAGACACCTTTCCAGCTTTCCAGGTTTCCCCTGTGTGGAACAGTCTTGAAGATCTGGCACTCCCTGAGCAGCCCAGACCACTGGCTGTGTGTTATAAGACTGTGAGGGAGGGGCCACCACTGTCGTGTATCAGGTAAAGCCATCACCTGTGATGCCAGCATCCCATAGGGTTACTGCTTGAGTCCTGGTTCCTCCACTTCATTCTAGCTGCCTGCTGATGCACCTGGAAAAGCAAGGAAGATGACCCAAGAGCTTGGACCCTGCTTCCATGTGGGGAGACCCCAAAGAAGCTCCTGGCTCCGAGCTTCAGACCAGCCCAGCTCCAGCAAATAGATCTTTAAAAAGAATAAACTTTCAGGGGATTGGCATGGTGGCACAGCAAATTAATTCTCTGCCTGCAGTGCTGGTAACTCATATGGGTGCTACTTTGAGTCCCAGAGCTTCACTTCCGATTCAGCTCCCTGCTAATAGCCCAAGAAAGCATTGGAGGATGGCCTAAGACCTTGGGCTTTGGTATCCACAAGGGAGACCAGGAAGAAGTTCCCAGCTCCTGGCTTCGGACTAGCCCAGCTCGGGCCATTGTCACTATTTGGGGATTGAACTAGCAGATGAAAGATCTCTTTCCTTCCCCTGCCCCTAACTTTGACTTTCAAATAAAAACAAATAAATCTTAAAAAGAGAGAGAGAGCTGTCAGGGGTCTTGATTCATCCCCCTATTAGATTTGGTGTTTACTGTCTCCCATCTCTCTGGGGCCCTCAATCCATTTTGAAATTCAATCATTCAATCTCCAGTCTGCAACCCTGGCTCTTGCCCTGTGTGAACCATAAGGGAATTCTCATTTGCGTGGATGAGAATTCCCACTCAGAGTACTTAAGGGAAAGGTGATTCAAGTTGGCTTATGAACTGGAAAGGGCACCAGGGAAGTTAGCTGCAGGTTCATCTGGATGTGGGTGCTTCAACAAAGTGGTAGCCTGGCAGCCCAATCCAGCCTTCCTGCCACTTTGTGCATAACCTTTACTGGGATGCAGCCTCAGCTGTCTGTGTGCAGAGCCAGAGCTGCAAAGATCCCACATAATCTGCAAAGCTGACCAAAGTGCTTACTGCTGGCTTGTGGTCAGCCAGCCTCTGGCTCATACCTTGCTATCCAGAGTCTGCCTTTGTCTCTCCTCACCTGAAGCTGGCTATCACTTCCCTCGCCTCTGTTCTCTCAGCTACAAAGAACAAGCAAGACTGGGGTGTGCGGCTCCCAAAGTGAAAGACGAAGTGTGATCAATGGCTTTTGAATATGCCAAAGCCACAGACGTCCGCTGGCTGGTCCTGAGTGGTTTTCTGTGAGCCGCCTCCACAATAAACCAGGAGCCACTTAGGACTTAGCCTTTAGCACTTAGCCACGTGTCCCAGGTTATCAAGTCCAAAATAAGAGCCATCAGTGACTGCAACTCCAGCCCCACTGTCATGGCTGAAAGCTTACAGGCAACAGATCCTTGCAGAGGGTCTCAGTACCATGCTGTGCCCTGTCTGATCTGGACAGAACATGACAAGCACACTGTACCCACTTCCCATTCAGTCCCTTGGAGAGGGAGATTCCCTTTAGGGGCGCAATCCCAGGCTTGCCAGTTGAAATTGTACTAGTCAAGTGATTCTCAACATCTTGCAACGTCTTGGTGAGAAAGAAGATCTGAAGCTGGTAAACTGAGAAGCACTCTGCCACCTCTGTGTCAGGTGCCTCCTGACATGCCTAGCTGGGCACAGCAGGGAGTGCATCCTTCTGAGTCATACTGTCCAACCTCAGCAGTCACCATTTGCTGAGAGTGTCCCACGCTCCGCCATCTCGGTGGTGAGCAGTACGTGCCGCAGAATGCACTGGGCGCAGGTGTTGGATGTGATTGAGTCATCCTTTGCCATCCTGGGCTGGAGGAGTCATGCCCTAATTAGCCCCAGCATCTGTTCCCTCCCCAAGGTCTGCAGCCATCATGTGTGGGCCCCAGTGCCACGGGCCAGTCTCTTTTTGAAGTGGCACCAACTGCTTCCCCGGGCCATCTGGGAGGCACACAGGCTTCTGGGCCACACTCAGTAATTAGGGCCAGCACTGTCCCTCATTGTGGAGGACACACGGGCTGTCAGAGGAGCTCTGTGCCCTCCATGCAGGAAGCACTGCCTGCCCCTTCTCATCTTCAAGCACAATACAATAACCACATCTTCCTGGGAAAGCTTTTTGTGCATGGCCCTTCTGCATCCAGGCCAGGGAGACCCATCTGGGTTACACCAGAGCTTCTGAAGGTTGCCCAAGGCTGCCAGCCAAGCCTCTTTGCCAGACTCTTTGGCCAATCCAGAAGACCTACTCCCTCATTAAACGTGGTCACAGCAACCTGAGGACAGGACCTTTGCCACATAGCAGCTGCACTTGCAAAGCACATGACAATGCTGGGATGGCAGGCCATCGGAGCGCCCTGATACAACCCTGGTAGAAGGCTGTGGAGACCCGGATACAGACCCAATATGAGAGGACTGTGGTGGCCCATACCTGGACAAGTTCTCAGAAGTGCTCTTCGGGATCTGCTTTCACAGTAGAAACTCCAGTCTGTTAGCAGGCTACTGGGTGAGGTCTGGTGAGCTCTTGTTACCATTTGATCATCCTCCTTCACCTATAACACCACTTTCCATACACTTGTCCTAGACCCAGATCATCTGCGTGCGCTCATTCTGTGTGCCCTCAAGGGTAATGAGTCTCACTCAGTCTCCTTTCCCAGGACCTAAAGGAAGGGCGTGTGGGATAGACCTCCAAATCAGACAATTGTGTTTCTTTACCATAATGATTAGTTCAGGAAGGGGCACATGACCCAGCTGGACCAATCACAGTCTTCTCTGGGAGTTTTCTCTCTAAACTGTGGGGAAAATGCTCTGTCTCATTATGAGAGTACTAGCTAGAACTGCGTGAGACCAGTTAACTCACGTAGAGGAATCACTCCACGTTAGAAAATAACAAAGCCAATCAACATTGTGAACCAGAAAGCAAACAGAAGGAAGAGACGGAGATGGTGGCGGACACAGACACAGACACAAACTCGATGACCCTGACCCGGCGGTCTCTGAATATACACACTTAGAGGAAGCAAAGTCATCACTCTGCTATTTCAACTTGAACTTGTAGTTCACATCAAAAGGTGTCACAATGCTAGGTAAGGAATCTTGAGAGAATGAGGACTTGATATTGATCCCAGGACTTTTGGGTATGCAAAGCTTTGGCTGGTACATGATTTTGTGGCAAAGATTGGGGGAAGTTGAAAGGAAGGAGAAACAGAGAAAGAGGGAGAATATTAACCATCTGGAGTTAAGATCTTATTTCAAATTACATGTATTCTTATTTTCCATCTTGACTTCATGATATTGAGTTGTTTATATGCAAGAAGCAGTCCTATAATATTCCACTCTAACTATAATGGTTTAGTGCTTTATAACCCTTAACCTTAAGACTATGATGCTTGTTTACTGTAGAAAATTATATTTACCCATTGTAAGTTTGTTATTGAAAATTGAACTTTGCATCAGCCTTGTAATATTTAACCTGCTGAACATGACTTTGGCACTCCTGCTTTATTTAAACCAACAGCAGCACAAGTGAGGCACAACATATTAACATTAGGGAGAAGAAAAATAAGTGGTTTCCCTTGTATAATTGATGCAAGAAAAATAATTACTGTAATAGACTTATATTTAAAATACAATGTAGGGATGGGCATTGTGGCCAAGTGGCCAGTTCAGTGGCCACTGGGGACACCCATGCCCATATCAGGGTATTGGTACTAGTCCCAGCTCCTTTACATCCAGTGAATGCATCCTGGGAGGCAGCAGATGATGGCTCAAGTGGCTGGACTCCTGATGACCATGTGGGAGACCCTGATGGAACTTCTGGCTCCTGGCTCCAGCCTAGCCCAGCTCTGCTATGGTGGACATTGGGCAAGTGAGCCAGCAGACCTCTCTTTCTCTATCATTCTTTCTCTTCCCTCCCTGACTTGTCCTTTTGAGCAGATTAAAGGAAAAAAAAAACCAAAAACATAAATGAACGCTTTGAAAATGCAATGCAGCATATAAACTAATATTTCTACATCCTAGATGCTTCAGTTCTACAACCTGTATGTGGGTCTTCCTGTTCCAGATGTGATGGACAGAATCCTGGTTAGAACATCTTCCAGGGGGCAGAGTTGTTGAGAGAGCTTGGACCAGGGACCTTCTTGTAGGGCCTGGAGCTGCCCCTGATGTTTTGGAGATCCCTGGCCACCAGAGGCTTCTTAGAGCTCCAGGGTGCTCCTGTGGTCCACTGACAGGAGCAAGGGTGTGTGGGATCAAGATCTATGGAGATCTTTAGCTGCATCCACATCACAGAAGCCCAGGCAGGCCCCAGGCTTAGCCTGCAGTCATTCTCCTCATTCTTGGAGGTGTTGGAAACTACAGCACCAGCAGCTCTGGATCCCTAAGCCAGATCCCTGACTTATCAGAGATTCTTGTTTCCCACTGGAAGGACCTAGAGTAAGCTCCTTGATTCCCGCATACTGTCTGAACAGACTTAAAGCTGTGTTATAGCTCTGTGGTCATTACAGGTGTCGGTGAAAGCAAACCACCTGAAATCTACTGAATCTACTGAAATCTACTGATGCTCTACTACACCAGCTAATTCTCCTCATTGGCCATAGCCTTAGAAGGACAGGCCCTGGCGAGCTGCAACGGCTTCTCATCCACTTCTTCATGATGACCGTTTGCAGCTGGTGCTCCAGATGTGGTCTCAGTGGATGTGCCTGCACAGCCACCTGCATGGCTATGCCCCTGAAGATAGGCCTACACTGTATAGTGGAACCATCTGTCTCAACAACTCGAGCCCCCAGTAAGACCAGCTCCGGGTGTGGCTATGGCCTTGCTCATGTCTGCCTTCTTTTCTTTCTCCCACCAGATGCCCTTGGCTCCCCGGTGTGTTCCTTCCCATGCCTGAAGGCCTCCAGGGCAGCCAGCTGCTCACTGGTGCACTGGAATGTGGTTGCAGCCAAAAGCAGCCTCAGCCAATGCATCTGAAGGATTTCACTCCAGCACCAAGGAAGGACATGGCTCGTTGTGGACACACTGTCAGCACAGAATGAACAAAGCCATTGTTGGATTCTCACTTGAGTTGCCTTTTTTTTTTTCTCTCTCCCAACCTACCAAGGGAGGAGTCCAGAACATCCTCAGAAATGGCTGGGCCCAAACAACACCTCAATGAACAAGGACCTCCTTAAAGATAAACTCCTTGCAACCCCAAATGATGACCCTCTCCCCCCTCTGGTTGCTTGAGGGCTCTCCTCTTCCCTCCTGCATCCACCTGTTTACCAGTTTGAACTTTGGACAAGGTACTGAGCTGCTGCTCAGGTCCTCGGCTTCTCAGCGAATGATGAGTGCTGGGGAGGGTACGAGGCCACAGGTGAATAATCCATGTAAAACAGACTGATACCACCAATGCCAGTCTCCTTTTGTACATGGTGCGGCCCGTGTTAGTATGCAGAAAGAACATGATCTCTTTGATCAAAGTCTTGTAGTCATGTGGTGTCCCTATGGCCTTCATCCCAGGCTTCATGGAGGCAGGGAGGGTACAGAGACCTTGCACCACCAGGCTGTCATCTGTGTCTCTAACAGGTTTCATAGCTTCCCCTCGACTTCAGGACGGTATTCCAAACACCATCACATCTCCATCTCGATCCATCTTCATTTCTTGCTGCTGCAAATCTGCAAGCTTGGCAATCTGAGAGAAGCTATTCTCTAGAGGTGAGAAGAATGATCTAACCGATGATGCAGCTGTGTACCATTCCTTAGGTAAAAAAACAACCTGAGCCAATGCCTGGACTTTAACCCTCATGGGACTGGGGCTCCGGGAGTCGTTGCTTCTGTCTCCCTCCACTGGACTTGAGTCTGCGCAACACCAGGACATGCCTTCCCACACTCCCACCCCCTCGTGACTGGGACTTCCTTGGAGAACTGGTGGCATACATGACCCTACGCACAGTGAAAGTCCCTGAAACTCCCTGGCAAACTCCACCCTCCTCCCCCAAAGACAGAGTCAAACTCTTCCCTTCCCGCCTCTCCCGCTGTTCCTTCCCTTTCTCCACTCCATAGCCTCTCCCTGCAGGCCGGCCCCAGCCTTCCTCTGTGCAGATCACAATCCTGCCAGCCAGCTGAAATACCAAATACCACCATTCAGCAGAAGAGAAGCCAGCCACAGGGCGCTCTGCCTAACAAAAGCCCAGTCATTAGCTAAACAGCTAACCCAACTGAATGTGGTTGCTCGAGTGCCCCTGGCGGGCCTCAGTTTATGCAATAAACATTGGAAAAAGCTGAAGTGTGTAGAAGTCAGACCTTGACTAAGTTTTAGAATGGAACTTAAAAAACAAAAATTCATTTTTTTTTTTTTGGAAAGGCAGTTTTACAGAGATGAGGAGAGATAGAAAGATCTTCTGTCCACCGATTCATTCCCCAAGTGGCCACAGTTGCCAGAGCTGATCCAAAGCCAGGAGCCAGGAGCTTCTTCTGGGTCTCCCATTCAGGTGCAGGGTCCCAAAGCTCTGGGCCATCCTCTACTACCCTCCCAGGCCAAAAGCAGGGAGCTGGGTGGGAAATGAAGCAGACGGTACATGAATATGAGCTGATATGGGATCCTGGGCACGTAAGCCAGGATTTAACCACTAGGCCATTGCACTGGGCTGCTAGAATGGAATTTCTACTCCTCTCTCAACCCATGTTTCTGAAGCTAGGAGAGAAGATGAACAAGCCCTTGTTCCTCCTGTGCCAACATTCCAACATGCGCCCAACGGAGCACTCCGCAATAATGCAAGTGCTCTATGTGTACGCTGCCCGTTATGGCAGCCGCCAGCCCTTCTGACTCCTGGAGCACTTAGAATGTGACCAGAGTCACTGAGGAACTACAGTTCTAATTTTATTTAATTTCAAATCGCCACAGGCAACCACGTGCCCCCTATATTGGCAGCAAAGCTTTAACTTGATTTCTCTAATGACAATGCGGGGCATTATATGAAATTGTCAAAAAAAAAATCAAAATTAAATTGATTGTAAGAGAGTACCCCTAATGTTCACTGGCTCATACTCTGTTCTTTCCCTTATATATATTTTAAATATATATATATATACATATATATATATACATATATTATGTGAAAAGCAGAATGATAGAGAAAGAGAGAGGCAGGGAGAGATTTTCTGTTCTTTTGTTCTTTCTCCAAAGGGTCTCAACAGTGGGGCTGAGCCAGGGTGAAGCCAGGAGCCTGGAACTCCATTCGCATCTCCCGGGGAATGGCAGGGCCCCAGCCACTTGGACCATCTGCTGCTTTCTCAGGTGTGTTCAGCAGGGAGTTGTATCAAAAGTGGAGTAATTGGGGCTTGACCCATTGCCCTAAGGGATGCCAACATCACAGGTGCTCAAACCCAGTGCACCCCCACGCAACCCCTGACTTTGGCTTTTCTTCTTGGAGACGCCTGGGAAGCCCCTCCCTGAACACACTTCCTCCCGACTGTGAGAAGTTCAATAACAGTTCAATAACACGTGTCACCCTTGGGTCCCAACCTGTCATCTTTACTTTGGAGGGTGCACTTCGATGATTTTGAGCACATTTAAATGTGTGTGACTATCACTACAATTTCAGTTAGAACATTCCCATCACCCCCAAAAGAATCCCTGTGCTCATTTCCAGTCATTCCTCACTGCCACCGTCAGCAACTTCCTCTTCCTGCACACTCTACGCAGCTGGAGGCAGATGGGATCTTGGGTGCTCGGGCTTCCTTCCCTGAGAATGGCTTTGGGGCGTGTCTGCAGCATCTGCTGGTAGCTCCTGCCGGATCTGCTCCATTCTTGATGGGTCATTGCTGTTTCACAGCCGTTATGAACAGGGTCCCATCAATCCTCCTGGACACACGTTTCTCATCCTTTTGCGCAACACCTGAAAGCAGACTTGGAACTCACGGTACACTTGTGTTAACCTTTAACCTTCACAGGACTGGGGCTCCGGGAGTCGTTGCTTCTGCCTCCCTCCACTGGACTTGAGTCTGCACAGCACCAGGACGTGCCTTCCCACACTCCCACCCACGGTACCATTTCCCATTCCCGCACGGAGTGTCTGGAGGTTCTAGTTTGCCTTTGATAAAATGGCTGGATGAAAATTCTTTCAGTGGCTCCATGATGCAAAATTACTCTTTCCCAGGCTGGAGATTATTTTTTCTTGATGAAACTTTACTGGATTAAAAAGTTGTATGAAGTCTACCATTTTTTTTTTCCTTTTGTTGCTCATACTTTTGACATCATATGCAAGAACTAACCCTAATTTGTGAGAATTTACTCCTATTTTCTTTTAGAGCATTATAATTTTATAATTTTTTTATAATGCACGTTATGACTCATTTCGGGTTAATTTTTGCTTACGGCATGAGAAAACAGGCTATGTTCATTTGTGGCATGTAGATAGCCATTTGTCCTCTAGCCATTTGTTGAAAAGACTATTCTCGCCCAACTGAATTGCCTTGGCACCTTTGTCAAAAACCGGTTGCCCAGAATTTTAAAGTGCTTATTTCTGGACCACATTCTGTTCCGTTGATGTTTTGTGTACCACGCTACCTTGGCTGTTGCCTTGCTTTGCTTTGTTCTTTTTCATTGTACACTTATCTCGAATTTTATTTAACTGAGAGAATAGATCATTTCCTTTCCCTTTCTACAAATTGATATTAGCTCTTGGCAAGAATGTAATCGGGACTTCCTAAAAATCAGACTATCAAAACGTCTCATGAAAATCATTGCAAAGTCATTAAAGGGACTATGACCATATTCTCAGTCAAACAAACCCCAAAGGGGATCAAGAAGGAGCAGACAGCTACCCTTGCCACATAATCGGATTTACTAATTCCCAGGGACTAGGGAAGACACACTGCTAATTATGAAGCAGTTAAGGAATTACTTCCCCTCTCAGCAAGACTTTCAAACGCAGTCCATCTGAGAAGTAATGCCCGTCTTTGAGCTGCGGGTAGGAACATCTTTTATTTAACAGAGTCAAATTTAAGGAAATTAAATATTGAATATCAAAAGGAAAGCCCTTCTAGGGGAAACCTCAAACACCTTGATGCTTGGGACAGAGGCTGCCAACCTCTACCCCATGAAAGTCATCTTCAGAAGGAGGTTCTGGTCCTAGCATGAGAGACCCACTTGCCAAAACCTTTGCACTGGGATAGCCTGACTTGGCGAACGGAAAGAGGGAAGGAGACAGATTCAGCGAGACCAGCCCTGGCCAATGGGAGACGGACAGGATTTTCTGAAGATGAAAAATCCTGCCAGGTGAGGGTTGGGGAAAGACAGGCGAAGGGTGTGAGCCAGGAGACAGACACACTGGGGCGTGAGGGACACAGGAGAGGAGCTGGCCTTTGATTCTTAATATACTTTTCTCTTTGGTGGCTGGGAAAATCCTAGTCATTACTCAGCTATCATATTCTCTTTCTGCATTGCGATTCCTCCTTCAAGTTGTACCACCCATCATTACACAAGGATGTCACATACAGAATCCCAGGCTCAGGTAATGGTCTAGGGAGAATAAAAGGGAGATGCGTCGAAGGCCCCGGGGACCTGCAGCACACCTCAAGGCTCAGCTTGGACGTGGACAAGGGCAGCTGCCAGAGGAGAGGCTCAGAGAAGTGGAAGGCAGAACCATTTCCTCACCTGCCCAAGTTAGACGAAACCCCGTACACACACCTAGGAAGGCGCTGGGGAGCACTGAACACCCATGCAACATTTTAAAAGTGATTTCTTCACATCCTCACAAATTCTGCCTCGGTGTTTTGTGCTTTTTATAAATCACCTAAATCCTTTCTGAAAGAAGGTAAGGGAGAAAGAGGGGTGGGAGGAGGCGCGCCCCATAAATCCTGGTTGAACAAATGAATGAATTGCAGGAGCCAGATGACATGGGCCTGAATGAGTGATGGAGAAGGGTGCCGCCCTGCCTCATCGCTCCGAGGCTGCGGCATGGCAGGCATCCCTGGAGACAGTTGCCATGTCCCTCGTGGGGCGGGGCTCCGAGGGAGGAGGGCTGGGAGTGTCAGAGGCGGGGGGAGGATCTGAGGGGAGCTGGATGGAGTGGGGCTGGGGAAGACGGGTGGTAAGGGGGGTGTGGAAGAACACTGCTCCACGATGGCAGGGGCTCCCATTCAGACAATAATGAGGGTTATCAGGATGTGGGGCCTGGAGGGATTAGCTCTTATGGTTCTCTAAATTGCTCTATTAAAGGCTTGGTTATGCTAATTCTAATAATCATCAAATAGCTTCTATTTTTCAAGAGCCTACGATGTGCCAGGCTCTGATGAAGCGCTCTACAAACACAGTTTTGTATCATTCTTACAATACTGCTAATATATATGTATGATTCCCTTTTTACAGAAGAAGAAACTGAGGTTTTGGAAGTATGGTCGTGAGTACCACGGGTGTGATTCAGTCTCAAGCCTGTGGAAGATGCCAGACCCTCCTCTCAGCAGTCTAGTGGGTCCTCGCCATAGCCAGCTCTGCCTGGGCGGTGCTGGCAGCAGGGGGTTGGTGCTCCTGACACACAGGCACCTCCACAGCTGCAGGTCCATAGTCAGACGCCCCCGCTGGACTTCTGACTCCCACCGCCTTCACTGCCAGGAGCCCCCGGGGGCTTCACCTCCTCTCCCACAAAGGGCAGGGTTTCCACAAGGAGTTGCAGCCTCAGAACAAGCTGACCCTCTGCAGCCCTTTCAGGAGCACAGTTGTGTGGGCCACAGCCTGGCAAAGGGCAGGTGACTGGCCCCTTGTGCATTATCGGAAACTGTCTGCCTCTCACTGAGCCAGGGCCCCACCCTGTGCCTGTGTTTAATTCACGAATTCTTTCATTCATAAAAGATGTGTTGAATAGCTACTATGGGACAGCATCATCACTTGTAAAGAAAATGAAGGCTACGCTGTTTCCCACAGCTGGACTCACCTTTCTTTTTTGGAATGTACACAGACTTTTTTATTCCTACTAATAAACTATGAAAAATTTTTAAAAAGAAAAGAAAGGGAGGAGGTAATAAGTAGCACAGCAAGATAAGCCACCGCTTGCAATGCAGGCATCTCATCCCAGAGAAGCAGTCCGAGTCCCAGCTGCCCTGTGTCTGATTCAGCCTCCTGCTAACACACCTAGGAAAGCAATAACAGAAGAGCTAAGTGCGGGGGTCCCTGCCACCCACTAGGAAGACCCGGATGGAACCAGCAGATCCTGGCTGTTGCAGGAAATGAATCAGAGGATGGAAAGCATCTCTCATACACACAAATACATGTACACAGCACACTTCCCCCACAGCCACCCCACTCTCTGACACTCTTCCTTTCAAACAAACCTTTTTAAAAAGGACAGAAGAAGAGGGAGAAGAAGGAGGAGGAGGAGAGGTCCCAGTGCAATGGCTTAGTAATAAAATCCTTGCCTTGCAAGCACCAGGATCTCATATGGATGCCCATTCCTGTTCTGGTTGCTCCACTTCTCATCCTGCGTGTGGCCTAGGGAAGCAGCAGAGGATGGGCCAAAGCCTTGAGACCTTGCACCCACCTAGGAGACACAGAGGAAGCTCCTGGCTCCTGGCTCCGGATTGGCTCATCTCTGGCTGCTGTGACCACTTGGAGAGTGAACCAGCGGACAGATTTTTCTCTCTGTCTCTCTTTCTCTCTGTAGATCTGCCTTTCCAATAAAAACAAAATAAAATAAACTTTTTTTTTAAAGAAGAAGAAAAGAGAGTCTGGAGGCAGGTTGTGGCACAGCCTGTGAGGCTGCGCTGGCGACGCGTGTAGGCCGTGGCAGAGGGCCTGGCTTGTGTCCCAGCCACTTTGCACCAACTTCCTGCTAATGTTCCTGGGAGGCAGCAAATGATGACTCAGGTGCTCAAGTCCCTGCCACCCACGTAGGACGCCGGAATAGAATCCCTGGCTCCTGACTTGGGCACAGTCTGGCTGGCCCAGCCCTGAGTACTTTCAAACAAAACAAAAAAAGCCAGCCACCTTTTTTTTTTTAAAGATTTATTTTTGTTTTTTATTGGAAAGGTGGATATACAGAGAGGAGGAGAGACAGAGAGGAAGATCTTCCGTCCGATGATTCACTCCCCAAGTGAGCGCAACGGTCGGTGCTATGCCGATCCAAAGCCAGGAGACTCTTCCGGGTCTCCCACGCGGGTGCAGGGTCCCAAAGCTTTGGGCTGTCCTCGACTGCTTTCCCAGGCCACAAGCAGGGAGCTGGATGGGAAGTGGGGCTGTCAGGATTAGAACCGGCGCCCATATGGGATCCCGGGCATGCAAGGCGAGGACCTTAACCACTTGCGCCACCGCGCCGGGCCCAAAAAAAAAAGCCACCTTTTAAAAAAATCATTTATTTTTATTGTAAAGTCGGATATATAGAGAGGATCTTCTGTCTGATGGTTCACTCCCCAAGTGACTGCAACGGCCGGTGCTGCGCTGATCTGAAGCCAGGAGCCAGGAACTTCCTCCAGGTCTCTCAAGTGGGTGCAGGGTCCCAAGCCTTTGGGCCGTCCTCGACTGCTTTCCCAGGCCATAAGCAAGAAGCTGGATGGGAAGTGGAGTTGCCGGGATTAGAACTGGCACCCATATGGGATCCCAGTGCGAGCAAGGCGAGAACTGTAGCCACTACGCTATGGCGTCGGGCCCTACCCTTTTTTTTTTTTTTAAAGAGTGTCATTGTAGTCATGAGGTGTAGGGCAATTAGCAAGCAAATACCTCTCCGAGAGGAGGCAAACAGATCCTTGCCCACCACTTCTGACGCTCCCACCCCACCCTCTCCCCTGCAGAGCGCTGCCCCTGCCAGCAGGTGGCGCTGTGGTTCTCTTTGGGTGACTCACCAGAGCCGCTGTCCACATGCTGGAAGGGCCCCTCACTCTTACTCCCACGTGTAGCCCCAAGACATGTCCAGCAGGTTCAGAGGAGTGAATGTTCCGAATCCCTGGACTGGGGCAATCAATTTGGAGGCATAATTGATGCCCCCGGGGTTCCCCACCCCCAGGCTCAGACAAACTACTGAAGTCACAGCCTCGCGGGGCGCCTCCCCTTGCCTGCTTGCTTACGCGCTCCCCTGACCACGCTTCCTTCCCACACCACTCGTGGTCTGTTTCCAGGAAACCTGACCTAAGACAGACGCGGCGAACGAGAAGGAGCCAGCCACGCCAACACCAGAGAGGGGAGAGAGCGCCCAGTGCCACAGCAGGAGCTGGGCACAGCAGCTCCTTTTCTTCCTTCTTTCCTGGGCACCCCTCCTGCTGCCTGCTTCTGGAATCTTCTGCTTCCCCTGGTCTCCAGATCCTGGCAATTGTGAGCATTTTCCAAGTGCCTTGAGGAATTTAGGAGACAGCTGCTGAGTACACGACGTGGGAAGACAGGTACTAACCAACAAAGCACACACGGAAATGCAGGGGGGAGCGCTGGGGCCCAGAGCGACAAGACTCGACAAGAATAGCTAACAGCCCTGATCCACACCGAGGGTCAGCAGAGGCTGCCCCCCCCCCCCCCGAGGAATGGGCACAAGGAAAGCCTGACCTGACAAGTGATGGGGGTGGACAAGTCTTCTGGGGAAAAAAAAACATGTAAAGGCCTGGCAGTTCCAGGGCAGGGGGACTAGGATGTGGACAGACACAGGGCATCTCAGGACATGAAGCCAGGATGGGAGGCTCGACAGGAGGGCAGGGAGGAGAAGGGAGTGGATGAGGCTGGGAGCCAAGCAACGAAGGTATTTCCTACTCAGTAAGGGGTTAGTTCTTTAACCTAGGACCAATGGGAAGTCATCAGAAGATTGTAACAGGGCAGTGACATGACCCCCCTCAAGGCTGCAACAGTGGCGTAGGGTTGAAGCACAGGGCTGAGGTAGCGAGATCAGCCCGGTGCCTGCAGCAGCACAAGTGGGAGGGAGTGGGGCTTGGACTGCTGAGTTCCCAGCAGAATTGAAGAGGTCAAGGGTAGTGCCATGGCTTAGGCACCCCATAGGAGCTCCAGTTTGAGTCTCGGTTGTTCCACTTCCCATCCAGCTCCCTGCCTGTGGCCTGGGAAAGCAGTCAAGGACGGCCCAAAGCCTTGGGACCTGCACCTGTGTGGGAGACCTGGAAGAAGTTCCTTGTTGGGGACTGAACCAGCAGATGGAAGACCTTTCTATTGTCCTGCCTTTCAAATAAGGGCTTTTTTTTTTTTCTTTTTCAATGAAGCCACAGAATAAAAAGAACAGGAGGGGCCGTGGCAGGGAAGCCTGGAGAGGCAGGGCTATTGTCAAGGGGCAGGATGAGCAGGTACAGTTTAGGATGAGGTGCAGCTCCTGTGAGGTTGGGGCTGGGGAAGGAAGAGAGCCCAGGAGGCCCGTGGGAGACTGGCCTCGTGATGAGGAAGCCAAGAGCCAGATTATCAGACAGTTGATGTGCCCACTAAGCTGACCACAGAGGGGTGGCCCCTGGAACAGGGAGAATGGAGGCTGGGTGGGGTATAGCCTCCGAGGGGGCATGTGGGAGGCCTCCGGGGTGGCTTCTGGCTTCTCGGAGACGCTCGTGGTAAGGTCATCTACACAGAGCTGTGCAGAGTCGTACTCCTGAATCAGCTCCTCCCCGGAGTGAGTCGTCAGTGAGGGACAACAGGCATTAGGCAGGCCTGGCCTCTCCCACCTCGTACCCCGGGAGGTGCATGGGTGGTTTGGAGGATCCCAGCGTCGCAGCTGAGAAGGGAGCCATCCCTTGCTGTGGGGAGTTGGCTTGCATGGTGGACAGGAGCAGGAGAACAGGCCGTCTCCCTCTCACCCCACAGGAACGTGGCTGTGGCTCTCAGGCCGTCAGGAAAGGCCTCCTCAGGAGAGCCTGGGAGAGAAGGGCCAGGCTGGAACTGGCATGGTAGCACAGGAAGCTAAACTTCTGTCTGTGATGGCAGCATTCCATCGTGTCCCGAAACGCCACTTCTGATTCAGATTCCTGCTAATGTGCTGGGAAGGGAGGGAAGATGGCCCAATGACTTGGGCCCTTACACCCATGTGGAAGACTTGGAAAAAGCTCTAGGCCTCTGGTTTTGACCTGGCCTAGTCCTTGATGTTGCAGCCATTGGGGAGTGAGTCAGTGGATGGAAGATTCTTTATCTATCCTGCTCTTTCTGTAACTCTGCCTTTCAAAGATATAAATAAATAAATAACCTCTTTCTTCCTCCCATCCTTCCTCCCTGCCTGCCTTTCCTTCCCTCCCTCTCTCTTTATTCCGTCTCTCTCTTTCTTTCTTCCTTCCTTCTTTTTATTTGCAGATGGGCATCAAGATGAGGGCCATGGCCAAAGTCCACAAAGCAGCACTGGCCTTCAAACCCGGGTGCCTCTCGCTGCAGGGCTCCAGGCCACAGCCTGACCCAACCTGAGGCCAGGCAAGCTCCTGGAGCTCTAGGAGGGAGGTGGGAAGCTTGAATGAATCAGACATCTTGCTGCTCTGGGGCTTAGGGACTGAATGTAATTTGATTGAGAGCAACTAAGAGAGGTAGTGAGTTTGAGGAGAGAGTGTCCAGGGGCCTAGGCCCCAGTCCAAGAGTGGGCAGGGAACATGAGCTGACATCTGGTTTACCCCTCACCCTGCACCCCAGGGCCAGAGCACAGCAGCCACGGAGCCGCCACATGGTGCCATGTGGCCTTCACACATGAGCACAAGGACATGCAATGCCCGCCAGGCACAGGCGCAGGGCAGCAGGGCAGCCCCACACGGACCCCAGGCTTGGACTCAGGCAATCTGGGCAGAGCCATGGCTCTGCTTCCCTTATGCTCATGACCTCTGAGGCCCAGCCACCTGAGGTCCTTGTCATGTGGCCCCATGGCCCTGCCTCTGCTTGCGGCCCCTTGCTGTGCCTGTGGAGACCAGGGAAAGCTGCCCACAGGCATCCTCTGCCTTGTGTTGGCATGTAGGAGGCGGTCATGGGTGCAGATGCTGAGGACCTGTGTCCGCACTTGAGGCCCAGCCATGGGTGGAAACAGGCAGCAGGGCAGGTGAGCAGACCTGGGGTGCAGGAGATGCAGATCAGCACCCCCCTGAAGGACATCCAGAAGTCTCTCGGTTAGGTGGTCCTGGGGTTCAAAAGAAAGGCCCCAACTGCAGAGAGAGGCACAGCAGCCAGTGGGGCAACATGGTCCAGGGAAGGAGATTCAGCAGGTAAAGGGAGGCCTCGGGCAGAGATCTGCGTGAGAAAGAGTAGCCACTGGGGAGAGTGTAGGCCAGAAAAGTCAGGAAGGACTTTTTTCCTAAGTCAGCAATGGGCAGACATAATTGCCTGAAAATGAACACGTTTTAAAAATTGGGGGTGGGGCTGAACCCTCCAAGTTCTGAAACACAAGCAAAAATGTCCCAAAAAATGCATGAAAATTGCAATGCCTGTCTCTACAGAATACCAAAATTACCGACGGGTGTAAAACCACTGCCCAAGAGGCTCGTTTTTTTGGCCTGTTTGTCATCTGGAGGGAATCCGTGTGCCCAGCATCACTGCAGCCACCCCTTGGCACCCACCAGGGGGCGCACACGCACTGTTTCTGAACCCACGCAGACAACAGCAAGCAGGGAATCAGAGGCTCGTCAGGCCTGGGTGGCTCAGCTCACATGCACCGGCCCCTCACTGCAGGCCATTCACCCCGAATCCAGGGCCTCCCCCAGCTCCACACCTCGCCTGTGCCTCACCTGACTCCACAGCAATCCCCTGGCACACCTCACTCGCCTGGCGCCCTGGGGGTGGGCTGAATGGACCACAGGAGGGGCGGGTGTGGGCTTTGCTCAGGAAGGTGGGCCCCCCCGGAGGAAGGGGCTGTGGCGTCCCTAATTCCCCCTGGTTAGGGACTTTGGCAGACATCTTCAGGTGGATTATGGGTTCAGCCCACACGTGTATAGGTCAACATTTGTCAGAAATTCGATACCGGGGTGCTCTAATAAGGTGTGGGGGTGTTACGGGGCTTTGAACTCAGGGGCTGAGGGGGCATCCATTCCCGGCAGCTGTGGGGAGGTGGCTGAGAGGGGAGCAGAGGAGTGGAGGAAGAGGAGGGACTGGGGGGCGTCTCAGCCAAGCCAGCAGCACCGCGGGTGCCAACGGGACGCTCAGAAGTTGGCTCAGGTGAGCATCGTAACTGGGCTCCCAGGTGGGTGCACTGGAGCGCGGAATCTGTGAGGGGCCCCTTTCTGGTACCCCAGTCTCCACTCTGGAACCTGGAACTCCCACAGAAAGTGTGCTGGGAGAAGCACGCAGCCATGGGGGCTTTGTGCAAGGACTGGCAGCCCCTGGTCCTTGCGGCTCCTTTCGGGGGTCCCCCAGGGTCGGGGCTCCATCCACCATCCAGGGGCGTTGCCAGTGTTGTTCATCAGGTTAGGGCGGGGGCGGTAGTACTAGGATTTGGGGGTCAGAAATGTTATTCGAGCGCCACAGAACATAAGGGTTTGAGTTGGAATCATTGTCTGTGTCAACTCCAGGACGGACCGAGGGGGTTGGGTTTGGGGGTGGGCCCCAGATCCGGCAGGGGTCCCCCGCTTCAGCCCTGGGCGCCCCTGCAAGGATCTGCCCTCGGCCCCGAGGAGTTTCGGCCTCTCCCCGCCCGCTCGGTGTGGACTTGGGCTTGGCTGGGTTGCGCCCCGCCTGGGCCTAACCGGCTCCGCGGCGCTGCGAGCGCGAGTGCACGAGGGGAGGGGCGGCGCCGGGCACGCGCACGGCAGGGCGCGGGCGCGCGCGCGGGCGGGGGCGCGCGGCTGGAGCTGGCGCGGGAGCGGCGGGAGCGGCGGCAGAGGCGGCGGCTCCGGCTCGGGCTCCAGCTCGGGCTCCGGCTCCTCCGGCTCGGGCGGCGGTGGCGGGAGCGGGACCAGGTGCCCGCGGCGGCGGCGGAGAAGCGGCTGCGGCGGCGTGGCGGGGAAGGGGGGTGGGGGGTGGACATGCGGACCGACGGCCCCTGGATAGGCGGTGAGTGACCCCCGGGGGCTCCCCTCCGGTCCCCCCTCGGCGCCGGTTCTGTCCCCACTCTTTCCCCGCCCTTCCCCACCCCCCCCACCCCGCGCCCATCCAGCAGAGCCGGGGATGGGGGGGCGTGCTGGATGAGGTGGGGGCGCCGCTTCGGCCGGGCCGCGCCCCCACCTGCCGCGCCCGGGGCCTCGGCTGGGCACCCCCGCCACACACGCACACACACACGCGCGCGCACACACACACACACACACCTCCCGGCCCGACCCGGCGGCTCCTCCCCGCCTTCCCCCCCGCGGGCGGACGCGCCCCCCACCCCCGGCCGCCGCACCTGAGCCGCAGCCCGCGGCCGCCTTCCCCTCCCCTGCACCCCCCCCTCCCCGTGCAAAGTTTCCCGTTTGCATTTTTGCGCCCCCTCACCGGTCCCGCCTCGCGCCCCCCCATTCCCCATCCCCGGCTCCGGAGCGACCGCGCTCCGGGGGCGGCCCTCAGCCTCCCACCCCCCAACTCCGGGCGGGTCCAGGCCGCGCCCCCGCCCCCGCCGCACCGGCGCCCCCTCCCAGCCGGCGGGAGATCCGCAGCCGACGCGCTCGCGTCTCGCTCGCGGCCCCGGCGCACGTGCGGTCCCGGGATGCGCCGGGCGCGAGTTCGGAGCTCCCCCACACACACCCCCCATCCAGTGGTCTCCAGCGCCGGCCTGCAATGGGTTCGAGCGGGCTGGAGCCACCCGCCACCCCGACGCAGCCCCGAAGGGCCTGGAGCCACCTGTCCCGGGAGGACGTGTCCACTCGGACCCGCTCCGAAAGTTCACTCCGTCACCACCCCACGTCCCGTCCCGTGCTGGCGGGCCCGTCCCCAGGCGCGTCCCCACGTCTGCTTGCTTGGTTTCCTCGATGTGCCCCTGCCTTCCACTTCCACGCCCTGCCCCCGCAGGGTTTGTCCTGCGGTTCCCGTGTATTCCCTCCTTGGGATCCCCGTGTTCTCCCTCCCGGGGTCCCCGTGTTCCTCTCGGGGTGTCCCTGGTCTTTCTCTCCGGGTCTCTCCGTCCTTCCCTGCCTTCTCACCCCAGATCTCTTCCTTCTGTTCTCCCGCTCCCTGCCCAGGTCTTCAGCCCTCTTGGCGGCCCCCGCACCCCCTCTTGGATCCCCTCCCCCACCGCCATGGAATGCTGCCCCTCTGGTTCTTCCACCCTTGGGAGGGGGAGGGACTGGCCTTTCAACACCCCTTTCCCCAGAGCTGGGCCCCGGAGTTGGAGCAGGCTTGGAGGGTGGGGGAGCCCCCTCTGAGCTCTCTGAACTGGGAGGTGGGAGCAGGCCTGCCCTATGGAGGGGCTCTCTATACTTTCCCTTGCCCCCCCCCCGGGGGGGGGCGAGCCGCAGGGCAGGGCCAGGGATGCTGGACCCTCAGGGCTGGTGACTGAGGCCCCGCCTTGGCTTCCGAATGGACAAGGGCTGGGAGCCAAAGGGATCTGGTGCCAAATCCTCCGGCTGGACGGTCCAGGAAAGTGTGCTGGGGTGGGGGCCAGGGACTGGGCCCGGAGGAGGCCCTTGCAGGAGGTGGGGTCTGCTCCAGGAGCCTTTGGGACCCACAGGGGAGTCCTGCCGGGAGAGCTGAGGGGATTCTGGCCTTGGCCCCATGTTAACTCTTGGTTCAGCTAGCATGAAAATCCCTGGTTTGCTACTGACTGTGTGAACGGGCCTCTGGCTTCAGGATGGAGCAGGTGAAACTGCCCAAGTTCAGCCGGAGGGTTCAGGGTACACACTGCAGGCACCCCTGCCTGTGTCCCACGCACTGCAGGCACCCCTGCCTGTGCCCCACGCTGAGCTCACCCCTCCCCCACCACGCGTGTTCAGTTCTTGGCCTCACCCTGCACGCTTGGGCCTGCACGCCCCGGCCAGTGCTCAGCAGTGGCCTGTGCTTGCACACCTGTGTCCATGCATGCCTGTGCCTGCACTCGCTTGCACACTTTCCCTCTTGGCTCTGGAAGTGTGTTTGAGATTGTGTTGTCTCTCACTTGCTCTGTGTCCCCGCTCATTGTTCCCTCTAACAAGGAAATTATTTTTCACGCTCTCCATTCCTCCCTGTCCTGCAGCTGTGGGCCTTCTCCCCCCGCTCCCCGGGTGGCCTGGTGTGTGCACTGGAAGTTGATGGTATTGGGGTTTTGTGAGTGAGGAGGTGGCTTAGGAACCCGAGCAGCACTTGGCAGGGGGCTGCAAGGGTAGGTTGGCTGAGTCTTTCTGAAGGAGCTGTATGGATGTGCAGCTGAAGGGACAACCTGGTGGCTTTGTGCTCCCTCCGCTCTGTTTCCCATCAGCTCCACTCCTGCAGTAGAGGCTTAACAGCTCCTCTGCTTTGCGCCAAGAGCTCGGTTCCCTGTCCCGTACCAGGGGGCAGCTAATCCACCCCAGGCCAGGTCCCAGGGCTCTCGTGAGAAGCCAAGGGGAGCAGTGCAGCAGTGCAGCGTCAGCAGTGGGAGTCACTTCATGGAGGCAAGACATTGAGTGTTCAGTAACCTACTATTGATTATCAACTGTGTGCCAGAACCCGGGCTCGGCGCTCCCAGCTGGCTGCCTCGCTTCCTGGGGGCTATGGGCTGGGTGGGAGAAGCCACCTCCAGTTCCCTGCAGCCAAGGTTGAGGTATGCGCTCACCTGAGGCAGGCACAGTGCTGAGCTGTGTTTAGGAAGTTGGAGGAGTTCAGAGATTATGTTGAGACCAAGAACAGGCTATCTGAACTGGGTTTGGAAGGATATGAAGGAGTTTGTAGGTTGAAGAAGAGCCGATACAGTAGGAAGAAACCGAGTGTAGACTTGAAGGTGTCACCTGTGGGGTATCTAGAAATAGAGCAGATCGCCAAGGGCCTTGAGTGGGACTTTGAGAATATTGGCAAGAGAGGGCGAGGGGGAAATGGCAAAGGTTTCAGCCTTGGCTGGGGGCGCAGAGTGGACTGCGGCCAGATTCTGTTTCCAGAGGATGATTCTGCGGAAGAGGGAAGTGATGGAGACAGGATGCTCTGTGGGGAGGAGGGTGCAGGCAGGTCCGAGTCCCCGGTGGTGGGAGGGGTGTGCGGCAGGAGAGGTGACTGACGGGATGTGGGGGGCCCAGGCTCCTGGGGGGTGCCCGCGTGGAGCAGCCGAAGCGGCCCTGAGCATGTGATTAAGGTGGACTGGATGCAAGGATCTGGCACTTGGGAGACAAACCTGAGCCCCTGAAAGAGAAGCCAGAGTTGTCAGAGCAAGCCCAGCGCTGCTGTGGTCAGAGCTTTGCCCCTTGCTCTGTAGGGGTTGAGACCAGACCCTCCTAAATAGCAGTGTGACCTTGAGCAAGTTGCTTTACATCCCTAGAGCAGTCCCCTCATTTGTCACATGGGTACCATAAACTTCCGCACCTCCTAGGGTTGTTGTTACAGGGATTAAACCTCATGGGTTTGTGTACTTAGAAAGGACCTGCCATCTCATGATTGCTGTGCCAAGTAGTGACACTTGTCGTTGTGACCATGGTCACCAGGAGTGTACAGTAAACCTAACCTTGTTGAATCACTCAGGATTGCCTTTTTTTTTTTCTCCCACAAAGAATGATGGAGGAGGGGTTAAAAGAGAGAGAGAATTTTCTACCTACTAGTTCACTCCCCAAATGCCTTCCATAGCCAGGGCTGAGCCTGGCCAAGGCCGGAGGCCAGGAACTCCTACCTGGTTTCTTAAATGAGTGGCAGGGCCTCCAGCACTTTGACCATGCTCTGCTGTTCCCTGGGCACATGAGCAGGCAGCTGGATTAGAAGTGGAGTAACCTGGGCTTGAACCAGGCACTCTGATATGTCCCAAGCAGCATCAGGGTTGCTCTTCAAAAACTGCTGCCAAGGTTGGAGGGCACCTGCCTGCCTAAAGCAGCTGCGGTTCTGAACTGTTGGGGAGTTCAACCGTGGATGGACTTGTGTGCTGCTTGGGGTGAGGGGTGGGGAGAGGGAGTCTTAGAGGTTGACCTGGTGGATGGCCCCAGGAGAGCGAAAGTGAGGCCCTGCAGAAGAAGTTTAGGTTTGTTTTAAGGATTTGTGTATTTGAGAGGCAGAGTTGGAGAGCGAGAGGGAGACATCTTCTATCTGCTAATTCATTCCCCAATGGCCTCAACAGGCTGACCTTGGCCTGTCCAAAGCCAGGAACCAGCAGCCTCCTCTGGGTCTCCCAGGAGCACTTGGGCTCAGCCCCCACTGTGTCCCAAAAACATTAGCAGGGAGCCTAATCGGAAGTGGAGCAGCTGGGACTCAAACCAGCGCTGCTATGGGGTGGTGCCTGTGTGAGATGCTGGATTTGCAGGGGGTGATTTAACCTGTTAGGACACTAGGGGCCCTGGAAGGGAATTCTAAGAGGAGGAAGCCTTGGGGTGCTTAGTTTCCCATTTGCTCCCTCCCTCCCTGGGTCCTGTACACCTCCCCTGATTCTGGCCTTCAGGGTCCAGAGGCACCAGCTGTCGGGGCAGCCTGGGGGCTGCTCCGTGCTGCAGTGTCATGTCCTCAACTTGCTCCTGGCCTTGCTGCCAGCCAAGTTTCTTGCCTGGCAAATGACAAAGAGCCCCACTCGAGGCTGGCCGCTGATTGGCCTGATCTGGGACCTGGGACGTGGCTGGCTGTCAGCTTCATCCCTTCTGGGGCTTTTTTCCTTGAGATTTATTTATTGATTTTTTTTTTTTTTGAATGGCAGAGTGATAAAGTGAAAGGGAGAGCACAGCAAGAAATCTTTTTGTCTGCTGGTTTACCCCCCTGCTGGCTGCCAACAGCCACATCTGGGTCAGCCTGAGGCCTGCTCACCTGCATGGGTGGCTGGGCTCCAAGTACTGTCTTATGCCTGCCTTCCTGGGCACGTTGTGGGAAGCTGGGTTGGAAGCAGAGCAGCCAGAACTGGAACCAATCCTCCCATGTAGGATGCTGGCATTGCATGTAGCAAGCAGTTCAGCCTCCTGCCCACAACACTGGTCCTATCTGACTTGGGTCCTGTGTCAGTCAGCCCCTTTGTGTAGAGTTTTCTAGTTGACCTCTGGGTATGCTCATCAGCATTAGCCTGGGGTATATCTGTGGTCCTAATTGCGGTGGGAATCTGAAGGACTATTCAACTGCCCAGTTAGTCCGTCTGGGGCCACTTTCATCTTGGATTGATAAGGTCAAGGTGCTGTCTCTCTGTCCCAGGGTCTTTGCCAGGTGCAGGGTCCAGGGTGGGTTGAGTCTGTTCTTGGATTTGCCTACTGACCATCTGGGGTGCATAGCTCCTTCCTCGTGTGTCTCCTGTTGGAGGCTGTGCCTCTCGGTCCACAAGCAGGAGACCAGAGCTGCTGAGCTGGCCTGTGTGAGGGACCTTCTCTACCCCGAGGTGGACCATGCCCTAGTGTCCCAGAGCCAACATGGTGTCAGAAGCCTCCTGCCAGCTCTGGGAGGCCCAGTGGGCATTGTCTAGGCATTTGGGACTCAGAAGCTGGTTAGTCTAGCCAGACCTGCCAGGCAGCCTATGTGCTGGGGAACATTGGGCCCTGGAAATTTGGGCTTCCTGAGGCCCTGGGGGCTGGCAGTCCTGCTGACAGGGTCATAGAGGATGGTCCTGGTCAAGTTGGTTGGGATGGCCTTCAGAGCTGGAGGACACCTCCTTGTTGGCACACATGGTCAGTCTCAAGAGACAACAGTGTCCATGTGCAGAAGCGAGGAGGGTCGGTCGGGTCTGTGAGGACGCTCCCAGCTCCCTGTGCTTTGTTACGTGTAGGGGCTGGGGGTTGGGCCAGGGGGCACCAGTAGGGGTGGCAGACTGAGCTGTTGTGAGGAGGGGCTGAGACAGTTTGGGTGTGGATGTGACAAGGCTCTGCCCCACCCAGGACAGTGTGCAGCCGTGAGGGCTCAGTAATGATTCTAGAAAGAAGGGGCTGGCCCTGCCACTGTGTGTGCCAGTGGAGGAGGCACCCACAGGCACTCCTTCATTTTAAAAATTACAGAGAAACAGAAAGTCAAAAATAAACATTGCTTCCCAGGCTGCTTTGGAAACTGGCACGTCCATCTACCGGAGAGTGTTCCTCCAGGCTGGGCGCTGTTCTCTGAACTCATTCACAGACTCATCCCCTCATTTGGCGTGTGCTGACCGAATGCCTACTGTGCGCCGGGCTCTCTGCCGGGCGCCAGGGGTGCGGAGCCGCGTCGGGCAGGCACAGCTCGTGCCCTGGGCCAGGTTGAGTGATTCAGTGATTGTTGACAGATACAAATGGATAATCGCTTTTGCTGTCACAGCTCCAAGGTGCGGGCCTGGTGTCTCAGACCTCACCCGAGGCTTCCCTGGGCAAGCGCCATGGGAGCCGAGATCCCGGGAGCAATTGGCAGAAACAGCACAGGGAGCCCGATCCAGGCTGCACAGGCAGGGCTGACAGGCAGGAGGAAGTTGGGCGTGTTTGAAGAGAAAGTTTGTGTGGGAGGAGAGCTTGGGCAGCTGGGACCACAGAGATGGGTGGGGCCGCCTCTGCCAGGGTTCCAGGGTCACGCTGAGGACCCGGGATGCACGTTCAAGTGCTGAAGTCAGGAACTTGGTCTGGGTGCTCACAGCTGTTTGCACGGCACATGGCAGGTGTTTAAGGAGTGTCAGATGAGTGAGAGAGAAGTGAAAAAAGATGGGTGTTTTGCTGAATGTGGTTTGTCTTGCCCACTGGTTCTGTTTTTCTGCATGAACAGCGTGTTTTGATGGTCTGCGTTAGTACATGCCCTGCTATGAAAATCTGGATGCGTTTGCATCCTGTGCTCTCTGCCCAGGAAGGAGTGCAAGCCCCAGCCTCCTGCCCTGGGTGCCGACTGTCCAGCAGGAGTGACCGTGTGAGCAAACGAAGACCCAGTGAGCATGCCCTGGCCGCACTGTGGCCTCAGCAGGGGCCGTGGCAAGCCATGCAGTGGTCCACAGGCTTGTGAGGCCATCCAGGGTGCCTGGGGTTGAGAGCAGTGGAGAAGCAACCAGGTCAGATCTGAGTGCTGGGAGGGGAGGGGAGGTTGCATCTGGGCAGGAGAGGGCAGAGTGTCGTGCCCAGCGCCCGGCTTCTGACCACGTCTGTGGGTGGGGAAAGACATGCAGTCAGCTGCCGCAAGTGTGAAACAGGCTTTCCAGGTCAGCTCGGGACTGCGTGAGCATCCCTCGGCCTGGCCTCTCTGTGGGCTTCTGAAACAAAGACAGTCCATGTCGACTGTAGAGTGTGATAGGCGCAGGGTACCCACCAGGTCTGTGCCCTTCCCTGTTGGATGTGCTGAGAGTGAGGCTGGAGAGTCCGTGTTGTGGGCCTTGGGTGTCGGGTGAAGGTCCCATTTTCCTGGGGGTAATGCAGTCACTACCCAGAGAAGCAGGTCCACACCTTCTGGTCTATTTGGCTCTCTGTTCACTCATGGGACTCTGAGGGCTTGCTGGAAGGGGTGGGGTGTAAAATGGCAAGCCAAGTGCATCGGGTGGGCATGCTCAGAGTGCAGCTTTGTGAACTGAAAGTGGTGTTGGTTTGTGCACTTGGTTGGAAAGCAATGACTGCAAGCAAGAAGCCCCATGGAAGAAGCAGAAGAGGTGAAGGCTTCTCCACGCCCCCCGGCCTTTCAGACTTACAAGCTGGCTGTGTCCTGGCGACCCCAAGGGAGGAGTATAACTGAGGGAGATTGAGTTTTTCCTTTTTTTTTAAAGATTGATTTATTTTACTTCAGAAAGAGGGAGAGACAGAGAGAGAGAGCTCCCATCTGCTGTGATCATCCCAAATGATCACAATGGCCAGGGCTGGGCTGATCGGAGGCTAGGAGCCAGGAACTTCTTCCAGATCTTCTACAGGACTTGGGCCTTCCTCAGCTGCTTTTCTGGGCTATCAGCGGTGAGCTGGAACAGAGGTTTGAGCCAGGACTCAAACCGGTGCCCCTGTGGGATGCTGGTGCCAGAGACTAGCAAGTCCATGCTGTCACACCAGCCCCTGACTTTTTTTTTTTTTAAGGTTGGCTTATTTATTTGTTTCAAAGACAGGGTGACATACAGAAATAGATTCCATCTGCTGGTTCACTTCCCAAATGGCCACAAAAGCCAGGCTTGTACCAGGCTGAAGCTACAAGGCCAGGAACTCCATCCTGGTCTCCTTTGTCAGTGGCCAGAGGCCCAAATACCTGAACCACCACCTGTTACCTCCCAGGCATGTTATCAGGAAACTAGATCGGAAGCAGAGCATCCAGGACCTGAACCGGCACTGCTGGTGTTGCAAGTGGTGGCATAACCGGCTGCTCCACAACACTGGCCCTGGAGACAGTGCATTCCACTTGGGCTGAACTGAGAGCTCCAGAGACCTGCTCGCTGTCTGAACTCCTTAGGAATAGAGCCCACAATTGCCTTGTCATCAGTTCTTATGACTGAAAGAAGGCGGCCATGGAAGCAATGAGCCTGATGCAGCCAGGGGATGGGGGAAATGAGATCTGGTGACCGGGGCTCTGTGCTGGTGAGGTGGGCGTGGAGGTTATGTCAGGGGACCAGCTGGGAAAGGCTGGTCACAGGTGTAGAAGTCAGGCAGCTTGCCCTGTCTGTGTGCGGATGAGGGCTCTGACCCAGCTGAGGGCCTGTTCTCACCACAAGAGGGGTTTGCAAGGGGACCCTGTGTCCTCCGGGGAGGCAGGTACTAATGGCGTAACTGGAAGGCTATAGGTCACACATGTTCCAGGCTGCTGTGGGGCCAAGGGGAAGGAGCTGTGAAATCCGCATCCTGATTGTGAGAGTTGAGGCAGGTTTGGGCTGCCTTGGATGCTCATTGGGACTAGTCACATGGAGGCCGAATTAGCTGAAGCATCCACGCAGTTGACCTGTCAGACTGGATGGTGCTTTGTTTTGGGGGGACCAGGAGTGCTTGCAGTCACAGGATGTCCAACAGCAGCCTTGGTCTATACCCACACGATGCCAACAGTGCCCCCAACCCCAGGCTTGACAATCACAGGTGTTTCTGGGTGTTGTCCCATGTCACCTGGGGAGGGCTGGCCTGAGAACTTGTGTGGGCATAAGCATTTCCAGCTGGTCTTTGGAGGGTGAATTAGTGACAGGGGCTGGAGCCGCAGAGGCCACGTGGCTAGTTTTAATCCCAGCCCGCTAGGCCAGGGGAGGACTGCACCCCCAAGCAAGGACGTGGGGGTGTGAGCGTCAAAGCTGTGGGAAGGTGCCTCTGGTTGTCTTTGACCTTCTGTCGCTGCACCCAACCCCAGGGACGCAGGGACACTCCTGATTGCCACCCCCACATTGCAGGAGATGGGGGAAGCTGAGGGCGACAGGAGGGCGAGGGAGCTCCTGAGGCAGGGGGAGCCCCGAGAGAGCAGTGGGGAGTTAGAACTGGGTGTTGCCTGTATGTCCCTGTTCCTGCCGGTTGGCTAGAGGGAAGCTGTCCCGGCCCTACCCTGCCAGCTGCCTCCCTCCCTGGGGCAGGGGTCCCGACCCAGGCCATGATTTATTCCTGTTGTAATCCGGCGGTTGGTTTGGTGAGAGCTGGAAGTGTGTCGGTTTTCCCTTCCCAAGTGTAACAAGGCCTGCTTCCGTCTCCGCGGCCGCTGCTGCAGTGCCACGCGGTGAACTGTCCAGGACATGACAAAAGGGCTTGGTTAGCTGCCTGTGGCTCACAAGATGAGCAGCTCCAAGGCTCTCTGCCTAGCAGACCTTCTGCGTAGCCTGAGCACCGAACTGGCCAGCCGGGCTACTACCCCTCCTGCCTGTGTCCCTTTCTGGGCCCCAGCCTCCTGGGAGCTGGAGTCCTGGCCCGGGGAAGCCAAGGGGATTTGAGGTTTAGTTAACAGGTGGTATTTGGAGACTAATTAATATTTGTGAATAGTAGCGCGTGCCCAAGGGAAACAAACCAATCTGTGTTTGCATATTCATGAAGGGGTCTAAGGGTGACCTCAGCTGGAACACATCCCCTTTGCCAGCCCCCTCCCTCCTGCCCCCCACCATCTCTAGCATCTCATGTCTCTCTGGCCCTGTCTGAGACCAGTAGGGGTGGCTCAGATGGGCCGTATGGCGGTGACACCGCGTCTGAAACACGCATTTTCTGTGACGCTTGTATGCGAGTTCGTGGTTTGTTGTGCCTGCTGCTTCATTTTCTCTTCAAGCTGGGATTCCCAGGCTCTCTGGTTTCACAAGCCAGTTCTGTTTCCAAAAGGACTTGGGGGCCAGACATAGGGTTGGCAGGTTTGGTTTTTTTTTTTTTTTTTTTTTTTTTTTTTGCTAAGTAAGGACATTATTAAAATAACAACCGTTTGCTCTGCCCGTCGTTTCATATGAGAGAGGACATTTTAGCACCAAGGACAGAATTGGAGAAGAAAGGACAGTTCCTCCCAAGAAAGGGTAGTTGGCAGCTTCATACCCACGTAGAGGAGGGACAGACAGACAGAGCTATTCCACCTGGGGAGACCCTACCCCCCAGTTGGACTCCGGAACCTCACATGGAGCACCAGGGCCTTCCTGCCTCAGATCTGGGGCTCTGCAGCCCAGGACAGAGGCAGCGCCAGGGCTGCGGTATCTGGGCCTGGTTTGTATCTTGCTTGTTGAAAGCCTGGATGCTCCCAGCCCTGCTGGCAGGGTGGACATGCTGGCCTGAGCACTGTCGGCCTGGGGCCACGGTACAGTCACCCTAAAGGCAGCCCTTTCTCACTGCTTCCTGCCTGCTTCCTCCTCACAGGTGACCGTGGGAGCAGATGGGGAAGGGCGCTGGTGCAGTGCTCAGGTCAGGCCTGGGCATCCGGCTGCTCTGACGAGCGAGGCCTTGAGAGCTGGGAGTGGCTTGAACCGCCTGACACAGGGGCAGGCTCTGTGCCCACAGTCTGGCGGGAGGCGCCTTACCCATGCCAGGAGCCAGGAAAGGAGGGAGGGAGGGAGGACGGGAGGGCGAGGTCCCGGCTCTGCAGCCTTGCGGCTGCTAGGGTAGTTCCCCAGCAGTTTGTGGGGTGTTCCTCGTGGCGCCGTGGCGCCTCCTTGTCCTTGTGAGTGCCTGGGTTCCTGTACCTCCAGAGGGGCATTTCTGTGGTCAGCTTTTGGGGGGTCCTGCTTTCCGGACAGGGACCCCATTCATCTGCCATGCCAAGGGTGGTGGCTTTAGAAATGCAGATTCTGTGGCTTCCATGGTTGGTCTCATCCAAAATTGTGCCACATGGATATCCTTTTTTTCTTTTCTTCCAAGGATTTATTTACTTATTTCAAAAGAGTAACAGACAGAGGGAGAGACAGATCTATCTGCTGGTGTACTCCCTAAATGGCAGCCACAGCCAGCACTGGGTGAGCCAGGGCATCATCCAAGTCTCCTACATGTGTGGCAGAGGCCCAAGCACTCAGGTCATCTTCTGGAGCTTTTCAGGGGAACCACTGTGGCAGCCGCAGGGCTGTAGGGCCAGGGAGCCAGGCCCTGCTTAGTAGAGACTGGATAGGAAGTAGAGCAGCTTGAACACGAACGAGCACCCACATGGGATGCCAGCATGGCAGGTGGCGGTTTAACTTGTACTATAGTGCCCATCCGCCACATGAGTGTGGGCATTTCATGAGGGCTAGGCCGGTGACACACATCCTTTTAGCATCAGTTCTGGGACTGACCCCCACCTGTTGTGGAGAGTTAACCTCCATGGTTGTGCACTGGGGGTTTTACTCCTCTGTCCCCTTCTCGGTCAGCTTCCCCTCCATGGTACCCACACATATCAGAGTGTCTGCTTTGCCCACATGGGGGATGTAGCCTCTGGGAGGGTGTGTGCCATGGCTGTGCTGTGCCTGTGTACCTCCCCAACGTTGACTGCTTTCTAGTGTCATCTCCTGGTGATCCTCACGCCAGAGGGCCTGTTCTCCCTGTGACATTGCCCCACACCTGCCTGGAATGCTTGTGCCTGGAGTGGCCACTTTTATGTTGTCACACTCCATGGGCACCCAGAGGAAGCGTCTCTGCCACTGTCCTTCAGTGTGACATGCTGTTGCGTTATAAACCCATGGATTGGTGCAGGGGACTGGAAGGGGGTCAAGAAGGACCTGGCCAGAGGGTTCACCATCTGACGGCTGCAGGGCAACGGAATCCTGTTAGCTGTGAGGACCAAGTCCACGCAGGGCCTTTGTGGTGTGTGACCTCTGGCTGTGTGCCCCACCCCTGCCTTGGCCACCTGAACTGTGGGATCCCTGAGAAGAACTCCGGGCTTGAGGTGAACAAGGCTGTTCCCCATCCTGCCACAGGCCCCTTAATTCCTTCTGCTTGTGCTGCTCAGCTCGTCTCTCGTATTTTTGGCAAGGTCCTGGGACAGGAGACACCTCTCATTCTTTCACCTTTATCTTCAGCCTCTTTCCTTGTGCCTTGTCTAGTACCTCTGCTCATTTGCTGCTCTCTGACCTCATGACCTTTGACTGTCCCAATGGAAAGAAGGGTTCAAGTTCCAGGAAGGACTGGAGCTAACCTTTGAACCTTGTCACCCTGTCAATTCACAGTTTGCCCTATAGCTGTAGACCAGCAAGCAGTTGGATCTGATCACAGCTTCCCACCCCCAGTCTGCAGGTGGCCCAGGGGCCCCCAGCTGTGTGTCATCCCCCATTCCCCCCCGGTATGCCCCATGGTGTTGGCAGAGCATTAATGAAGGATTGTCTGTGTGCCAACCCCTTGCCCAAAACAAGGTAAGGGCAGAGCTGGTGGGTGCTGCTTAGCCCTGCAGTTCCCAGGCTAGGGACTGAGAGAGAGGCCCTGTGGGGGCTCGCCAAGGAGGCTGCCATGAGACATCAGCCCGTGTGCGACTGGGATGTGGCCAGGGGCTTCATGCAGGTGCTGCAGAGTGGAATGGGCACTCCAGGGTGAGGATCTGTGTAAGCAGAGGACGGAAGCTTTCCCCTGGCCCCCAGTCTTTGCCCAGTACAGCCTCCTGCCCCAACCCCTGCTCTCTGTGGCTCTCATCCTCCATTCCCCACCTTTGCCTTGCCCTAGGCTTCCAAGACAATGTCAGAGGAGGCAGGGAGGTTAGAGGTGAGGGTCCAGAACTCCCAGTCTCAGCCACTAAGACCTGCTGTGGTTTCTTTGGGGTTGGAAGGTGTCATGGGAATCAGGTAGGATGGTGGGTGGCTGGGTGGGACAGCCACAGCCTGTGGAGAGCACGCCCTGGCGAGCCCTGACAGGTTATGGCTTTGGCTTCAAGCCCCTGCTTCTTGGAGCCGGCTGTTGCTAATGCGCCTATGTTCTGTGGAGGGGCACCAGCATGCCCCCAGACACCCCAGGGTCCCTGGCCTGTGTGTATCTGCCTAGCACCTCACTGCTGCCGGTCTCTGTGTTGCCTTTGTTCAGTCTGTCTGTCCCCACCTATGTGTTTCTGGCCCCATGAAGGGAGAGAATTAGAGGTTCAAGGTGTGGGCTGTACCTCCTGGTTCGAGAAGAACTCCTTGCAGGATGGCCCCTGGATTGCCCTAGTGGGCATCAGACATTCAGGAGGGGCATGAGTGATCTCAGAAATCAGAAGGTCTGGGTGCTCAGTGCATGGTTTAAAGGGAGGGGCAGTCTTGGCACTAGTCTCTGGATAGGCTGGGAGGTGTCATGCATGCCCAGTAGGGCTCCTGGTGGGTAGATACAAGCACACTGATCCTGCCCTTCTCTCTGTTCCAGGTTGATTGTCCTGGGCTGTGGCTGACGGAGCAGCTGGAGCCCTGGATGGGCCCTGACCCAGCCCCAGGGAGGACGATGGTGCCCCTGGTACCCGCACTTGTGATGCTTGGTTTGGTGGCAGGTGCCCATGGGGACAGTAAGTATGACGTCTTCAGATGCAGTGCTCCCAGACCAAAAGGCGGCTGGCATTCCTCCCAGCAGCACTCTGGGTTGGGAACAGGACCACTGAAAGATGTCCCTGTCCACTGTATTCTAGAGAGATGTCTCTACCCTTGGAGACATCCCCTGCCATGAGGGCTAGCCTGACCCCGCTGTGACTTGGGAGCAGTGCCTGTGTGTGCCCTTCCACACAGCAGGATAGAGCATGTGTGAGTGTGACCCTGCTGCATGGGTTTGGGGTGAGACGTGTCTTAGCATCACGTGGTCTTTGTAATGACGTGCTCAGGCATGTGGTCTGTCCGCTGGGGCAGAGGTGTGCAGGAGGAGCAGAGTGAGACAGGAACTGGAGCAGGGGAGGCAGCACACACAGGGAGGGGCCCTGGGGACCTTCAAGGCAGAATGTTCCCCTCCCCTGCAGACCCCCTTAGCCCTGGATACCGTGGGGGAGGATTGTGCTCACCCTGCAGAAGGCTGACGCCCAGCCTGTCTGTGTGTGTGTGTGTGTGTGTGTGTGTGTGTGTGTGTGTGTGTGTTGACGATGGGTGGAATCGTCCCCTACCCAGATCCAACTCCGAACTTTGGTCCCTTTCCTGCTGCCCTTCCCCCTGCCTGGCACTTCTAGACTGGCCGCAGCCCGCCCTGTCACCATGGTTACCACTGCTTGGTTACTGGTGGGAGGCGGAGCTCAGGGCAGACTTAGCCAATAAGAGGGCTGGGGGGAGGGGCGAGGTCGGAGCCCAGGTCCCTGGGGGAAGGGACTGTTCCCAGCCTGTCCAGAGCCCCTGGAGTTGGTCTCTGGCCAAGGGGAGGTGGGTCATCTGACCACAAAGACCCCTCCCTCCCCAAGGCTCTGGACCTGGCTCCCCTCCACTTGCCCCTATCAGAGCTCTTTCTACTAATGGCTCATTAATTATTCAGAAACCAGTCCTGGAGGGGGTGGGACGGGAGGGCCGCCCTTTGTCCTCCCCGACTGCTGGCCCTAGGTGGGGCTAGAAGGACAAGGGGAAAGAGGAGGAGGAGTGGTGGTGGGGGAGGGACATCTAAAGCCTGAGATGCCACAAGGGAAGAATTGGGGGCTCCCCGTCAGGGTTGGGGGTGGTCTCCAGGCTGATGGTAGAAAGCTTGAGCCTGCATCGGGCTGGGAAACAAGACCTGCTCTGCTGGAAGTGAGGCTTGCCAGGTGTGCTCAGTGTGAACTGCCCTCTCCCCCTCAGCCTCTGGACACCCTTAGGGCCTCTTTGATGGGAAGCATCCCTGTCCCACCCAGCACTACCCCGAGTGTCTCTGCGTTCTCACTGTCCTGGCATTCCCACCCACCTGGTCCCCCAAGTCAGGAGCTTGGACCTCCTCCCCGCTTGCTGTCCTATCCCACATCTCATCCATCACCGTGTTCCATTACTTTTACCTTGTGACTATCTCTAGAATGCATCCACTTCCACCACCCTCAGCTCTGGTTCAGGCTGGAGCATGCCACAGCCTCCTGAAGGGCTTCTGTCTCCAGTTTCTTCTCTCATTACCAGTTCTCCATCCCAGAGTCGTGTTGCCAAGTGAAAACTCTACTCCCCACCCTAAACTCTCTCCTCTCTCACTCCTGTTCCCTGCGGATCCTGCGGGTTCTGTTAGCAAGTCACTGTCCGTGTCTTCAGCGGCAGTCAGCCTAGCGGTTAAGGCACGCGCAGCCCATGTTGAGTGCCTGGGCTTGGTACCCAGCCTTGACTCTGGCCTCCTGCTGACGCACCCTCCGGGAGACAGCAGTGATGGTTCAAGTAGGTGGGTTCCCGCCACCCACATGCGAGTCCTGGACTGCATCCCTGGCTCCTGTCTTCCACCTGCCATTGCAGGCATCTGGCAAGTGAACCAGCAGATGGGAGCTTTCTCCCGTGGCCACTTCTCTCTCTCTGCACCATCTCTACCCCTCCAATAAACAGCCTCCCAAGCAGACAAGAGGCAGCTTCATCCTGCACTGTCACCCTCAGCTGCCCCTGCCATGCTGTCTTTCCTGGACGCTAACACGCTGTCCCCTAGCCAGGCCTTAATTTTCGTCCCCACATTTTTTACCTGACCAAGGCCTACCTGCTCCCTGTGCCATCACTTCCTTCATGTGTGCAGTCGTGGCTGTGTCAGCTCCATCTGACTCACCTGTCTGTCAAGGAAGGGGCCAGGCATTGTCCAGCTTAGGGCTGGACTAGGGCAGTAGGTAAGGAAATGGGGCACAGGCCTGGGCCCCCAGAACGCATAGGTAGGGACAAGATGGAGCAGTTTCTTTTTCTTTCTCTCAGTTTTTTTTTTTAATTTAAGATTTATTTATCTTTTTATTGCAAAGTCAGATATACGGAGAGGAGGAGAGACAGAGAGGAAGATCTTCCATGACATAATTCAATCCCAAAATGACCATAACGGCCAGAGCTGTGCCGATCCGAAGCCGGAGCCAAGAGCTATTCTAGGTCTCCCACGTGGGTGCAGGGTCCCAAGGCTTTGGGCCGTTCTCAACTGCATTCCCAAGCCACAGACAGGGAGCTGGATGGGAAGCGGGGCTGCTGGGATTAGAATTCGTGCTCATATGGGATCCCGGCGCGTTCAAGGTGAGGACTTAAGCTGCTAGGTCACCGCGCTGGGCCCAGATGGAGCAGTTTCTACAGGAACCTCCTGCTGGCTCCTTGGGGACCAAACACCAGAGGATTTTTTCTTTTTCCTTGAGAAAGCGAAATAGTCACCATCTACTATTCTCTCCTTCAAATGCCTGCAACATCTGGGACTGGGTGGGGCCAGAGCTGGGAGTTGGGAACTCAATCTAGGATTCCCGTATGGGCAGCAGGAGCCTAAGGATTTGAACCATCACCTGCTGCCTCCCGGGGTCTGCATCCCAGGAAGCCAGAGTCAGAGTCAGGGCTAATGGCTTGAATGTGAGATGCAGGTACTTAACCAGCAATGCAGCCATGTGGCCAAAACACAAACACAGAGCTGGGGTCCCAAGGGTAGAACCAGAACCATCTGCAGACACTGAAATCCCCCTTCAGTAAGGTGAGGGGTTCAGATGTCCCAGACAAAAGGTCTTGAGGCAGAGGCTGGGCTTATAGGGGGCACTGGTGACCCAGCCTCAAGACCTACCTTAAATAGAACACACTTTTGGATGTGTCCCCTTGCCAAGGCCAAGCTTGGGCTGACCATGGGGTACTCATCGCCAGAGGCAAGTGGCCAGACGCAGACAGGGCTAGGCTGCTGCAGAAGGTAGGGCGGGCGCCCCAGAAAATTGACGACCAGAGCAGTGGAGCGCAGAGCGGACAAATGTGTTTCTATAGGCCTCTTAACGAGACAAATGAATGGGGGCCCTGGCCTCGGAAGGGAGCAGGGGGAAGGGGGTGGAGAAGCAGCTGCCAAGAGTTAGCCCAGAGGTCCAGTGGCAGTGCCGAGTCAGCTCTGGTGGAGTCCTGGGCATACACATGGGGCTGGAGCCCCGCTTGGCAGCCCCCAGCTCTGTGGGAGGGGAGGCTGAGAGGCCAGACCCAGTCCAGAGCCGGAGGCTTAGACTGGAATAGTCCAGGCCCATGGGCAAGTTTGGTGGCAGTGGCACAAAAGCAGAGACCTCAGCATCCAGGGAAGGGAAAGTCAGGAGCTCCTTCCAAGAGGGAGGTTGAAGGATATATGAGCTTGTGCTCTTTGGGGTGCTGTGGCACAGTGAGGTGAGCTGGGAGTTGGAGAGGAGTGCAGGGGAGCCGCCCGAGCCCTCAATCAGCAAGGCTCAGGAAGGAGGCAGGCTGAGGTGTGAGTGGGGCCCTGGTTGTGGCTCCGGTTGCTTTGAGCCCTGGAAGCCCAGAGCAAGGTACTTGGTGCTGGGTGGAGGAGGCCTGCAGAACATGACAGGCACCACACACACGGCTCTGCCTTGCCCTCCCCCTCAAGCCTAGGACTGGCTGAGCTAGACTCTGCCCTCTCTGTGGAACTTCCGGCACACACGTTGCTTTCTCTCTCTTTCTGGACCTGTTTTCCTATTGTGCAATTGCACCTGGAGAGGTTGACTGAGGTCACGTGAATGAAGCACCTGGCAGGTACTCTTTCTTAAGGGCCACAGCCCGGCGCTCACCTTGGGACACAGATGGCATCTTGTGTCCCCTGGAACTGGTCATGTCTAAACTGCTCTCTTTCCAGGGGCAGTCACTGGAGAGCTTTAATGCACTCGCAGCTCATCAGATGGCCCAGTGCTTGGAAAGCCACCTTTCCAGGAGCTCCTCCCACCGCCCCACTGTCCTTTGCAGCCCTGTGTCTGCTCCCTGCTGCTGTGAATTGCTTGTGCGTGTGTGTGTGTGTGTGTGTGTGTGTGTGTGTGTGTGTGTGTACCTACTCCACAGGGAAGGCACAAAATAGCAGTCAGGCTCTCCAGGGAGGAGGTTTGGAGATGGCCCAGTTGAACTTTCCCCGGGGCTGGACCCTGCAGCCCTCTCCAGAGGCATGATCTGCCCTGACACCCTGAGGGCCCAGGACCACAGTTCCTTTCCCAGGCCATTTGCTCCCACCCTGCCAGCCAAGGCCTGAAGGTAAGGGGCCTGGGTGGTCAGGGCCTACATGGGTGATGGCCAAGACTATGGAGATGTGTGCTCCTTGGCCTGGACAAGGTATGCAAGAAATGCTTCTTTGCAAGAGTACAAAGGTAGTGAGGTTGGAGGAAAAGGTCTGGGGAACTGGGTGGAGGACAAGAGCCAGGAGAGAGTGTCTGACCCGTGCTCCCCAAGATGCTTGGTGAACAAGCTGTGTGGGGCACCCTGTGATGGATTCCAGAGAGGCAGGAGCGGGGTGGGGGTCCCTCTAACTCGGCCTCCTGGCTGCACTGCTGGGAGGGGGGCAGGGCAGGAGCACTGGGGAGAAGAGTCTGTCCCACCCCACCACCACCCGCTGGCCTTGGGCACCTTCCACCCTCCTCAGGCTTTTCCCTGGGCAGCCATCCTGACCCGCACCTAGCTTCCCTCCCCCGGGCTTCTGGGCTCTTTGTTTGGCCTAGAAGCCCCGCCCCACCCCGCCTCCAGACTCACTCGCTGGCCTGGCCATTCTGGTTCAGCAGGTTCTAGCCTCTGGCTTGGGGCGGGTAGCCAACTCGTTGAGGCAGGACTAGCGGGGGCGGGGACTTTCTTCCCGAAATTTCCCTCCCCCTTTGTGTGTGTGTGTGTGTGTGTGTGAGAGAGAGAGAGAGAGAGCATGCAGCCGCAATCTCCACCCTTGGCACCCTTGTATGCCTGCACCTGGGCCACCCCTGGGACCCAGTAGGAAACAAGACTAGCAGGTGTCTCCCCCTCGCTGCGGGTGTTGAAGGCAGAAAAGCAGTTATTTGACTCCAGAAGTGTAGAAAAAATAATAACCCCCCCCACACACATGCATGTCATAAGCTGTGAGCACGAGTTATTACCTCACTCACCTCCCTAACACTTTGCCAGCAGCTCTGTGGTTGGCTGGCAAAGGGCGTTCCCAGAGAGCTCAGAGCCGGCACTGAGTCAGTGTGGGGTGGGGCAGCCACAGGGACCCAGGGAGGTTTTTGAACCAATGATGTTTACCTTGAGAAGGGAAAGTGAGTAAGAGTTAGTGGGTGTAGACTTAGTGAAGTTCTCAGCCAGACAAGCAACTGTGCAAAGGCCCGGAGGCCACAGGGAACCGTGCTTTATGCAGGGTATCCCAGAGAAGAGTGGCTGGGGCAGACCTGGAGGGCTCGGATCAGGAGGGAGCGGGCTGGTGGCAGAAGTGAGATTGGAGGCCGGAGCGTGAGCAAAGCGTGCAGACGGGGAGATGGTATCTCCCGCATAGAAGGAGAGTAGGAGCTGTTCACCAAGTCCACAGGTGTGGGACAGAGGGTGAGGGTGTGTGGGGGGCAGGAGTGCAGCCCGCATCCACCTCCCCTCAGAGAAACAGCCACAGAATGGGCTGTGTAGACAGCTGCACCCTGCCAAGGCCTGCACTTCTTTCGGAAGGTATGGAGGGAGGAATGTGCTTGTTTCTGTGCTTACCAACCCCCCCCCCCGCCCCGCCACCATGTTCCTCACCAAGGCTGCCCCCGTTTCCTCCATGCCCTGGCTCCCCTGGCGTATGGGCCTTGTTCCACTGCTTTCCAGTTACACTAGCAGAGAATTGGATCAAAAGTGGAGAGTGGAATGCTGGCATCCTGGGCAGTGTCTTAATCTATGTGTCCACACCTGTACTGAAACATTCTTACATCTTTAAGCGAGGGGGGAAAAGCGCTATGGCACCAAAAACCTCATAGGAGCACCGGTTCCGGGCTGCGTGCTGATGGCCTGGGAAAAGCAGCAGCAGGTGGCCCAAGTGCTATACCCCTGCACCCACATGGCGGACCCAGATGAAGCTCCTGGCTTTGGCTTGTCTCAACCCTGGCCATTACAGCCACTTGGGGAGTGAACTGAAGATCTGTGTCTCCCTTTGTCTCTGTAACTGATTTTAAGTAAATAGATCTTCACAGAAACATGTACAGACCTCCCTGCAGTGCTCGTCTCGTCCCAAGTCCCAGCTCCACATGCAGGCCCCTGTGCCGTCCTCACCTCCTGCTCACTCCATGGCCTGGCATCAGCCACGACCCTGCCCCTGACAAGGGCCTGCTCCTCCTAATCCCATGTGAGCCATTTTGTGCCACGTGTTTTAGCCTCAGACAGCTTGAATTCAATTTCAGATATGCCTCTCAGTGGCTTTGTGACTTTGGACAAGTGGCCTGAGCCTCGCAGGTGGGACTACTGAGGACGGAGAAGGGAATAAGAGTCCCCTCCCAGCAGAGAGCCGAATTTCTGTGCCAGGGTGCGGCCCGGGCCCCAGGCGCATGGGCATCACCAAGCAGGTGGTCTGAAAGGTCATTCCTCCCGGTGTAGTCCTTCTAGAGCTGTTCATTGGCCTGATTAATAAGGACATGGATCTGCTGTCAGGACTAACGAGGCGTTGCCACATCTTCATGAGCCAGATTTCTTTGGTTCTGTGACCCTGGGCAGCGGTATTCACAGGGAGGTGTGCTGTGGGCTGGCCCCAGGGTATGTGCCAGGGTGATGTGGGTGTGTGGCAGCACAGAGACTAGGCTCCTCCTCCACCTCCCAGTGTGTGGGGGACCCTAGGGAGCGGTCTGTCCAGCCTGTTGGGAGGCATAGCAGGGAGGGGCGGGCTTACAGGAAAGCATTCACCTGGGAAGGCATCCAGCGATACTTAGAAGCTGGAATGTCTGGGCCTTTGGGGCCCACTGGTATGTGGGGGCCAGGGAGAGGAGGAGATAGAGTTTCTGGCTGGAGCCTGGGGGTGGCTGGAGGTGCCATCCCCAGAAGGAGAGCACTGGGGGAGGGGCGGTCTCCAGGATGCTTTCCCCTAGAACTAGGAGTGGGTGAGGGTCCGAAACAGAAGCATGACCTTCCAACATGGAGCATCTGGTTTCTCGCATCAGGACCTGGCACATGGAACCTTATGCAGGGCTAGGGATTGTTACTGGTTTCCCTGGATATCTCTCTGAGTTGGGGCCCTCCCACTGTCCTCCCCAGGAACTGCCTGCCACCTGCACTTCTAACCATACCAGTAGTGGCCAAACCTTAATGAGTTGGTGTCTCCCTCTCTCTTACAGGCAAACCTGTGTTCGTTAAGGTCCCTGAGGACCAGACAGGGCTGTCGGGAGGTGTGGCTTCCTTCGTGTGCCAGGCCACAGGGGAACCCAAGCCGCGCATCACGTGGATGAAGAAGGGGAAGAAAGTCAGCTCCCAGCGCTTTGAGGTACGGCCTCCATGGGAAGGGGCAGGCAGGACTCGGGGTCTGTCTGCTCTGAGGTCTAGTCCCACACCTCTCCTTGGGCCTTCTGGGGGAAAAAGGACAACTGACTGAGCGGGCTCTCATGTCCTGAGTGGGCTGTGACGGCACGTGTGTCCTCTGACAGGTCATTGAGTTTGATGACGGGGCAGGGTCCGTGCTGCGGATCCAGCCGTTGCGAGTGCAACGAGACGAAGCCATCTATGAGTGCACAGCCACCAACAGCCTGGGGGAGATTAACACCAGTGCCAAGCTCTCAGTGCTTGAAGGTATGTGCCAGAGAGGGACCCGTTGTGCTGGACGCAAGGACAGAGGCATGGGGAAAGCCAGCCAACCCTGGCCCTGTCACAGGCCTGTATGTATTTGGTACAAAGGTGGGCTGATCACCTTGGCGTTGGCCGAAGTCAGTGGTGGACGGGAGTCGCCCCTGTACCCAGCTTGTGCGGAGGGCAGGTAGTACTGCTGGGTTCTGCTGGGTTCCTGCTCACCTAAGGTCGGGTCTGGGTCTGACAGCGATGTGGAGCTGCAGCTGTGTGTTGTTGAGGCTATGTGACTGTGGACCTGATTTTTGTGTGCAGTTTGGCAGTAGGTGTTGAACAGGTATGTTCCTATTTTGCCACTGTGTGCAAGTGCCCAGGCAGGTGATTGAGATTCTGTGGATTTTGATGTTTTCTGTCTGTTGCTGCCTCTTCCATTCTTTCCCACAAATATTCCCTGGACTGTCCTGGAGTGCTAATCTTGAAAAATTCTCAGCCTGGAGGACTGGCTGAGGAGTTCCCCCAGGGAGGGGGAACTGTGTCTGAACCACATCTTGAGAAGTACGAGTTGGGGGGCAGTAGCACATGTTAAGGCACAGAGAGATAATGGAAGTGTCGTTGCACGCTGAGGTTTCGCTGGGGGCTTTTGGAGTCGGGGGCAGAGCTGGAGGCTGCAGGCAGCAGAGATGAATGGCAGGACAGCCCAGGCCTGGAGAGGAGGTGGGTGGACACATGGGGTCAGGCTGAGCACCTTCCTCCCACAAAGGGAGCCGCATAGGGTACAGAGCAGCGTGCTCAGGCCCTGCTGTGGCAAGTTCAGCAGGCTGGCTAGAGTCTGTGGGTATATTTTCAAAATATTGCTTTGATGTGGTTTTCAACCATTTTTCATTATTTTCTTTTAAAGATTTATTTACTTTTATTGCAAAGTCAGATATATAGAGGAAGAGAGGAGGAGAGACAGAGAGGAAGATCTTCTGTCCGATGGTTTACTCCCCAAGTGACCGCAACAGCTGGTGCTGTGCCAGTCTGAAGCTGGGAACCAGAAACTTCTTCCGGGTCTCCCACACAGGTGCAGTTTCCCAAAGCTTTGGTCCATCCTCGACTGCTTTCCCAGGCCACAAGCACGGAGCTGGATGGGAAGTGGAGCTGCCGGGATTAGAACCAGTGACCATATGGGATCCCAGCACATTCAAGGCAAGGACTTTAGCTGCTAGGCCACGCCACTGGGCCCATCATTATTATTATTTTTTTAAAGATTTATTTTTTTAATTTTTTATTGGAAAGGCGGATATACAGAGAGGAGAGACAGAGAGGAAGATCCTCCGTCCGATGATTCACTCCCCAAGTGAGCGCAACGGTCGATGCTATGCCAATCCAAAGCCAGGATGGCCGATGCTGTGCCGATCTGAAGCCAGGAGCCTCTTCCGGGTCTCCCACAGGGTGCAGGGTCCCAAGGCTTTGGGCCGTCCTCGACTGCCTTCCCAGGCCACAAGCAGGGAGCTGGATGGGAAGTGGGGCTGTCAGGATTAGAACCGGCGCTCATATGGGATCCCAGGCATGCAAGGCAAGGACTTTAACCACTGCGCCACCGCTCCGGGCCCATCATCATTATTTTTAAAGATTGATTAATTTATTTGAAAGAGTTACAGAGAGAGATCCATCTGCTGGTTTACTCCCTAAATGACCACAATGACAAAGTCTAGACCAAGCCACAGCCAGGAGCCGTGAACTTCATCTGGGTGTTCCACATGGGTGGTAAGAACCCAAGCACTTGGGCAATCTTCCATTGCCTTTTCCAGGCCATTAGCAGGGAGATGAATTGGAAGCAGAACAAACAGAATACAAACTGGTGTCCAGGTGGGATACCAGCACTGCTGGCAGCAGCTTGACCTGTTGCACCACAACATCAGCCGCTATATTTGTATTTATTTGGGAGATACATATAGGCAGAGTGAGCTCCCACCTGCTAGCTCACTCCCCAAATGCCTGCCACTGCCAGGGCTGGGCAGGAACCAAAGCCAGGAGCCAGGAGCACAAACTAGGCTTCCATATGGACGGCGGGAACCCAGTTAATTCAGGCATCACTGGTGCCTCCCAAATGTCTTCAGTGGAGGGGAGTTGGAGTGAGGCGCTGGAGCAAGAGACCAAACACGGGTCCTCCAAGGTGAGCTGTGAGTTAACTGTGAGCCTCAACGCCTGCTGCTGCTTTTTCACATGCAATCTGTTCCCTGTTGAAACACTGAAAAGCATAGAATAGCATATAGGAAGCATTTAAATCACTCATTATCTTACCTCCGTCCTTAACATCTGCTGTGTTGGTATTTTTTTTTTTTGGCCCATTTTCTGTGCCTACACATTTGTGTCTACACTCTGTATCAGACATGAGGTCACACCAGTGATCTTTGGACTACTCTTTTAAAAACAAAAAGTGGGCACAGGCATTTGGAGCAGAAATTCAGTGACAGTTTGTGGCACCTGAGGCTCACACTGGAGTCCCTGGGTTCAGGTTTCTGCATTGCTCCTCATGCATCTTCCTGTGAATGTACAGTCTGTATGTTATGTGACGGTTCAAGTGCTCGGGTCTGTGTCACCCGCATAAGAGACCTGGATTGAGTTCTAAACTCCTGTGTGTGACCTTGCTGAATCTCAACTGTAGGAGGAGCAAGCTAGTGGGGAGACCTCTTTGTCTCTCTTCCTCTGTGTAGCACACACATAGAGAGCAGACATCAGGGACTAGCATTTGCCCTCATAGATAAAACAACTGTGACCGATCTGACACGTGGCCTAGTGGCTAAAGTGCTTACCTTGAATGCGCCGGGATCCCATATGGGCGCCGGTTCTAATCTCGGCAGCCACTCCCCATCCAGCTCCCTGCTTGTGGCCTGGGAAAGCAGTCAAGGATGACTCAAAGCCTTGGGACCCTGCACCCGTGTGGGAGACCCGGAAAAGGCTCCTGGCTTTGGATCGGCACAGCTCTGGCCATTGCGGCTTGGGGAGTGAATCATCGGACAGACGATCTTCCTCTCTGTCTCTCCTCCTCTCTTCCTCTATATATCTGACTTTGCAAGAAAAGTAAATAAATCTTTAAAAAAAAAAACCTGTGACTGGTGTCAGAGGCCCTGCATTGAATTCCTGGCTCTTGTTCCTCACTCCAGCTTCCTGCTGACTTGGAACTTGGGAGTTGACTGTGTTGGCCTCAGGAGTTGATTTTCTGCCACTCAGGAGGGAGACCTGGATAGAGCTTCTTGCTTCCAGCTTCCCCAAGCTGTTGTTACTGGCATTTATGGGGTGAACCACCAGATGGGAGCTCTCTGTCTCTCTGCCTTTCAAATCTAAAAACAAAATCAACAAACCAAAACAGAAACCCCATATTGTGAACATCTTCCTTGTCATTAAATATTTTTCTGCATCATTATTTTTAATGGCTGTGGTAAGGCTATATTACATGGAAGCATCCATTCCCTTATTGTTGGACATGTATGTTCAAAGTCTTTTGCCTTTAGAAATAAATGCCCTACATAGCCTGGTGGACAGGTGCATTCACCTTCCTGATTATTTCCTTGTCCCAGGTCCATGGAAATAGAATTGCTAGGTCAGAGAGCACACTCAATTCTAAGCCTTTCAGTATTTGCAGAAGGTTCTGTCTGCTGACAAGCAGGTCATAAGAGGACCTCTTTTCTGTACATCTTTACCACCAGGAATTATCATTTTAAAAAAATACATCTTTGCCAACTTAATTGGCAAAAAAAATGGCATCTCACTTAATTTGCATTTCTTTGATTGCAAACGCAGTCGAACATCTTTTCACATTGGCCATTTTTACGCTGGAACTTTTCTGTGTTCATATAGGCATCCACTCTGAAACTCTTTTGCCGTTGTGTCTTGGGTAGTCAGTGGTTCCACAGTCTTCACGCAGCCCTCTCCAGCAGGGCTGTGGAGGACCATGGTGAAGAGCAGGGACTTGGAACCTGTGCTCTCCAGGCAACCTGGGACCAGTCCCTCTGCCCCTCAGCCTCATTCGTTCCATGGTGAATAGGGCTGTGGCCACCCAGGCTGGTTTGGAGAGCTGAATTCCATGCAGTTAGGCACTTCCCAGGCTTGTGACCTGAATGGACAGCTCCCCTGGGGCTGGAAGGTGTATCTCCCCAGGTGGACATGAAGATGCTGCCTGTCCCCTCCATTCCCTTGAGGGAAGGAAGTTGTGAAGCTGAAGCCCAGAGGACAGGCCCTGGGCCAGGATCCCTGTCTGCCACTCCTCCACATGTGACCTGGGAACAGGTATTTCAGCCCTGTCCTTTCATCATCTGGCCTGCTGTGACACTTGGCAGGTGGCTGGAGGGCTGGAACTGGGGCTTGTGCTCCAAAGGGCGCAGACTGGGAAACAAGGTTTCCTCCAAACCCCAAGCCCTCTGTCCCACCACTGCCCTTGGCAGCTGCCGCATCTAACAGACACAGGTGGTCTTTCCAGGCTGGGAGTGGGCCTTCCTCGGTAGTTTCTTGCTCAGAGGCGAGGGGTATATGCTTGCACTCCCCGGTGCTGGCAGTGTCTGGGGAGCATTGTGGGTGGGACAAGTCCCTGCCCTGGCCCTGCTCCTGCTGAGGGACTGGCAGTGGCTGCCGTGGGTTTGAGCAGACCCCTCCTGCTCCTGAAACAGAACTCAGAAGAAAAATGCTGACTTTCCCAGTGTGTGTAACCTTGACCAACTCCTGGCTTAGATTAAAAAGAGCACAGGTCAGGGGGGCGGGGTTGCATGGAGGTGGCCCAGGCTGTGACTGCCCTGCCTTACCACCTGAAGCTGAGGTGCCCACAGGAACTGGGTGAAAGGATGGCTTTCTGGAGCTCTGAGGTAGGACCAGGAGAGAGCCAGGAACACTCCTGGGCAGCCACATGGGGCACACGGAGGGTGAGATGAGGATGACACTGGCCCGGACCCCTCCAAACACATGAGGAATGGCCAGGCTCGCCCAAGGCTGGACTTGAGGCTGCTGGACACCTGGCTCAGGTGTGGGTTCCTCACTCCTAACAGGAGCCCCAGCCTGCCACCACCCAGCTTCCCTCATGCCTCCCTGCAGCCTCCATACCCTGCTTCCATGGAGCCTCACGCTGTCTAGGGAAGACCTTTCCTTGGCCTCCTCACTGACCCCCCCCCCCATTGGGGCCAGCACAAGGTGGGGTGGCCAGTACCCGCTGGCTGGGGGCGAGCCTGTCCGTGCCCCACGTTCCTGTCTGAGTGGTAATTGAAGCCATTAGCGCGCCAGCCTCTCCCTCGCGGTAATGGCAGGAAAAGCTCTTCTCGCTCTGCACTCTTGAGGCGGCGGCTGAATCACTCCCCCTCCAGCCCGCCTGCTGCCGCCACTGAGACAGGGAATCTGACATTTTCCCTCGCAAGGGAGGGAGTGCTGGGGGAGGGGAGGCAGGCCTAGATTCCCCGGCCTTTCCTCCAGGAGGTGGGGGCATCAAGGGCCTGCAGCTAAGTCCAGGACAGCAGGTACCAGGCCGGGCAGGAACACCTCCACCTCCCCCGCAGGAATTGGGGCCAGCAAGAGGTATGGGTGGGGCCTGGTGACAGGATAGGTAGGCACTCTGGATGGACAAGGAAGAAAGGGACAGGGAGGAGGAGAAGGAAAAGAGGCTATGGGTTAAGGATGTGTTGCTTCCAACTCGTCTTGGGGTCTGGCCGTGAGGGCTTGGCAGGCTGGCAGCAGCTGTGGCATTTGTCTTGTGATCATGGATACAGCAGCTCCTGTGTGGTGTGTGTGATGTGGGTGCTTTGTGTGCCGTGTGTAAGACAGTGTATGGTGCAGCCTGCACTGCTCCTTATACCAGGGGGTGTAAAGCAGACTGTGTGCGTGCAGGTGCCAGTGGGGGGAGGGGCATGGAGTGCACAGCAGGTGGTGTGTACCTTATAGGCTCTGTATGCAGCAGGCAGTGTGTGGGGGGGTGGTGCGTGTGCGCAGGTGCAGCAGGGGTGCAGTGGGACTGTACTGCAGGTGCTCTGCACCTTATGAGCTAAGTGGAGGGGCGTGTACAGGAAGTCGCCTATGCTGAACCAGTGGGGTCAGAAGTGCTGTGTCTAAGCTCATTATCTCTGAGGCCCCCTGAAGAGCCCTGCCTGAAGCTGGTGGTCAGCCAGGGCAGCTGGACACAAAGAGACAAGGGACAGTATGATTGGGCTCAGCTACTCTCAGCACCTGCAGGAGCTCCTCAGCATCTGGCAGCCAGGCCAGGGGGCAGGATACACTAGGTGAGGGCCCTGCCCAGACCTGTCTTAAGAAGATCTTGAGGGACTGTGTCTTCTTTCTCTCCTTTCCCCACCAAGACCTGTGGCACCAAGGCTCTGTGCCACATGGTCCCACTTGACCTTTGTGCCCACATAAGCATGTCACACAGACCCAGAAACCTAGGTGACTCTATGGAGTGCCTGGTGTTGACTGCCCTAGGGCGGACTCTTGAGGAGAAGCCAATTGGCAGGTGCGTGGGACAGAGGCCAGACAGGGAGCTGGTCAGGGTTGTGTGGACCTGGTTGTACAGTAGCTTTGACTTTGGAAGGCTTTGAGACCTGTACATGATAAAGGACTTTTAGACCCCATTCCCCAGTCCCTTTAGAAACAGCCCCAGGGACAGAGGCCCTATAAGCAACCTAGGACCCGTCCTATTGTGTCCTAGGCTGGGTTGGATGGGTGTGTCTTCTCCCAGGGAGTCCAGCCTGGCTCCCTGCCCCAGGCCTGTCTGAGGCCTCCACCCACAGTAGAACGACTGAGTCCAGGTCTGATGTTGAGAGATGAGGAGTTGCTTCGCACGTGGCAGGATGTGCCCCTTTCTGCTGTCTGCCTGGGAACCAAGGCGACAGACTGGTTTTGCAGAAGCTGAGCCTGTTATGTACCTCGCTAGCAGTCTCAGAAGACGTCAAGAGGGCCCCAGGCCAGCCTCTGTCCCTTTCCCAGCAGCTCAGTCATGCGCCAGCAGCCAGGGTCTGTGTGACTTGTCCTCCTCCCTCCCTGACCCCAGCCCTGCCATGGCCACAGGAGGTTGTAGGCCACGGGCTTGAGGGCAAGAGAGCTATCGGATAGAGAGAGCCACTGGCAGGGGACCTTTGAAGGTCAGAGTCTGGGTTGGTTGGTACCTGGGATCCCCCATGTGTCCTGGTCTGACTACCTTCTGAACGGGTCATCCTGGAGGCTGGGCAGTCCTCTTCCCTCTTCCCTTGGCCTTGGATGGTGCTCCCCGGATCTGCTGTGTATACATGGCCTCTTTGCTCATTCCTTTTTGCCCGGTCACTCTCAGGACCACAGTGGAGCCATCAGATCCAGAACAGTCCATCAAGTTGGAATTTTCAGCATCCCCATGGGTGTACTTTTTCTATCCTTGTTTTCCAGGAGAGGACTTTGTTGGGGATGGGGGGGGGGGTAACGTGAGAGGCCCCTGTGGATGCAGAGTGAGGTATACTCAGATCAGTGAACAGGACCTGGGCTTGGAGGTGGGGGCAATGAGGGGAACAGATTAGAAACAGGATAGAAGTAGTGTGGCCTGCCCAGCCCCCTGTGAGGCTAGGTAGATGGTGAAACTTTTCCAAGACTCAGATAGGGGCTTGAGGGGATGAACTGATTGTCCCAGCTAGAAATCTCTGGAATTGGGCTTATGTATGCATCAGGATGGGGGTGGGGAGTCTGCGAGGCCAAGTTACATTTGCCTGGCACTCCAGAGGGGATGTCTGGGGATGGTGCTGCGAAAGCTGAGGAATGGCAGATTCCAGGGAGCTAGAGCCAAGATCAGAGACGGAGGGCTCGAGCTGAGTCTTGGCGTTGGGAGGAGATTCCCGAGAGAGGAGGAAAGCCAGACCCGTGCCAGGCTGTGGAAGTCAAGAAAAGGAGCGTGTGGAGGGGAGGAGGAGGGGAAATGGTACGCGGGGCAGGGTGGTGGCCAGGCGAGTGCCAGCAAGCATCCTTTGGATTTAGCTCTGTGGAGTCACCACTGACCTTGGTGAGTAAGCCACAGGCAGCAGTGCGGGTGGCAGCTGGGCTGCAGGGGGCTGAGGAGAGAGTGGGAGGCAGGCTTGTCCATGGGCTGGAGTGGCTGGAAGCAGAGCCTGAATGGACGGGAAGAGTCTCTATATAGAAGTGGGGCGGGGGAACCCCAGGAGGAAAGTCCATCCCCGAGCCTGCAGGCTGATGTGGATTGGGCATCTTCCACGGGGGACATGGCCCCCTGCCAGCCCTGCCCTTGGCAGGGAGGTGGTGGCAAGGCCTCTCTACCCCAGGTTCAGTAGGGCCATGTGGAGCGCCAGGGAAGCCCAGGGCGGGGCGGTGATGAGAGGGGGAGGCCCGGCTGCCGACAGGCCCCAAACAGCTGAGATTCAAAAACAAAACAGGCTTTTAAGATGCCAAGTTTGATGAAATCTGAGTGCTAGAAGAGGTGGGAGTTTTCTCTTGGAAAAACAGCTGAAAATTGAGACTGAAAGCTGCGAAGGGAGATGGGCCCAAGGCTCTCTGGGCTCCCCTTACTGCCTGGAAGCCTGGCTCTCTCGGAGAATGGGAGCTCATGGCTCTGGGGGGGCCTTGTGCCCTTTGGCCCAGGGTGGAGCTACCTCACACACCAGGACCTTGGCTTCCTGGGAGTGCCTGAAGGGCACTGCCACCCAGGAGGCTCCTTCATGCATCTCTGTCCCTGCATGTGGCTCCAGGAGGCACATGTCTCAGCACATGTATGTCTCTGACATTGCATATCTGCATATGTGTGCTTCCGTGTGTGCGTGTCCCCCTCTGGCTGTGCTTTCATTGAGTCCACAGGTACATGTCACTGCAGGTGCCCATCCATGCACACACACACACACACACACACACACACACAGGTTTCTATTTTTGCACCTGTTTCTCCATGGTGGGTCCAGAGTATCTGTGATCAGAGACAGGGTGAGGCCAGACCTACCACTCACACATAAGGAAGGGGGTCGGACTTACATCACTACCCGCCCCCCCCACCCCCAAGGGAGCCCGTGTTGTGTGCCTGTGCGTGTCACACAGGGCAGAAGGGTGTGCTGGCAGATGCTGCTGGGGACCCTGGGACCCAGCCCTGAGCGGCGTCTCCATCTGTCAGCATCCTCATGGTATAGCCCCCTCCCTATGGCTCAGACTGTGCCTCAGGCATCCCAGGCTGAGCTGGACAAAGAGCCTCTTGTGTGCTTTAAAGGGGGCCTTGGCGGCTCCACCTGGTCACTGCTCTGAGCCATCCTCCTGCCTCTCCTGTCAGTATCCCACATATGCCCCAGTACCCATCTGACCTGCCTTGCTGCTGCCCTCCATCCTGCTCCCCTTCTCCTCCTTGCTCCAGTGTTTTACTTCTTCCTGGAAACGACCAAGATAGCAAGCAGGTGGGCAGTCAAACCAGTGGGCTTCACTACAGAACCTCAGCCACTTCGGCCTCACTCTCCCAGCCCCACCCTTCCCCCCTACACGCCATCATCTTCCTCTGCCTATGCAGGGAAGGGAACAGGTCACCCACCGCAATGTTCAGAGGAAGGCACCCAGGGATACAGGAGAGGTTCATGGACACATGCGCCCCCGCTGCAAGTGTGCACAGATCTTTGTGGGCAAACTATGGGAAATGTGCGTGCCACCTGTGCAAGAGTGAGTGCGCAGACTCCTACCACCGGGCACCCCCTGCTTCCTCAACGCTGACTTCTCTTTGTGTCCAGGGATCATCTTATCAGAGGTTGGCCCAGGAGAACAGATACCGTGGACACTGCGTGAGACTGCAGCAGCAGATATGGGGTCTCCCCGCACTCTGCTGGGCACCTAGTGGGGTTCAGGTGTACTGTAATGTGGAGCGGGAAAGCCTAAGAGGAGGGTTCCCTGCAGTTGCCCTAGCAGGATCCTGGGCAGGCAGCAGGCGGAGCGGGGAGGGGCGCAGCCGCTCCGCCCAAGCCGGGGTGGGAAGGGCGGCGCCCAGTCGACCGCGGATGCGCGCGCCCCACACGGACACGCGCAACCCTTCCACCGGCACAGCGCCCGCCTCTCCGCCGTCGCCATGGTTACCGGTGGCCTGGAAGGGGGGATGGGCCCCTCTCTCCCCTCTTGTGCTGACTGCCCTCAGTCACCACCAAGCGCATTTTGAGGGACTTGGGAGTTACGGCTACTTCCCGGTGGTGGACTGTGTGGGTGCAAGCCTTCAGGTGTGCACATGTGAGGACACTGGAGCTCCTTTTGGGGTAAATCCAGGCTCCTCAGAGTTTGGGCTGGGGTCTGCATGGAATCCCGAGCCCCGATCCCAGCTGGCAGAGGCGTCACTTCCCCTGGCTGCTTTCCCCCACACCTCTCTCAATCCCCTGCCCTCCCCACAGGTGTTTCCCAGGAGCAGCGTTCCTCCCACCCGGGATTGTGCAAACCCCACCTCCCGTTACCTGCGTGACCTTGGGCAAGGTTCTGGCCCTTCTTAAGCCTTGTGCACCAGTGGGTCTCCTAGGGTTTAGGAGAAGATTAAGTCATTTGGTCAAGGCAGGACCTGGACCAAAGTAAATGCCTTGTAACCTGTTATCCCTCCTATTCTTGCTTTCCTAGTGCTGGATGGGTTTGGGGTGTTGGTATGTCAGCCCCAGCAGTCCCAGGCTTTGTGGGTACTTTGGGGATGTTCTGGGGGTGGGTAGAGCTGTTGACACCCCCATGCTCAGTGCTCATGGTCGGCAGCTGTTCTTGGCTGCGCTTGAAGGTGCTAGGCCCCTGGGTGATTCTGAGGGACTGTGCCAGGCAGCCGTGGGTTGCTCCCGAGGGGGTCTTGGCCTTCCTGTGAGACCCACTTCCCATCACCCAGCTGTCAGGACAGCAGCCTTGGAAGCACAGCCTGGAATCCTGCTTGGCACAAGGGAATGGCTTTGGGTCCCGCTGTTTTACAGACAGCTCTTCACACTCACCGGTTTCAGGCTCTGGCGGCAGTGCCTGAGGGATGATCTGAGCCAAGGACAGAGCCATTGAGGGCGCGATAATTGAGGGAGGAAAATTAATTGTCCTTAATTTGGCATAAATCCCAAAGACCTTCCCCGTGTCAGGAATTCAGAGTGGATTCCTGGGACACAGGGCCACAGGCATACGGTTTTCCCTTCTCCTTGGGCCATACCTTGCAGGTGGATAGGGAGGCCACCTGACTTCTGGTTCTCATTCTAGCCAGTGTCCCCTCTCCACCTCCCCCTATTCTAGTCCCCACCCAGTTGCTCACAGGGGACGTGGCGGGGAGGGAGTCGAAGGGACACATCTGAGCAGGTTTCAGTGAGGTCTGAGCACAGTCAGATGGGGTCCTGGTGGACAGGATAGTTCCGACAGCCATAAGTGCTCCCTGATATGAGGGGAGGGCAGGGTAGGCAGGGAGCCCTGGACCCCAGTTCCTGCCCAGTGGGGCCTTCCCGTAAGGCAGAGTTGTCAGGTGAAGGAAGCCATCATCTGGCTTGGTGCAGTCCTAGTCCTCTTCATTCCCCACCTCCCTCTGTTCTCTTGTTGCTGTTTAACGTTTTCTTTTTTAAAATCCAAGTTGAAAGTCAGGGCGCTGTGGGATCATATTTACAGCCAAGGAAATGCTGGGTTTACATCCGGAATTTATGGATGGGGCTGCAAGCCGGGACACGTACAGCCAGCTTTGAGAAAAGACTGGTGAGGGGAGGCCGTGCTGCAGATCCTGCCGCCCCACCTCAGTACCTGCCCCTTCTCCCTTTGGGAGGGTCTGGCAGCTGGGGTCCAGCAGCAGATCCCAGGGGCTGGGAGTGTCTCGCCCCTTGCCTGTTGGCTCCTCTAGCTTCCTTGCCCCCTAATTGCTCCCCTGGATTTCTCAGTGTCTCCAGGGAAGTCTTGCTCTGCTAAACCTTTCCTCTCTTCCCGCTGAGCATGCCAGGTACTTCACCCCCGGCATAAGAGCCTGACCTCAGCAAATGTTTCCACACGCTCGACTTGTGCTGGGCCTGCTGCAGGGGTGGGGAGGTGTACAGTGGCATTGGTCACCCCCACCGTGGAGCCCAGCTTCCTGCTGGGAGGTAGACAAAGGACAGCTGCCCCCATTTTACCTGGCATCCACATCAGTGGAGAAATTCTGCAGGTTCTTACAAACACTTGACAGCTTGGTCCCAGTAGAGAGAGCCTCTCAACAGCCTAGCATGGCAAAGGGGGCCCAGGTCCCAGCTCCAGTACCTCTCTGCCCAGTGGCTCAGCCCTGAGTAGCCACACTTGTGTCCACTGATCTGTCTTAGGTACAGATTCTGTGTCAGGTGCTCTCTGACAGCACGGATACAGGATTGGTTATAGTCCTGTGGATGCTTCACATGTTGGGCACAGGAACCCTGTGCATAGACCAAAGCAGAGGCACGGATAACAGTGGCAGCCCCCCCACATCAGGCCCCCCAGAGCTGGTGGAGACACGAGTCCTGCCTGTCTTTGCCAGTTTATAGCCTGGTGCCTCAGTTGTTCTATTGCTCCCAAGGGGTAAGGAGCAGGCAGCTGTTGGGGCTACTACAGGAGTGCAAGGGAGCAGGCTGTACTGATGCTTGTCCCTGTCGCCACTCAAAAGGGATTTCCTGGGGGCTACAGCCCTTGAGAAGCCAGGAGAGAAAAGTTGTTTGGCCTCCCTCCCAGGCTTTTTCATTTCCTTAGCATCTCCATGTTCAGAAATGGGCAAGACTAGAGTCAGGCCCCAGACAGAAAGTGGGTTTTGGTGAAGCCCAGAGCCCAGACCCTGTCATGGGGGAGCTGAAGGCTAGATGCAGGCAGGCGTGGAGGGACTGCTGTGTGTGTGTGCATACATGGGTCAGGGCACGGGTGATGGCTATGGATATCACAGTACAGCAAGGGCCCCGTGGCCTGGTGTCTGTGCAGCGCTTTCCACTGTGACTGGCAGAGTGTTGATCCTTGTTCTTCTCAGGGTCCAGAGCAATAAACGCTAATGTCTTTGGTCTAAGGCACTCCTTCTTACACCTGCCCCTTTCCAGCCAGGGCCAGGGTGGGACCCATTGTAGCCCCCTGCTCTGCCAGGGATCCCCTTGGGAGGAGCAGCTTTAGGCAGGGTGGGAGAGAGGACAGTTAAGGATCCCTGCCCATCTGGGCATTGGTGGGTGGGGGTGGGAGGGCAGCTGCCCACAGGGATGTGCTGGGCAGGGCTGGGTCAGCACTGATGTGTCCATTCTGTCTGCAGAGGAGCAGCTGCCCTCTGGCTTCCCCACCATCGACATGGGGCCACAGCTGAAGGTGGTGGAGAAGGCCCGCACAGCGACTATGCTGTGTGCAGCAGGCGGAAACCCAGACCCAGAGATCTCTTGGTTCAAAGACTTCCTGCCTGTGGACCCTACCGCGAGCAATGGCCGCATCAAGCAGCTGCGTTCAGGTGAGCAGAGCTCAAGGCCCAAGAGGCCACCCGACCTTACAAGAGGCATCCTGCCAGAACCCTGCCCCTCTGAGGCTCTGGTGTCTGGGGGCTTCCCTCTAGACCCATGGGCCAGACATCTTGCCCCAGGCCAGGGAGGAGCACGACCTGAGAACCTCCTCCTCTGTTGGGGTTGTCAGACTTGACTTACTACTAGCGTGAGCTGTGCCAAGGTGCTCATGGGAACTGTCCCCACACCTGGCCGAGGATGGGGCCTGCACGACACCCCCTGTTTGCTTCTGCACACAGGAGAGCTTGGCTTCCTCACCTGATTCCTCAGACTTCCCAAGGCTGTGCCGTAGGGGTACAGAGCCAAGCAGGGGGACTTGCTGCGCGTCCCTTGGACCCCCAGAGCCACTTGCCTCCTCTGGATGCCTCAGCGGAGCTGGCTTAAAGCCCTTGGGAGCAAGGATGCCGCTGTGACCAGGCAGGAGGTGTCGCCCGGTTGATCGATCTGCCCGGGAGGCTCCCGCCAGGATAATTGATTCCGATTTTGTGGGAACAGGGCTGGCGTGAAGGGAGCTTAGAGTCAGCTGGATTCCATTCTGTGTCTGCCGCCAGTGTGGGCTGGACCCGTAGACCTTGCCCCCGAAGTCCTGCTGGCTGTGGGATGGTGGGCTGCAGGCGAACGGGCAGTGCCACCCAGAGCCCCTGCTGCCTGTCAGCCGTGATGTCAACATGGAAAAGGAGGAAGTTATGTTACCCTCTTGGGGCCTTGCAGGCATCAGTAGTGCCCGCCAGACGCTGCAGTGCCACACCCTCCCCGCCAACCCCCTTCAGGCATCCTGCCCCATCCCCCCACCAGCCAGTGCCCAGGGAGAGGATGGAGAGAAGAGCTGCCCAGCAGGACAGGATTCCGGCCCCAGCCACAGCCGCCTGAGACAGTCCACGAAGTGTTAGCTCATTTAATTTAATTAAAACTCAACAAGATGGAGGCAGCTGTAGTGCAGTTAATTAAAACAACCATAATCAAGGCAGGAAACGGTCCGGCAGTGTTCGTGGCCGCTGCCCAGCACTGCATGGAAGCCGGCTTGGTTCGGCTCCCCTGCGCTTCTCTGATAGGTCACCCAGGCAGCCAGACCAGCTGTGGTGGGCAGTGGTGCTGGGAAGCTGCCCTGTTTGATGCATTCAGTCATCAAGTATTTGCCATGTGCCAGGCCTGTGCCACCCTGTCCCTGCCACTGTACTGTGGGGCCCTCTGTGCCCCTGCCGCGTTCCACTCTCCCTGCAGTGTGGCTTCCTCTGCCTGTGGGAGTGCTGCCCTTGACCCAGTAGGATCTGCCTTTGCCTGAGCTTCAGGTGCAGCTGACTAACTGCCCTCTGGGTGTCCCCTCCCCAGCTGACCGGCGGGAGTAGCCGCCTCCTTCCCATCCTTCCCACACAGCTTTTGACCCCCTGTCCACGCATGACAGTTTTCCAATCTGGATTGTACAAGCCCACTTCCAGCCCTCCTACTCCAGGCAGGAGCCAAGTGCCTTGGTTTATGCGCCACACTGCCCTCACCTTAGTCCTTCTCTCCTGCTGAGGCCTGGTGCTATATCTCTGCAAAAAATCTGTCTTCTGTCCTGGTCAGAGCTTTCTGTCCACATCTCTCCCACAATTTGTTGGCCTCTGTGGTGCCTCAGTGCCTTCATGGTGGCATCCCTGTGGTGTGTTCCTTGCTGGCATCTGCAGCACTGCTTCCTCAGGTCCCAGCTGCATGCTTGTGGCCCTGTGGCCCATGTTACCTAGCTGCTTACAGCATCAGTGTTCTTGTACTTAGATAGAAGCCCCAGCAAGGAGTAAGGGAGACAGCAGGGACCCAGGAGTGGAGGGGAACTGTTCCTGCCACCTGCTGAAGCCCCACTCCCCTAGAGCTGCTCAGTCCCAGCCTCACCGACCTTCTGGCCCTCTGCTCCCCTTCTTGTTCCGTGGCTTGAAAGCTTCTATCTATCAGAGCCTCAGAGTACTCCTCCAGGACCCATCCCACTTCATCTGGGCACCTTTTGCAGGGAGGACCTGGGACTGACCCCAGCCCAACACAAGCCCAGCCATAAGAACACATTCTCTGAGCCCTAATGGAGCAGTTGAGTTTATGAACTTGATCATGTCCTCTTGTCCTCCCAGACTGACATCCACTTCTCCCCATTCTTCCCAAGCTCAACCTCACTTGGTCACCTTCCCTGCCAGCTGGAAGCTGTGACCTAAGAGCCATGACCCAGAACAAGCTCTTGAGGTGCCTTCGTCACCCACTTCTGCCATGACGCAATGACCTCCTCCCTCCTTGCCTGACCCTTATCTGTGACCCTCGACTCTAGTAGCCTCTGCCCATTTAGAAGGGTGAAAGCTGAGGCTGTTCTGTGTGAGTTTTACAGGCACGTCCCATTGTGGGCTGGACTCAGGCCCCTAAGCACTCGGCTGTGTGCAGGGACCTGCATAGTTTCCGCGTCGCTGGCAGTGGACAAAGTGCTCTCCCATGCTTTGTTGCAACTCCCCCGTAGCCCTAAGAAATAGGACGTGCTGGGATGATCCTGCCCACTTTACAGCTGACTTAAAGGAGTCACCTGGGGTCACAGATGGAGACCCATGGTCTGGGAGCTTCCCTGTGAGATCACAGCAGGAGCTGGGGAGTGGCTGGATCCTACTAGGGCCCAGGAGTTGCACAGTACCACCTTCTCTAGACCTCTGGCATACCTTTCATCTGCTAATTCACTGCCTCAAGTGGCCACAACTAACCCAGGAGCTTCTGTCCTGGTCTCCCACATTTGGTGCAGGGACCCAAGCACTTGGGCCAATCTCTGCTGCTCTCCCAGGAGCATTAGCAGGGAACTGGATCAGAAGTGGAGTAACCAGGACTCAAACCCATATCGGGTGCTCACTATGCCATAGGGCCTGCCCAAACCTGAGCAGCTGAGCAAGAAGTAGACAACAGGCCTTCACAGTACATGTGGACCCTGCTGCATAGCCCTTTCCCTTTTTTTATTATTAAAAAAAATTTTTTTTAAGATTTTATTTATTTATTTTGCAAGGTCTAATATACAGAGAGGAGGAGAGACAGAGAGGAATATCTTCCGTTTGCTGCTTTCAATCCCCAAGTGGTCAAAATGACTGGAGCTGAGCCATCCAAAGCTAGGAGCTTCTTCCAGGTCCCCCACGTGGGTTCAGGGTCCCAAGGCCCCAGGCCATCCTCGATTGCTTTCCCAGACCACAGACAGGGAAGAGAGGCTGCCAGGACACAAACCAGTACCTGGGATGCTGGAGTATGCAAGGCAAGGACTTTAGCCACTATGGTTACTACACTGGGCCCACAATTTATTTTTTATTGGAAAGGCAGATTTACAGAGAAAAGGAGAGGCAGAGAAAGCTCTTCTTTCAGCTGGTTCACTCCCCAAGTGACCACAACAGTCAGAATTGGATTATCTGAAGCCAGGAGCTTCTTCCATGTCTGCCATGTGGGTGCAGGGTCACAAGGCTTTTAGCCATTCTCTACTGCCTTTCTGGGCCATAAGCAGGGAGCTGGATGGGAAGTAGAACAGGAGGGACGTGAACCATTATGCATATGCGATACCACTTGGAGGTGGAAGATTAGCCTGTTGAGCCAACATGCTAGCCCCCCACTGCCCTTTTCCTTGTCACAGCCACAACCTCTGGAGCTTTTGAACCTGAGCCCTACTGGGAACCCTAGAGTCATAGCCACCCTTGAAGAAAATGCAGACTTAATCACAAGCAGACCAACCTTTGAGTGGGGCTCGGAGCCACCCCTGGGTACTCTGGGTGCTGAAAAGAGCTCTTGACCTCAACAGAGTCCCCAGGATCTCCATGCTCCCACTTACGGCCTGGGTGTGCAAGGCTTGCTTGTTCTACGTGGCACAAGTTGCCAACTTGAGAGGGTCAGAGATGTGTGTGGTAGAGCTGAGGCAGCCTGGAGTTGTAGGTGCCTTGTCGGGCTGGTTTCCCCCGCAGGCCCTGGCCTGGTACAAAGGTATAGGTCAATGGCTGTCAGCTCTGGGGTGTCAGGATCCTCTGCAAACCTCAGAGAGCTTACCATGAGTGACTTTTACCTATCACTCTTGGCCATCTTAGATGGTGAGACGGCAGAGTTTTTAATATTTGCTAATCTGCTTTAACATAAGTTTTTAAAACCCATTACGTGTTCACATCAATAACATTTTTAAGTGAAAATTATATTTTCTGAAACAGAAACCGTGCCGTGAGAACATTGTTTTACAAATCTCTTTAATTTGGGGTTTAGTAGGAGGCAGCTAGATTCTCATTATCTGTGTTTGGCCCATTGCGATGCCACGTGTCACATGTCCCCAGGGAAGCTGTGGTGTGTGCATGAGAACGTGTGGATAAGGCACATCATTTTCGTAGTTCCGTGACAATAGTGTGGACCTTGTGGATGGCCCTAGGACCATGCTTGAACAATCGCTGATGATTCCTCCCCAATTCCCCTCACTTGCACCCGCCTCATCCCCTTCCCCAGCCTCCATGTCTGCACTAGGGAGGCTGGAAGCTGAACAGGTCTGGTCGAATCCATGTCCCAGGTTTCAAGCAAAGTGCCTGATGCTTCTTAGCCTCTGTGTATGCAGAGCTGGTACATTCTCCTGGGTGGGTATCACAGAGCTGGGTGGTGCTTGGCTCTCTGCACACTCTTCCTCAGTGGAGGACATACCAGGGCTGGGGAGAGAGGACTGCACCCAGTGTATCCACAGGTGCTTCACCCCTCAAGAGGAGTGGCCCAAGCCTTGCAGGAAACCCATGTCAGGAGGGGAGCCAAGCAGACGCCTGGCCTTATGGCTGCTGATTCCCAGACAGGCAGGCATCCACCCCTGCCAGACAGCTGTGGGAGGCTCAGTGGTTATTGCACTCTTGGTGAAGTAAGTGGGCTTTACCAAGTCTTGCTGTCGCCCCTGCCCACTGACCCACTGACAGGGCCAGGGTGTTTCTTGGTAGGAGCTCTGGTCCGAGCCCTCCCCAGTAGCCCTATCTCCTGTCTGCTTAGATACCCTGGTTTTGTTGGTAAGTGCTTTGCTTTGAAATCTTACTTGTGGGGTTTGGGAGATCCCTCCATGGGGGGAGGAGTTACTATTCCGTTTCTTCACGTTTCCTCTCCATTGACCCCAGCCAGTGGCATGTGCAGGAAGCCTGGCCCACTCCTAATCTCACTCAGCAGAGCCTGTGAGCTGGGGTGCTTGGCCCACATGTTGCCGCATCGGCCAGGCCCAGGCCTTGGTCTTTGTGGATGGTAGTTCCTCTCTCGTGTTTGGTTTTATCTGACTCTCCTTCCTCTGTACTAATGCTTCTCTCTGATCTTATTTGCGTTCGTATTACCTCACCAGGTGGTTCACCAATCAGAGGTAAGAATGCTGTCCGTGCATCTCGCCACGCCACGCCACCGCCGTCACCTCCACTCCATCCCGTCCAGTCTGTCACCTCCCCATCCCCATCCAGACCATCTCCAGCTCTGGCCCTCCCTAACAACCACTGGCCACCACACACATCCACTCTCGGCCATTCCCTCCTGTGGACTCATCCATTGCCAGTCTGAATTGTGGAGACCCATTGAGCCCTGCCCTGGAGGGCAAACCCTGCTGCCCCAACCCTCCCGGCTGGCCCCACACAAAGGACCCTGTGGGCCCCGGTGGAGCAGCCCCCTGTCCCAGGCAGGCCAGAGATGGAGACACTTCCTGTGAGGTTGGGAGCTGGACCCAGTCTTACCTCTCCGTTTTTCCAAGGGACCTCAGTTATGGTTTGACTTCTTTGAAAGGTCCTCCCTTCAATCCCTCAGTCCAACAGGAAAAAGGGTAGTGTTGCCTTAGGTCTTACCTGCAGATGCTGGAAGATAAACAGGCTCCTCCCACATGAGCTATCACATATAGGCAGGGTCCAGCGACCTAGTGGAAAAAGCATATGCTAGACTCAGGAAACCCCAGGTTCAAGTTTGACTTTCCACCGTGTGACGTTCAAAACATAAGATCATCTCTCCAAAGTCTGTTTCCCCCGCTCCAATTGGCAATGAGGCCACCTGACCACCAGGGAGAGAGGGTCTGTGTGTGCACACCTAGACCCTTGGTTCAGGGCCATGAGGGTCTCAGAACAGAAGCTGGAGCTGAGGGCAGCAGCTGCTTCCCTGTGGAGCATCTTGTCCACTGCCACATCCCTCAACACCGCACACACCATGCAACAGATGCTCACACTTTTCCATGCCTGTTCCTGGGTCCTGGTGTCGGTACCAGATTTGGGGATTTCTGTGTGCATATAGGCAAAAGATCTGTGGTGGGTCCCCTGACCGCATATAGGCTCCTGTCCCCAGGGGCTCCTGCCTTCTGTGGGCTGGCATCTCCCCATGCCTCACTCTCCATTCCCAGCCTGTGGTACCTACCCCTTTGCCTATGGCCATCACTTTGGCAGCCTCCACTAGCCTTGGGCCTGTGTCCCTGCTGGTTGAATAAGCATTCTTTTTTTTTTTTTTTTTAATTTTTTTTTGGTAAGATTTATTTAGAAATTTTTCTTTGAAAGGAAAAGTGACAGATAGGGGGACACAGAGAGCTCTTCCATCTGCTGGTTCACTCCCCAAGTGGCTACTTGGCCATGTCAAAGCCAGAAGCTTCACACAGGTCTCCCAAGAGGGTAGCAAGGGTCTAGGTACTTGGGCTATCTTCTGCTGCTTTCCAGTATATTAGGCCCTAGGGAGCTAAGTCAGAAGTGGAAGCCAGGATTCAAACTGGTGTCCATATGGGATGTGGGCAGTGGCTTAACCTGTCATGCCACAGTAATGGCCCCAAATGAACATTCTCTGTAACAGCATCCCTCCGTCCCATAAACTTGGCCAGGGCCTCAGAGGCAGTTCTTCTACCTGGCTAGCTTTTGCCCCACCACTGGCTCCCAGCCTCTAGGAACTCGTAGCCCCTCCTGCTGTCCTGAGTGTAGATGCCGGAAAAGGAGCGTCAGGTTGGACCTGGAGTGTTTTCCTTGGCCTGGGCTATAGGGCATGGCTTGAATCGTTCTCTGTGGTTCCTGTCCAGTTAGGTGTGGCCAGGCAGGTTCTGTCTGTCCTGTGTGAGTGTGACTCAGTCCGCCACCTTTGGCAGGGGTGGGGGCTGTTAGGGGCTCCCTAGCACTATGTGCAGGAGGTGGCTGTGTCAGACCGTGTCCTGTGGGGATTATTTAACTGTCCATTGGCCTGTCTTGTGTGGCTGTGATTATCTGTCGACTCGTTCCAGGGAGGGGCGTGGGGCCTGTGCCTAGGTAGTTCCTGTCACAGACAGCTTGCCCAGTGCTTTCACAGCAGTTCTTTGCGTGTTTAGGGCTGAGGCTGAGGCTGAGGCTAGCCAAATCAGTGGAGTGAATTCACTCCAGGTGCCGCCGTGGGCTTCCAGACCTGGCCCTACATCACTGGCTACAAGCCCAAGGTGCTCCTTCCTCTCTGAGGGTCCTTTCCAGCTGCCCCTCCACTCCTGGCTCCTGTCTGTCCGGCTGTGGCCAGAGCAGCCCCTCAGGGCGCTGGCCCGGGTGGGAGCTACAGCCTCCATTAGCCTCCTGAATTATGCAGGAGCGTGGTGGGTCGAAGCACTTTAGCAGGAGCAGGCTGAAGAGAGGAGCCGGAATGGGTGGGGCCAGCAGGGTGGGATGGTGGGGGAAGGGAGAATTGGGCCCAGTAATAGAGAGGCTGCAGGGCGCCAGGCTTGTGGGTCTGCCCTCTCCTCCCTGCTGGGGCGGGGGGGGGGGGGGGGAGGGGACATAGGTGCTCAGGCCCTCACCCCACACCTTGCTCCAAGGTGCCAGGCGGCTGTAGGGCTGGCAGCACCCGTGGATATGCTCACTGGCAAACAGGCTATAGGACTGACTGGCAGGAGCATGGCAGTCATGCAGTGCAGTTCAAAGCCTGGCAGGCCTGTGGGGTGGGGTGGGACTGCGCTCCCTAGTGCAACCCTTGGTTCTAGCCAAGAGACCACTTTCCCTGTACCTCCTATCCAACAGAGACTGCTACTCAGAAGCCTGTATGAGCTGCAGTTCATGGTCAGCACAGTCCCAGGTGCTCTGAGAGCCCTTCCTGCATTCTAGGCTATCCTTGACACCGGCCATGTGTGACCTCTCCCTCTTATGTCCCCATAGGTGCCTTGCAGATTGAGAGTAGTGAGGAGTCAGACCAAGGCAAGTACGAGTGTGTGGCGACCAACTCAGCGGGCACACGCTACTCGGCCCCTGCAAACCTGTATGTTCGAGGTAAGGACACAGCAGAGCCCGGCCTCCATCCCCACGGAGCTGGGCTGCACCTGCTGGGCTCGCCGCAGGAGCCCTTGGTGCGGACACACAGGGACCCACTGTGGACCCAGTCTCTACTGCTTCCGGCCTCTTCTCTGCAGCATTTCCCACTGGGCGGACTCCTAGCATCTGCCACTGCTTGCCTTTCTTTCTTGCAGGCCCTTGGGGAAGCAGCCACTCTTGGGAGCACTTGTATCTCTTGTAGGTCCTGCCACATGAGCCCTGAGCCCTGTGGGAGTCTAGAGGCTTCCCCAGCAGACTTGATGCAGTGTGTGTGTGTGTGTGTGTGTGTGTGTATACACGTTTGACCTTGCCTTCCTCCAGTATGTCTTACCTGCTCTGGTAGGGGAGGCTCCAAGCCTGCTCTGGCCCCCTGAGACAATCAGGCTTCAAGCAGAGAGCACTGGAGCCTTCCCTTTTGCTGGGTCTGCCTGCAACCTTCCTTTAAGGGCCCGTTGTGAACCTTCATGCAGGGATCACATGAGGCAGCGATGAGAATCTTGCCTTGGAGGAGCCCTCGCTCTGTTCCTCCCTGAGCCCAGCAGAGAGGGCCTGGGGACTATGCTGTGGTGTCTCATCTCTGCTCAGCCCAAAAGTATCAGCGTGGCCTCATAGCCCCTTGCTGAGAGGATGCAGTGACCCCCTCTCGGCGCCCTCCTCTCACTTAGCCCTCCCACCCAGATGCATATCATTAAAAGTTAAACCATCTCTTCTCCGGGGATTTGTGCCGGAACAGGAAGTAGCTTCCTTGTGCCAGTGATTTCATCACATTAAGTGTGCCTGCTGTAGCTTCACAAAGGGGTATCATCTGACCATCTCCTCAGCACATGTGGCTAGGAGGACTGTGATAGCAGGCCTGGCCCCACCCTCCAGGACCATTTGGGCAGATGTACACTCTCAGATGGGGCAGAGGGAGGCTTTTGTTGGGGGCTGCTGAGTGTCAGTTGCAGGCTGCTCTAGACGAGGACACAGGGGCACCCTGTGCAAGAGCCGAGGAGCTCGGGGAAGCTGGCAATGATGGGTGTGGCATGCCTCAAAGGAGTAGAAGAGGTGGGAAGGGACGCCCCCTTAGGGTGGGGTTCCACTTTTCCACTTTGCCCGGGCCTTTACTTCAGCCACAACTTCTGGAAAGGGAGGCAGGCCAGGAGCCTTCCACATGGCCAGGGGAGCGTTCAGTGGCATGTGGGCTGATTAGGCTCCCCCAAGGAAGGAGCCACTGGGTGTCCTATGAAATCTACTCCTGCCCATTCAGACCCTCACAGATGCCATGTGATCAAGAATGTGGAGGGCCAAGGCCCTCAGTGAAGAAGTCCTAGTGTACGTTTGACTACCCCAGGGCAGGGACAAGTCCCTGGAGACCCCTAGCAGGCTATGTGCTCATGGGGCACAGGTGATGGGGCAGAGCCACCGGAGGCACTGCTGAGGCAGAGAAGACGGGTGTGGAGCAGCCTGGGCGTGGAGCAGTGGGTCTCCCTGGGAGTGAGGCAAGCTCAGCCACTCAAAGGCTAGGGATGCTGAGCAGGGATGTTTTCTCCAACCCCCCGGACAGCCCGTATCTGTGGAGCACCTGGGGTTCACATACAATGGGCTCCAGCAACCCCAGCTGGCTTCTGCCATAGCCCAGGTCTTTCCCCACTCCAGGTCTTGAATCTGCCTTGTCGGCGCCACTCCCACACGCTTTTTGGCAAAGTACTGGGTTTCTTTGGTTTCGGTTTCCCCTGCCAGGGGCTCTAAACCTGCCAACCTGGCTTTTGGTGTTTCTCTCTCACACACACACTCACACACACTCCTGTGGCCACACACACACACACATACACAGTACTGTGGCCCTGATGCTAAAGGACCAGTGTCTGCTGCCTGTCCAGGCCCCATCCGAGCCTGTGTCCGCATGCCTACCACCACCCCCACTGTGCAGCCTGTCCTGGTGTCCAACATGACCCTGCTGGCCTAGTGGGGCCCTCTCACCTCTCATAAGCTCTACTCCCTGGGGACTTGAGCCCCCACCTCTCATTCCCACCTCCTGGGTAGAGCTCCCTGCTGTCCCCAGCAGTGTTCAGGGGCTTTCAACCTCAGCTTCTTCAGTGGGGGAAGGGAATAGCTTGGATTGGGGTCAAACAAACTGGCAGCTCCATGTCGTGAACCTGCTCGTGGTGGGCCAGCTGTGGAGTTACCACCCATGCTAGGCTGTGACCCCTCCACCTCCCAGCAAAGACCCTTAGAAGCTTCCTTTGGCCCCCAGTGGTCATATTCCTCTGCTGGGCCCTAGCTAGCGCTCAGCACCTTGGGCTCTGGGCCCATGTGGACTCTAGCCCTGATTTTCTCAACCTGTGTCCTGTGTTGCCATTTTGGGCTGAATAGCTCTTGGTCGAGGAAATGTACGAGGTGGGGAGCTGTCCCGTGCATCAATAAGGTGTCTCGTAGCTTCCCTGGCCTGCTCGATGCCAGGAGTGCCTCCTACCCTTCCACCCTAGGAAACCAAAACCATCTCTGGTCATTGGGGACAGCGCTCCACTTGCGAGCTACTCTTTTCCGTCTGCATCCGAAGCTTCATCTCCCCGTGAGTGGCTTCAGTGTCTGTATCCACCCTGGGCTCTCAGGGTCCTCACAACCTCTCTTAGGCCCTGTGGCTGCTGCCTGCACTGGGACAGTTCATTAAGGTGCCCAGCATGGTGCCAGGTATACCAGAAGCACTTGGTCACCTAGAGCCTCAGCAATCGAGGCAGCACTTGCTGCAGGAGACACATCACTTCCGACTTTGTTCACAGTTGCCGCAGCTCCGCCCACCGTCCAGCAGGCCCAGGCACGCTGGTTAGATCGGCCTGTCTCCATTGACTCCCTCCCTGAGTGACTCATTTTCTCCTTCCATCCACAGCGTCTCTCTCTGCAACAGCTCTCAGGGCATACAGCTGCCAGGACCGGGGCAGAACCCCACCCTCCACCAGAGCCCTGCCTACCTGCGCCAGGGTGGCCAGCCTGCCTCTGTTCTCTGCAGGGACCTTGCTGTTGGGCCATGCCTGACTCACACAGAAAGGGGGGAATGTGACACCTCCCACCTCTTTCCCCTACAGGCACCCAGATGGTCCCCTCCCACTGGGGGCTATGTATTTTGGCTTCATTGAGGAGATGGCAGGGGTCCAGCAGCTCCTGTGCCCCACTGGGTGTGTGGGCTGGGTGGGCCCTAACCCCAGAGCTGAATTACCGGATCTGACTGAGCCATGGAGCCACCTGCACCCCACCTCCGCCCCTCCCGGTTCCACCCCTGCTGCCTGCTCACGGGGCCCCCAGCCCTGTCTACCGTGTCCTCCATGAGTCCTGAGTCTTCTGTGAGCGGTGTGGTCCGTGTGCACGTGCGTGTGCAAGGGGGCACCGGAGTCTTGTCTCGTCTCCGTGCTGTGTGGGCAGATGAAGGTGGCCTGTTTTTACTCTCTCTGTGTTTCTCCTTGTCTTTTTTTTATTCCCTCCTCATCCTCATCGCACTCTGCCATCAACCCAAACTCTCATCTCTCAGATCAGCGAGAAGGTTGGTCGTTTTCACTTCTTATCCATCTACAGCCCGCCGCCCGCCCACCGGGTGGCCTGTCAGTAGGGACCACCAGGCTCGGTCAGCTCCCTCAGGCCTTTCTGGCCATGCCTGCTCCCCACCAGTGGGCCCCTGTTCCTTGCTGTTTGGGCTGGCAGGAAGGCAGGACCAGGGGTGGGTAGGCCTAACCCTGTCCTGCATGTCGGCTGCTTGGAGAACCCTGAGGCGTCTGTGTCTGCATGTCTCCTTCACTGGGCTCCTCTGCCAGGGGTGGTGGGGTGGAGGGGCGGGCAGGCATGGTGCATGGCACGTGACTGCACCTCTTCCTTGTGCACAGGCCAGGCCAGCTGTCGGTTCCAGGGAAGTGTGATCTGAAGGCAGGGTGAGCTCTGTGGCCCCTGCTCATCCTGAGGCTACGGGGCTCCAGGTGCAGCCAAAACAACTGTCTGCCGCTGGAGATAAGAGCAGGGGTGACTCTCAAAGGGCTGTGCCCTCCAGGTCCTGCTAACCAGGACAGCAGTCCCCCTGGGGTGCCCTGAGATCCTCAGAGGCCCTACAGAACTCAGCCTGGAGCAGCCCTGGGCTGCCTCGAGGGTGTGTAGTGTCTGTGACCAGCTAGGGGCACTGAGGAAGTCTCCCAGCCAGATCCAAATTAAGATCCTCCCACTTGCCCCAAGTCCAGCTCCTTCCACCCCCAACCCCAGCTGCCCAGACCAGCCTGCTATGGCTTTGGGAGGGTGAGTAGGTGATGTCCCGGGATTAGCGACTGGGTGGCATTCAGCTGCCGCTCAGCAAGGCCCTTGAAGAGGCACAGGACTGGCCCCTGTCCCAGCCAGCTGTCTCAGGGTCCTAAAAACCCGCAAGCCCATTGCAGAGTGGTCTCTGGAGCATGGATTATGGCTCCACCCTTGAAGCCAGACACCTCTTTGCCCAGTGCTGGGGCTGGTAGCAGGGCCTGGTGATCAGCCGTGGGTCACATGGTACGGGGGCAGAAGATGGTCCTCTAGGCTCTGGGCCCTGGACCCCATGGGATTCAGGTCAGACATGTAGGGACAGGCTGTCTGCAGAAGCAAGACCCTGAGCTCTCAGTTCCCGCAGAAACAGCAGCAGCAGCATCCTAGCTTGAGTTTCCTATGCGAAGGAGAAAGGGCCAGGCACGTGGAGGGCTGCAGTGTGAGCTCAGGTGGCAGCCACGAGCATCCGTCCACACACACTCCCAGCTTGGGGCCATTTCGGTTACACCATTTCGCTGACCATGCGGATCTGTCAGGACACTCAGAAAGCAGCGGAGACGACCCAACCGGCGGTGCTGCCCCCACCACCTTCCCCAGCCTCCTGACCTTGTACCAGCCCTGCCCCCGTACCCCATGCCCCACCCTGTGGTCCCACCAAACATAAGCACATGCACAAATATTTAACAGGAAGGTAGAAATGAGTTTCTAAATATTCCAGGGGGATTTGCCGGGCTGGTAATTTGTTTGGCGCTGATAATTGCATCTTACATTTTTCCAGCTTTACTTAAAACTGTGTGCTGGGTGCGCCGGCATTTAATTACTGCTCTGCGGCAGCCACAAGGTTATTTATTAAAGAGTTATTTTATCTTGATACAGTGGATCCTGCCCCTTCTCCCCTCCTTAATGTTGTGTTATTTTCATCAGAGAAATTTCCGAGAGTGAATGCAGATTGCGGGGCCGCCTCCCCCTGCGATTAGGCTGTCAGTCCTCTGAATGCTGCTGCCTCTGGGCGCCGCACCGCCCTATTATAGGGGGTTGTCAGCGCAAATAATTAGACTCAGAAGTTACAGCTGAAATATAATCCAGAAATGGCAGGGCCCTGTTTGGGAAATTGTCTATAAAATGTCAGTGCTGGGATGCACGGAGAACGGTAATAGCCCGCCGTTGCCGGAGCCCGAAACCAGACCTGGAGTGCATCTTCCCAGCTCGGGTTTCTCCTTCCCTGCTGTCAGCTTCTGCTGAGTAGCTTGAGTCCATCTGTAAGCCTCATGGCCCTGACGCTGGACCATGGTGGGGCTGTGACAAGGAGGTCTCTGTCAGGCGCCCCTGGCTTCTTGGCACTGAGTGCCCATCTAGACAGACCCAAGATGATGCCCCCATGGGTTGTTGCTTACCTCCCTGTGAGCCCCACATGCACATCGAGACCCTTAGATCCACAGGAGCAGGAAACCAAGCTGCAGATAGAGTGCAGGTACTCAGGATGAGCCAGAGGGTCAGACTCAGCCCTGCCACCTGCATCCAGGAAGGGAGAAAGCAAAGCAAAGCTATTCTTAGTGTTGGTTCCTGTGAGACTCCCCACTTCCGACAGTAGCAGGAAGGTCCCAGGGGCTGTTGTAACCTCCAGGGCCCATGGTGGGACTCTTTTGGGGTAGAGCACAGTCAAGTCCGAGTTGCTGAGTCGGAGTCCCACGTTTACTGACCATGAATATCACAGTTTCTTCTGCTGGAGCTCTTGAATTCTGGCAGAAGGGGACTTGATTATTTCCCAAGATTGTGCCAATGACTGGGGTCAAATTTGCAGCCACGAGCTATCCGCTGGCACCAGTTCTCAAAGTCCCCGTCTTCGTGCCAGCTGGAGTACCATCTCCTGCCAGCCTTGGCTGACCCCATGGCTTCTCCTGGAGCCTTCTTTTCTGGTCTCTTTTCGGCCCTGTCAGGGATCAGTAGGGGCATGAGGCTGGTACCACATAAACCCACCACTACTTTGTGTATAGATTTGGCCATGGCAGGGGAAGTGTCAGACTTAAATCTGTTCTCTTATCTGGCTTGGCGGGGTAGAGCACCTTTGGCACGGAAACCTGTACCAAGAGACTCAATGAGCTGAAGTTGCTTCTTTCCCCAACCTTGCAGGCCTTGGGGCACACGGACCTGCCGCCTGGAACCTCTGTCTCCTGTTGGTCCAGCTCTGGAGCCCAGGCAGTGCCCGCAACTACCAGACTGGCAACAGTCCTGTTTGCCTCCTGGCCTCACCTTGGGCCATGTGGGCAGAGGCCTCAAAGGGGACTCTGTTGCTGTGGAGTGGCTGCCAGCTGTGCCCTCAGGATCCCCCTGTTCTGTGGCAGGGAACCCTGTGTCGTTGACATGCTGTCTTCAGTGTACATGCTGGCACCAGGACAGATGGCAGAAAGCCGCTTACACCAGCATGAGCAAAGCAAGGAGATGCTTGGGTTACAGACACGGACAGGATGGGGCAGGGCTGTGTCTGTGGCTCTGACCAGCTGGATCAGGCCTTTGTCTCCGTCTCTTGCCTCTACTCTCCTGGGGGGCTTCTTGGGCCTCTCCCACCCTAGCTACTCTCTTGGAGACAGAGTGACTGTTTCTCATTGGTCAGGCTGGTATCACTTGCCCCACACACCCAAGACTGGGAACTCCGGAGCTGACACCTATAAAGAAAATGAGGGATCCAGCTGGGCAGAGGCAGACACTGAATGTCCACTAAATGCCCTGGGCACTCGGGGTCAACCTGTGGGTTTGGGAGCTCCTTGCCAGGAGTTTGGGCCTCTCTGGAGGACTCCGAGCAGGCAGACTGGGGAAGCATTCATGGGCTGAAGTGAAGAGTTGTCGGGGAGCCATGCCAGGCAAGGCTAGGTGGAAGTAGAGCCCAGTTAATGGGGCTGGAGGAGTCCACAAGATGGGACCACCCATGAAGAATCTGGTACAGCGACCCAGGGAAAGATGGCAGCAATTGCCTGTGTATTTAGAGAAAGAAGCGGGCTTCAAAGTATTTTAGGAAACGTCATTGACCTGGTGGCTTGCTGAGTGTCAGCATACCGTGCCACCATTTTGACTTGTGTGTAGTGAAATCATAAGTCGGGCCACATGGTCTCTGCAGTTAACTGATTCTGTTATGGGGCCTGGTGCAAGGGGCTCATTATGTGGTGCCACAGGTCCTTTGCATGCCTGGACTGCCTGGCCAGGGTCCTCCGAGAACAGTGCTCTCAGGGGTACCCTGGGGGTGCTTGGTCTTCTCTGCCTGCCTTCCCTGGGCCTATGTGTGAGGGTACCCATGCTGGACACACCCTTGCCTCTGCCCACCAGCTGCATGCCCCAACTGCATGCCGAGCATGCCTGCCTGTGGCCAGGTCTTCCCTGCTGTCCCTCCCTCTGCATGCTCTGAATGTCTGGGCCAATCCTGCAACTTCGGGGGGTGATTCCAGGCTGTACCCTGGACCGAGAAATTCAGCCCAGATTTGGTTGGGGCAAGTCCAAGGCTGGAGAGTGGTGGCCAGGCTCAGCCCCCCTCCCCCTGGAGACCCTGAATCATTGGTGCTGAACACCGTCTGTTCGGCACACTCATCATGTTACTGCCATCATCATGCCCATCCTGCCCACGGACCACGTCCCTGGCTGCCCTAATCCCTTGCCTTTGCCAAGCCCTCCAGAGGGGCTAGTCCTCAGGTCTTAGGCTATGCTTTGAGCATGGTCAAAGCCCCTGCAGGTGGCCATGCCGCTTGCACCTTTTCTTCCCCCTTGGCCCACAGCCTGGAAGTGGAGGCAGTTTCTCCAGAGCAGGTACTTCGCCCCAGCTATGCTCTGGGGACTGTCACGCTAGGGAGCCTGGGTCATTCCTTGCTGCTCTGGCCAGTGTTGCTCTGAGCTGCCTGGGAGGGGTGTGAATACACAGGGAGAGGCACTAGGGGACAACCTAGGCCTCAGTTTGCCAGGATGTAAAATGGGAGCTTGGTCGCCAGAGCTCTTTTTGGGTGAGATGTGTCCCACAGGGTCCCTGAGGGTGGGGACCACATCCAGACAGAAAGTGGGCTGGGAGGTGGCGAGCTGGACTTGGGAATGCCACCCCTCCTGACTCCGAGTGTAGGTCTGGCTCTGGATAAGGCCCGTCCCCCCACCCCCCGCCCTTGCATCCACCCATATGTCCTGCCTGGCCTATGAGTGCCTCTCTTCCCTCCTCCCACAGTGCGGCGCGTGGCTCCTCGTTTCTCCATCCCTCCCAGCAGCCAGGAGGTGATGCCAGGTGGCAATGTGAACCTGACATGTGTCGCTGTGGGTGCACCCATGCCTTACGTGAAGTGGATGATGGGGGCCGAGGAGCTCACCAAAGAGGACGAGATGCCAATCGGCCGCAACGTGCTGGAGCTCAGCGGGGTCACACGCTCTGCCAACTACACATGTGTGGCCATCTCCTCGCTGGGCATGATTGAAGCCACGGCCCAGGTCACAGTGAAAGGTGAGCATGACAGGTAGCTGCAGGACCAGTGCTCTGTCTTGCTGCCAGGTAAGCCAACTGCCATGCAAGTCGTCCTCCCCACCCTGGTGCCTGTCAATTGGTAGCAATCTTAAGGGTGGCTGCAGACCTGCACAGAGCCCTTAGTGCAGCCATCATGCTGACAAGCACAATTTAGTTGGCTTAGTCTTTGTGTGACTGTGGGAAAGAGATGCCTATGCTTTTGTCATTGGACAAATGAGGGGCACAAAGCACCCAAGAGGTGATATCATTTGCTCAGGGTCACACGGCAAATGACAGCACATAGATTTGGACTCTGGGTGGTTTGAATCCACAGCCACCTTACAAGCCATTACGTACAAGGGTAGTGGAACAAAATTGGGAGATAAGCTTTTTTGAGTGCAAAAAAAATCTGACATCCTGCATTTTTTTAAAGATTTATTTATTTTTATTACAAAGTCAGATATGTAGAGAGGAAGAGAGGGGGAGAGACAGAGAGGAAGATCTTCCGTCCGATGGTTCACTCCCCAAGTGACCGCAACGGCCGGTACTGTGCCAATCCGAAGCCAGGAACCAGGAACCTCTTCCGGGTCTCCCACGCAGGTGCAGGGTCCTAAGGCTTTGGGCCATCCTCAACTGCTTTCCCAGGCCACAGGCAGGGAGCTGGATGGGAAGTGGAGCTGCCGAGATAGAACTGGCGCCCATATGGGATCGCGGTGCATTCAAGGCGAGGACTTTAGCTGCTAGGTTACACTGCTGGACCCACATCCTGCATTTTTAATGATATCTATTTTCCCTGAACTTTTTGATGACCCCCCTATAGTTATGAGACCATTTCTTGAGTTTTGGTTTAAAGAAAATTATTAATGCAGCCTTAAAATTTTTATTTGTTAACTCCCCAAATATCCCCAATGGCTGGATCTGGATAAAGCTGAAATAAGGTGCTGGAAATTCATGCCTGGTCTCCCATGTGGATGGCAGGAACCCAGGTACCTGAACCATCCCAGAGCCTGCGGTAACAGGAAGCGAGAGTAAGAATGCAGAGCAGGGAGACAAACCCAGACTCTCCAATCCAGAACACAGACTTTAAAAAAAAAAAAACAATTGTGATGCAGCAGGTAAAGCTGTTGCCTGCAGCAGCAGCAGCATTCCATATGGGTGCTGGTTCATGTCCCGGCTGTTCCATTTCTGATCCAACTAATGGCCTGGGAGAGCAGTAGAAGAGGGCCTCAAGTGTTTGGACCCTTGCCACCCCTGTGAGAAACCTGAATGAAGCTCTTAGCTCTGGCTTCCGCCTGCCTAGTGCTGGCCATTGTGGCCATCTGGGACTGAGCAGATGGAAGCACTGTCTCTTTTAAAAAGATTTATTGTGCAAGTCAGAGTTACAGAGAGATGAACAGGAAGAGAGATCTTCTATTCTCTTGTTCATTCTCCCAAATGATTACATTGGCCTGTGGCCCAAGGCAGGAGCTAGGAACTCCTGGGTCTCCCACATGGGTGCAGAGACCTTGGGCCATAACCTGCTACTTTCGCAGGTACATTAGTAAGGACTTGAATCCAAAGTGGAGCAGCTGAGTCTCAAATCAGTGATCCTACAGACTGCCAGCATCACAAGTGGCAGCTTAACCCACCCTGCCACAGTGCTGGCCTGCAATACCAGCACCAGGACACGAGCATCTTCACTGGCATTTTTACCTTTGGGCTGTGTGTCCACCCCAAGACCCTCAGGTTTAACTGCCTCCAAACCAGAGAATGTAGGAATAGTAGCCAAGGGGGAAATAGGTTCTCCTCAGAGCCTTGGGAATAACCACACAGATGTGACATGGACGTGACACCCATGGAACGGGGTCCTTTCTGGCCTCCCTGCGCTTGGTGGGCAGTTTGAGTGCTGCTTTGAAGAGCAAGTAAATCAGCATCTTGTCTCTCCTCTTTAAGAAAGGGACAGACCCTGCTCTATGCCTTGCTGTGGTCTTCAGGCCCTGGCCTCCCGCCCTCAGTGGGCATGGGCCTCTCGGTCGCACACTGTTCTCTGTCCCTCACTCCTTGCCCAGCCTGCGCTGTGCTTGGCTGCTTCTCCCAGTCTGGGTCTCAGCTCTGTGATGCTTGTTTTCGCTGAGTACCCGCTTCATCCCAGGAGAGCCTTTGGCGTGGTCTGGATCTCAGGTTCTGTGGGTGCCAGCATCCTTATTAGGCACTCACTGACCAATTGTCTCCCCTGCAAGCAGAAGGTCCCTGAGCAGAGATGGGACATGGGCTCTGTGGCCTCAGGTACCTGCCACCAAGTGGACCCTCAGTCATCACCTGTGCAGCAATCATCTGTGGACCTGGGCCTTCACTCTTCTTTAATTCCGGCGCTAGTCCATAAGAGCTGCCCTTGCCATCAGGGAGACACTGGGGCAGATCTCCAATGCCAGTCCAGGCACTCTCTGCCCACTGAGGTCAGTTCACCTCTGGGCTTTTATGTTGCTGGGGGCGTCACATGGACTGATGTTGAGGCTCCAGGGAGCCCCAGAGGCGGGCCATACACCTGCCATGGCCTGGCCCCTGTCTCCCAGTCAGAGCCCTCATGGGTATTCTCAAGGTGTTAGCTGTGCTCAGATGGAACACGAGGTAGTTAGATGATCCTCAAGGGTTGGAGGGGTGCCTGGGGTCCTGGCCTCCAGCAGCCCCTGAGCCTTCCTTCTTGTCCTCAGCTTTGCCAAAGCCTCCAATCGATGTTGTGGTGACAGAGACAACCGCCACCAGTGTCACCCTGACCTGGGACTCTGGGAACTCAGAACCTGTTTCTTACTATGGCATCCAATATCGGGCCACAGGCTCAGAGGGCCCCTTCCAGGAGGTGGACGGCGTGGCCACCACCCGCTACAGCATCGGCGGCCTCAGCCCTTTCTCCGAGTATGCCTTCCGCGTGCTGGCAGTGAACAGCATCGGCCGGGGACCGCCCAGCGAGGCTGTGCGGGCACGGACCGGCGAGCAGGCGCCCTCCAGCCCACCACGCCGTGTGCAAGCCCGCATGCTGAGCGCCAGCACCATGCTGGTACAGTGGGACCCGCCAGAGGAGCCCAATGGTCTGGTACGAGGATACCGCGTCTACTACACCCCAGACTCACGCCGCCCCCTGAGCGCCTGGCACAAACACAACACTGACGCTGGCCATCTCACCACTGTGGGCAGCCTGCTGCCAGGCATCACATACAGCCTGCGTGTGCTCGCCTTCACTGCTGTGGGTGATGGCCCACCCAGCCCCACGATTCAGGTCAAGACCCAGCAGGGAGGTAGGTCGGGTGTGTGTGCTGGCCAGCACTGTATTCCTCAGATGCCGGTGCAGGGCTTGAGGGTGAGGCTCTGCAGCCTCTTCCTGCTGGGGTACCCCTGCCCCTGATGCATGTGGCACTGGGGGATGTTACAGTGCCTGCACAGCCTGCGGACTTCCAGGCCGAGGCCGAGTCGGACACCAGGATCCAGCTGTCATGGCTGCTGCCCCCACAGGAGCGGATCGTTAAATACGAGCTGGTGTACTGGACCGCTGACGATGAAGACCAGCAGGTGAGCTGGGAAGCTCAGCAGGGGGCAGGAGGCAAGGAGTGACCCATCCCCTCCAACTGCCCAGATCCTGTGGCTTGCAAGGCCATGAGCTGGCTGGGTGGAGTATCTCTTAGGGTCCCTACCCTTGGGACAGCAAGGCTCTGGGAATCCCATGAGCTTGGTCATGCTCCTGGGGCCATCTGTCCCTGACGTGTCCCATGGCCTGTGTGTGGGATGATCGGCCGTGCAGTGTATGTGACCTCGTAACCATTTGTCCCTGACGTGTCCCATGGCCTGTGTGTGGGATGATCGGCCGTGCAGTGTATGTGACCTCGTAACCATTTGTCCCTGACGTGTCCCATGGCCTGTGTGTGGGATGATCGGCTGTGCAGTGTATGTGACCTCGTAACGTGGAGCTAGCCTGGGGGCCATGGCAGTTGTGAGGTTCCAAGAAGCTTGGACTGGAGCCAGAGTCAGCAGCATCTAAGGTCAGAGTGGTCACAGTGCATGTTCCTTGCTCTTTCAGCAAAAGGTGACCTTCGACCCCACCTCCTCCTACACTCTAGAGGACCTGAAGCCTGACACACTGTATCACTTCCAGCTGGCTGCCCGTTCTGACCTAGGGGTGGGCGTCTTCACCCCCACCATTGAGGCCCGCACCCAACAGTCCAGTAAGTGTCTTGGGGCCACCTCCTATCACTCCTAGGCTGGGGTACACATGCACCTTTCTTAGCCAAGAGGGCAGTCAGGTCTGCTGGGTCTAGACCCTGGGAAAGGGACAGGTAAGTGCCCCTTGTCTGTCCAGGCAGCTGCTGCCCCTCCCTGTTCCCTGCCCAGGCTCAGCCTGACCCCCATGTTCCCCCTCACCCTACTCAGGTAAGTTCTTTGTCGGTGATTCATCTCCATTTCCATCCCCCTCCCCCCAGCCCTGGCCCCACCATCTGCAGCAGTGGGCTTGCCGCACCCCAGACCTGCTTTAGCAGCTGGCTTCCTTCTCCATGTCCCACATCATATCTTGCCATCACCCCCTTGTTCATGCCCCCCACCGTAAAAACTACCTGCGAACTACTGGGCTGCCATACCTGGGGCAGGTCTGTAAGGATGTGGCAACATGCCCACGTGAGCAGTTTCTGTGACAACTGTGTGTTGCGGTGTTCTGCATGTGTGAGACTGATGGGTAACCATTCTCGACCCCTAGTAATGGGGTGTGTGTGTGTGCGCACATGCATGCATGCCCGCCCAGGTATGCCCTGTGTCTGTCTGTGAATGACTGAATGACTCTGGCCCTGGCTGGGACCATGTGTGTAGGCCCCTGTAGCTCTCCTGGCAACCATGTGCCACTGGACAACCTCTCTGTGGTCATACAACCACAGTAGGCCCCTGTGAAGCTCTTGGTGATAACTGGGCCATGAATTTGATGACAGCTAGGTAATATTGTAGAGCTGAGACTATGATCACACAAGCTGACCATGAACACAGCAGTGTCTATGAGGCCTGTGTGAGGTGGGAACCATGCGTGTGGTGACTAATGATGCTCAGAAGGCACCTGTGACCTGCTGTTCAAGAAAGACCTGCTAGGGCCCAGGCTGAGTGGGGCAGGTACACAGCGCAGCTGCACCTGAAGCAGCTCAGATGGGCTCCCGTTACACTTGTGTGGAGCAACATGGGAAGGTGACACACAGAGATCCTCTCCTGGTTTAAGGGGTCTGAGAGGGCTACCTGGAGATGACACTCATCTGCCAAGGCCTGCAGGAAATCTGCAAGTCTAGAGGCTTTGGAGTAGTTGGCCTGGGGTCTTGGTGAGGGGCTAAACAGTATGGCCGTAGCAGCCTTTGGAGCCACAGCAATTAAGACCTAACTGGCTGAGCTATGTGAGGATGGGTGAGGAACTCAGAAAAGAAGCTAGACATCAGGCAGGAGGCTTTGCAGTTGTCCTGGCAAGAAGTGGTGGTACTGGTGGATCTGAACTGGAGACCCTGACTGAGGTCAGGATGTGGGGGTGGGTGGCGAGTGGAGAGCTGAGAGGAGTGGTTAGGAACAGACAAGCATGGGAGTGCTTGCACCTGGAATCCAGCCAGATGAAGAGGGGCAGGTTTGCAGCAGCAATGTGGAGGCACCTTGGGGGCTGTACCCCATGCAGGTTCATAAGGCCCGTGGGTGATCAGGAAAAAAGCTTCAGATGCCATCAGCAAGTTCAGCTGTCACTGGAGGGGGGCCATGAAACTGAGGGTGGGACCCTTCTTTGAAGATAGGACAATCTTAAGGATGTTTAAATGCTGTTGGGATGGAATCCACAGGCCAAAATGGAAACTGGGGAAGAGAGTGAGTGGTGGAGCTTCCTGTGGTAGGGCAGAGCCAGGCCTGCAGTGGGACACAGTGGCCTCAGCTGGGGGTGGGAGGATAGGGGCTGGAACCTGTGCCTGAGCAGGTTGGTAGGTGTGGGGCCAGAAGCTGTAGCCACCTTTGGTGGGGCCTCTGTTCCTCTGTGATTTGGGAGACAGGGTTCTGTGCAGGGGGCATGGAGCTGCAGTTAGGGGAGCACACGGAGAAGCTTCGTGTTTTTCTGTGCAGAGAATGGGCAGGCACTAAAGAGGGCCCTGGGTATGCATTCTCAGAAGGCCAACCTGCCAGGGAGGCCACTTGCTGACATCCAGCCCATTGCCACCTTGGAGAAAGTGGCAAGTTGAGATCCTTCAGGCTTGGTGCATGTCAGGCAAGTGATGGGAAGACACTGGGAATTTTAGGGATTGATGAAAGTGAGAGCAGACGCCCTTTGGAATGAAATCTGACTGTGGAGAGCAGCTGTGGTGAAGCGGGTAGGTGGAATCCAGAGGGACTGACGAGCCTTGGGCCACTGAGTTAGGACAAGAGATGGGGAGGCCACAGGGGTCCAGGACATGAACCCAGCTGTGCAGGAGAGGGAAGCGCCCTGGAGGGGCTCTTGGCCTTGGTAAGTCAAGGTGGTTGCCACAACGCCTGCACAGAGGGTGGTGTCAGGGCTCAACGTGGAGAAGCAGCACCCTGCCTTGGCAGCAGCATCACTAGTAACTGTGGAGATTGTGAGAATGTTCCTGGGCACAAGAGGGGCATGCACCTGCCTTCCCACCCCTGGGGAAGCGGTGAGACACCAGCCACAGCCTGTTGGCCACCTCCTACATGTCTGATTTCCCGTCTCCCATATCCTGTGGCTCAGGCATGGAGACCCTGTCCCAGACAGCGCAGATTAATGCCACCTCACACTACAGGGGTCCCCAAGACCACTTGTTTCCAAACAGCAGGTGTGGGACTTCTCCCCACATGTGGTCTTGTGTGTAGCTGACAGTGTGTGTGTTTTGTGCGAGACGGCATATGTGTGGGAGAGACTGTGTTAGAACTCCATATGTGCAAGAGAGACGCTGTGTGTGTAGGAGGGAGCGGGGGGCGGGGGGGAAGAGAGGGAGCGGCTGGCAGTTCAGAGTACCTCGGGCCGCAGCAGCAGCAATGGCAGCAGCCTGGCTGGAGGCCCCTGGGATGACCATTTCAGCACCCAGGGTGGCTTCCTTGGGTGAGTCTCCAACCCACTGTGACTCGGTTACCATGTCCATGACCCCCACCCTCCATCTGCCTGCTTCCCCCCATTTGTCTTCCCCAGCCCCCTCCGCCCCTCCCCAGAAGGTGACGTGCGAGAGCACAGGCTCTACCACGGTCCGGGTAAGTTGGGTCCCACCACCAGCCGACAGCCGCAATGGCATCATCACACAGTACTCCGTGGCCTACGAGGCAGTGGATGGCGAGGACCGTGGGCGCCACGTGGTGGATGGCATCAGCCGCGAACACTCCAGCTGGGACCTGGTGGGCCTGGAGAAGTGGACGGAGTACCGGGTGTGGGTGCGGGCACACACGGACGTGGGCCCCGGCCCCGAGAGCAGCCCGGTGCTGGTGCGCACCGACGAGGACGGTAGGCAGCCATGCCAGGTTGGGTTGGGCAAGGGAGATGCACCATCTCAGATTTCCCCCTCCCTACACCCCAGGGCTCTGCCTCACACCCGCCCAAAACCAGTGGCCCAGACTGTGGAGCTGGAGCTGAGAAGCAGCCTGTGGAGCTGTCTCCAGGGTAGATGAGAGAGTGCTAGAGTCAGTGGAACCCAGGCTTGCCCTGGAGTAGGGCCCTCATGGGAGCTTGCACAGTGTATGCTAGGGGGTGATTCAAGGTTCAATTCTTGCTTCCCAGAGGGCTGATCCTGAGCTGTAAGCTGTGACAGCCACAGGAAACCTTTGTGTTCCTTCCTGGGATAGGTGGTCCAAGAATACCACACCAAGGCCTTTCCTAGAGAGTGGGGTGCTGGGGTGCAAGGCCTTGGAGTATACTATATCTGCCCAAGCCAGCATCTATGGCCCCAGGCCTGACCTCCTTCTCCACCTGACCTCCAGTGCCCAGTGGGCCCCCACGGAAGGTGGAGGTGGAGCCCTTGAACTCCACAGCTGTGCACGTCTCCTGGAAACTGCCCATCCCCAGCAAGCAGCATGGCCAGATCCGTGGCTACCAGGTCACCTACGTGCGGCTGGAGAATGGCGAGCCCCGCGGCCCACCTGTCATCCAGGACGTCATGCTTGCTGAAGCCCAGGTATGCCATTGGGTGGGAGTGTGGGGACCAGAGGCTAGCCTGCGCTGCTTCCTCTTGGGAGCCCAGAGCAGCTGCTGTACCCATGCCCACCAGGGGTGCCCTGAGAGCTGGTACCGCGAGAGACTGCTTGCTGCATCCAGGGTGGGAGACCCTAGGGACAGAATGCCAGGACATGCCCTCCAGCCCCACCTGCCCCAGTAACAGTCCCAGCCTGGTAATGTCTGCATGGTTCAGCCGCTAGCATTCGCAGGCCCCCGGTCCTGGACTGCCCTGTCCAGGCCTCAGTCTTCCTGCTATGGGTGCAGCACACTCACTCTCCACAGTTCCCCCAATCTTCAGGGAGTGCTCACTCCTCCACAGTGGGAGGGGCTCCTGGCCTCTTACACCCCACCCCCAACTAAGTAGCAATTGCCAGGCTTCCTGGGGCTGCTCTGCTGCCAGCTCCAGCAGAATGGCTGAGCTCAGGGTGGGGGCCCAGGAGCAGTTGAGCACTGCCTTGTTGACCAGATAAGGAACTTACAGCTCTAGGAGCTTCTGTGAGTGGCAAGTGACTGGCTGAACTCAGACATAAGGCCAAATCTCTGGATCCCTGGTAAGGGCCGGAAGTGTCACCCCAGTGACTCTGCTGGTCTTCATGGCCTGGCACTGAGCTTTCCTGGGTTGAGCACCTGGCCCAAGCTATGTCCTGTGTTCTCTGTACTGTGCTGTTCTGTGCTGTGCTTAGGAGAGAGCTCACCGACCACACAAGAGCCTTGTTATACTCCACTCCCTGAGACTCAACCTTTGAAGCAAAATTCCTTTGTGCCAAAGGATGCCCTCTTGCCTTCCCACCTTCCTGGTGCTGAGGGTCCAAGACGAGAAGAGGTGGGCAAGTGTGTCCTGCATACCCTTAGCAGGTGCATTCCTAAAGCAGCTCCAGGGCGTCTCATGATACCTCCACTGACACAGCTACCCAGAAGTAGCGTGGGAACGGCCTCCTTCCCATCCCTCCAGTCCAGTGATCAGCAGCATAGCCCAGAGACACTGCTTCGGGTGCCCTCTTCTGCTCCCTACTGGTTTGAACCAAGGGATCCAGGCCAAAGGGTTATAACACTGTCCCCTTAGCTGCAGAGACAAGATGCAAGGTAAACCCAAGTGCAGGCCCATGGAGACAAGGGAAGACAGAGGCCCTGCCCTTCCGGCCCCCCTTGGGACTGGGTCTGCTGCTCTCAGCCTGTGATGGAGCAGATGGGCCAGGTCCCGGCCTGGCCCCAGGGCCCAGCTGTCCCTGCACGCCCAGTCAAGGACATCACAGCCTGTCCCCCTTCACCACAAGCACCATCTGCTCAGCCCAGGGCCCCCATCAGTTCTGGAAAAACAGGCAGTTTGGGCTTTGCCACCCTGCAGAAGTGGCCACACAGTCTCCCCCTGTCAGGCAGGTTTCCCTCCTGCGTTGAACTGGGTTGGCTCCTCCCCCACCACCACTCTACCAGCCCTCATTTGCTGCCCCCTCCCACCCTGTTCTGTTTCACCCTGTGTTTTTCTCTGTCCCTAGCCCTGCCTCTGATGCAGGAACAGCACACATTTACCCCTAGGCAAGGAAACTAGGGCTGGGCCCAGCCACACCCTGTAAGAGGCCAAGGTCATTAGGGACCTGTCCATCCTCTTCCCCTGCCCTACTCTTCAGAATAGGAGAATCTTAGCCACCCAGCCCTGGGGCCAGTGGACAGAGGCTAGACCAGCACTGCAAAGACCCCAGAGTTCCTGGCCTGGCCACCCCCCAACCCTGCAGGCCTCAGTCCCTGCACCTGTCTAGCTTATATACCTGTGTGCGTCAATGGCCTAAAGAAGGACTTACCAAGAAATAGCAGCATGGCCAGCCTTGAAATCTGTCTCCTTACCTTGAATTGTCAGATACCCCAAAGCAGGAAAAAGGGTCTTCAGGTTGCCTGCGTCTATGGAGTAAGGCCAAGGCTCATAGCTTGGGCACTCAAGCCTTCCTGATCTTATTAGCCAGCCTGGTCCTGCCCACGACCACCATGGTCCAGCACCAGGAGAATTCACATGCCCTGGGGTGACTGGTATTGTCCCCATTGGGGTATTTTTGAGAGTGAGAATGGACAGAAACACTGAATAATCAGAGCGTGATAGCAGGTGGACACCAGGACTCGCCCCGCCAGGTGCAACCCCACAAACGTCTTAGTGCCTTCTGTCCCCTCCACCTGAGTCATCAAGCCAATCCTCCACATCCAAAAGCGTTGCCATTGGAGTGTTTTGATCTCTGTTCTCAATGAGGCCTCCCCCTTCAAGCTGTCCTCCCTGCTTTCCTCAGCTCTCACACACATAGCAGGTTTCCCTTAAGGCTGGGTCTCACATCCCTGGATGGGAGTGGTCCTGGGCTGCTACCCGTGAGAGCACTGCAGAGGACCAAGGTTCAGTCTGTTCTTCCTGGGCCTAGTCCCTTCTGGCCAGAGTCCTTTATCATCCTGTCTCCCTTTCTCTCCCTCTCCCGCGGTCAGTGGCGGCCAGAGGAGTCCGAGGACTATGTAAGTAACAGGTGTGCAAAGTGCGGGCAAGACCTGGGTCAGGCTGGGCTCGTGGGACACTGCCCTGTTCCCTCCTTCCCTCCCAGCCTGTGCTGCCAAGATCCACAGGGTTACCGGCCACATCTGGAGAAAATTGGCATTTACACGCAAGCCCCGAGCTGAGCAGTGATTGGCATTTCCTCTAATCCTCGCTTCTCGCCTGTCGAGCAGCAATTTGAGGCCAATGTTCCTCATCGACCAGGGTCCGGCCCCTGCTCTGGCCAGACAGGGATGGAGTTAAATTCAATCCTGATCGCTTGGCCTCTATTGATCCCTTGAGTGAAAAATCACCTGCTCGGGACCCAGGCTGGCAGGGCGGTCTGGGGAACTGGGTCTTGGCATTGGTGCGTTCTGGAGCCCTAGCCCTGGGACACCCTCCAGCCAGGGAAGGAAGGAGCCTGCGAGGGGTTGGCGGTGGCTGCTGTAGCCCTGCTCCAGGCTCGGAGCTGGAGGGATGCCAGAGTTGGTGGTGACAGCTCAGTTCCACTGCACAGTGGCCTCCACTTTCGAACCCTCTCTCCTCTGTGTGGTGTGGCTTGACCCCTGTGCTGTGCTCCGCATGTCCGGAAGTGATGCCTCTGCTGGAGATGGATGAGGGGCAGGGCGTGGCTGGGAGCACACGGGGAAGGGTGCTCCTCAGGTGTGGGGGTGTTCCGTTCTGCTGCCTACCTTCCTTCTCTCCCAGTTCAGGAGGTTTTGCAGGGCACAGATGTTCACAGATGCAGCCCAGGCAGGATCCTGACCTGATCCTCTGTGTGTGTGTGTGTGTGTGTGTGCGCGCATGCACACGCATGCATATGCACACATGCCATTACTAACACACAGGAGGGATAGGCCATATGTATGTGAGCTTAGGACAGAGTGCTGGTGTGTCAAGACCCTGCACCCTGGGTGTATGGAGCATGCTTGCACCTAGAAAGGTGTCATTTACAGCACAGTGGAGCAAAGGGAACAGCATGGCCCTTTGTTCTTGTCTGGAAGGAAGAACAAGCTCTGCGCCCCGAGTGGGATACTCCTGGGTGGGTGCAGTCCTCCCCATCCACCTCCCACCTGCCTGCACTACCTCCGGCTGCTTCCCGTGACCTCTGGCCCCGCGTGCCTGGAAATTTCCCGCACAGTGGGTTAGGGCCCTGTCCTGGCTGGTATTGTCTGGCTGCTCCTTGCACTCTGATAGCAATGAGCTCCTCCTCCTTTTCCTCCCCCAGGAGACTACCATCAGCAACCTCACCCCAGAGACCACCTACTCCATTACCGTGGCTGCGTACACCACCAAGGGGGATGGTGCCCGAAGCAAGCCCAAGATCGTTACAACCACAGGGGCAGGTGAGTAAGGAGCCGGGGATGGAGCCAGGGTGGGGCTGCAGTGGGAAAGGGCAGCACCAGAGCCCAGCGCGTGGTTGTTCAGTCCCAGGCCGGCCCACCATGATGGTCAGCACCACGGCCATGAACACGGCGTTGCTCCAGTGGCACCCACCCAAGGAGCTGCCCGGCGAGCTGCTGGGCTACAGGCTGCAGTACCGCCGGGCCGACGAGGCACAGCCCAACACCATAGATTTTGGCAAGGATGACCAACACTTTACGGTTACTGGCCTACATAAGGGAGCCACCTACATCTTCCGGCTTGCTGCCAAAAACCGGGCCGGCCCAGGTGAAGAGTTTGAGAAGGAGATCACAACCCCTGAGGACATTCCCAGCGGCTTCCCCCAAAACCTGCACGTGATCGGACTGACCACGTCCACCACGGAACTGGCCTGGGACCCGCCGGTACTAGCCGAGAGGAATGGCCGCATCACCAACTACACTGTGGTGTACCGCGACATCAACAGCCAGCAGGAGCTGCAGAACATCACTGCCGACACCCACCTCACACTCTCAGGCCTTACGCCAGACACCACTTATGATGTCAAGGTTCGCGCACATACCAGCAAGGGTGCCGGCCCGCTCAGCCCCAGCATCCAGTCCCGGACCATGCCCATGGACCAAGGTGTGTGCTGCGGACTTTGCGGCGCCTGCCCAAGCACGGCTGCGCCTGGGGAACTCTGCTGTCCTTGACCCACTGCCCTCTGGTGACTGTGGTCCACCAGCCTCTGCTGTGTGACTCTCCACTCTCATGACCGTGACCACTCACTAACCTCTAGTGATCAGGCGCCACGTTCTTGGGTGTGTGATCCCTGACTTCTGCTGTTCTTGACCTACTGACTCTGCTGGGTGACCTAACCTCTTGTGACCTTGACTCCCTGCTCTCAGTCAATTGCATCACCATTCTCGGGTGTGCAACCTAACCACTTGTGTGTGACACTGGGACTCGGGGCTGTGACCCACTGACCTGTAGGAGATGGACTGCACTGAGCTCTGGTGTGTAGTCATGTGCTTCTCGGGACTGCAGCCCATTGACCTCTGGCTGCCCTGGCCTCATGTCCATAGCTCAAGCCTTTAGCCACGCACCTTGGAGATTCTAGCCGTGGAGGCTGCACCCTCCCCTGCCCAGAGCAGAGCTCTCTGTGCGGCTGGGATTAGATCTATGCAAGCTAAAGCGGGCCGGGAATGGGGGCTTCATGCTTTGCAGATATTCCTGCTAACCCCTTGCTTCCCATCAGTGACATGCTGGTGGAGAGCCCTTCTCGCCCATTCCCACCCATACCCAGCTGGAGCTGACTGCCCCTCCTTATGCCCCTACAGTGTTTGCCAAGAACTTCCGAGTGGCAGCTGCAATGAAGACATCTGTGCTGTTGAGCTGGGAGGTCCCTGACTCCTACAAGTCAGCTGTACCCTTCAAGGTGGGTACCTCTCAGCTGGCCAGGCCTGGCCCACACAGGCCTACCTCAAGCGTGCGTGTGTCTGGGACACGGGCTCATGGTTGTGCGTTCATTTAGCCCTGAACGCTGGGGACACTGTTCCCCAAGATGCCATCATACTGCTCCCCGACTCCCTTGCAGATTCTATACAATGGGCAGAGCGTGGAGGTAGATGGACACTCCATGAGGAAGCTGATTGCTGATCTGCAGCCCAACACTGAGTACTCGTTCGTGCTCATGAACCGGGGCAGCAGCGCGGGTGGCCTCCAGCACCTTGTGACCATACGCACAGCCCCTGACCTCCTACCGTACAAGCCGCTGCATGCCTCCGCCTACATAGAAGATGGCCGCTTTTCCCTTTCCATGCCGCGCGTGCAAGACCCCTCACTGGTCAGGTGTGTGGTGAGGCCTCGGGGGGCCAGGAGGGACTGTGGGATTCTGCCACCACTGCCCATGGCAACCCTGATTGCCACTCTGCCCACCCAGGTGGTTCTACATCGTGGTGGTACCCATCAACCGCATGGGCGAGAACATGCTGAGCCCAAGATGGAATACGCCTGAGGAGCTGGAGCTGGACGAGGTGCCCATGGAGGGGTCGGGGCACTGATGACACTCTCGGGTGCTGGTTGGCACCATGAGGCCCGGTGCTGTCTGTGAGGGCCGTGGGTGGGTCAGGCTTAGGGCTTTCCATTGGAGGTGGGCCTTGGTCTTAACGTCCCAAGGCTCAGTCCCTGAGTGACTCCCCATCCTTCCCTGACGACTCCACCCTCTGCTACGCCCGCAGCTCCTGGAAGCGATTGAGCAAGCCAGCGTGCAGCAGCAGCAGAGGCGGCGGCGACAGGCAGAGCGGCTAAAGCCCTATGTGGCCGCACGGGTGGATGTACTCCCGGAGACCTTCACCCTGGGGGACAAGAAGAACTACTGGGGCTTCTACAATCGGCCCCTTTCTCCAGACCTGAGCTACCAGTGCTTTGTGCTCGCCTCGCTGAAGGAACCCATAGACCAGGTCTGCCTGCACCAGTTTGACCCTCAGCACCCCCATATCCCAGCACTGACCCAAGGCTAGGCTCATCTCAGATCACGAGACGCCCCCCCCCCTTCCCCAGATCTACATCAGCCTAGGGCAACCCCAGCAACCCTGCAACCTGCCTTGGGTATCCCAAGGCATTAGAGACCCCAGAATCCAGGCAGGCACCTCTACCCTGCTGAGTTGGCCCAAGTCAGCAAGTGCCAGCCCTAGACCCCAGAACCCTCCCTGGAGTTTTGACGGGCAGGGGTGGGGACCTCACTCTGGACTCACGGCCCATGACGTTCTTCCCACTGGGCCACAGAAGCGCTACGCCTCCAGCCCCTACTCGGATGAAATTGCAATCCAGGTGACTCCAGCCCAGCAGCAGGAGGAGCCTGAGATGCTGTGGGTGACAGGCCCTGTGCTGGCTGTGATCCTCATCATCCTCATCGTCATCGCCATCCTGCTGTTCAAGAGGTGGGTGCTGTACCCCTCAGGCCCTCTCTGGAGGCAGTGCCCATGGGTACCTGAGTGTGTACGTGTGAAGCTGTCGAGGCCTCTGGCATGTCGGCCCCGGTGTGGAGAGGGGCCAGAGCTTCCCAGGCCTTGTTCCTTGTGTGTCCCTGGACGTGTCTGTGTCTGTTTCTGTGGGTGTAAATGTGTCCGTCTCCTCTTCCACTGAGGACACCACACTCTCCTGGTTCCCACCTGCAGGCCCCTTCTGCCCACCTCCACTGCTTAGAAGATTAGGCCCAGGCAGGTCTAGATCCCGATGTAGCTCACACACCCACACAGGCTCACTTCCCAGACTCTTACTGAAGGCCCGTTGTGTCCACAACGTCCCTGGGGTCATCTCAGCCTCTCACATTCAGTCCTCTGTCTCTGCAGTGGCCGTGGCAACCTGCTCTTGGAGTCTTCCCTTCCTGTTCATTTGCCTCCTAGTCCCCAAGATACTGCCAGACTCAGCTTGTCCTGCTTTGTTCAATACCTGACAGTCAGACACCTGCCATGCTGGTCCCTGGCTGCTGCTGGTCCCTGGCTGGCATCATGGTCCTGAACAAATGTGGTTCCCAGGCTGCCAGGGGCTGGGCTCACCTCTGCACTGTATCTTCCCGCCCCTGCCCACCTGGCCACTGCCACCGGCCTCATCCTTGAAGACTCACAGGTTCCACGGCCCCTGAGATCCTCCCTGGCCCTATCTCTTCTTCGTGTGATCCCCCCCTGGCGCACAGTGCCTTCCTGGGAAGGCGCTGGGTCTGTGGTAGGCAACAGTGAGCGCCTGGCTGACGCCTGCTGGCCTTTGTGTGTGAGCACACAGACCATGGCTATGCCTGGCTGCTGGCACCCCACCTCTACCTTATCATCCACCCTTTCCTCACTGTTGATGAGTATCTCCTCTCCCCTTCCCACCTGGACCCTGGTGTCCACCCCTCACCCTATGAATGCCGTGTGGGTGCTGTGTGCACGGTGCCACCACGCTCCCACGTGACACGAGGGCTGAGTGTGTGCTAGAAACAATGACCATTCCTTTCTTCTGTCCTTGCCTGTCTCTCGGAACCTAGTAAACAAGAAAGGTAGGAGTCCTTCCTTCCCTCTTCACACACCCCTGCCTACTCACCCCTGCTCACGCCTCAGGCCCACGGGGAGGATCAGTGCTTTGAGCAGAAGCTCCTTGGCCTATGACTTTCAGCCGTGCAGCAGGCTCCCCGGCTCAGGGCCGAGTCCTCACTGGCACAAGAGGCAGGCTCCATCCCTCTCACAAGCTCGACCCTGTACCTCTGCACAGAGCAAACTCCTTCCTGGGACATAGAACTCACCAGAACCTTCCCCAGGCTTCCCCAGGTCTGTGCTCTGAGAAGTCCCTGATGCTGTTGGAGATGGCTCTGCCTGTGAGCACAGGGGCGTATATCCTGGGGCACATCCCTATTTACAGGCTGCAGGTGACCCCTGGGTATTTGGCAGCGGCCAGACCCTGCAGTCCATCTCTGACCCTGTCCCTGTAGACGGGGCAGCTGAGACCAGTGAGAGAGGACTCTGCCCGGCTAGGACTCTGCCTTCCCCATTCCTCCCCTGCTGCTACAGGCCTGCACCCCAATACCAGAGAGCCAGACAGCGGGGGCCCAGTCCCCCTCCCACCACCATGACGTTTTCGTATTCTGTGTCATTTGCATGTTTCCTCCTGGTGGCTCCCGCTGCCTCAGCTGTGGGGGCCTTGGGGATTGCAGCTGCTGCCCAGCAGTGACCTACTTCCCTCCAAAGGAGCCAACCCCTTCCTCCCTTGCTGCTCGGCCCCCTCTGCTCACCTCACACTCCTGATGTCCCCCCACCTCATCCCTGCCCTGTGTCCCCTCATGTTGAAGCTGCTTTGCTCTTGGCTCCACGCTCAGAGACCCCAGGTGAGGCGGGGCAGCAGGAGGGTGACAGAACAGTGGACATGGGGCCTCCGTCACAGCTGGCCTGGGTCTGGTCCTCAGGCTCCCACTGGCCCCTCTTCTGCCTCTTTAGGAAGAGGACCCACTCCCCGTCATCGAAGGATGAGCAGTCCATCGGGCTGAAGGACTCTCTGCTGGCCCACTCTTCTGACCCCGTGGAGATGCGGAGGCTCAACTACCAGACCCCAGGTAGGACTACTCCCGTACCTGCTCACCCCTCAAACCGGACTGAGCCGGCAACTCCACCACAGGACCTGGGGTGCATGTCCCCGTTCTCTGGTCCTTTGCCCTTCTGTGCCTGTCCACCTGGGCACCCACCCAGTAGCTGAACCAACACCCAGGGCATGGAAGCCTTTCGGGACAGTCAAGATGCTTAGCCCCTCATCTTGTCTCCCATTAAGGCCTCTCCATGTGGGCTAAGGAACGCCCCCCCCCCAAGTTCCTGCAGCCCCAGCTTGGGTTTCTACACACTGACCCTCCCATGAAAAGGGGAAGCACCCCAGATCCACGTGTGACCCTGTGTGGAGCCTGATCCCAGGTCTGGTCTGCAATGACAGAGACTACAGCTCAGAATGTGATCCCCCCCAAACCACACCCTGCCCCAGTCACTTGTGTGATATCCACAGTCTCCTTTCTGTGTGGTGACCCTCCTCCCCTATGCCCTAGGGACCTAGCTCAGACTGTCCTGGGAATACTCCGCCACCTCTCCAGCCCCCATTGCTATTTCTCCTGGGCTGGCAAAGCGTCTGCTGCCATTCGCAGGGGCTGGAGATGCTTCAGTGCCCAGCCCTGGAGCTTGCTCCTGCCTCATCCTTTGCATGTGACAGATTCTTGTTGAATGCCCCTGAGGTGATAGGTACATGCTGAGATGTATGTGTGTGTATCAGAGAGAGAGAATGCACCAGCAATATCCGCCAATCACAGGACCCTCGGCACAGTGACTGGGCACAGTCAGAGCTCCATGTCATTGCTCATGGGCTTTTCAGTCAGGATTCTGGCCAGCGACCATCTCTCCTGGGGTGTTGGGCCCTGCTGCCAGGAGCACAAGTTGTTTAAAACAGGGGCAGGACCCTATATGGTGCCTATCTGTGTGGCAGAAGCTGCGCTGAACACAGCCACACTCCTCATCTTGGTGCTGACTGTGACCCCTTCCCAAATGCAGGGACAGAGTTAAATAGATGCCCTGGTTACCAGATGCCTTCCCAAAATCCTTGACCTCAGCAGCCCCGGGTGGTGGCTTGGGCAATTTAGTGTGTGAATCTGGGAGACAGAGGACCGTCCTGGGTCAGGAAAGGGAATGGGAGGAAACCAGCTTCCAAGCGCACACGTACCCACCCTAGAGCTTTGGTGCTAGTGGCCAAGAGAGTATGGGCCTGGAGGTGCCTGAAAGGTTGGGCAGAGAGGAACATGGGTGCCAGCTAGAAGTCATTTGGGCTCTCCCTTGCTGGGTATCAGGGAAACGGGGTCATCAGCAGCGGCTTCAGGAGCACTGTTTAGAAAGCCCCTGTGTAGGTGACAGGTTGGTATGGGGACTGAGGGATTGAGTTGAGAGGCAACACGGCAGAGCTGGGCCTTGAATCCCCATGTTGTGGCAGGAGGCAAAGACGGAGCTGCCGACCAAGCAGTGGGGAACACCATCTAAGGTGGCTGGGAGCCTGCAGGACTGGCATCAGAGTTGAGCACTCCAGCGTGGCAGCTCTTGGGCAGCATGTGGCCATCCTAGAGGAACAAGCCTGGGTTCACAGAGAGAAGGGAGCCAGGGAAAGGAAGGTGAAGCAGTGTGGAGAGAGGGTAGGTGGGAGTAGCCAGGCAGATGGGAGGCCAGGGGGTGGGAGCATTCACTGTGGCAGTTGGCATGTCTCAGAGCATGTGGTTGCCGCAACAGGCTGAGGAGTAGCAAGGAGGGTGCACAGCATGAAAGCAGGGAGAGTGGGGTGGAAGCAGGGTCTTCCACTTATCTGACATGGAAGCCCTCTGCTAAGACCCCGAGCCCAATGCTGGGCATGGCAGGGCCACAGGCCACAGCCCTGGCGTGGTCCTCTGAGGTCCCAGCGCCTGGTGGTGGTGTAGCTGTGCAGGTTTGTGTTCATATCCTGTGATGAGCATGCACCTGCCATTGCACTTGTCAGTGTGCATCCCTGTGGCTCGCGCTGTGGCCCCAGGTTCTGAGCCCTCATTTCTGCAGAGAGAGCCTCTGTCTGTGTGACTGGCAAACAAGGGGTGCTGTGTTCAGGGGTCGTCCTCTAGACCCCACCATTCACTGTCCCTTCCTGCTTTTAGCCCCTCCCTGCCTGCCCACCTGCTCCGAATGACCAGGAAAGGTTAACAGGCTTTCGCTTCTTCGTTGTTTTGTTTTGTTTTCTCTGCAGGTTCCAGTGCCCCCAGTTGCCCGAATATCTCAAGTTAGTTTTCAAAGTTCCCATGTTTGGGGAATCTTCTGGCTTCCATGTCTGTTTTCACTCCTCTGTTGTCCCCGCCCCACTTCCTCCCTGCTCCATCTTCCCTTTCCCTTGTCCTTCGTCTCCTCTTTTCTGCTCTCCTCTGTCCTCCCCTGCCCATGCCCTCCAGCCTCCCATCTTGGTCTGACCCCTTTCTGGGTGCCATGACTCCGTCCCCCTCTCTCACTCTGTCATTGTGTGCACTTCGTCACCACCCCATCAGTGATGTCCCCAAGTCTGTCATGGTGACCAGCAGCAGTGAGGGGCAGCAGGGCTGTCTTAGCAGGAACCACAGCAGCCTAGCTTCTATCCCCTCGCCCTCTTGAGCAGACCCACCTGGCAGGGCCCTGGAGTCCCCATTCCACGTGTGTCACTGGTACCTGCTGCCACATGCCCACAGCACACATAATCTCCCCGCCCCAGCCACCATGTGTGCACCCTCCCCATCACCGCATGTGCTGCCGTCTCCATGCCACCAGTGCCAAGTGCTCCATGGTCACACGTGTTCACATGTGCACGTACATGCATTGGGGCTGTTTCTGCCAGCCCAGCCCTGGCCTCAGCTCACTCTGCCTGTGTGTGCCCTGTCTCCCCTAGGTATGCGAGACCACCCGCCCATTCCCGTCACTGACCTGGCTGACAATATCGAACGTCTCAAGGCCAACGATGGCCTCAAGTTCTCCCAGGAGTACGAGGTGAGCCATCCCTGTGCTGTCCCCATGCCCTGCCATGTACAGCTAACCAAGCCTAGTTGCAAAGTGGCTCGTTTCTTCTCCAGGTCCCCAGGCTTTCTCATACAGAGAGAGGAGGGGCAACCCAGCCTGGCAAGGTTCAGACAAGCAGCTAGGCTTTGTAGGGGCTGGACCTGGCCACTGTCCTGCCTCGCTCAACTGGATCTCTGGAAGGCTGAATGCCCGCGTTGGTCTGGATGCTCAGGCACTTGCCCAGTTAATAATGGAGGCACAAACGAAGCCATGCCATAGAGCTGTACTAACAGCCCCCTAGCTGACCTCTGGTTAGGGATTGCTCTAGACACCTGGTATCTATTTTTTTTTTAAGAGTTATTTATTTTTTATTACAAAGCCAGAGGTCAGATATACAGAGCGGAGGAGAGAGGAAGATCTTCCATCTGATGATTCACTCCCAAAGTGACCACAACAGCCGGTGCTGTTCCAATCCAAAGCCAGGAGCTTTTTCTGGGTCTCCCACACAGGTGCAGGGTCCAAGGCTTTGGACAGTCCTCAACTACTTTCCCAGGCCACAAGCAGGGAGCTGGATGGGAAGTGGAGCTGCTGGGATTAGAACCAGCGTCCATATGGGATCGCAGTGTGTTCAAGGCGAGGACTTTAGCTGCTAGGCCAGCACACCAGGCCCTGGCATCTTAATCTTACTCAATACACCCATCTTACAGATGAGGAAGTGAAGGCTCTGAAGGGGAAGTGACTATCAAATAGCTGATGAGGAGTAGAGCAAGGATTCCAAGCCATGCCTGCCTGACACATGTCCATGTGTATGCTTATGTGTGCACTCAGGGTGGCACAGTTCACAGATGGCGAATCTGCTCAAGCTGCCCGTGTGTTAACCTCACTGTGACCTTGACTCCTGCCTGCCAGTCTCAAACTTCAGGGGCCACAGGCTTCCTTGCCACCTCAGTTGGTGACTGGGGATGCCAAGCTGGGCAGGGGCTCTGTCAGAGGATGTAGTGAGCAGGCTATGCCCTGTGGACACCTTCCTGCCCAGCCTCATCCTGTTTCCAAGTGCCTGGTGCAGACCTCAGCCTAATCTGCGACCTTTCTCCCCTCACAGTCCCATGTCCCCCTCAGCTATACAGAGGAATGGAAGCCAGGTGGGGCCAGGGGCCATGGGCCAGGTTTCCCCTGTGGAGACTGAGCTCTGCAGACACTGTGCAGAGGACCCGAGCTGAGCCAACCTGCAGGCCCACTGCCAGGTGCCTACCTTGCAGAAGGCTGTGCTGAGGGTGATGGCACTGCTGTGCTGGGCTCCCTGCCTTCAACTGACAGGGGCTGGCAGGGGCTTTCTTTCTCTGGTCTTCGACTCCTCCTCAGCAAAGCCCTGCCTCATTATCTAGGATCCTGCCCTCCCCACCAGCTCTCCTCTCATCTTCTAGCTGGCTTCTCTCCTTGGAAATCCAGAGCTTTTCCTACGAGACCCTCTTCCTCCAGGAAGCCGCCTTCGTCACCTGAGGCTGCCAGAGCCTCCCTCTCATCCCACATTCCAGGGCTGTTCTAGGTCATCACCCACGAGTGAGCTTTCACTGCACCAGCCCCTGTGCAGGTGCTGGGAAGATGGTGACAGGTGCCTCAGGAGCCTGTCAGTGGCACTGCACATGCAGGCCGAGTGAACGTGTTACTCCTGCAACTGCCACTTGCCAAGTAGTTAAATGTAGCAACATCTGGGTAGGAGACAGGCGGCCTGGAGGCAGCACAAGGGCTGGGTCTGTGCTGGGCAAGCTCACAGAATGGTGGCGCCGTCCTGTGGATAGTAGCAAGGATGGGACATCATGGAGGACACCATGTGTTTGGCTGAGAACCGGATCTCTGGGAGATGAGGCTAATAATAGAGCCGGTCCCGTGCAGGAGTTCGGTGAGGAAATGCGTGCAGGAGAGCCACAGCCGTATCAATGCCATCTGAAGCCAGGAGACCTGAAGGCTTTTAAATAGGAAACTGATACATCTGCCTTTGCCAAGGGCTCCTCTGCTGTAGGACAGGGGAGGTCAGAGCTGGGGGGGCGGGAGAGGCCTGGCCAAGGGTGGGGACAGCAGCCGAGAGCCAGCACACAGAGGGCTTGGGTCAGCATGACCTGTGGGAGTAGGCGCCGAGGGCTTTCCAGGTTAACTTGCAGTGTCCAGGCTGGACCTCTGGGTGTAAGGGGCACAGAGCCTTGAGCTGAAGCGGAGTTGTAGCTGCAGGGCACAGTCGGAGCAAGCATGAATGACCCTGGCTTTGAAAGGCCCAAGGTGAAAGGACTACAGAGCCTCTGGTTGCATTGTGGTAGGCTGCTTAAGGCTCAGGGGAGGTGGGAGAGAGAGAGGGCCAGCTGGGAGGGAACCAGGAGGTTCCTGTGTGATACCTGAAGAGGGGCAGGAAAAGTAGCTGGAAAGCTCACGAAGTGGCGCTGTTGTGTCCAGCGTCACCACCTGGGGACAGGGGCTGGTTGCCTTTGCTTCCCTCATCTGCTCTACCCCCACCGCATCCCGCTGTTCTGGTCAGGGGCCATCCAACCCACAATGCCACCTAACCAATGGGGGCACAGCAGCTCTTTGGGTAGAGTGGCTGTGGCCTGTGGGACATGAGTACACCCAGTTGGGCTGTATGCCCCTGGGGAAGCTGTCCATCTTGGCACTTCCCCCACTCCACCTGCTTCCTGTATTCCTGCAGTCCATAGACCCTGGACAACAGTTCACCTGGGAGAATTCCAACCTGGAGGTGAACAAGCCCAAGAACCGTTATGCGAATGTTATTGCCTACGACCACTCCCGTGTCATCCTCACCTCCATCGATGGTGAGCCATAGATGGGCCCTCCCACACCCCATCCCCTGGCCAGGTGGGCTCCCTTCTCGCCCTGCAGGATAGGGTGCCCATGAGTGACCCTAAAGAGTGCCCTTAGGAGTGCTGGGCTGCCCATCCACATCCTTGATACTCTACAGGTGTCCCTGGCAGCGACTACATCAATGCCAACTACATCGATGGCTATCGTAAGCAGAACGCCTACATTGCCACGCAAGGCCCACTACCAGAGACCACGGGTGACTTCTGGCGGATGGTGTGGGAGCAGCGCACGGCCACCATAGTCATGATGACCAGGCTGGAGGAGAAGTCCCGGGTGAGAACAAAGGGGCTGCAGGAACAAGGGGCACCTGTGTCCGTGTGCAGACAGCTTCCCAGTGTCGGGAGACAGCAAGGGCTGCCAGTGCTGCTATTTGCTTGGGGCGTGCCTTCCCAGCTTAGGGTTGTGGTGGGTTTGCCAGTGCCCAGTAGGCAGGCTGCCAGGAAGAGAACCTGTGTCACCAACTGCCACTGTTCCTCAGGCAGCGTTCACACATCCTCAGAGGGCGGCACATTCCTGAGGCATTTGCCGGTTTTCCAGATGCTGGAGCGTTCCCAGGGTGTTTGCACAGCTCCCAAGTTCATTAGCAGGGAAGTGCTGCTGTTAGCCGCTAGTGTACTGCAAAGCATTGACTGGAACGTAAAATTTACAGAGCTTGAAAATGGCGCATGAACGTTGTGGGTAAATTTGGCAGAAAATGTGCCTGGTACGGTCTGGCTTGAATAAATAATTTTCAATTGCAGCCCTCATTTCATCAGCTAAGGCAGGGCCAACAATGCCAGTGGGTCAGAGTACCCGGGGGCCTTCCCCCCTGTGTCACCCACTTAGCCTTTGCATACTGTTAACATCCCCCTGCCCGTCTGCCTGTAACCCTGCAGGTGAAGTGTGACCAGTACTGGCCGGTGAGAGGCACCGAAACATACGGCCTTATTCAGGTGACCCTGTTGGACACAGCGGAGCTAGCCACATACACTGTGCGCACCTTTGCACTCCACAAGGTACGGCTTTACCACAAGCCTGGTGGGGACAGGTGGGGACCAGGTGATGATTGTGGCACCTGTGAGGGTGGTCACTGCAAGCTCCTCCCAGCTGTCCAAAGGTATAGCCCTGGGGCAGGCCATCCTGCCCTGCCCTGCCCTGCCCTGTCCTGGGCAGCATGTCCTCCTCTCCCCATTCTCCTCCCCAGAGTGGCTCCAGTGAGAAGCGGGAGCTCCGTCAGTTCCAGTTCATGGCTTGGCCAGACCACGGGGTCCCAGAGTACCCAACTCCCATCCTGGCTTTCCTGCGCCGGGTCAAGGCGTGCAACCCGCTAGATGCAGGGCCCATGGTGGTGCACTGCAGGTGAGAGGGGATGGCATTCCTACAGGTGGGAGAAGGGGCTAGAGGATTTGCGGGGGGTGCTGCCCGTACTGAGCCCATGTCCCACAGCGCGGGTGTGGGCCGCACTGGCTGCTTCATCGTCATTGACGCCATGCTGGAACGGATGAAACATGAGAAGACGGTAGACATCTATGGCCACGTGACATGCATGCGCTCCCAGAGGAACTACATGGTGCAGACGGAGGACCAGTATGTGTTCATCCATGAGGCGCTGCTGGAGGCTGCCACATGTGGACACACAGAAGTGCCCGCCCGCAACCTGTATGCCCACATCCAGAAGCTGGGCCAAGTGCCTCCCGGGGAGAGCGTGACCGCTATGGAGCTTGAATTCAAGGTGGGGTTCGGGTGGGTCAGGAGGATGACTCCCCCATCCCTCCCCCGACCCGATAGCATTCACACAGAAGACAAGGCCTGACCGGCCCTTCCCTCAACAGTTGCTGGCCAGCTCCAAGGCCCACACGTCTCGCTTCATCAGCGCCAACCTGCCCTGCAACAAGTTCAAGAACCGTCTAGTGAACATCATGCCCTATGAGTTGACCCGCGTGTGTCTGCAACCCATCCGGGGCGTGGAAGGTTCCGATTACATCAATGCCAGCTTCCTGGATGGCTATAGGTTAGCCTGCTTGTTGCTGCCCCATGCCCTCCCCCTCTACCCTCTGATATCTGAGCCTGCTCCTGGATGTTTGGGGTACAATGGTCAAGTCAGCCCAGTGGTCCGGGTAGAGCAGTGAGGGCTTCCTGGAGGAGGGGTGATGGGCTCGGCAGTCTCTGGCAGCAGCACCCCAGCATGTTTTACGTCCCCCTCCCTGTAGGCAACAGAAGGCCTACATAGCCACACAGGGGCCTCTGGCTGAGAGCACCGAGGACTTCTGGCGCATGTTGTGGGAACACAACTCCACCATCATTGTCATGCTGACCAAGCTGCGTGAGATGGGCAGGGTGAGCCCCGGTCCTGGCACTTGGGAGAACACAGGCCCCCCTGGGATTCCCGGCTCCCTTCCCTCCGCAGCCTCCATTAGCGTAGCCTCAGCTGAGGCTTCCTTTCCCCGAGTCCCCCAAAACCAAGAGCTCCCTCCACCCCTTCCTCACCTGACCATGGGGCCTGGGATCTGTCTACAGGAGAAATGCCACCAGTACTGGCCAGCAGAGCGCTCTGCTCGCTACCAGTACTTCGTGGTCGACCCCATGGCTGAGTACAACATGCCCCAGTACATCCTGCGAGAGTTCAAGGTCACGGACGCCCGGGTGAGTATGTTGGCAGCAGAGTACGTCTGCTTGTGGCTGAACATGTCTGCATGTCTGTAGCCCCATGTGGGCGGCTGAATGACAAAAGCCACCAGCCCCGGCTGCTGGAGCTTGTTGCCAGGGTGCTGGTGTTGAGGTGTGACCACCTCACCATGCATGCCCGTGTCATGGCACTCCTCCCCTAGCCTGGCCCACAGTGGGGCTGACCCTGGGCCCCACTCTCTCCTCCCAGGATGGACAGTCAAGGACCATCCGGCAGTTCCAGTTCACAGACTGGCCAGAGCAGGGCGTGCCCAAGACAGGCGAGGGCTTTATCGACTTCATTGGACAGGTGCACAAGACCAAGGAGCAGTTTGGGCAGGATGGGCCCATCACGGTGCACTGCAGGTGGGCTGTGCCTCCGGTAGAGAGAGGGAGCGGGGCTAAAGGTCTTTGAGGGGTACAGGACTCTGACGTACCATTGTCTCCAAACAGCGCTGGGGTGGGCCGCACTGGGGTGTTCATCACACTGAGCATTGTTCTGGAGCGCATGCGCTATGAGGGCGTGGTCGACATGTTCCAGACCGTGAAAACCCTGCGCACGCAGCGTCCTGCCATGGTGCAGACGGAGGTACACAGACGGGCATGTGTTGGTCAGCGCTGCTGATGCTGAACATGGCTTGCTTAGCTGAGGGTTCAGGAAGTACAGGATCCTGGGGCCTCCATGCTGTGCTGGCTCCTGGTAGAGGGAGGGATGGAAGCCTTCTTTAAGTTCCACTGGACACTGCCATCTGCATCCAGCTAGGCCATACTCCCCAGCTCTGTGGCTGCTGTATCACTGACCTCCACAAAACAAAGTAGGGGCGGGGCATGTAGGGGAGTGTCCTTGGCCAGCACTCTTGTTGATCAACCTCCCTGTCTTGGCAGGACCAGTACCAGCTGTGCTACCGTGCTGCCCTGGAGTACCTCGGCAGCTTTGACCACTATGCAACGTAACTACTGCTCCCCTCTCCTTCGCCGCCCCCTCCCAGGGGCTCCGGAGGGGACCCAGCTCCTCTGAGCCATACCGACCATGGTCCAGCCCTCCTGCACTGCCGTGGAGCACAGCCTGCCACTGAGATCGCAGCCTCGTTTCAGGAGCGAGTCGGTGGATGGGGCCCTGGGCCCCTTTGTCCACCAGGCCCACCCGGGACCTGCTTCAAGCTATCTGCGCGCTGCCCCTGCGTCTCTCACGCTTCGTCTCACCGGGTGGGAAGGGGGCGGCAGCCTCCCTTTTTATACTTGCCGCAGGGTGGACTAAGGGAGTTAAGGCTCTTTGTTCCTTTTGCCCGTTCACTGCAGAGTGGGCCGCCATGGGGCTGGGGCTGACTTGGTCTTCTTCGAGTTCACCTTGGACCTTCACTGCTAAGGGTGGTGGGCGGCGATCTGCCTTAGAAGGGTGGAGCCCGGACCACCTGCCTCAGCACCCAGGAGGAAAGAAGCTTCTGCCTGCCCCACCCTGCCCTCCAGCAGGATCCTGTCCCAGATAAAGCAGGGGAACACAATTGGATTTGGGTTTTTTGTTTTGGTTAGGCTTTGTTTTGCTTTTCCCTAAGATCTTTGTTTTCAGGCCCCAAAAGACAGTGTTAGTGGGCAGGGAAGAGGCAGGTGCCAAGGGCTGTAGCCCTCAAGGTTCCAGTGTGCGTTTAACATTCCCAGGCCAGGCCTGCACCACAGACATGGCTGAGGGAACCCGGTCAGGCGCTCCTCATCACCATCGTGTTTGCAAAGGTTTCAAAGACCAACACCATGAACATCTGAAAAAAAAATTTTTTTAAAGAATAAGAGTCAAGCCCCCCACCCTTTGCTTCAGACAAACAAACAGACTAGGAGGTGACTTGGTACGCCTGGGGGTACAGGGGCATTCCTTTGCCCCCTGTGTGGCAGTGCAGACTGGATGGCCAGCTGTGAGATCCAGGGAACAGCACAGAGTGGGGTGCAGACCACGCCCTGCCCACCTTGGCAGGGGCGCAGCTCGCCCTGCAGGTCCAGGCCAGTGGGCCCGGAAGCACACGCCGTCCTCCCTCCCTGGCTTGCAGCTGTTGTCAAAGGCCCCGAGAATCACGCTGTCCACCCCTGCAATACGCCCTCATAAACCACTGCGGCAAGGCTACTGGACTCTGGCAGCGGGCTCGTCAGTCGAGGGGCAGGGACAAGCCTCTCCCTCCAGGCAGCACTATCTAGGTAGGTGAGTAGGGGCGGGGAAGGGTGCATAGCTGTTTTAGCTGAGGGGTGCCATGGAGGCATCCTTGATTCTAGCTAGGCTGAGATCAACAATCCAGGGTTGGGTGATGTTGGAGGCAACATTCATTTTTACTTTGTGGATGCTAGTGCTGTAGAGTTCACTGTTGTACACAGTCTGTTTTCTATTTGTTAAGAAAAACTACAGCATCATTGCATAATTCTTGATGGTAAATAAATTTGAATAATCAGATTTCTTACAAATGGGGCCTGTCTGTCTGCTCTTTGGGGAGGGCTGTGCTCAGCCCCTGGGCCAGGTTCTGACACAGCAAGGCTGCCTTCTGTGCTTGTGACAGGGCAGGCTCCCAGCATGGCCACCTGTTCTGGCTGGGGACCATGCTGTGCCTCTCCTTGCCATCTCCTCTTCCTGCTCTTCAAAGAACATGGTCGTCTGGGAGCCACACTGGTTTTCCCCCAGCTGTGGAATTGTGCAACTTGGGGATCCTGAGATGGAAGAGACCCGGAACAAGATGGGGAGAGAAACCCATTGGGCAACAGGTGGCACTGCCTAGAGTCTCACAGGAAAGCCCCACGTGGATCAGCCCTGGGCGCCTTGCAGCAGCACTGTGACTCAGTCTCTCTTCAGGTGGAGAGGGCTCTTGGGACAGGTGGCATGCACTGGGTTCCAGTAGGGTGACAGGAACATATGGCCTCTGGAGGGAATACCTTACGCTAAGAGTTGGAAGCTTAAAAAGGACCAGGAGATATGTGACGGTGTAACGTGCTAGAGGGTAGGGATGACTGAGGAGCTTGGCTGGACAGAGCCGGGGCACGCAGTTAAAGGCACAGGTTTCGTGGGTAAAGGGGAGGTACCTCTGCCAGGGTTCTCCCCACAGTCCAGCACTGGCAGCCTGGAAACCGAGAGTGGCTAAGGCCTGCTACCTAGTCTTTCCTCGCACCTGTAGCACCTGCCTGTATATGTGCGCAGAGAGAGAACGCGATGGTCATGTGATTGCTGTTTGCAAAATAAAAGAGCCTGGCCCAGCGCAATAACCTAGTAGCTAAATCCTTTCCTTACATATGCCAGGATTCCTTTTGGGTGCTGGTTGGTGTCCTGGCAGCTCCACTTCTCATCCAGCTCCCTGCTTGTGACCTGGGAAAGCAATAGAAGATGGCCTAAAGCTTTGGGACCCTGCACCAGCATGGGAGACCTAGAAGAAGCTCCTGGCTCCTAGTTTTGAATCAGCTCAGCTCTGGCCATTGCAGCCACTTGGGGAATGAACCAGTGGACAGAAGATTTTTTATCTCTTGTTTTCCCCTTAAATCTTATCTGCCTTTCCAGTAAACATGAATAATTTTCTTAAGATTTGTTTATTTTTATTGCAAAGGCAGATATACAGAGAGGAGGAGAGACAGAGAGGAAGATCTTCCATCTGATGATTCACTCCCAAGTGAGCACAATAGCCGGAGCTGCACCAATCCAAAACCAGGAGTCAGGAGGTTTTTCTGGGTCTCCCACACAGGTGCAGGGTTCCAAGGTTTTGGGCCATCCTCAACTGCTTTCTCAGGCCCCAAGCAGGGAGCTGGATGGAAAGCAGGGCTGCCAGAATTAGAACCAGTGAACATATGGGATCCTGATGCATTCAAGGCAAGAAATCCCAGCCCCTAGGCCACCGCACCGGGCCCCTAAACATGAATAAATCTTTAAAAATACATGTATTAAATAAAAGAACCATTGCTTAGTGCACCTCTAAGGATTGCTGCAGAGACCCACCATCTTCTCCTCCCACCATGGCCACCTCTAGATTCCTGCAGGCATTTCCAGTGAAAATTTAAAATAAAGTCAGATCTCATCCACTCATGGGACATGTAGCTAATGAGCATTTACTATGTGGTCATCATTGTTCTAGGTGTTTGGAATACGTCAATGAGTAAAGACTTCTGTGCTACAAACACTGTACTGTAGTACCAGGAGACGCATGAACCCCCAGGAAATGGTGATGCTGGTTTCTTAGACGCTCAGTGCTGGGGAACGGTACATGAAGAAGACTGGAGCTCACAGGCTCAGTCAGGTTTTTAATTAGGGTGGTCAGGGAGACCTCATTGCCAACACAGGATTTGAGGGAAAACTTGGATGTGGGGAATTTGGAATTTTTTATGTTTGCTTCTAGATTTATCTATCTGAAAGGCAGAGTTACACAGAGAGAAGGTGAGATGGAGAGAGATCTATGGTGTGCTACAGCATCTGCCCCAGAGAAATTCTACCTAACATTGAAATGAGCAACCTCACCGAGGAAGGCACTGGAGCAGGGACCCAGGCAGGAAGGTGGTTGTGTTGAGGCTGGTAGTGGCCAGGATGTTCTGGACAAGGGTGAGGAGGTGGCTGGGGAGAAAGAACAGAGATGCAAGTGCCTGGACCGGCGCAGTGGTGCAGAGGGTTAAGCTGCTTAAACACTGACATCCCATAGAGGGAGTCCCAACTGCCCTACTTTCAATCCAACTCCCTGCTGATACACTTGGGAAAAGTAGTAATACCCCAAATGTTTGGGCCCCCTGCCATAGTCGTGGGAGACCCAAGTGAAGCCCCTGGCTCCTGACTTCAACCATGTTGCCTTTTGAAGAGTGAACCAGCAGATGGAAGATCCTCTTTCTTTCTCTCTCTGATAGTTTTGAATTAAATGGAAGGCTGGGAAGATGAAAAAAATAATAATAATAAATCCAGGTGAGAAGGAGCCAATCTCGGAGAGTTTGGCTGATAGAAAGGATGAGAAGAGGTAACAAGGTTCACCCCACGTTCTAGCCTGGACATCAAGGATGGAATCATTTTTACCAAGAACAAAGGAAACGGCCACAGAGTGAAGCATCATGGGCTGGCACGATGGCTTAGTCAACTAATCCTCCCCTCTGCCAGTGCTCAGATCCTATTTGGGCACCAATTTTTGTCCCAATTATGTGGAAGGAATAGACCAAAAGCTTTGGGAGGAGGAGTTTTAGTATGTTTGTAATTTTCTGAATTTGAAGAGTTCATTTTACTGTGGCTTTCTTTAAAAAGACAATGCTTCCTTGTGTTTTTTTGTTTAGGTTTTTTTTTTTTTTTTGTATTTTTCTTTTTAAGAGATTTTTGTTGGAAAAGCAGATTTACAGAGAGAAGAGACAAAAACATCTTCGTCTGCGGGTTCACTCTGCACAGTGGGCAGAGCTGAGCCCCTCGGAAACCAGGAGCCAGGAGCTTATTCCAGGTATTTGATATGGGTATACGGTTCAGAGCTTTGGGTCATCCTCCACTGCTTTCACAGGTCATTATCAGGGAGCTGAATTGCGATTGGGACAGCCAGGAATAAAACTGGCACCGGGTGAAAGGAGCCCTCAGCAGTGTAGCAGCTGCTGGGAGTACCTGAGCCAGGTCGGACTCAATGCTTGGTACTCTGGCCGTGGGCACCACCACCATGCAGTGAACTTTTGGGCAGCCAGGGCACCAAGTGGCACCAGGTTCTGCCTGCTTTCTGCCTGACAGTGAGCTCTAGGGTTTTAGGGGTATGTAATTGTTGCCTAGGAACAACCATGGATAAGGCCAGTGTGCGTGTAGGTGAGGAACGAATCCTGTGTGACTTCCAGCAACGGGGTCTCTGAACTTGCAAGCAAGTGTAGGGACTGAGACCTGGTGGTTTGAAGGGGAGAGTTCGTAAGATCTATTTGGGTCAGACTTATTCACCAGCCCACATGGGAGTCCTGAGATGGGCTGTTAATGCAGAGTGTTGCTGCCACACGCCAGCCCACATGAAAGTTATGGCTGGGGACTTGTCTGGCAGGGCTAGATCCCAGTACCTGACTGTCAGAACAGGGAATGGGTCACAATAGGCAGGGTCATGACACTAACCAGCATGCAAGACAGCCAGGTTCAGGGGTAGATTCTGCGGGAGATAAGAGGACCCAACCCTGTGGAAATACAAGTCCCGCTGGTTAGCTTAAGAGTTGGGGTGGTGGGCCTGGAGGTGTGGCCTAGTGGCTAAAGTCCTCACCTTGAACGTGCCGGGATCCCATATGGCACCGGTTCTAATCCCGGCAGCTCCACTTCCCATCCAGTTCCCTGCTTGTGGCCTGGGAAAGCAGTCGAGGATGGCCCAAAGCTTTGGGACCCTGCACCAGTGTGGGATACCCGGAAGAAGTTCCTGGATCCTGGCTTCGGATCTGCATAGCATCAGCTGTTGTGCTCACTTGGGGAGTGAATCATCAGATGGAAGATCTTTCTCTCTGTCTCTCCTCCTCTCTGGATATCTGACTTTCCAAGAAATAAATAAATCTTAAAAAAAAAGAGTTGGGGTGGTGATTGAGTGAGGAGTGACCATGGAACCTGCTAACACGGATGCTGAGGCTGGAAACAGGCTGGGCAGGTCCAGGCTGCAGCACCCAAATGTGCATCCTAAAACAATGTGTGAGGCAGGTGGGCCACAACATTCTCCAGCTCATACAAAGGCCAAGATAGAATGGCAGGTTATGCCAGGCAAAGGCCTAGCATCTGCTGGAGCATGTGGGATCTGGAACAGGGAGTGGCCCAAGTGGGGGAACCTGGGAAACTCTCCTGTTGGGATCATAGCTCCTGCTGGTGAGCACATGTCTTGGGCAGCCTGAGTAGGGTAACTGCAACTGTTGGCCAATGTGTGGGTTGGTTTTGGAGAGGTGCAGACTGGGCAGGGCAAAGCCAGCCTTACCTCACAGGCAAGAACAGAAACCAGGCTGGAGCACAAGTCAAGCTCAACTAGATTGTCACCCCTACCCAGGTTGCATGAGCCTGAGATGGGAGCAGACGGAGTAGGGTCAAGTTCCAGCACCCACCAGCGAGTGGTGGGACTTGGGAGTAGGTTGGGTCAGGCCAAGCAACAGCATCTAAGGCTATGGCCAGGACAAGTGAGGGGCTATGCCAAGCTGGATCAGAGTAACCACTGCCATGTGCAAGATCTATAGCTGGGAACAGACCTGGTTGGGGAGCTAAGGGCTGGGTTGTGGTTCCCACTGGTAAGCACAGAGCTGAAAAGGGAGCCACATTCTGATCTGGACATGGCTGTAGCATATCTTGGAACAAATGTGGACTGTGGCTGAGTGTGCCAGACAGGGCTAGAGCCGAGCACCCACTGGTGCTCATGAGGACCAGGGTAGGTGTAGGACAGGCTAGACTAGGTTTTTGCCCCTGCTGAACTGGGTGTGAGCTGTGCCTGCATGTGGACCAGGATAGAGTGGGCTGTAACACCCATAATAATAGCCAGAATGGGTTGAAGGCCGGTCAGGAAAGGCCATTGTTGCTGCTAGGTCAGGAGGTAGACTGAGTAGGGCTGGTCCATGGGCTCACCAGTGTGCACAAGATCTGGCATTGAGAGAGGTTCTGTTGGAGGAGCTTGGGAAACTTCTCCGTCAGGACACAGCCCATGCAGGTAGGCACAAGAACCACGATAAGAAGCAGCCCAGATCAGGCCAGGAAATGGTACCCAGTGGCATACATACAGCACAGGTCGGGGGCAAACCAGGCAGGGTCAGTTCACATCACCTGCTGGCAAATCAGCACCAGAATGGAATGTGGATTGGGCCAGAGTGAGTCACAACACACACCTGTTCACATGAGTGCTTGGACTAGGTGCCAACTGGGCTGGGCTAAGCTGTAGCCCCCACCAACCTGAGCTGGAATTGGAGGTGGGCTGGGCCAGGCCAGGCTACAGCACCCACTAACAAATGCTGAGGAGAGGCAGGCCATGCCAGACCAGGCCACGACACCCAACCAGCACACGCAAGACCCAGGAAGGATTGGCAAAGCTGGTAGAGGGATGTGGCAGGCTCCCCTGCTGAATCACTACCACTGGAGAGCATGAGTTGGGATGGGGGCAGACCAGACCGGGCAGAGCTACAATACCTGTTGACTTCATGTGACCTGGACCGGGGAAAAGTTGTTCCTACTGGTGCAAGTGTAAATCAGTGGATGTGGGTTGATTGGGCTTTGCCACAGTATGAGCTGGCAAATGCTGGCACTGGGGATGTAATTCTGTCAAGACAAACTGCAAAACCACCTGGAGAGTGCATGATCCTCGAGTGGGAGGGGACCAGGTAGGGAAACAGTGGGCACCTCCCTCCTGGTTTGCCACTCAATCTGGTGGACATGAAAACAGGACTGGGGCAGGCATGGCTAGACAGAAAGTGGCACCTGTTGGCAAGTGTGTGAGTTGGATAGTGGGGCTTGTTGGGTTTAACTAGGCATCAGTACCCATTGACATGTATGTGAGCTGAATGGAATGTAAGACAGACTGGACTAGTCTGCTGTACATACTGACAAGCACAAGAACAAGGGCAGGGGGCGGTGGAGATTATAGGGAGTCGCCCCAACTAGGCTGCAGCTCCCGCTGGTTTATGTGGCCAAGTGTGTGGTGAGCAGGATTGGGACGGGCTCCAACACCCATTGGTTTGTGTAGAAGACGGGGCTGGAGGCAGAACTGACCCAGCAGTGGCAACCACCAGCATATGCACAGGCTGGTTGGGGCGACTGACTGTACCAGAACATATACTGGCAAACACACCCAAGAATCAGGTCTGGGTTCACTTCAGATGAAGTTTCTTTGGGCATCCCCCCAATCAATCTGCCAGACTCAGAATGCCAATCATGAAGAGAATTGCAGGTTCCATGATCTGACCATGGAGTACATGCACATGGTCAAAGCTGAGCCAACTCAGTGGCTCAAGACAGAGCAGTGGACAGCATATCCAGGTTGCACATAGAGGATATGGCAGTCCGTCAGAACCTGCAGAGGACACCTGGTACCACAATAGAGGACAGAACAAATTGATCAACTACCCCAGCCAAGTGTTGACAGTGAAAATCTGGGCAGGTGGAGACACTAAGGTGGACTATGTCAGCCAGTGAATTCTGGAGAGATTTCATCATGCTTGGAATGGCGAGTTGGCAGCAATTCAGAACTATTGAACTGTCAAAACCACTTGAGCAGTGCCCTTGGAGCATGTCCCACATCAGGGACCCTGGGATGGATGGGAGGCTGCGTATGGCTTCTCCTTTGTCTCTTCCCTTCCCCAAGATACAAAATGGAAAAAAGAGAATGTGGAAACAATGATCTTACCCACTTTCCGGTAATCCTTGACCCTTTGAGCCCTAACCTATTATGTAAAAATCACCAAAATAAAATTATATGTATATATAAATATATATATAGTTATATGTATATAGTTTTATATATATATATAACTAGCACCCATATGAACTATGGCACTGCACCCCAACCCCCCTGTGTCTTGTCTTTTCTTTTTTTGAAAGGCGATTCAGATATATGGAGAAAAGGGAGAGAAAGAAAAATCTTTTTTTAGATTTATTTTTATTATTTTTTTTTTATTGGAAAGGCGGATATACAGAGAGGAGAGACAGAGAGGAAGACCCTCCGTCTGATTCACTCCCCAAGTGGCCACAACATTCAGAACTGACCTAATCTGAAGCCAGGATCCAGGAGCTTCCTCTGGGTCTCCCACACAGGTGCAGGGTACAAGGCTTTAGGCCATCCTCTACTGTTTCCCAGGCCACAAGCAGGGAGCTAGATGAGAAGTGAGCACCCAGGACTAGACATAGCACTCAAACGGGATCCTAGCACATGCAAAGCAAGGATCTAGGTCCTTTTTTTTTTTTTTTTTTTTAGATGAAGGGTAGTCAATTTTTTTAAAATTTTTTTTATTAGAAAGATACACAGGATGAGAGACAGAGAGGAAGATTCTCTGTCTGATGATTCATTCCCAAAGTGGCCGCAACAGCTGGAGCTGAGCCAGTCCAAAGCTAGGAGCCTGGAGCTTTTTCCAGGTCTCCCATACGAGTGCAGGGTTCCAAGGATTTAGATCATCTTCAGCTGCTTTCCCTGGCCACAAGCACAGAGCTGGATGGGAAGCAGGGCCGCCAGGATTAGAACAGGTGCCCATATGGGATCCCAGAGCATTCAAGGCAAGGACTTTAGCCACTAGGCTATTGTGCCAGGCCCTTAGCTACTATTTTTAAAATCAAGAAAATCCAAACTCTTCCTGCTCCCCAGTTCTCTGAAGGAGTCATTATTTATTAACAGCTTAGATTCTTCTGAGCATTTTCTATGATATGAATATATAGATATGCATATAAACTTTATTTTTTATATAGTCAGAATCATATTGGCTATATCTTTCTGAAAATTGCCATTTCCTTTAAATATACTGTGAGTTTATTTCTACATTGGGAGCTCATTTATTAAACAGCTTTGTGGTATTCTGTTATAGGCAAACCATTATTTTTATTTTATTTTTATTTATTTAAAAGGCAAAATTAGAAAGACAGAAAAGGGGAGCAGAGAGAGAGAAAAAAAAAAGATTCAGTCCTTTGGCTTAGTCCCTAAATGGCTGCTAGGTTGAGAGTTAGGCCAGCCCGAAGAAGGCAGGTGCTTCATACATGTCTCCCACCCAGGCACAGGGCCCCAAGGCCTATTGTTGCATTAGCAGGGAGCAGGATCAGAAATGGAGCAGCTAGGACTTGAACCGGTGGCGTAGATAACACGTGGGCATTGAAGGCAGCAGCTTCATCCACTACACCACTCTGCCACCCTTACCCCAAGTTTTAAGTGGGTATCTGCAATTTTTTTATGAAAGATGAAACAGAGGCACCTAATGCAACAGATGAGAACACTTGCCACAGTCTTCAGGGACACAGAAGAGTTTTTCTTCCTCCTCTCTCCCAGCTCCATTTTCATTCCTGCGGGATTTCTGGCTTTGATTCTTGCAGTGGGGGAGAACAAGGAGCCCTTTAGCAGGTGATGTCGTTGAGTCCTGGGCTGTAAACTGCGTGGGACTTAGTCACTTCCTGTGAGGCCCATCTCCACCTCCAGACTGTGTAAGCTGTATGATTACGGCTCATCCTCCCTTCCTTCGTGTCTTCAAACACTGTGTTTAAACAGCTATTTCTGGACTTCATGCACTGCCTATTGATCACCTCTCCGAAGCGTGGGAAAAATCACTTCACAGTGAGTGTTTCTTATTGCACAGTCAAGCTTTGGAAGACTTCTGGTCTGCTAATAAAGTCTTTCATTCTAAAAATTGAAAACCAATACGCAGCACTTTAATTGTCTGTTTATGAGAAATCTTTCAAGCATCCGTTTGCAGACACGGCCTCTTGTCACTTTGGCTTTCTGCCCCCCCCTCGGCCGCCTCATCACTGCCACAGCCTATTGGTCCTGCACGGTGGGGTAGCACCTCCCTTCACATAGCTTTTCCCATGGGATTTTACACGTTCTGGTTCTCATGTGTATGAAGACATCTTTTATATGCACGATCAATTTTCAGTTTGCGTGGCCTGGTTTGCTTTAGAGAAGAGGGAGACAAAGCAGGCTTCATTTTCTGATTCATTCTTCAAGAACCTGCAAAGGCCAGGGCTAGGCCAGGGCTAGGCCAGAGCTCAGGAACTGAATCCAGTCCTCTTGTGTAGATGGCAGGGCCCGCAGGTACTTGAGGCATCACCATTGCCTTGCTCTGTGTGCATTAGTAAGAAGCAGGGAATCAGACCCAGGTGTTCTGGTGTGAAATGAGTGTTCTAGCTGGTACCTTAACCATTGAGCCAAACACCTGCCCTTGAATTGCTTTCTTCCAAAGAACTGAACCTCAGAAGACTTCAAGGCATTGCCCAGAAACCTGCAAGAGCCATTTGTTGAAGGAGGAAAGTCACATGGCCACGAAGTACCCTGGTACCCACTGGATTTTGTATTTGTAGATTCCAAGCTTAGAACCTGTTCAGGGGTGGGTGTGTGGCCTAAAGGTTAAGGCAACTGAGTCCCATGGCATCGTGGGCTAAGACTCTGCCTATGGAGACAGCATCCCATAAGGGTACCAGTTAACCATGGTTGTTCCTTTTCTGATCCAGTTTGCTGCACCCACGGGGGGAGAACTGGATGAAGCTCCTGGCTCCAGGTTTTGAACTGGCCCAGCTCTGCTATTGTGGGTCATTTGGGAAATGAACTACTAGATGGAAAATCTCTCCTCTCTGTTCTTTCTCTTTCAAATAAAAAGAAATAATCTGGAAAAAAAAAAAAAAAAAGAAGGAAGGAATAAAAGAGCCCCATATTGGAGTGCTGAATTCATTCCCTTATTTTGGCTCCTGAGAGGAACTGGCACAATGGCTCAACTGGCTAATTCTCTGCCTGAAAGTTCCAGCATCCCATATAAGTGCTGGTTCACATCCCAGCTGCTCCACTTCCCATCCAACTCCCTGCTTGTGGCCTGGGAAGGCATAGGAGGACAGCCCAAAGCCTTGGCACCCTGCACCTACCTGAGAGACCCCAAGGAAGCTCCTGGCTCTGGCCCAGCTCTGGCTAATCTGCCTTTCCAATAAAGATAATCTTAAAAAAAAAAAAAAAAAAAAAAACCCTGGAGAGGAGTGACGGCTCACGTGGACTCCTGTGCCTGAAATTAGGAAACTTGGACCTGGCGAACGCCTGGCTTCTGTCCCAGCTGGAGTCCATGGCAGGCATTTGGGAAATTACTTAGCCTATGGGAGCGCTGTCTTTCTCTGCCTCTCACACAAGTAAATAAAAGAGAAAACACCTGCTCAAGCTCTCAGAAAGCGGACCTTAGATTGCTCTCTGGGCTGTGGTTTCCTCGGTGCTATTTTTTTTTTTCTTCCTTTGAAAGGTAGAATTAGGAAGAGAAACCGAGAGCTTCCATCTTCTGGTTCACTCTCTAACTAGAAACAAAGGCTATGGCTGGGACAGTTTGAAAACAGGTACCATGAGTTTTTTTATGGGATTCTACAGTCATCTTTCCTTGCTTTCCCAGGTGCATTTAGCAGGAAGCTGAATCAGAAGTGGAACAGCCAGACCCGTCACGGTAGCCTACTGCTTAAAACCCTCACCTTGCACATGCTGGAATCCTTTATGGGTACCAGTTTATGTCCAGGAAGCCCCATTTCCCATCCAACTCCCCCCTTGTGGCCTGGGAAAGCACTAGAGGACAGCCAAAAGCCTTGGGACTCTGCACCTGCATAGGAGACCCAGAAGAAGCTCCTGACTCCTAGTTTTGGATCAGCTGTTGCGGCCACTTAAGGAGTGAATCAGCAGACAAAAGATCTTCCTCTCTGTCTCTCCTCCTCTCTGTATATCTGCCTTTCCAATACAAATAAATAAAGCTTGAAAAAAAAAGGAGCAGCCATGACTGTTATTGGTGCTCATATGGGATGCCAGTGTCACAGAGACTTAGCCTCTTATGTCACAATAACAGCCCCTCCACTGTGATTGTTGCCATCAATATGATTCCATCTGCTCACTCCCATTTCTTTGGGGACCATCATCTGAAGCCTCCCAGGCTTTAAATGGGACACAGGCATTTCAAATGGCAGCTTTCAACTTGCTGTGCTACAACACCAGCCCCTCATTTCACTTCGGTGCCTTTTACTACCTGTGACAGCTAGTTCCCAAGCACTGTCATTTTATTCTTGCAAAATTATTAGTGCTTTTCAGGCTCAAGGTCATCCACAGACTTTGGTGACGCCTCAGAGGAGCACCCAGGAGCCCCGGGTAATTCTCACGGTGGAAGGGAAAACTGTAAGTTTTCATCTGGACACTGCCTTCTCTGTCCTAGCTAGCTTTGGCTTCTTCCCTCTCTTAGGGTGATCATCAGGGTCTCTCAGGAGCCCCAAATTAGCTTAGGTGACAGACAGATTAATCTAGAAGCTCAGAAAAGAAGTTTTTCTAGGGAAAAGTTAGTTAGCCTGTAACTGCTCAGCGTGTATCACTGACCAGGCTCCTGACAGGGCATGTTTGCCATCTCGCTCTTCAGTTTGTACTAGACATCACTAGGTAGAACACCCTCACCATTCTGAGGCAGGGTTCATGTCTTCCTCATCTACTAAATTATTGGGGATCTCTCTGTTCATATATTTAAGACTCTTCTGTTCTCCAACTGTCAATGTATGGCTTGTTACAACTACAGGACTAGTTCATTGCCTTTGCCCTAATGTGTGAAGTTTTGTGAATTCTTACTAGAATGCCATAAGCTGCTGGGTTATTGTAATTCACAACTAGTTTAGTCTTTTGCCATCTATGCTGTGATCCAGATAAGTCTTGTAATGAAATGTTTTCAGCGTTGTGCTTTATGTTCTAGGCTCAATGTCTTCTGACACTCTTAGGGTTTCCAGCAACTGGTAAAGTACAATTGTTATTTTAAAAATCCACCATTTGTATACAAAGCGACTGTAGTATTTTCAAAAGTCAAGTAAGTTTAAATCTTAATTCAGAATCATCAATGCTAGACGAAATTGTAACTCCATGGAAACTTAATGTTTACATGCCCTATGTGGGTTCAAGTCCTAAAGCCACATGTTAACTTTCATTGGTTCTGTGCCTTCTAATGGACCTAGATAGCAATTTCATGTAGCTCAGAAAGTTTCATGTGTTCTATAATGTTCATTGAGTTTAATTGTTTCAAAACTTGAGCTTAAAAAGAATTATTTCAAACTGATAAATCTAGTTCATAGCCTTAAACACTGCTCAAGTCCAATGTTCAACAAAATGTTTCTCATATCTAAGTTCTAAAACTCAAGTATTCAAACTGATGTTTCCACCTATCCCATTACATACTAGATTGGGAGAGATAATAATTGTCTTTGTTTTGTCATCTAGACTTCAACAAGAAGGAACACCCAGAGCCAAAACAACCTGCCAGGCACCTCTGATGACTTCTGCCAGGCGTCTCTGACTTCTACGTTCCACTGGGGACCCTTAGACCGACCCCCAGAGGAATACCCAACTGCTGCCTTTGAACTACGCCCCCTGTCAGCAGGAAGCAGTTAAGAACGGTCGTCGTCCCAGTCCCCTAACAGCAGTTAGGGTCACTTCTTCTGGGGGGCGGAATGAGAGAGGAGTTAGAGTGGGTAGTAGGCAGTTAGGGTATTCTGGGTCCTCGAGTAAAAGAGAATTTCCCCACCATGTCTTGGATCACCAGAGCACGTCTCTTCCAAGGGACAGGGGTGCTATTAGCATATCAATTCCCCACCTGAAGTATCGGCCATCCCCTCTGGTCATTGTGGGAGGGCCTCAGGCTGATCTCTTTATCATTGAAAGGAGAGCAGGGAGAAGTAATACACATCTGCCTAAGGCCTGGAATGTCCTATGTCTGGCACCTCTGGCCTTTTGTCCCAAGGCCAGGTACCATGGAAACCAGGAATTTTCTTTGTTCATGGAGAAACATCTTCTTTGTTCATGAGGGAAACCTTTAAAAGGTGCATTCCCCACCATTAATACGGGTTTTGCTTCTTGTCCTCCTGCCACTATGGCAGAGCACTAGGGTTCTTTTTTACTTTTCCTCCTGCCACTATGGCAGGAGGTAAGGGTCTTTTCTATCTCAAAACCCCCTCCCGTCGCTAGGACGGGAGTCTTCTCTTCTCAGCCTTTCTAATAAATCTTGCTTTAAAACTAAAAAAAAAAAAAAAAAATTATTAGTGCTTTTCCCCTGGTTTTCTTTTGAGCAGATGTTGGATTATTTTGTAATCCACCCCTTCAGTTTTTATTCCAGATTTTGATTGTTCCTCAATATATTTGATAACTTTATATGTGGTAACGTGAAAGTTTAAATGAAGGTTAACTTTTGTCACCTGTGCTGGGACCTACATTGTGCACAAGCCACTGCTAATCACACCGGCATTCCATATAAGAGCACTGGTTCAAATTCTGCTGCCCTGCTTCTGCTCAGCTTCCTGCTGATGCTCCTGGGAAAGCAGCAGATGAGTGGCTCAAGTGCTGTGTCCGTACCACCTACCTGACAGACCTGGAGGACTCCTGGCTTCCCCCTAACCTTGGCTTTTTAAGTAACAATGATAATTAGCTGTAACAATGTTTCTCAGAGCACATCAGGTTTCTTTTCAATCAGCAAGAACAAAAGTGAACACCTTTCTGGGAAATGAGTTTGCACACAATTAGGCAATGTCAGGAGATGGCTCAATAGCAAAATCTTTGCATGTGCCCAGGATCCCATATGGGCAGTGGTTTGTGTCCCAGATGCTCTACTTCCCCAATAAGCTCCCTGCTTGTGGCCTGGGAAAGCAGTCGAGGACGGCCCAAAGCCTTGGGACCCTGCACCCATGTAGGAGACCAGGAAGAAGCTCTTGGCTCCTGGCTTCAGCTTGGCTCAGCTCCAGCCATTACAGCCACTTGGTAAGTGAACCAGCAGGTAGAAGATTTTTCTCTCTCTCCTTCTCTCTATAAATTGAATCTGCTTTTCCAATAAAAATAAATAAATCTTAAAAAGCAAACAGACAATGTCAAAGGAAAATATACAAGTTCCAGTAAAAAGATGAAAGACAATCAGTCTCACTAGTAACCAAAGAAATGCAAATTGAAACAAGAATGAGGTACTATTTTTTGACTATCAAATTGGCCCAAAAAATTATGCATCAGGATGACGTGGGGAATTGAGCTCTCGCATCTGTTGCTAGTGGGACTACAAACTGGTTTCCACCATTTCGGAAGGAAATTTGCATTATCTATCTAAGTCTTAAAATATGCTTTCCTTTTGACCCCACAATCCACATTTAAAGATTTGTGTAAAGGAAGAATTCCGACACATAATTTCAGAGTCTGCAGAGGAATTGTCACCACAGTATCTGAGTGGTGATGCTGAAGCCTTAGAAAAAAGCCAAATGAGACATGTCCACCCACATAGAGTCTGCCGTCTTGCTGAAGCGAGTCTGGAGGCCGTCAGTATGTGCATCCCTGGGGAAGCTTTTGTCAAATTTTATTTTTAGGGGCCAATGTTGTAGCATGGTTAAGCCGCTACTTGCAATGCCCGCATCCCACCTCAGATTGTCAGTTCTCAAGTTCTGGCTGCTCAGATTCTGGACCAGTTGCCTGCTGAGAAAGTAACAGAGGACGGCTCTGTGCTCGGGTTCTGAAGGAGGGCCCCATGCTCAGGCCCCCCTGGGTGGAGTGCTCCATGCTCACCCACCCCCACCCCCCACCCGCTGAAAGGAGACTTCTTGCTCAGGCGCCTGCCATCCACATAGGAGAGCTAATGGGAATTCTTGGCTCTAAGCCTTGGCTGGCCCAGCCTTGGCTGCTTTTTGTTTGTTTGCTTTTCTTTTTTTTTTTTTTAAGATTTATTTATTTTTATTGGAAAGGCAGATACACAGAGAAGAGGAGAGACAAAGAGGAAGGTCTTCTGTCCAATGGTTCACTCCCCAAGTGACCGCAACGGCTGGAGCTGAGCCAATGCAGGTCTCCTATGCAAGTGCAGGGTCCCAAGGTTTTGGGTCACCCTCAACTGCTTTCCCAGACCACAGCAAGGAGCTGGATGGGAAGTAGGGCCGCCGGGATTAGAACTGGCACCCATATGGGATCCTGGCGTGTTCAAGGCAAGGACTTTAGCTGCTACGCTATAGCGCTGGACCTCCAGTCTTGACTGTTAAAGCCATTTGGGGACTGAATCAGCAGGTGGAAGATATTACTCTTGTTTCTCTTTGTTTCTGTCTTTCTATGTGTCACTCTGCCTTTAAAACAGTTAAAAAAATTTTTTTTGTATTTTATTTATTTCATGTTTATTGAGATGACAATCGAACAGAGAAAGAGCTTCCATTCCTTAGCTCACTCTCCAAATGCCCACAGGAGCCAGGGTTGGGTCAGGAACTCCATCCCGGTTTCCCATGGGGGTGGCAGGGAAGGACCAAACTACTGCTTTCCTCTGGACTGTGCCTGAGTAGAAAGCGGGACCCAGTGCAGAGGAGCTGAGACAAAGCAGGTGCGCGGAGAGAGGATGCAGGCATCCCGAAGGGATGTGCCATGTGCCTGCCTCCTGGGAGGTTTTAAGAGAGAAATGCAGATTGTCAAGCCCCACCCAAGCTAATAAATCAAAATTTATATTTTGATAATTCCTTGTGGCATGTGTGTGAGCATTAGATGTGGAGAAGTGCTGGCAAAGGTTCACCAGAACGCGTGCCGGGTGGCGAGTTGCCTCCATAGTTTGCATTTTCGAGGTGTTCCTCTGCTGTTCCTTTTTCAGCAGTGTGTACCGGGGAGGAGGCACACACCGGGCTGTGACTGCCCCCTGCCTCTCCCCAAGTCCCCCCACCCCATCCCAGGCCAGTTCTGATGAGGAGATGCTGGGAGGCGTCCCTGAGCTTGTCCCTCCCGCCTCCCTGTGTCCTTAACTACCACCTGCACAGGTAGCTGCGCTGCTGGTGTAGTAACCATGGCACCGTTTGGAAACTCTTCTTCCTACTTCTCCAGTTGTGCCCACTCGAACGCAGGGTGAAAAAGGCAAGATAACATCCAGGCGGCCCTGAAGATGTGAGATGCAAATTGACGTCCCAATGATGGGTTTCTTCTGTCTCCACAGGACTGTGAACTTCTCCAAGACAACGCCTGCATGGCACTTGCCTCCCAGCCTACAATCCTGACCCCAAAGAGCAACTCCGCACATTTGCTGTGTGGACCAGAGTGGGATGCTTGCTCTAGCTGGGCCTGCCAGCCCCCCAGGCCCTTGGCTGTCCACTCCCAGCCAGAGCACACACTAACCAGCTCCATGAGGGACTCTCCACCCGCACACCCCACTTCAGCCAAGAGGAACATGCATCCTATTCACATCATTACCTCCTCCCCAGCTCAGCTGCTCTTGTGCCCACAGTGGGAAAGGCCAGCAGCATGTTGAGAACGAAGTCAGGGGCCAGTGCTGCTGCACAGCAGGCTAGGCACCACAGGCTTCCACTTTTTTTAAGGTGCCTAATAATTAACCAGTGATTTTTTTAAAAAAAATATTTATTTAATTTTGTTGCAAAGTCAGATATACAGAGAGGAGGAGAGAGAGAGGGAGAGGAAGATCTTCCATCCCATAATTCACTCCATAAGTGACCACAATGGCCAGTGTTGCACCAATCTGAAGCCAGGAGCCAGGAGCCTCCTCCGGGTCTCCCATGCAGGTGCAGGGTTCCAAGGCTTTGGGTTGTCCTCAACTGCTTTCCCAGGCCACAAGCAGGGAGCTGGAGGGGAAGCAGGGCTTCCAGGATTAGAACTGCTCCCATATGGGATCTGGCGTATTCAAGGTGAGGACTTTAGGCCACCGTGCCAGGCCCAGAGCTTCCACTGCAATGAGCCTAGAAAGGCAGCGGGAAATGGTCCACTATCTGAGTATCTGCCACCCATGGGGGAGACCTGGGTAGAGTTCCAAGCTCCTGGCTTTGGCCTTATCCAATTCTGGCTATTGCAGCCATTTGTGCAGTAACTGGTGGATCAAAGATTCTGTCTCTGCCTCTACCCTCCCTCTCTTTTGATTATTTTTCCTTTCAAATAAAAAAATTATAAAGTAAAAATCTACCAAATAAGATGAATAAATACTTCAGGGCCACTCAGAACCTGGCCTGGGATTTAGCTGGGAGACGTTTTGGCCCCAGGTTTGGGGTAGATCTTAGACCCAAAGACCTTCTGTCCTGCCCTCCCCAGCCTCTTCTCTGGCACATGAGTCCCATGGAAGCTCCTATGAGGCCCTAAATTTTATTATCTTTATATTTATTTATCTGAGAGGAAAATGGAGCAATCTTCCATACACTGGCTCATTCCCCCAAAGGTCCACAGCAGCTGGGGCTGGGCCGGGTCGATGCAAGGAACACCAGGAAATGCATCCAGGTTGCCTGTGTGAGTGGTAGGGATCCAACCATGCGAGCCATCACTGCTGCCTCCAGAGTCAGAATACTAATCACGATGGGGATGCAAACTTCAGCTCTTGGCTGTAGAATGGCAGGTGTCCCAAATGGCATCTTATCCTGTATGCCAAGCATCCATTGGGTCCTAAATACTAAAATACAACAAACAAGTGGTAAATACTGATTACGTGCTGTAGTAATACCTATTAGAAGGGCCTGGCTTGATGGCTCTATTGGCTAATCCTCCCTTGCAAAAGCTGGGATCCCATATGCAGCTGGTTCATATTCCGGCTGGTCCGCTTCCCATCCAGCTCTCTGCTTGTGACCTGGGAAAGCAGTAGAGAATGGCCTAAAACCTTGGGGACTTGCGCTCATTTGGGAGATGGAGAAAGTTCCCGGCTCCTGGCTTTAGATCGGCTCAGCTCACCCCAGGTCAGGCCATTGCGGCTACTTGGGGAGTAGGCCAGCAAATGAAAGATCTTTTTCTCTGTATCTCCTTTTCTCTGTAAATCTAACTTTTCAATAAAAAATAAGTAAATCTTAAAAAAATAAAATAATGATACCTACTAGCACCACTAAGCATTCAACTGTGAAAGCATTTTCCCCCCATTATTAAAATTTAAGGGGCAAAGGTTAGCATTGCAATATTGCAAGTAAAGCAACTAACTGCATCCCGTATGGGCGCCAGTTCGAGCCCTGGTTGTTCCACTTCTAATCTAGCTAGTGCCCTGCTTGAGTACCTGGTTGAGCAGAGAATGGCTCAAGGGCTTGGGTCCCTGTATCCACATGAGTGACCTGGGAGAAGCTTCTGGATTCAGCCTGGATCAGTGCTGGACTTGCAGCAACCTGAGGAGTGAACCAGGAAATGGAAGATTCTCTTTCTCTCTCTCTCTTTCTCTCTCTCTCTCGGTCTCTTTAACTCTGCCTTTCAAATAAATAAATCTTAAAAAAAGAAGAAGAAGAGGAAGAAGGAGAAGGTAGACAGGTAATTTTTTAAATTGCGTTTATTTAAATTTTTTTTTTATTGGAAAGGCAGACATGCAGAGAGGAGGAGAGACAGAGAGGAAGGTCTTTCGTCTGATGGTTCACTCCCCATGGCCGCAATGGCTGGAGCTGAGCCAATCTGAAGCCAGGACCCAGGAGCTCTTGTGGTTCTCCCATATGGGTGCAAGGTCCCTAGGCTTTGTGCTGTCATCAACTACTTTTGCAGGCCACAAGCAGGAAGCTGGATGGGAAGCAGGGCTGCCAGGATTAGAACCGGCACCCATATGGGATCCTGGCACATTCAAGGCGAGGACTTTAGTGCTACACTATCGCACCGGGCTCAAATTGCAGATTTTTTTTATAATGATGTGTATATTTGCAAAAATATTTATTTCTATTAGAAAGGCAAATCAGATTTACAGAGAGAGGATACAGAAAGATTGCGACGGACCGGCTCGGCCGGGAGCAATCATTCTGACGGGAACAGGACCCTGGGAACAGTGGGCAAGGATTCGGCGAGTGACAAACAGACACGACAACTCAAGGAAGTTGTATCTGAGTGCATTTTGCAAAAGCAAGGCATCAGCTTATATACAATAAATTATTGCAAAGGGACATTTTCTTTGTTTATACATGTGGTTACATTTCTATAAGCAATTATTCCAGGAAGGTAAGCAGGTGTGTTGAGAAAAGATTGTTCTCTAATAGCCTGGTGACAGCTTGTAGTTGTTATTTCTTGTGGACGCAGTTTGGCACCAGTTGCAGTTTTAATCATTAAGTAGTTAGCCCTCATTGTGTTTTGTGCCTTACACTGGTTTTAATATTAACTTGCCTATATTTCTACTTTTTCTTCCTGTATAGTTTTTTAAGCTATAGATTTCTATTATAATCTTTTTAGGAATTCTCAAAAATAGTCCTATATAGGTTCACCAAAGCTAGTAACTGGATAGTTTTTATCTCAGACTGCTTGCTATCCTTGTCCAGTCTCCTGTCAGAAGGCTTCATAGAACTATAAAGGAACATTGAGCCTTTGCCGCACATAAATAGTATTATTCCAGTCATAAAGATAAGAGCAAAGAGAGTACAGCTAGGAATGCTAAGACCACTAGAGATGCATCCTTCCTTGAAGCTTCCGCCTCAGCCCGGTGATTTCTCATGCAGGCTCTACCGGAGGTGCTGTGACAAAAGATCTTCCATCTGCTGGTTCACTCCTGAGTCAATCTGAAGCTAGGAACCAGGAGCTTGTTCCTGTTCTCCCACGGAGGTGCAGGGTCCCATACATTGGGCCGCCATCTATTGCTCTTCCAGTTTGTAAGCACGGAGCTGGGTAGGAAGTGCAAGACTCGGGATGTGAATCTGTGCCCATATGCAATCCTGGTACACACAAGGTGAGGCCAGTCTTGCATATGGACTGTGGGAGATCCTGAGCTCCCAGAGGAGTAGCAGGGTGCTTACTGAGCTGGGACACTGAGTGAGGAGTTGGTTTGGGGAGTGCCAAGATCTTGCTTTATTTTGTATGCAGTGTCTGTGACTTTCCAGTTCGGGGAAATAGAATTGTCTGACCAGACACAGTAGCCTAGTGCCTAAAATCCTAACTTTGCATGCCCCAGGATCTCATCTGGACACCAGTTCATGTCCTGGCTGCCCCACTTCCCATCCAGCTCTCTGCTTGTGGCTTGGGAAGCATTCAAGGACAGATCAAAGCCTTTGCCTTTGGTCTCTGTACCCACGTGCGAGACTTCGAAGAAGCTCCTGGCTCCTGGCTTCGGATTGGCCAGGCTCAGCTCGGGCCATTGCAGCCACCTGGGAAGTAAATCAGCAGATGGATGATCTTTTTCTCTGTAAATCTGAGTTTATAATTAAAAATTGAAAAATAAATAAAGTAAGTAAATAATAAAAAATAAGTAAATCTTTAAAAATAAATGAGGGCCCGGCGCGGTGGCGCAAGTGGTTAAGGTCCTCACCTTGTAAGCCCGGGATCTCATATGGGCGCTGGTTCTAATCCCGGCAGCCCCGCTTCCCTTCCAGCTCCCTGCCTGTGGCCCGGGAAAGCAGTCAAGGACGGCCCAAAGCTTTGGGACCCTGCACCAGTGTGGGAGACCCAGAAGAGGCTCCTGGCTTCGGACCGGCATAGTATTGGCCGTTGCGCTCACTTGGGGAATGAATCATCGGACGGAAGATCTTCCTCTCTGTCTCTCCTCTCTGTATATCTGCCTTTCCAATAAAAAATAATAATAATAAAAAAAATGAAATAGAACTGTCATTTCAGTTCCCATGGCCAGCCCAAAATATCTGCATATTAAAGAAATTTAGTGGGGGGTGGGGGTGAATGGTGCCGTGGCAGAGTGTGTTAAGCCACCACCTGCCGTGCTAGCAAGCTAGATGGATGACAGTCCATGTCTTAGCTTATCCACCTCCAAGCCATTTCTCTGCTAATGTACCTGGAAGAGCTCTGGAAGATGATCCAAGTCCCACACTGTAGCCCAGCCCAGCCTTGGTTATTGTGGCCTTTTGGGGGGTAAACCAGTAGATGAAAAATCTCTTTCCATCTTTCAAATGAACAAAATAAAATAAATTTTAAGAAATAAAAGAATTCATGAATGGATAGATTTTCAACCAAGTCTTAAATAATAGATGGGCTTGGACCTTGGGTGGAGGATATCTTAGTGCCTGAGATCAACACATACAACAGCTGGTGGAAGCCAACAATGGGAGAGTGAATGCAAGGCCACTGCGTGCGTGACTGTTGCATCTTTGCCTAGGACACTCAGCCATCCTCTGCAGCGCTGAGTCTAGAGCCAGTAAGCGTACTTGTGCCTAGGTACTTGTCTGTCTTGAAGCATTTTTGCATTCATTTTTTATATGTATTTCTGCATGTCATAGGCTAGAACATCCCAGTCTTGCCATTGGATTTTGCCCGGAATGCTAAGTTAAGGCTCAACTCTCCTTATTTACACAGACTGAAGTGGCTGCAGGAATCTCCTACCCTGGGGCCAGAGCATAGGATGTGTTCCCAGCACTTACACTTTCAGGGCTTCTGTTTCTAGGTGCCCTTTGCCGAGAGTCCTGCAGTCTCTAAGAGCGGTAACGGTGGGCAGCTGGTACCTGGGCCAGGGTGGGAGTGTGAGGACTAGAGGCATCATTCATATTTAAATCCAGTCCTGCCTGGTCACATGTCCAATCCCTCCTTCACATTTGGATCCCACATGCATTGCACAGACCACTACTGTTGTCACCCTGGTGCCCTCAGGTACAAAATGAAGGTGGCAACAGTGAAAAATGGGGACAAAGGAATGTCAGTCCCTCAAACAACACTGAATGAGCACCTGCAGAATGCCAAGGGCTGTTCCAAGGGCCACAGACTGTACTACACAGGCTCCTAGCCCTATGCAGTAGACAAGCTAGTGGAGAGAATTCGATGATATAAAACTAAACACAAGCTTTTCTAGGTTATCAAGGACAGCTTTGCTGAAGGAGGTGACATTTCAGCAAGACTCTAAGGCAAGTGAGGGAGCAAGCCCTTCAGATAGAGAGAGATGTGGGGGGATGGGGAAGGAAGAGGGTGCAGGCACTCCTCTGCGGCCTATTAGAGGACTTGGCTTCTCTAGTCTCCGAGGGTTTTAGGAAGAGCAGTAGCTTGATCTGGCATCTTATTAAAGGCTCCTTTCGTGTGCTGCATGGAGGAGCCTGCAGGCGCAAGGGCAAAGGCTTGCTGTGCAGTCCTCCGATTCAAGCTGCAGATGGCTTGCACCCAAGTGGCGGCAGTGAGGGCAGAGGAAAGGGCTTCATTCTGGATGAATTTTGGAGACAGAACAGAACCATGTCAATGTGAATGTCAGTACGCCAAAAGCACAATTCACGAAATACATCGACACACCAAACTTCATCCAAATCCCAAACTGCTGTACTTCAAAAGGCACTCTGAAGAAGATGAAAAGACAAGCCACAGCATGAGAGAAAATATTTGTAAAGCCTGTATCTGAGAAATGATTTATATCCAGAATATATAAAGAACCCTTACAAGTCAATAAGAAGAAGATAAACAACCTAATTAAAAAGCAGACAAAAGATTTGAATAGATAGTTCACCAGAGAGGATATATGAATGACTAATAAGCACATAAAAGATGCTCAACATCATTAGTCATTAGGGAAATGCAAATTAGGAGCACAATGAGATACTACTTCACGCTCACTGGAAGGGCTATAATCACAAAGACAATCTGAAAGTGTTGGCAAGGATTGTGGGGAAATGGAAATCTTCCTGTATTGTTCAAGGGAATGGAAAATGGTACAGTCACTTTAGAAAACACTTTGGCAGTTTCTTTAAAAGATAAACATAAATTTACTATACAACCCAGCAATTATTTCACTCCTAGTTATCTACCCAAGAAAAATGCAAACTTACATTCACACAAAGACTTGCATGCAAATGTTCATAGCAGCATTATTCATGATAGCCAAAAGGTGGAGGCAATCCAAATGTCCATCAATACTGCAACGGTATAGTATTCAACAATAGAAGGGGAAATAAAGCATGAAGGCATGCTGCAGCATGGGGCAATAAAAAAATGCTTAATGGAAGAAGTTCAACACAAAAGACCACAGATTGCATGTTTCTATTTATACGCGATATCCAGAAAAGACAAATCTATAGAGACAGAATGTAGATTAATGGTCGCCTGGGGGCGGGCCTGGCAACAGAGTCTGATCCTGAGCAGGCTCCCTTCCAGGAGGTGGTCAGTTTCACATGCACAATTTGCATGAGGCCATGCAAATTGTCCAAAGCTGGACTGGGTGGGGGTTGTACAACTTGGCAAGTTTATTTAAAAATCATTCAGTGGCACCCTTAAAAGTTGCTAATGACAACATGTAACTAACTGTAAACAATTTTTGTGTACACAAAACAATTAGCACAGTGCTTCAAACACAATAATAGCTTAGTCAATGCAGTTACTTTTTAACTGACTATTATCATGACTGTTCATTATAACCGGCCCTACTGTGTGCTGAGTGCTGATGACAGGTAGCTCCAGGAAAGAAAGCCCTGGTAGGAACTGGTAGGAACACAGTATGCATAGTTTTTTTTTTTTAATTTTTATTGTAAAGTCAAATTTACAGAGATAAGGAAAGACACAGATTTTTTTCATTCGCTGTTTCACTCCAAGTGGCCACAATGGCTGGAGCAGAGCTGATCCGAAGCCAGAATCCGGGAGCTTCTTCTGTGTATGTGTATGGGGGTGTCTTCCATGTGGGTTCAGGGTCCCAAGGCTTTGGGCTATCCTTGACTGCTTTCCCAGGCCACAAGCAGGGAGCTGGATGGGAAGTGGTGTAGCTGGGACACGAACTGACACCCATAGGGAATCCCAGCATGTGCAAGATGAAGACTTTAGTCACTAGGCTATTGCACCAGTGCCTGTCTCTCTAAGATTTATTTTAGAGATTTATTTTTATTGGAAAGCCAGATCTACAGAAAGAAGGAGATCGAATGATTTTTCCATTTGCTGGTTCACTCCCTAAATGCCTGCAATGGCCAGAGCCAAGCTGAACTGAAGCCAGGAGCCAGGACCCTTTTCTAGGTCTCGAGGCACTGGGCCATTCTCCACTGCTTTCCCAGGCCATAAGCAGGGTGCTGGATGGAAAGCGGAGCAGCCAGGACACAAACTGGCATCCACATAGGATGCTGGTGCCTGGAGGCAGAGAATTAAACACGTGAACCAATGCACTGTTCCTATCTCTGTTTCTTCATAGCAAGCACAACTTCTGTGATTTCATTTCCTTTTGTGAGCACGTGTTTTCTATAGCTTCTCACACTTGATTGTGCATATACAAGGGCAAGGAAAGGTCGTTGTACTTGTGGGTAGGTGGGAAGATTCTTACTTTTTGCTAGCCTGATGCAAGGAACAGGTGTTGATACCATCTTTTCCCTTCTTACTCCTCTCCGCTGAATATGAGCAGGCCATCTGGAGCTGTAACAATCAGCTTAGGACCAACAAGCACACAGCTACTGGCCAAAGCCAAGTTGCAAAGGATGACTGTGCCTGTGACCTGGTGGACTGCTCCCACTGCCCTACCGCTTATGACCAGGAACAAACATAATTTTGTATTTGTTGAAATCATTATTACTTTGGTTTGAATTCTGACAATGAAACTCATTCCTGTATCATATTACTCATAAAACCATGGTGATACCTTTGATTTTCTCTAGTGGAGGAAGATGGATATGTTAACAAATCTATGCCTTTGCAAAACACTTGCCTGTGGTAGTCTGTCATCTGGGGGTGAGGCAACGAACTACATCAGATCATTCCTTTTTGGATGCTGGTTTCTGGCAGAAGCCTTTGGCTGGATGGCTGATCCACTGAGACACAGCACGTAGGAGGTAGAGCTTATTTGTGAGGCATGACTAGTTCTGACTTGGCCATGTGGATTTGAGATTATTGGAAGACATGCAGGGAGAGTCCAGAGAGTGAGATACATAGATCTGCACTCAGGAGAGAAGGGCATAGTGGGGATGTGGAATGAGTGGGTATCCTCAGTGGCCCGGGACTGAAACCTAAGACGAGGAGTGTGCTTAGCCCTTTCATCATCATCATCACAGCTAACGTGTACTAAGTCCTATGGCCTATTAGCTCACTACCTCATTTATGCCATTTGATTCACCCAACCAAGAAAGAAAAGAACTATTCTGATTTTTAAAAACATTTATTTTTATTGTAAAGTCAGATTTACAGAGAGGAGAGATAGAAAGATCTTCTATCCACTGGTTCGCTCCCGAAATGGCTGCAAAGGCCAGAACTGAGCTGATCTGAAACTAGTAGCCAGGAGCTTCCTCTGGGTCCCCCACATACAGATGTAGCTCTAGGGCCTAGCAGCTAAAGTCCTTGCCTTAAATGTACCAGGATCCAATATGGGCACCGGTTCCAATCTCAGCAGCTCCACTTTCCATTCAGCTCCCTGCTTGTGGTCTGGGAAAGCAGTTGAGGAAGGCCCAAATCCTTGGGTTCCTGTACCCATGTGGGAGACCTGGAGGAAGGTCCTGCCTCCTGCTTCGGATTGGTGCAGTACTGGCCATTGCGGTCACTTGGGGAGTGAATTAGAGGATGGGAGATCTTCCTCTCTGTCACTCCTCTTCTCTCTATATATCTGACTTTGCAATAAAAATAATCTTTTATTTATTTATTTATTTTTAATAATCTTACTTAGTTCATTAGGGTACAAAGGGTCACAGGCTACAGGAAAGTGGGTAATACCATTGTTTCCACACTAATATCATCATTTTTTCCCCTGTATCTGGGGTCAGGGGAGAAACAAAGGGAGAAGCCCCACCCAGCCTCCCACCCATCCCAGGTTCCCAATGTGGGCATGCTCCGAGGGTCCTGCTCAAGCAGTTTTGATAGTTCAACAGTTTTCAATTGCTGTCAATCTTGCCATTTCAAGCGCGATGAAGTCTATTCAGAGTCCACTGGCTGACATAGTCTCTTCATGGTCGTGGTTCTGAGATCAGCAGTTCTGTTGGAGGGATCTCCAAAGAAACTTCATCTGAGTTGATCCCAGACCCGAATCATGTGTGTGCTTGCCAGTATAGGGTCTGGCATAGTCCGTCGCCCCAATCAGCCTATGCACATGCTGGTTGTTTCAGTTGCTGGGTCAGTTCTGTTTCCAGCCCTGTTATCCACCCGAACCAATGGGTGTTGTAGTCCAGCCCAATCCTACCCACTTCATACTTGGCCCTCACACAAACCAGTGGGAACTGCAGCCTAGTTGGGGTGACTCCCCATAATCCCCACCAGACCTGCCTTCTACCCTGGTTCCTAAGCATGCCAGCATGTACTGCAGACTTATTCAGTCTGTCCCACATCCCATTTAGCTCTTATACATGTCAATGGACTTTGAAGCCTAATTCAACCCAACCAACCCTACTATCCAGCCCACACACATACTGGATGGTGCCTTTCTGTCTGGCCACCCCTGCCCCTGTGTTGGTTTTCTTGCTCTCCAGTGGGAGTGGTAATCCAAGAGGGAGGTGCCCACTATCTCTCTACTAGGCCACTCCCATTCCCGGATTATGCACTCTCCAGGTGGTTCTGGATTAAAAAAAAAAAAAATGTAGCTCTAAGCTCTATACTTAGACTAGTCAACCTCCAAGAAATGTTACAAGGTCGATTAGAAATCACACAAGACACAGGAAATGTTAAAGTTTAGATAGAGACGCAGAAACTTAATTAACAGTGTTATTGTTTCTCCTAATGGTGTCTGGCAGATGGGCCAAGGGTGGTCTCGGGTGGTCGACTTTTCTCTTAGCCTCAGATTAGCTACAAAGTTTCCCCTGAGAGCCTAGACCAAAACACAGGTCTTTTACAACCTTGGGCAGAAAGAGCCCAACCTTGAGAAGATAGGAATTCCTGACAGTTCCTCCCTTCATCACACTGCACCGGGGAAAGCTTAGTTGATTAAAAGCTCTAACAGCAGCCTTTCGAGGCTGTCCTATTCCATTTGTGGTGGTAAGCGACAATCTGCCGACCGGTGAATAAAGACTCAGAACTTGTTCTTCTTTTTTTATTTTTAAAGATTCATTTATTTTTATTGTAAAGTTAGATATACAGAGAGGAGAGACAGAGAGGAACATCTTCCATCTGACAATTCACTCCCCAAGTGACTGCAACATCTGTTTCCTCCAGGTCTCCCAAGAGGGTGCAGGGTCTCAAGGCTTTGGGCCGTCCTCAACTGCTTCCCAGGCCAAAAGCCAGGGAGCTGAATGGGAAGTGGAGTTGCCGGGATTAGAACCGGTGACCAGATAGGATCCTGGTGCTTTCAAGGCGAGGACTTAAGCTGCTAGGCCACCGCGCCTGCTCCCGTGCCAGTATTTTACAGGTAGAGAAACCTTGACCCAGGGAAGGGATTAGCTTGAGGTCATAGAAAGAAATTGTCCAGAATCTAGAACTTCTAAGAGTCTGCCTCTGAATCATTTTTGGGATAGAATCAGTCAGTTCACAACAGGTCTCCCATGTAGGTGGCAGGGACCCAAGGACTTGAGCCACCGTCAGCTGCCTGGCAAGCCATTAACACGCAGCTGGATCCGAAGTGAAGATGGGATTTGACCCCAGGCATGCTGAGAAGCGATGTGGGTGTCCCAAGTAGCCAGCTGACTGCTACACCAGACTTGCTCAACCACTACTGGCAGGTGGTTCTCCTTTTTAAAAAACCTACTTAAAAGGCAGAGATAAAAAAATCTCCCATTGGCTAGTTCACTCTCTCAATACCCCCCAACAGGGTAAAGGTCAGGCAGAATTCAGAATGGAAACACAGTAAGGTCTGCGATGTGGGTGGACCCAGATCCCCCGGGCCATTGCGCATCAGCAGGCAGTTGGGGCGGAGGCCACCCAGGCAGCGCCAAAGACGCTAGGGCGGCGCTTGCTTGCCTTTCCGGCCCGACTACAGGTGCTTCACCTTACGTCGAGGGGTTCTGGGAACTCCCCTGCCCCCGCTCGGAGTGTTCTAATGGCTCCCCAAATCCCCCCTCTGCTCCCGGGGCTGCTGTAATGACCCTCACAGCTCTGCTCACTGGGGAGCATCTCTTAACGGCTCCAAGGAGACTTCCTTCCCACCCCCACACCTGACTTGGGGCACCCACCGGGCTCCTTGCCCTACGGTGACTCTCTCGGCAGGGAGGCTGGTCCTCTTACCCGGGCTTCGCGGACTGCCCCACAGGGCCTCCATCACACCTTCACACCAAGGCGCTACTCACCCCAAGGAAAGTTCGGCCCAGCCCCTGGTGGGCACAGCCCACACTCCGTAACCTCCCGGCCCCTGCCCAGCTCGAGGAGCCCCGCGGTCCCCAGTGCTGGCCGCTTTCAGCCCCGTCGAGGCCCCGGAGGCCCGAAGCCCGGCACTGATTGGCCGGCTCCGCCACCAGCCGGGATGCTCAGTGGCCGTGCTCCCGAGGGGAGCGCGTTCCCCCCTGGCAACAGCCCGGGCGGCTGCTCATAGGCTGAGGAGATGATATTCCCAGACTCCGAGGCGGCGGCTGAGTCTGCTGATTGGCTCTGGGAGGCACGAGAGCCGCCCTCGGATTGGTCGGCTGCAGGGGAGCGCTGTGCGGCTGCGCCGAGGCAGACTTTGGAGGAGGCGGAGCTAGATCCTTCGCCTGCTGTGCAAGCACTGCGATCGGCCAGTGTCGGCAGCAGAAACCGGGGCTGAGCCCTGCCGGGGCTTCGGGCTGTAGGTGAGAGCCGGAGAGGTGTGGATGGTTTTCGGCGAGGTGCCGCTGGAAGCCTTGACCGTGCGCTCCGGTGGGGGAGGGGCAGCGGGGTGTTTCTGGAACGGGGAGTGATCGGCATGTGCCTCGCCCAATGGGAGAGAGGGCTTGTCAAGTGAGTCCCGCGATTGGTTCTTTCCAATCCTGTGTGGCCAATGGGCGTCGGGAGAGGGGGGCGGGTCCTCTGGGCCTTATTTTCTTCTTCCTGCGGCTGGGCCTCCGTCGCCTGCCTGGGCGGCGGGGCCGGGAGGGGCCGGACCTGTGGCGGGTGAGCCTCGGGCCCCGGGCGGGCAGCAGGTGGTGTCGGTGCTCGGCGCGGTGCCTGCGGGTGCGGCTGGAGGTGTTGGTGAGCAGCCGCCGGCCGTGTGGAGCGGTCAAGTTCCCGGCCTAACTCTGGGGCTGTGTCGCTTGCATCATCGAAGTTCATCACGGCCATCGTGCGGGGCCAGGGGCTGGGGTCCCCATTTTGCCCGGGGAGCTCCTGAGGGCTGCTACACGTGCACGGGCAAGGTCACGGCGCAGGTCCGGGACAGTAACTCGCTGCGCAAAGTTTGGACTCGGGAGCCGGTCGGAGCTTTCGCACCCCCTAGGCTTTGTTGCTGGGGTGCGGGAGGGAGGGTGTTTCGGGGACGGGAGCTTTCTCCAGGGCGAGGCCTGGGGGTGGGGGAGAGGGTGAGCCGATGAGGTGAGGCTGGGGAAGCAGTTTTTCTGCAGGCTCCATAGGCTGCGGCGGGCCGGGCATTGTTCTGCTCCCTGGCGTTCGGAGATGAATAGAACCCGAGGCTGAGGAAGCTCCTAGCTGGGAGGCCCCTTTCAGGGTCCCAACCTTGAGCTGATAGACTGGTGCTTCTGTGAAATTTGCAGAAGCTTGAAGCTTCCTTCCGATTTTTCTTTATCTGTATTGTTATTTTTTAAAGAACGTGTTCAACGTTGTAGAAGCTTCAGGTCCCTTGGATTTGGAGCTGCGCTTGAAACGGATCTAGTTGGGGTCAAGGTTAGGGTCTCTGCAGCCTAGTGGACTGTGGGCAGACTTCCTGCTCTGTACACCTGGCATAACAGTAGACCTGCCATGCAAAGTGCCTAGTAGGTTCATGGAAAGCACCTGGCTGGGGGCATGGCTTGGTGTGACTGTGACTGGGACAGTTGGTCTTTCCTCCTATACCTGTCGTTTGCCTATCCGATGCCAAGTTGCTGGTCGATGGAAGTAGTTTTGTCCTTTTGGGGCATCCAGCTTTCGATGGAGCTCTTGGAGCCAGACTGCTAAGAGTGGGACCGGAACTTGGGATGGGGGTGGGATTAGAGCTGCCCATCCTTGCAATTTCAGAGAAAGCAAGAATTAGTTTTGCTTCTGAGCTGCCTTCTTTTGGCTGGTTTGGTTGCCTTCTCTAGTTGGTCATCAAGTGCGAGTGGTGCAACCACTACAGTTCCCATTTGAAATGTGTATTTTGCTTTCTCTCATCAGTGATGAAGCTTGCCCTTTATTGCTAGTTTATTACCTGTTTCATTTTGTCTTTGAGTTCAGGGCACAGTGCCTTTGAACTTGTCTCTAGCTTGTCTTCATTATGGCCTGCAGAAAAGTCACCTGAAGGGAGAGAGGTTTTAAAAGTTGTCATGCTATTCCTTTCAAAGAACTTTTTTAAAACACTGAGGTGTTGTCTGTCATCTTGTGGCCAGGCAATTTGCCTTTGCCATCCAGAGTCCTTGGAAAGGAGCTCATGGCTTTTCAGATTGGGTTCTGGTGTGTTTAGTACTCTGAGAAGTGGTTAGAAGGGTATAAATAAGAGCAACTTGAAAAGATCAGGGCAGAATGATTGAGTCAACTGTAGCCTTTGGATGGGAAACATAAGTACAGTATCTCAGCTCAGACAGTCTGTTTAAGTGAGATTTGTATACATGCAGTTTGATACATAGATAGATGGAATGTTATTGTATGTATTTCTAGTTCATTTAAATAACAGAACTGTTAGTGTATGCATTTCTAGTTCATTTAAATAATTTCTAGAGATGCATTCCAGACATGAGGTCTTAATGCTTCAAGATTTCTATATCATCTATTGTTTCATCACGGACAGTCCCAGCACTTGCTTTTTATTTATTTATTGGAAAGGCGTAGTTGCTGAGGGGGAGAAAGAGACCTTCCAACCACTAGTTTACTTCCTCAAATAGCAGCAAGGACTAGGGCTGGGCCAAACGGAAGCTAGGTGTAGGAATTTTTTCAGGTCTCTGTGGGTGGCAGGGGCTGGAGTACTTAAGCCATAGTCTGCTGCTTTCCTAGGAGCTTTAGCTGGCAGCTGGAATCAGAAGTGGAGCAGTCAGGACCAGAGCTGGTGCCCATACAGGATGCCAGTGTCACAGGCAACAGCTTTGCCACTGGGCCGCAACACTGGCTCCAGCATTTGCTATTCATTTCTCCTCATATACTGTTACGCACATAATGTATTTCAGATTTCTGGTTGGCTGAAGTGATTTACAAAGGAGGGAACATGGCTTCCGAGTCAGAAATCCTGAATCCCAGTGCCCGGATCATGACCTTTTATCCAACTATGGAAGAGTTCCGGAACTTCAGTCGCTACATCGCTTATATTGAATCGCAAGGTGCTCACCGGGCTGGGCTAGCCAAGGTAAGGAGCCACAGGCAGCAGCTTCCTGGGGATTTTTCCAGTAGGGTTTGGACTCTGAAGGTTAAGTAGCCCTGCTGTCCCATTTGCAAGTTAATTCCCATTGTTAACACCTGATGCTTCTAGAGAGACGTGCTTGAGTCCTCACAAAGGGGAAAGGACAAGCCAGCTCTCTGAGCCTGGCTGGCTTTCTGTCCTGTTGTACCTGAAAGGTTGTTGTCCCTCCCCATCTTGTGCCAGCTGGCTTCTCTGACTTCTCTGGCTTCCTGGGAGGCTTTCTTCAAGGCCAGCTCCCAGGAGGAGTCTAGTCCTTGTTGGAAATTGGATCTCTGCTTTGTATTCTTTCTGCTATGAGCTGGATTAGTTATTTTTTTCCCAAATCAAAGTAAGCCCTTCCTGTATCTGTCCCAGTCAAGTTGCTGAATCCCTGCAGATGAAGTGGCTGCATTTCTGGAAGGATCCTCAAAAAACTAAAAGGCCAGAGGAAACTTTTTTGCACTGAATTTCTGGCCATATGCACATGTTACTTTTTCTCTATATGTATAGTTAAGATTTTATTTTATTAGAAAAGCGGATTTGCAAAGAGAAGGAGAGACAGAAAGATCTTCCATTTGCTGGTTCACTCCCTGAATGTCCATGAACCTGGAATTGAGCTGTTGAGATTATAAACAAGCATACTTGTGTTGCAAGGCAGATGTGTAAGGAAAAGGCTAGTCTTCCTTCTCCATTGCTATCTCCTTAAAGTAATTAGTGTCAACTAAGGATTCTCCCCACACATTTGCTTTGCTCTAACAAATATACACACATTCAGCATTTTGGGTTTTTTAGTTGTTGTTGATGGAATCATGTACGTGCCTGTGTTGTATTGGCTTGTTTTTTTTTTTCCTTTTCACAACATGTATTCCTTCTAGGTAAATTATGGCTTCAACTTAGTGCTTTTTGTGTATTAGCTATCTTAGTTAACTGTTTTATATAAAGCTCCAGCCATTACTTCCCAATTGGGGAGTGAACCAGCAGATGAAAAATCTTTGTCTCCTTTCTATAAATCTGATCTACCTTTCCAATAAAAATAAATACTTACTTTTTAAAGTAAGTAAACAAAGCCAAACATTTTTGTTTGAAAGGCAGAGTTGGAGATTTTCATCAAGTGGCTCACTCCCCAGACAGCCTGGCTGGGCCTGGTTGAGGCCAGAAGCCTGGAGCTCCATCTGGATCTCCAGCAGAGATGGTAGGAGCCCAGTCATCTGGGCCATCCTCCACTGCTTTTCCAGACCACAAGCAGGGAGCTGGTGGGCAGCCAGGTTTTGAACTGGTGCTCATGTGGGATGCCAATGTTATGGAGAGCCACTTAATCCACTGTTCCACAACATTGGCTTGTATTTTATTTGTTTTTAGAAGATCCTGGGGCTGTTAGATTGAGAGACCATCAACTTTTCAGCCTCTTCTTGGTGTCTCTGTAGGACACCAAAGCTGAGAACAAGCATCATTTGTTACCTTGGGCCATGAGCTGGTGCAGGACTGTGTGTGGGTTAGCATGGCCTGACAGTGGGATTCCTTTATTTAAGTCCATGTCACTGTTAGGTAAACTTGCTGTCAAGCTGCATAGGGTGTAGGCTTCCTGAGCGCTCCCTGCCAGCCAGACTTCTCACTTGTATAGTTCTCTTGTTCCCTGCAGGTCGTTCCTCCAAAGGAGTGGAAGCCGCGCACCTCATATGATGACATAGATGATCTGGTCATCCCTGCCCCCATCCAGCAGCTGGTGACAGGGCAGTCTGGTCTCTTCACTCAGTACAACATCCAGAAGAAAGCCATGACGGTCCGCGAGTTCCGCAAGATTGCCAACAGCGACAAGTGAGTGGGGCGGTTTCCTTCCCTGTGCTGGTAACTGGGAGCCCGTGTGGCCGCCTCCTGGACTGCTCCCATTCTGCTCAAGTGTGCTTCCTCCGCTCAGCCTCTTGCTGCCTTCCTGTTCTGTCCGTGTGCGTTTCCTCCTCTAGTTGCTGTGTTCTGTTGTGCGTCCAGAGACAGCACCTTCCTTTCCCACCCAAGGGCGACTCTGGTTTGGCCTTCCGTGGATTGCAGAGGGCCATGTTGAAAGTGGTTCAGGGAGCTTCACTTGCTGACCAGAAAGTGACTTTTGTAGTGTCCCTGGCTCCTCTTGGTGTCCTTCGGAGTTGGTCATGTTCGAGTGGCTCACTGTGACTGCTGCTGCCTTTTCCATTTTAACATTGGCTGAATTGGGAGTGAGTGAACAGGTTAGGTGTGTTCTGGACTTCTCCATCCCTTGCGTGTCCCGGCTTCTGTGGTTTTAGGAGGCCTGTCGTCAGTCTGTGCTGTACGGTGTTTCTCAGCTTCACGGGTGTGCCTTCCTATTGTTCTCATTGGCAGGCTGCTCCTGCCTAATCTCTCCTCCCACATTTCTGCTTGGGATGCCCCCTTTCACCTTGGCTTATTTTCCCCAAGCTTTTTGGTCTCTTGAGGCTTCACCGTGGATGAGCCCACGGTGAACCAGGTCTTGTCCCCCGTGGTCGTCGTGCTCCCGGGGGTGTCCCTTTGTGCCTTGTCCTCATCCTCACTTGCTCATGCTTTTTCTGCTCTTGGTCTTTTTGCCTGAATCACATTTGTTTTGTAGATCTTCTAGCTTGATTGACAGCTCTGAGAACTTCAGCTGCAGCTGGCCTGTGAGCATGGTGTGTCCTGACTCGCTTTGTGCCACGTCTGACCAGGGCACTGGGTCCAAACCTGTGTGCTTCATTTCTCATGTGGTTCCACCAGCAGCTTCAGGTGTCTGTCAGTTCCTGTCAGCACCTGCTAGGGTTTCTCTCCTTAAGATATCTTTTGTGCTTTTCAAGTAATCAGTCCCGAGTTTTGGATTCTTAGCCCTAGATTCTTTTTTGTCATTAAATTTTTTTGATTTATTTTCATTTTATTTGAAGGGTAGAGAGGAATCACCCTCTGCTGGTTTATCCCTCCTCCCTGCACCCCTCCTCACCCCCCGCTAAAGAGCTCAACAACCAGGGCTGGGCCAGGCCACAGCCAGGACCTGGGTCTCCGTGTACATGGATCAGAGGTGGAGTACTGTGGCATAATTGTTCCCAACGCTTATGTTTTGTGCTGGTTGGAGTCCTGGCTACTCCTCTTTGGGTCCAGCTTCCTGCTACTGTGCCTGGGAGGCAGTATAAATCTTAATTTTTTTTTTTTTTTTTAGTCTCAAGGTTGGTGTTGTGGTACAGCAAATTAAGCCTCTGCTTGCCAAACAACGCCCTGTACTGGCCGCACTCTCAAACCATATCCTGGATCCTCTCCCCTGGGCCTCTTAATTAGTTAGCCAGGTCCCCACTTTGGCTTTTTGTCTGCCAACCCGTTTCCCAAATGGCTGCCTGAATGGTATTTTTAAAGGGTATTCCTGGAGCTGGAATTATGGTGTGATAGTAGGTTAAAGTTCTGTCTGTAGCAATAACATTCCGTACTGGCACCCATTCATGTCCTGGTTGCTGTCCTTCTAATCCTACTTCCTACTCCTGGGGAAATCCTTGAGAGATGGCCTAAGTCCTTGCTCCCCTGCATCCCTGTGGGAGCCCAGGATGGAGTTCTAGGCTCTTGTCTGCAGCCTGGCCCATTCCTAGCAATTGCCATCATTTGGGAGTGAACCAGCGAATAGAAATCTGTTCTGCTTCTCTTTGTAACTCTGGCTTTCAAATTGATAGATAAATCTTTAAAATAAAGAAATTCAGTCTTCTTTAAGTCGTTCAACATCTTTTTTTTAACTTTTTGAAAGGTACTGTACCCCACGCTACAGTGAATTTGAAGAGCTTGAGCGGAAATACTGGAAGAATCTCACATTCAATCCTCCCATTTATGGTGCAGATGTGAACGGTACTCTCTACGAAAAGGTGAGACTCCCTGAGCTGCAGCAGGTGTGTAGTGTGCCCCTGCGCACAGTAGGCACCGAAAAGTTGAGTGAATGGCTGCAGGAGCAGCTGAGGGTGGGTTTTGCATGTGACTGACTGGATTGCACTTCTCCCACTCTACGTATGAATTGGATGATGTGGTGTTCTTTTCCAGGGCTGTTAGCATAGCCTGTGGGTGGCAGCTGATGAGTTCTTGAAAGGGTGGGATGGATCACAGCCAATGAAATGCGGGAGAGGCAGTGTGGTTTCCGCAAGAAAACAAAAATCCCTGATTAATATGTTACGTAGTTAGGCATGGAAATGTACTTAGATTTTTCAGTCTTCAAATGAGGTTCTGTAGCAGAAGCTATTTTAACCAGCATTGGCTTAGGATGTAGTGCTTTCTGGCATAAGGAGCGTCCATAAATTTGGCTTAGAGGGAATATTTGAGACAGTCTTTGCTTTTTTTCCTTTTTAAGATTTTCTTTTTAAGCATGGTGGTATAGTAGGTTAATCCTCTATAGCATCAGCATCCCACTTGGGCTCCTATTTGGGTTTCTGCTGTTTAATTTCTGATTCAATTCCCTGCTTGGCACCTACACCCACATGGAAAATCTGGGAGAAATTCCTCACTCCTAGCTTTGGATTGGCTAAGCTCTGGTCATAGTGTGGGCATTTTGGGGGTAAGCCAGGGGATGAAAGATCCCTATCTTTTGTCTCTATAAATCTGCCTGTCAAATAAAGTAAGTCTTAAACATAGATTTATTTTTTGAAAGGCAGGGCAGCGTAGAGGGAGGAGAGACATAGAAAGATATGTTCCATCCACTGTTTCGCTCCCCAGATGTTCACAATAGGCAGGACTGGACCACGCCAAAGGCAAGAGCCAGGTACAACATCTGAGTTGTTCAGTGGCAGGGGCTTGAGTCATTATCTGTTGATTCCCAGACATAGTAACAGGAAGCTGGGTCAGAAGCTGAGCAAATACGACTCAAACCTGCACTTCACAATGGGATGCTGGTATCACATGCCACAGCCTATCCTGTTCCATGCTATAATGCCAGCCCCTTGAGATGCATCTTGGATGATTAAGTAACAGCAAAAGAAATACCTCTGTATGGAGTTCAAGGGATAATCACTCTTTTTTTAGATTTACTTATTTTACTTTAAAGAATTACAGAGTGGGAGAGACAGCATTATCATTGGCTGGTTTACTCCCCAGATGGCTGCAATGACTAGGACTGATCCAGGCCCAAGTCAAGAGCTTCCTTTGCATCTCCCACGTGGGTGCAGGAACTGAAATACTTGAGCCATCCTCTGCTGCTTTTCTAAAGGCATTAATGGGGAGCTGGATCAGACATAGTAGTGGACTGGCCTAGACTCGAACCAGTGCCATATGGGATGCTGGTGTCATAGGCAGTAGTTTAACTTGCCTCACTTTGACCCTAGCCCTGAGTGGATTAGCTATAATGTTTTCTATGAATTGTTTGAAGGAAAAAGTTTAAAGAATGGATTTGAGAGTGGTGAGAATTCAGCCTTGTGGGGATGAATGGCAGGAAGTTGCTTTAAGTGTCTGCGATGGGGGAGCTATGTACAATGTGTAGTAATCTGGAGCCTACTTAGTTGGAGAGCAGGGTTCCCAGCTGACCATTACTAATTGGGGAAAAAGACATTGCAAATGTAAGTTTTATTTATTTGAGAGGCAGAGAGGTGAGGAGAGATGAGAGAGATGAGCCAAATAGACTATCATGGGACTTCCAAACACTGGTTTATTCCCCTAATGCCCACAACAGCCTGGGCTTCACCAGGCTGAAGTTGGCAGCCAGATCAACCTTTGTGGGGAATGGAAACAAGTAATTTGGGCTGTCATCTGCTGCTTCCATGTGCATTAGTAGGAAGCTGGATCAGAAATAGATGTGGGGGCACTCTGATATAAGAAGAGGTGTCCTGAGCTCTCTGAGAACTCAACCCACTGTATAGCCTTTGTCCAATGTGGCAGCTTACTTGTGACTGCTGTGGCTTTTGTTCATATTCTAATGAAATTTGCACTGGAAATTTGCAGCATGTTGATGAGTGGAATATTGGCCGGCTGAAAACGATCCTGGACTTGGTGGAAAAGGAGAGCGGGATCACTATTGAGGGGGTGAATACCCCATACCTGTACTTCGGCATGTGGAAGACGTCCTTTGCATGGCACACCGAAGACATGGACTTGTACAGCATCAACTACCTGCACTTTGGAGAACCCAAGTCCTGGTAAAGTCAGCCTGTGGTCACACCTGGCTTCTCATGCTTGAGCAGGGCTGCTTTCCTCCAGCGCCGATAGAGAACCCTGGGGTCAGCAGGCTGGTCCATACAGTGCAAATCAGCTTTCCTGTGATGATGCGGTAGGAGCTCTCTGGGGTAGGGAGGTGAAGAGGGCACAGCACTTTGGACCATTGGTGAGAGATTGAAAGCCATATCAGCTGTTCCAGGTCCATTTGCTGCTCCAATTTCTTTGTTTATTTGTTTGTTTTTTAAACTGATTGTTTTTCATATTTATTTGGAAGGCTTAGTTACAGAAAGAAGGAGAGACAGGGAGATCTTCCATCCACTGGTTCACTCTCCAAATGGCTACAATGGCTAGAGCTGGGCCAGACCAGAGTCTGTGCAGAGTCCAGAGCTGAATTGATCTGAAGCCAGGAGCTTCTTCCTGGTCTCCCTTGTGCATACAGGGTTCCAAGGCTTTGGGTCATCCTCCACTCCTATCTTAGGCCATAAGCAGGGATCTGAATAGGAAATGGGACAGCCAGGACACAAACTGGCGCCCATATGCGATCCTGGCACTTGCAAGGTGTTAACTAGTTGAGCTGTTGTGCGAGGCCCTAAAATCTGTTTGCCGGAGGTTTTCCTGCTACCACATGCTTTCCATTCTGTAATCTTTGGGGAGGGGGAACCCTTCTGTGCCTGTAATTACCACATAACTTTGCTGCTTCCTTCTTTGTAGCTTCACTTGTAGATTCTGTAGTTTTCTTTTTCATCACCACTTTTTATTCCAAAATTCCCAGGCAGGGAGTTTCTGTCATTTAGTAAGAGGTTTTCTGGTTCTCAACTCAGATGTAGTCCTCCAAGGACTTCTGTTCTAAGATGTTTGGTACGTGTCACAGTCTTTCTGATAACTTTCGTTTTTCTCAGCACTCCTTTGTTTTGTTGCGTGATGAAACTGTATGGGATGGGTTTTTTGTTGTTGTTGTAGAATCTTGAGAGTAGATTTTAAAGGTTAAAAACTGCTATGATTTTCAGAATGTAAAATTTAAAGAAATTGCAAAAGCTTTCAACTTGAAATTTTATGGCTTATTTTTTTCATTTGTTTTTGGCTTTTTGAAAGTTATTTATTTACCAGAACAAGGGAGTGGAGTGAACAGGAAAGGAGAGAGAGAGAGAGAGTGAGAGAGAGAGAGAGGAGATATCTCTTCCATCCACTGGTTCACTCCTCCAATGGCTGTAGCACACATGGCTGGGTCATTCCAAAACCAGATCCTGAGCTTCATTCAGGTCTTCCACATGAATTGCATGAGTTCAGATACATGGGCCATCTCTTGTTGCTTTCCCAGGTGCATATTCAAGGAGTTGGATCCGAGGTGAAGCAGCCTGTACTCAAGGGGATGTTAGCATTACAGGTGGCAGCCTAACCCTGTGTGCCATACCATTGGCCTCTGCTACCTGAGTTATCGTCTTCTGCCTCCTAGAATCTCACTAGGAGGATAGATTAGAGGTGGAGTAATTGAGGGGCTGGCTAATCTTATGCCTGCATGCACCAGTACTCCATATGTGTGTCGTTTCTGACCCACCTCCCTGCTCAGGGGGGATTGCCCAAAGCCTTAGAACCCTACACCTGCATGGGAGACATAGAGAAGAATCTTCTGGCTTTGGATTGGCTCAGCTCTGGTTGTTTGAAACATTTGGGGAGTGAACCAGCAGATGGAAAATCTTTCCATCTTTCATTCTCTAAGTCTGCCTTCCCCCCCCAAAATCATTGTTTTTTCTTGTTAAAGGAAGTGGAATAGTTGGTATTTGAACTAGTATGGGATGTAAGTGTCCCTTATGGCAGCTTAATCCATGCACATAAGTAGCAGTTTGTTGGGTGTCTGGACACCCTACCAGGTGCATGAGTAATTAATTATTGTGTAATCAATATAGTGCTTATGGAGTTGAAGTGAATATACAGACAATGGGGCTAGGTCTCTAAGGTCTAATCCACCTGTGGCTTTTTCCGTTCTCCATCTGTCCTGTTCCCAGTTAAACTTTGCAAGCTCTGCCAGGAGCATTAAAAAAATACTGAGGTTGTAGAATGCCATCCTTTTTCCTCTTATTCAAGTTTTATTACAAGTACAACATTATACAGGAGAGAAACATTGTGAGCCATAAATCCCAGCTCTGGGTGAATATTCAATAAATGTCTTATTAAGTGTTAAACTATAGATGAAATAAATTCACTCACCACTGTGTGGGCTCCATCCTTGGTGGCTCAGGTTAGTACTCTGTTTTTCCAGATTGGTTTCTAGGGTTGGGAGTTGAGAGGTCTGCTCTCCCCAGGTGTTTGGAGGGTGGACCCAGCAACTGATGCTCTCTCCTGCTTGTAGGTACTCTGTCCCACCTGAACATGGAAAGCGACTGGAACGCCTTGCCAAAGGTACTGTGTCTGCCACCTGCTGTGCTCCTGGCTCTTTGTGATCAGGTTCTTTTGAGGCCTTTTGTAGGCCTGCAGGTCGGGGTGAGTGGGAGTGAGCTGGAGCACTGACCTCAGACGCTCAGCTGTGGTCCCAGCCTTTGTTACTCTGCCTGGCTGGGGCCTTGGGCTGTCCTCGCCCCAGCGTCTTGGCCTTGCCAAACATGGGTTTATTGGACCAGGACTGATAGACCAGTGCTGTTGAACCTGGTTCCTCTGCCAAAAACCCAGAGTTAAAGTTGTAACTGAACTGTTTTGTGTCCTGGTTCTCTTAACATGTGTTCTTCAATAGTAGATTTGTAGTTGTAGAGAGACTATTTCCAGGAAGCCTGGTTCTGTTCTGTATGGTTTCAAAACTAATGTAAGAACAGAGACAGCCAAGGTAGTCTCTCTGCCCTCCTTAGAATTTGATCATCCATGTGATGCCCCACATGGCAGAGAGCTCAGGGGCTTCTTGTACAGGAACAGAGGATGCCAGGGAGGTCTTGTTGGTGTGTCACCCTTACTGTCTCCAGGAGGGCGCAGGTGTCTGACTCTGAGATTACCAAACTACCATGGAGCCTTGCAGTGACCTAGTCACGTTTTCCAATGAACAGGTTTTTTTCCTGGAAGTGCTCAAAGCTGTGAGGCTTTTCTCCGCCATAAGATGACTCTGATCTCCCCTCTAATGCTGAAGAAGTACGGCATTCCTTTTGACAAGGTGAGCTGTCCATCCATGGGTTTCCAGAGAAGCCCCCCGGCTGTGTCCTCACTCAGGCCTGTCCTTTGCTGAGTACCAGCTCTCTGCACTTTGACCTCGGGCTGGGGCTCTGCTAAGGAACAGTGATCATTTGGAGGAAGGTTAATTACAGTGCTGGAATCTGAAACTCCAGGCCTTTGCACGGCAAGCACGAGGCCCCATGTTTTATGACTTACTCTGAGTTGCTGAGCCAGAGCACAGATTCTGGGTGTATAGACTTGTGCTTGGTGTGCAGCTATTGCAGATCTGTTCTCATGCAGGTAACTCAAGAAGCTGGAGAGTTTATGATCACCTTCCCTTATGGCTACCACGCTGGCTTTAACCATGGCTTCAACTGTGCCGAGTCCACCAATTTTGCGACCCGTCGGTGGATTGAGTATGGCAAGCAAGCTGTGCTGGTACATGCCCTCACTTCCTTTCTATAGCCCCATGACAGGAAGTGTCAGGTTGCCCGACAACCTTTTTGTCAATGTTTAGATGATTTCCTTGAACTGTTTGGATGCAGACTCGGTCCTGGAGATGTGCAAATGTGCCCACACTTGGTGTTGATGAAGACTTTCTTAACACAGGTCCATAGTTTTGAAGCACAGAATGAGGTTCCATGCTCAAGACCTTCAGCCATTTGAATTACACCCATCACACCCATTTTCTAGATTTAGCCACTCCAAGATTTTCTCTATTGAGAAGTTACTGTTTACTTTAATTCCAGATCATTCTTAGTCTCCTTTTACTACACTTGGGCACTGGTTGGGGAAACTTGGTTGTGTCCTGACTCCCACGGGCAGGTACTTGCTCAGCATCCATGGTCTTGAGTGCAGAGCCTCCCTCTAGGCATGCTCGTTAATGCCTGGGGGACTTGCCCAGGTCATTTGGTCTCAGTTCCTTCTTTTCCTGTTTCCCTTTGTGGTTGCAGACTCCACAAGGACAGTGCCCTCAGCCTGTGGACCCAAATTGTTTACTTTTAAAACTCCCTGTGCAATTTTCCACCCCAAGGGAGGAGGTGGGCTCTGGTCCGGGGCGGCAGCCAATGAGGGTCACCCACATTCACCTTAGTGCTTTTGGCTCCTGGTGACAGTGCTCCTGCCGAAAGGATATGGTGAAGATCTCCATGGACGTGTTTGTGAGGAAGTTCCAGCCAGAAAGGTATAAACTCTGGAAGGCTGGGAAGGACAGCACCGTCATTGACCACACTCTGCCCACGCCGGAGGCAGCTGAGTTTCTCAAGGAGAGTGACATGCCCCCACAAGCTGGGCAGCAGGAGTGTCTGCAGGAGGACATGGACACACTGGAGGACGGAGAGGAAGGAGACCTGAAGAGGAGGTAACCCTGCGTGCTTGGGCGAGGCTGGGGAGGGAGGGCTGTGCAGGCAGTCCTTGCAGCCATGGAGAAGGTGCTGCCAAAACAGGGTCTGAGCTACTAGGGCGGGAGCTGGCTTCTGAGCGCAGGTTCCAGAAAATCTCAGGCAGGGAGCTGAGGGCTTTCCTTGTGGCCCTTTGCCGGGAATGGGGCACCTGGAACAGGCCTGTGGTCTGGGATTTGGAAGGACAGGGTATCCTCTGAGCCAGCAAAATCTACTTTCCTCACTGTCCCAGCTGAGTACATGGTAGCAGGCAAGACTCCAGAGGGCCACAGGATGGTGTGGCTGACGTGTATCTGCATCATCTGCTCTGGGCAGGGGGCCTGTGCTCTGAGCAGAGCTTCTCTTGGACCATCTGAGAAAGAGGAGAAACTGAAAATCCCTGTGTGCCAGGCACCCTGTGTACCTCTTCCAACTCTTCCAGTGGTCTGTCACGGGGTAGTAATGGCTGGGTTTTCCAGATAGCAGAAGAGGCTCAGTGAGGCCAAGTGTTTGAATAACGTTTGGTCCTGAGTTTCACAGCAGGCCAAGCTGGTGCTGCCTAGTCATTCACTTTGGCTGTTATGTGGATGAGACTGTCAGTGGATGTTATGTAGGCTCCTAAAGGTATGCCCTCTCCTTGCAGCCTGGCCAAGCACCGTATAGGGACCAAGCGGCATCGAGTTTGTCTTGAAATACCCGAGGAGGTGAGTCAGAGCGAGCTCTTCCCCAAGGAGGAGCTGAGCTCCGGCCAGTACGAGATGACGGAGTGCCAGGCTGCCCTCGCCCCCGTGAGGCCCACCCACAGCTCTGTGCGGCAGGTGGAGGATGGGCTGACCTTCCCAGGTGAGTCATCAGTGGCGGCGCCTTCCCCAACCCTCACTCCGGCCTGCCTGTGTTCAAGGCCGTGTTGTGTACAGAGATGCAAAATAGGGGAGACACAAGTGTGTGAGAGGTGGCGTGACTGGAGTGGAAGGAGGGCCCAGGCTTAGCCTGGGGAAGGTTCACCCCTCTGGAGAGAGGACACAGGAAGTAGCTTCCTAGAGCATAGGAGCTGTGCCGAGGCAGGCAGGCGCATGTCAGGAGGCGCTCCCTTGGTGATCTGGAGTGAGCTTGAATTTGAATGTTGGGATGGGGTTGGTGAAGACAGTTGTACAGCAGGAAGCAGGGCTGGAGAAACAGGGTGAGATGAGGCAGGGCCACCTGCCATGTCGTTGTATGAACTTTAGCAAATATGCGATTGCCAAGAGATAATGTGCTGCCAGAGGTCCAGAGCGATTCTTGGACCCAGGCACACAGTGTGTGAAGATTGGATCAGGGGGCCTGATGTTGCAGAGAGGGTTCACTTGGATACTTGGGGAGCTGTGGAAGCCTTGAGAGAGGGCATCATGCGTCTGGGGCAGCATGTCAGGAGGTTTGAAGGAGTCTGTGATGATGCCAGGCAGTGCTGCTGGCATGAGTCCTTGGGCAGACTTGGCTGCCCTTGAACAGATTGGCTGCTTTGAGGTGGCCAGGTCTCTGCCAAGCTCAGCCTGTGCCTGCTGCAGGGGACTTCTGTGTGCTACAGAGCATCCTGGGTACCCCCATCTGGATGCAGGCTTTTTAACAAAGAGGAGAAATGGGGGTTTGTGAAGCTGGCAGTCACCTCAGATCACACAGGATCCCATAAGCCACAAACAGGAGTAGAAGCCAGGGCTCGCTCCCAGCCCCCTGTGCCTTGTGCATTGTTTACAGTGGTGGGCAGAGACCCGAGCTCTGTCTGATGTGTGTGTGCACATTTCAGATTACTCGGACTCCACTGATGTCAAATTTGAAGAGCTCAAAAACGTGAAGCTGGAGGAGGAAGATGAGGAGGAGGAACAAGAAGCAGCAGCCTTGGACCTGTCGGTGAATCATCCTGCTTCCTTAGGGGCCCGCCTGGTCTTCTCAGGTTCCATGAAGAAGCCGTCTTCTAGCCTGGGCTCCGGCTCTTCGCAGGACTCCGTTTCTTCCGATTCCGAGACCAGTGAGCTGCTCTCCTGCCAATCGCAAGGGCAGACAGGTGTTCTCACTGTGCACAGCTATACCAAGGGAGAAGGCAACATCACTGTGGGAGAGCCATGTGCGAGGAAGAAAGGTGGCACCACTCGGACATTCAGCGAGCGGGCGTTGGCAGAGGTATGGGCTCCCGCGCAGCAGGATGGGGGTAGTTGCAGTGGAAGGCAAAGTGGCAGATATCCCATGCAGGGGCATTGCATCTCGGGGAATGCCACTGGTCTGGGAGCACGTCCAGCCTGCCCTGCTTGTGTTGAACAGAGAACCTGGTGGCATTCACTCTTCTGGCTTGTTCTTTGCTGGACGTTTCTTGCTGTGTGAAAGCATTGCAGCCTCAGGGACAGCAACATATCCCCAGCATGCTGTTTTTTTTTTTTTTACTTTGGGTGGCCAGGAACAAGGGTACAGCCCAGATCCTGGAGGTTTGTAATGAGTTAACCTTTGTTAGCCCAAAATTCAGGTGTTTTTTTCACTTATGAATCTTGTCTGCCCTGTGGACTGCCAGGACCCAAACTCCTCCCACTCCTCCCCGGTCCCCAGTCTCCCGGTTTGTGCGGGTTAAGTGCAGCCTCTGGGAAGGGGTGATGGCTAACAGGAGCTAGTGCAGAATGTCGATCCTCTGGCTGCCTCATTCCCTTACCTCTAGTTTGTAGACATTGCTGTCTTGGAAATTTTTGTTAGGAAGTTTCTAATGTACACATAGAATACCATCACCGGGCCCCCCAGATGCTCATTCCCTCTCTAATCAGAGGTGTGTGGTCTGTTTCTCTTTGTGTGGGTTTTTTTTTGGCTAAAGCACCAGCACCCTATTCATCATCAGGTTTCTGTAGTGTTGCAGGGCGCTTCTTGTGGTTGTTTTGCCTTCTTGTTTCCTCTGGGCCACTGGGTTCCATTTCTGAGACTTCGATTCGACCGGGTAGATGTACTTTACAGTGGTTGTGGGCAATGAACTAACTGCTACTGTGCCTCCTTCTCATTGCCCCTGATTGCGCTGTGTTGTCTTAAGGTACCCGGCATAAGAGCACAGGCGATTCAGCTTGGAGACCCACATTGCCTTTTAGCCAGTGGCCACTGTCACAAAGCATTGAGTTGCCTGCTGTGTCAGTTGGAGTCACAATCACCAAAACAGCTACGAAGTAGCATGTGCTTATTCTATAGTAAATGCTTTGTAAGCATCACTCAGTCTTTGTATGACTGCTCACTTGGAGCCACGCATTGTTGTGGGCTTTTTAGGGAGGAGAGGCAGAGAGCCAATAGTAAGCTGTTTTTTCCTTCTTTCTGAGATCTGGACCCAGTTAGATGATGGATATGAGCATCAGGCACTTGTCGCTTAAAATGATGAAAGAAGATGTCCTTAAACCTGTGGCAGGTTGGCCTTGCTGCTCATATGCTTTTCATTAGACAGATGAACTGCCTCGTCCCCAGGTCCCTTCTAGGGACAAAACCTTTCCCTCTCAGCTTTCACTAGGTGTGGGAACTGACCAGCGTGCACTCTGCTGCACCAGACAGATTCTATTAAAAAAAAGTTGCGCTAATGGCCTCAGGATGGCGAGAAAGACCACCTTGTTCAGTTCCTTGCAGAAACCTTATCATTTCTGCATGTGCCTTTTTTTTTTTTTTTTAAGATTTATTTATTTTTATGGGAAAGGCAGATATAGAAAGGAGGAGAGACAGAGAAGAGGATCTTCTGTCTGTTGATTCACTACTCAAGCAACTGCCATGGCCGGAGCTGTGCTGATCTGAAGCCAGGAGCTACTTCTGGGTATCCCACATGGATGCATGGTCCCAAGGTTTCACAGGCAGGGAGCTGGATGGAAAGTGGAGCTGCTGGGATTAGAACCAGTGCACATATGGAATCCCAATGTATGCAGGGCGAGGGCTTTAGCCACTAGGCTACCATCTGGGCCCTTCCACATTGCTTCTTAGTGTAGCATCCTTTTGTACTCCGTCCCTCCACTGCCAGCTTTCTCTGGCTGGTCTGAGCTTATTTAAAGATGTCCTGGCTGCACTCTCATCTCACTGCTCTCTCCCCGCATTCTGCATAGTAGTCATTTATGATGTTGCTTCTCGGGGCCAGGACTGCTTCTAAGGGGCCCCCAGTCTAGAAGAACAAAACCCATAAGCAGATATTTCCAGTACTTTGTGGTAAATGTTGTGCGGGAGTTACTGCTCAGCATAGTGATGGATGAGGAGTTGGGCAGCTGAGGAGAAGGAAGCATGCGGCCAGGCTACAGCTGAATAGGATTGAGTTGAATGAGATTTGAGAATCTGGGAGAAAGACAGTACTCCGAATGGTAATGCTCAGGTCGAGGATCAGGTGCATGGGGGCTGCAGTGGGTTAGCTCGTTCCAGGCACGTGGGCCAAGAGGGGCCCTCTGGAGGACGAGGGTAGGAGCTGGAACTCTGTCCGGGTCTCCCTTGTGGTTGGCAGGAGCCCAAGGGATGTCTTCATCACTGTGCCAAATGCTTGCCCTAGTGAAGGGACTTTTAGGCACAGCACTGAGTTTTTAGGAGATCATCCTGTAAGTAATATAAAGATTTTGGGATTTGGGAAAGAAGGAGGCGAAACTAGACATTGTTATTAGTTAGGTGATTTTCACTTTCCACATCTTTTCTTTCATTCTTTGAATTTTTAAATGATTAACATTGTTATTTTAAAAAGATTTATGTGAAAGACAGAGTTAGAGAAATGGAGAGATGGAGAGATCCTCTGTCTACTGGTTGACTCTCCAAATGGCCAAAACAGTTGAAGCTTGGCCAGGCAAAAGCCAAAAGCCAGGAGAATCTTTCTGGCCTCCCATATGGGTGTCAGGTCTCCAAGGCCTTGGGACATCTTCTGTTGCTTTCCCAGGCTATTAGCAGGGAGCTGGATGATAAGTAGGACAGTTAAGACATGAGCTGGTGCCCCTAGGAGATGTGATGTGACAGCTTTGGCTGCAATGGCACAATGCTGGCCCCTAACATGTTATTTTTATGATTAAATATTTCTGCTTTAGGAAAGAAGGATAAGTACATGAAATGGAAATGAACTAGGAACCTATTTTTGTAGTGTGAGAGAAGGTCATCAAGGACTGGCAAGGTCGCTGGTGGTAGCAAAAGCATGGTGACAGCAGTGGACTGGATGAGGTGTGCAGGTCTTGGGGCCTGGATGTGGGGTAGTCAGGCTGGAGGGGGAGGCACTGTATTTTCCAGCTTAAGTTGGGTGGAGGTGATAATAACAGTGAAAAGGGTTTTTGTGCAGGTCAGGAAGTATGTTTGGAACATGCTTGTGTGGGAAGGCGTGGAGTTGTATACTCAAACACCTGCAACTCGAATCAGCAGATGTGTGCTGTGGAGCAATTCCCCCGGTGTGCTTGCAGGTAGAGGACCCAGGCAGGAGAATAGGAAGCAGGAGCCAGAGGAACTAGCAGAGAGTATTGTGGGGAAGAGAAAGCATGAAGACCTTGGGAGTCAGGGCCTGGTGTGCCTGTGTTGAAGGGCAGGGGCCTGCCAAGTGGGGGGAAGCTGGAGAGGAGAGGGCAGTGACTGGGCCCCGGGGCATTCGGAGGCAGGAGGCTGTGGGATCTGGAGGCACAGGAGAGGTGATTGCAGGTGAGTTTGTTGGTATTTCACTTGGTAAACTATGATGACATCGTATTTACATCTGGAACACTTTGTGGCAGTTAAGCACATTCACTTTGCTGTGTGACCAAGCCAGGCCGCAAGGTGGTCCTGGGAGTGAGGGGACAGAGTGAGATCCTGCAGTTCTCCCCCTGGAATGGTCATTACCCACTTCCTCTTAACGTCCTCTAGTCCTTCTCCAAAGCAAAGGCTCCAGAGACGTTTCTGGCTCTCATCTGATTCTCTTTCCTCGGAAACCTGGGCTACAGCGCTCCTCGTTGTAGTTGCCATGTCTGCTGACGAAGACGAAATTCTAGAAGTTAGGCTTTGTGTCACCGTCATCCTTTCTGGAGGCACCAGTGTGGCTCCCAGGGCTCTTGAGCTCTGTCAATGGGCGATGAGTGGCTGGGAGGGCAGGTTTGTTTCAGCATCAGTAGCTGCTTTGGGGCCTGGTAGCTGGGGCCTGGAGGCCAAAGCTGAGTCACTTGGCTTCTCTGGAGAGCTCTGAGAGCACTGTGTCTTTATTTGGTAACAGCTCAGCTCCTGAGAGCTCCCTCGTGTTCTCTTGCCCCACTTGATTCCAAGCAAGCTGTGATTGGAGCTGCTTGCTGTTGAGTCTGCGTCCAGGGCCTTGTCCAGGGCATCCTGGTGAACGGCAGCGTCTGTTTAACTGTAGCCCAGGCCAGAGTGAGGGCTCTGCTGCACACACTCTTCATAGGAAAGTGAGTCCCCACAAGCTGTGAAAGTGCTTGGTCTTACTGAAGGACAAGCCCATCAAGCACTGGCCTGACTGTGGGACCCATCTGCTCACAGCAGATCCTGGAGCTGTCAGTGGCCTGGGACACTCTCTGTTATTTTAGAGAAGAGTGGGAGGAGCACTACTTGGCCAGGCTCATGGAGCTACAAAGCTAGTTGGTTGAATCTGGACTTAGCCAGCACGATTAAATAGGAAGTGGAACATATTCCATGAGAAGGCAGAAGGCAGTTCTGGCTTGGATGTTTGCTCTCCCTTGGGCTTGTGGGACAGGTTAGTGATCATATGCAGACTTGAGTGTGCATTGCCAAAGCAGCAGACAGAGTGCTGAGTATATGTGGGGCACTCTCAGTAACAAACACTTGGTAAAGGCATGCATGTGTCAGCCCCACCCCAGAAGCTTCACTTTACCTCCTACCTCCTACTCTGTGTTAGTTTTCTGTTTGCTTCTGTTACAGGTTAGCTTAGAGGCTTGATGCAACACAAGCTTATTAGGGTTCTTTTTTTTTTTTTTTCACTCTATTAGGGTTCTTTAGTCAGAAGTCTGAGAGGGCTGCTACAGTGTCAGCAGGGCCAGGTACTTGCCTGGAGGCTCTCTGGGGAGCCTCTAAGCTGTCTCACCCTCCAAGCTGTCCTCACCTCTTGGCTTATGGTCCTCTTCCATCTTCAAGGCAGCAGTAAACAGATGATTTGCACCATAATGCCACAGCTCTGGGATGCCCTCCCACTTCTGTAACCCTTTATTAAGCACCATTCTGATTGCATTGGGTCTACTGGATAATCCGGGATAATCTCTGTGTCTTGAGGTCATCTGATTAGCAGCCTTTGTCATGTTAACATAATAAATTCACAGGGATTAGGACAGGGACATCATTGGGAGACCATTATTCTGTCTGCCAAGTATCCTGATAGCTCCCTTTCATAAGCTTCTTTCTTCCTTGCCTGTAAGTAGCCCCTGTCCTTAAATACGATATTGGAGGACATTGTTTACTGTAACTGTACCTTGTTTCTTATAGTCTGATGTCTTCATTCTCTTATTCCGCGTTGTTCTTGTCAGAACTTAGTTTTAAAAAATGTCCCGACACCGTCCCACTGCCGTGTCCATGGGCCAGCCCCCTGCTCTGCTCCTCCATGTCTTTCATTACTTGTGGCTCTTCCACATCTTGCATGCTGTCCCCTCCTCGGCTTTTCAGTGTTCCTTTGACCTGTGTGCTTTTGAGCCTCTTTTTTGTCTTTTTCTTTCTCTGCCCTGGAAGGCTGCTTCTTCAGTCAGTTTACCTTCCACTCATCTCTTTAATTCTGAGCCTGAACCTAATACTCAAGCATCCCCAGCTCTTCAGCTCTTGCTGCTGCTTTTCCAAACACCTGATCTGAAATATTTTTTTAAACCACCCCCTGGACATTTACAAATGAAAGACCCAGAGACCTGAATTGTGTGTCCTACATAAGCATGCATGATGTGATGGGTCTTAACCCCTGTATCCTCACGGTCCTCACACATGTCCTGCCTGAATGAAGCAGGCAGAAGTCCCCGTCTCCATGACTCCTCTGTACTTGGCCCTTGTCTTCCTATTCTGCTTGTCACTAAGGTATCTTCAAAGTGGGAACTACATGATGATTACTGGGGTGCAAGGATGAGATAAAAGGAACTTTAATTGGTCTTTTCACAGGGGGGGAGAACTCTGCATTTGCTTGTTCAATCCTCAAAGGCCTGCAGCAGCCACTGCTGGACCAGGCTGAATTTAGTGTCACTCTCTCATGTGAGTGATGGAGCTCTTAGCTACTGCTTTACAAGGTGTGTGTGTGTTAGCAGGAAGCTGGAATTAGAGGCAAAGCAGGGGCTTGATCCCCAGGCACTCCAATAGAGGCTAGCACTTCATGCAAACAGGAGTCTTAACCCCTAGGCCCAACGTCTCTCCCAGCCCTGTTTGAAAGTGTGCAGTAGTGTATTAGTTTGAATGCAATAGGTAGGTATGTTTTATCTATGCAGCACTATCTAAAAAGATGGTCAAGTACTGGCTTGCATTTTGTTTTTTCCTTGGAACCCTTCCTTTAAATGAAATCCTAACTCCTTTAACAAATGCAGATGAAAAGCAGAGCTGTTCTTGTTGGAGAGGAGGTAGGGTGCAGAACCCTTCCTGTTCACTCTGATGGAGGGTCCTTGGAGACCCTCTTGAAGTACACTCTGAAAGCATGCAGCGTTTGCTTGGGTGAAACCCACGCCAAGTCTTAATGGGACTCTGGTAAAATATCCTTGACGTCCTCACCTCACAACACTGTCTTCACCTCTCACACTTTCTCTCCTGGGCAGGTCTTTGCACACAGTAGGTGCTTGGGGGAATGGGCAAATGGATCCTGAAGCCTGTTGGGGAAATCTGCCTCTAGAAGAGCAAGCCCTATCACACCCGTGCACGTGGCCTGCCCATGGCCTTGTGTTTTCCTGAGATTCCAAGCATGGTCTCTAAATTCTGGTTTCTGCAGTTCCTCAGGCCCAAGTGCCACCACCATACTGCTCTGGGCAAGCAAAGACCTTAATTGTTTTGCTTTTGTGAAGTGCCCCTCTTCTAGGCCTCATTTCCTCACATAATGGGTTTTGCTAGCCCTGTGTTTCCCAGTGTCAGTATAACCAAGATTCAGATGCGTTGATTAGTTTCGAGCGTAGTGTTACTGAGTTAGTCGTGTACATCTTAGGCTTAATTACATTTGCTCTGGCATTATGATAATGCAATGTGAAATCAGCCTTCCTTCAAAAATTAGGCTATAATTGTAGACACTCTTCGTCTGCGTGATGCTCTTTCTGGCAGAGAGGATACTCGGTGGGGGAATAGCAGTGGCAGCCAGTGACCAGGTCTCCACAGGGCAGAAGAAGCAGGGCTGTTCTATTTTGACTGGTTCAGTTGCTTTTCCTCCCCTTTGGGTGTCTTTTTCCTGACATTTATAACAGGCCCGGCTGACCTGCAGTTCCAAGGACAGCTGTGCTGCCACGGGGGCTCTGTGATGCAATCTCATGGCAGTGAGATGAAGGGATGGGGCGTGGCACTCCTTTTAAGCTGGGGTGGGTTTATTTTTAATACATTTGCTTCAAGCCATTGCTGGGAAGGCTAGGAGCCACATTTATTAGGTGCATTAAAAAATTTATGGAAAGGGAGAGTGACAAGAGTTGAGAGAGATCTTCCATCCATTGGTTAACTTCACTAATGGCTTAATGGCTACAGCAGCTTGAGGCTGGGCTAGGCTAAAGCCAAGAGCCTTGAACTTCTCTGAGTCTCCCACCTGGGTACAGGGGACCAGGTAGTTGGTCCATCTCCTGATGCTTTCCCAGGCATGTTAGCAGTGAGCTGAATTGGAAGCAGAACAGCTGGCACTCGAACCAGGATTCCCATATGGGCTGCAGAATGCCAGCATTGTATGTAGTAACTTAACCAGCTGCCAGTCCTAAGGCACAAATTTTTGACTTTCTAAGAGGTGTTTCCTAAGTGGGGTTTTGTATTTCTTGGTATTTGTCCGTGCCCTTCTCTTCTCCATTTTCATTGTCAGGCTAAACTTGTGCTGTGCTTCAACTGAGGCAAAGTCATATGACTCTATCTGGTTTGCCTAGGTTGCAGATGAATATATGTTCTCCCTGGAGGAGAGTAAGAAGCCCAAGGGTCGCCGCCAGCCGTTGAGCAAGCTGCCCCGCCACCACCCGCTTGTGTTGCAGGAGTGTGTCAGTGACGATGGTAAGTTTTGGTAGGACTTGTGTGACCACTAATCACATTGGTTCCTGCCTTGAGTCTCTTGGAAGGCACGAAATGCTAGATATTTGCCTGTGGATTCTTAGCTTTTTTCCTTCTCCTCAGAGGTATCAGGTTGAATTTTCAGTGTAGACAGCAAAATCTGTCCATGATGCCAAGCCCTGTGCTGAATGTGCGGATGCAAAGATGGCCAAAATGGGTCCTTGCTCTCAAGAAGCTCATGTAGTCGTGGGGTGGGGGGGTGGGGCCCAACGGAAATCTAAAGGAAGAAGAGAATGAATCCAGGCCACAGGGTCGGCCTGAGCATCCCTGGAGGAGAAACAGGAGGGCTTGTGGAGGAACTGTAGTAGTTCAGTGTGGCTGTCTTAGAGGGAAGGCCAGGGACAGACAGGTGCAGAGGAGGAGGGGCGTGGGACCTAGGCCTGAGAGAGGGTGACCTTTTCTGATAGGCATTCAGGAGTCACTGACATGTTTTATTATTTTATTTATTTGTTGTTACTAGTTTATTTTTACCTTTGCGAAAGGCAGAGAGCAACCATCCATCTGCTGCTTTGCTCCCTAATGCCTTGCAACAGCCAGGGCTAGGCAGCCAGGAGCAAGAGCCCAGAACATCCGAGTCTCCAGTATGGGTCGTTGGAGCCCAAGAACTTGAGCCATCGTCTGCTGCTTCCTAGGACACATTAGCAGGGATTTAGATCAGACGCTGTGGAGGCCAGGATTTGAACCAACATTTCAGTACGTTTTACGGACACTCCAGGTGTTCACTTAATGTGCTGGGCCACAATGCCTACCTTTGAGGTGTTCTGGGCAGGTCAGATTGATGTTAGAATGCTTCTAGCAATAACTCTGAAAGGAGTTTGGGCTTTGTAATTGCCCCCGTCAGATAGGACAGTCTTACCTAGGGCGGAGGAAGGGAATGTGGTGCACATACATGGAAGGTAAAGTTAGTCGGCTCTGGGGACTGGCTGTGGAGGTGGCAGGGAAGTAAGAAGGATGGGTTGAATACATCCCTTATTTGTAGCTTGGATTGAGTTTTGGAAACCCAGGGGCACCATCTAGGTGGTACAAAATGGGGGTTATTTTGTTCCCAGAGTAAATGATGTTGCTAATGGGGAAGGCACAGAGGGTGGGAGTGGGGGGGGGATGTAGGAGGGGACCTGTGAGGGAGCTGAAAGGGAGCAGCAAGCATGCAGAGAGAATGAAGAAGGGTGTTGCTGCAGCTCAGGGAAGCTGACCTGAGCAGTATCCCAGAGACCCAGTGAGCCCAGTGTGGGGGAACCCACCCCCTCGGGGCGAGCGGAGGTTGTTGTGGCAGTGGTCACGTTGAATGCCATTCCTTCTAGCCTGCCACCCCTTCCTGTTCTCAGCCATTGCCCCATTGCTAGTGGACGGTTGGGCATGAGCCACGGAGGCTGGCATCCTCTGTGATCCCGTAGTCAGAAGTGTGGCTGGATCCCAGCTTGGTCTGAGACATCCTCCATGGACAGGTCCCAGCCCAGCAGGGAGCTGCAGGGACTCTGAGAGCAGCAGCCTTTTTGTGGTTTCTGCCCCTAATTCTCTCAAAGCAATATTGGTTGTCAGAGATGAACACTATGGATATTGTGTTATCTTCCTAACTTTCCAGACACACATACATAGAATACTGTATGTTTTTTTACTTCTTATAGTTTTTTTTTTTTTTTAAAGATTTATTTTTATTATTATTTTTTTTCATTGGAAAGGCAGATATACAGAGAGGAGAGACAGAGAGGAAGATCTTCCGTCCGATGATTCACTCCCCAAGTGAGCCGCAACGGTCGATGCTATGCCAATCTGAAGCCAGGAGCCTCTTTCGGGTCTCCCACGCGGGTGCAGGGTCCCAAAGCTTTGGGCCGTCCTCTGCTGCTTTCCCGGGCCACAGGCAGGGAGCTGGAAGGGAAGCGGGGCTGCCGGGATTAGAACCGGCGCCCATATGGGATCCCGGGCGTGCAAGGCGAGGACCTTAACCACTTGCGCCACCGCGCCGGGCCCACTTCTTATAGTTTTTAAAGGCTTGGTTACTTTCTAAAAGACTTACTATTATTTTTAAGGATTTATTTATTTTATTGGAAAGGCAGATGTACAGAGAGGAGAGACAGAGAGGAAAATCTTCCGTCTGATGATTCACTCCCCAAGTGAGCACAACGACCGTTGCTGCGCTGATTTGAAGCCAGGAGCTCTTCTGGGTCTCCCACATGGGTTCAGGGTCCCAAGGTTTTGGGCCATCCTTGACTGCTTTCCCAGGCCACAAGCAGGGAGCTGGATAAGAAGTGGAGCTGCTGGATTTAGAACCGGCATCCATATGGGATCCCAGTGCGTTCAAGGCAAGGACCTTAACCATTACGCTATCGTGCCGGGCCCAGTACAAAGACTTATTATTTGAAACATGGAGAGACAGTGATTGTTTCATTCCCCCCGTGGCCAAAACAAGGAGCAAAGCCAGGAGCCAGGAATTCCCCTGCCTATTCTTCCTTGTATTTGGGTGATAGGGGCCCAAGTATTTGCGCTGTCTTCTGCTGCTTTCCCAGGCACAAAAGCAGGGAACCAGCTCAGATGTGGAGTTGCTGGGACTCTCAACAAGGGCTCTTTGGGATGCCAGCATCACAGGCATTGGCTGTACCTGCTGTGCTACAACACTGGACTTCTTGTCACTTTAAGAAAAAAAATATTTTCAGTTGACGCATAATATATTCAATGAAATACACTCTTTGCAATTGTACATCTTAATGAAGAGTTACAGTTATGTGAACTGTAAAATTTTGATTCCTTCCTCATTTGGAGCCACAAATGAGTGGAAATGATTTTTGGCTGCATTTGGCTTTGTAATTGGAACAGATGTCCATGTGTTAGAGTTATAGTAGTGGTTGCGAGCCTGTCTGTTTCTCTTTCTTCATCCTGTTTGGTCATTTGGACTTGGCCAAGATAAAGGGAAAAGTTCTCTGCCTGGATTTGGGTGCTGAGGCTCCTGCCTGGACCCTAGCAATGGGGGCTTTCAGGAGTAGATGTTAATCATCTGCGTCAGCTTCCTTAGGCTTAGTATCCTGCACTGAGGCCAGACACAGTGGCAGCTGCCAGATCCCTGGAAGCGAGATGTGACTGAGCAGGAGTTGCAGAGGGACAGGCACCTGCTGCAAGCCTGCCCACCAGAGCTGTCCCTGGACTGGTGCCTATGAGAGCTCTGCTGTCTGGAGGGTATGAGGTCATCAGAGGCCTTGTTTCTGGGAATTATTGAGGGCCTCACATGGCTGGATGCAGTGTCTTATGGGATGCCTTAGAGGGATGGCTGGCCTTGATCACACCTGCTGAGGTGTGGATTTGTGTACCTTCCTCAAATACCAGGGAGGCTCTGCAGAAATACGGAGGGTATCGGTTTAGATTTCCAAAGATTGTCCTCACTCACTTGTAGCCTTCATAATTCTTATGGACTTTGCCTCACTTGATTTTTGATTTCCACTGAAAGCTGGTAGGCTGTGTCTCGGTCATATTGACTCAAGGGGAATCCAAGTGGGCACCTTTGTGCCTTAACTCTTGTTTCACAGTTGAAACAGTTAACAGTAAACACCTGTTAACTCAGGAGACACAGCCAGGGAAGTTTTTCTTACTTAGGCAGTAATGAGGTCTGAAGTGTGTGTGCTCCGCTGGCTCGAGTACCCGAAAGACACAGTTTGTTCCATGGGTCTCTGATGGGCTAGGGAGCGTGAGTTGTGAGTTTGTGGTTCTAGTTGGTTCCTGATGCCCTTTTCCCCAACTGGTCCTTTAAAAATGCATACGTAATTCTTAGTTCCGTGAGTGGGCTGATGTCACCTACATGCTGTCATAGTGTGACCTTGGGCTTGAGCATCACATCCTCTAAATCACGCTACGAGCGTGATTTAGTTGTGTGGAGCTGATGTGGCTGGAAAGCCTCACCAGAGTAACTGAATATTCTGCTCACCTTTCTAGAAGACCCGGGAAGTTCTGCCCCAGGTCCGTGATGTGCCATTTTTCTTCTTGCTGTACAAGTAAAGGAAAAACCCTAAGGGGTCAAGGACTTGTCTTTGGTGTCTGGAGGTGAGGTGATGCTTCCCTCCCAAGACATCCCCCATGGATAGCGGCACTGGCCAAGCTACTGGGCCAAGAAGCAGAGTGGAGGCTGTGAGCCAGTCTGCCTGGAGCAAGAAGTCTGGACAGGCCTCCCTACAACTCCAGGGAAGGGGCCTGCTGACCGTCCCATCCTCTTGGCGTTTGTCTCCCTTGGTACTCTGGAGGCCTGGCTGAGTTCACTTGCTATCCAGGATGAGCCCCGAATGTACAGAGCTGGCGCTAATTCAAGTGTCTATTTCCTCTTGCAGAGCCCTCTGAACAGCTGACCCCTGAGGAAGAGGCTGAGGAGACAGAGGCCTGGGCCAAGCCCCTGAGCCAGCTGTGGCAAAACCGGCCTCCCAACTTCGAGGCTGAAAAGGAGTTCAATGAGACCATGGCCCTGCAGGCCCCTCACTGCGCTGTGTGCATGATCTTCCAGACTTACCACCAGGTACTCCCATGCCCTTGCCTGGTAGTTGGAGGGAATCCACACTTCTCTGTGGCTCTGTCCCTGTCCCTAATGGCCTGACAAGAGTTGTTTTCTTGGTGTCCCCTGTTAATCTTTGCCAGGCAGATAACCAAGCAGTGTGTTTTAACTGCAAAACGTGTGGGACAGGAGGTGCGGACGTGGCTTAGCTCCCATGGCTCCTGCAGGAATCACAGGCCACACCATGTGCCCAGCAGTCTGCCTTTTTGTTATCAACCTGGCCCATGATTATCCCTGCCAGTCAGCCTGAAAAACTGTGATGGCTTTACTCCTGCCATCTGAAAGCTGGGCGAAGAGCCAGGTTCTCCAGTGTTGTTGTCGGCCGAATTTCTTTCCTGCCATGAGGGGTGTTGCCTGGAGCCGAAGGAGCTTGAGCTGGATTGGGGAAGGGGGGGGGAAGCTTGAATGCTGAGCTCGGCTATGTCCTTCCTCCCCATGTGGGGATTGAGGGCATCACCCATCATGGGTCTCTGGGTCCAGCTCTGGGAGGCCAAGAAGGCATTCACAGCAGCAGGTACCAGGGTACCATTGGGGCCTGTACACAGTGACAGGTAGGTAAGTGGTCCTGCCCTCGTGGTTAATGTGGCATGACTGCTGCTGAGCCTGGCAGGCCTGCAGGTTCTGCTTGCCAAAGATTGGAACCTCAGACCAACACATTTTGGATGAACAACTCACTGCTTCTTTCCATTGATGAAAAGCAAAAGCAAAGAGCTCTGTGTGCTGGGGCTGTGAATGGCCCAGTTATTGCCATTAGCACATCTGCTAAGTGGGTGGCAGACTTTCCGGGGAGCCACAGGCACAGGGGTATTTGTGGGCTATCCTGGGAATGGGGCTGATGGTGCCATCCAGTGGCAGAGCCAAGCAGGTACCTGAGTCAGTTTAGTTCTTCAGGGGGAATATGTGGCCATGATGTTCTGAGCCTGGACCCAGCAGTGGGACTACAGCTGTGCTGTGGTGCTGATAGGGACAGCTGAGGCAGACAGTGCTGGCCCAGTGGGAGCATGCACTTTGGGTGCTATACTGGAGCAGGGCGCAGGGCTGCTTATGTTTCCATGCATTTTATTACCATTTGGTTTGGGAAGATTGAAATCCCAGTGGCCTCTTACCTCGTTCTCTTTTCTCAGTCATTCCCTTGGGGCCATTGTTTGGTACTGCTGTGAGAAATTGAATTTGAGTCATTAGAGGTAACTTCAATTAGTAGCTGGGGATAATGGCCGTGCACCCGGGAGCCGTAGGCAGAGTCCTAGCAGTGAGGGAGTTGGCGCTCAGGCAGCTGGGGGAGCTTTGTACACAGGCTGTGCTCACTGTGCCATACGCTTGTCTTATCCTCTGCAGGTGGAGTTTGGAGGCCTTACTCAGAACTGTGTGAGTACACCTGATACAGCCCTGCAGAAGCAGAGGACCAAGCCATTGATTCCAGAAATGTGCTTCACCTCCACGGGATGCAGCACGGACATCAACCTTTCCACCCCTTACCTGGAGAAGGACGGCACCAGTCTCCTGGTTTCCTGCAAGAAGTGCAGTGTCCGGGTCCATGCCAGTGAGTGCCACACCTCTCTCTTGTGTGTCCTGGGCCTCCTTGCCACAAGGCCTTGTGAGCTGTTGGCCCCCATGCCTTCCCACTCCCCATGAAGGCTGCTTGTGTGTTCTTGGGGAGTTCGCTGCTGAATGGGTTGTTTCACTGAGAACTCCAGAGCCCATACTTGGCACCCAAGCCATTTGGAGCAGATGCTAGGAGGGGATTCGTTCCTGCTACTGTGTTGGTTGTTGATGAGCCCTGGGCTATCATCCTGTGAAGTTGAACACTAAGGACTCTGTAGAATTTAGGCTTTTCTGTAGACTGAGCTGTAGCTTTGGGAGGGGTTTTGAGGAAAGGAATTACAAATTCCTTCATGTTCCATCTCTGATTGCTGAGCTTACTGTGCTTGTCTTTGTGTTCGTATTAGGTTGCTATGGGGTGCCCCCTGCGAAAGCCTCTCAAGAATGGATGTGTTCCCGGTGTTCAGCCAATGCCCTGGAGGAGGTGAGTGCCTGCACACTGGTGATGTGCTGCCCTGCAGACTCACTGCAGACTCCAGCTCTGGCAGGGTGCACTTTCAGTTGTCTGTTGTCCCCTTAAGGGCTGGCACCTGATGGCATCAAGTGGCAAGTGTTGTGAGACTAGGTTTTTAACAATGAGAGTGCTTGCTGTATGCTTGGCACAGGGTGAGGGGGAGTATTGAAGCCAGGTCTGCCCCATGATGTGGTATAGGCTGTCTTGTCGAGTTGGCAGCCCCTGCAGAGGACTGGGCATTGGTTGTAGTCCCCCAGTGGGGCTCTGATGGTCCCTGTCATAGCTTTCTCTCCACTGTGCCCCTGGAACTTGCAGTGCCACCTTCAGGAAACAGGTAGAACCTTTGTGTGAGCAGAGCATTTCTTATTACTGACATCACTGTGGGGGATGAGGTCAAGTCCAAAAATACTTGGGGCATGTTCACTCTGGAAGATTCTGGTAACAGGAGCCATGCAGGAGAAGCCCTGCCTGCCTCGAATTGCCCAAAGGAAGTGAGGGGAGAAACAGATGGGGCGTTTGTGGCTCAGGGGTAACTGTTCTCTATTCCCCCTTCCCCGGTCAGAACTGCTGTTTATGTTCCCTTCGTGGAGGTGCCCTGCAGAGAGCCAACGATGACAGGTGAGTCTCCAAGTGTGTGCAGCAGCTGGTCTGGCCACGGACACTCCTGAGTGACTGGAGGAGCTGGAAAGTACATTGTGTGGAGCTGGAATCTTCTAGATGATTTTAAAATTGGCAGCCAAGAGGAGCATGGCAGTCCCAGACCTTTCAACACTGGTTTACTCTCCAAGGCAGAGGATAGTAGCATCTTCCTTTGTGGGGAACTGAAAATGGAGCCATGAGACTAGGAACTGTTATGAAGGTGACATAGACATTATGGGCTTGAAGTCAGGACAGTGACCTTGATCTAGCTGGTGCCAGCATGCAAAGGGAGCCCTGGCTGCATGCAGCACTCAGCCTATTGTTCAGTTGAGGTTGAGCATGTGCTTGGGCCAGTGGTTAGCCAAGGCTAGCTGTTCTGCTTCCTTGGAGTTAGCAACACACACACGCTCACACATACACACACCCTGCATCTCTGCTCCCAGGAGCCTGTTACACCTTCTAAGTGTGTGGCTCTGCTGGTGGATTCTGCTCCTTTAAAAGCACCTGCTGCCCTTGAGAAGCCCTGGTGTTGGGTGCACTTGTGATGTGCTCCTTTATTTGGGGAAGAAATGGCTCTTGTAGAGCCTCTACCTTCATCTTTCACTCTACTTTCTGTCCTGCACAAAATGAATCCCTTCCCATGCTGTGGGGTCACTTCTAGCACTGTGTGTGGTGGCCTGACTCTGAGCTTTCTCAAATAGGTGCCTGTCAGTTTTCCCAAGTGCCCAGAACCTACCTTCATCTGAAGGATGCCATTGGTCTAGTCTCTGCCTCTTACCCCTCCCCACCTATTTAAAAACATTAATTTGAAACATACAGTTAATAAGAAAAGGGAAAATTTGGGAGGGGGAGGAAGAAGGAGAGATATCTTCCATCTGCTGCTTTGTTCCCCAAATTGCTACAATGGCAAGGAATGAGTTAGAGTGGAGCCAGGAGCTTCTTCTGGGTCTCCCAATTTGATCCCAAGCACTTGAGCCATGCTGCATTGCTTTTCCAGGTCATTAACATAGAAATGGATTAGAAGTAGAGTAGCCAGGATTCAAACTGGTGCCCATATGGGATGCTAGTATTGCAGACAGCAGCTTTACCTGCTGTGCCACAGTGGCATATAAAGTGAGTTGAAGGGAGTGGTTGGCAGAGACTGGAGGGCGAGCAGTGATCCTGGCACGTGGCACACTTGGGCATTTTCAGGAAGTACCCAGGTCCTGTGTTGGAGGAGTTCTGCCGATTGCCATCCACTGAAGCCTCCTACACATCATCAGCTGTGGCTCTGGTCATTCTGCCTCCTGCTGAGGGAGTTGTGGGAAGTGGGTCCCTGTGTTGCCATAGGGCTCGGTGTGTCACTTCCAGCCCCTGACTGCATCCCAGGGTCCTGGGCAGTCTGATGGAAGTCGGAGATCATGCTGGATGCTGGGTGGTCACACTGTGAGGCCACATGAGAAGAGAAGGCTACAGGGCATTGATCCCAGAGGGGACTGAGGTGGACTTTGCCTCTTGGCAGGTGGGTCCACGTCTCATGTGCTGTGGCAATTCTGGAAGCGAGGTTTGTCAACATTTCAGAAAGAAGTCCTGTGGATGTGAGCAAAATCCCTCTGTCACGCTTCAAACTGGTAAGGAAAACAGGATGGCCTGTGCTTCTTGCCTTCTCCTGCTGCCACACTCTGTATACTCTGGCAGGCAGGGGACAGTGTTTTTGCTTGGCTCAGCAGCCACTTGTGTCCTCTGGCTTTGTTTGGAGTTGGTGATCTGTGTCCTGTGTTTTAGTAATGGGGTTAGTGCTAGCTGTCTGACTGGACTGTGTGCATTCGGGAGGGGACACCTTTGATAGGGCAGGCTGTCCTGTCAGTACCTGGACTCCCAATGCCTTTATTTCCTGTGCTGCAGAAATGTGTCTTCTGTAAGAAGCGGAGGAAAAGAGCTGCTGGCTGCTGTGTGCAGTGTTCGCATGGTCGTTGCCCGACTGCCTTCCATGTAAGCTGTGCCCAGGCTGCGGGTGTCATGATGCAGCCTGACGACTGGCCTTTCGTTGTCTTCATTACCTGTTTTCGGCACAAGATTCCAAATTTGGAGGTGAGGAGGGGGGCACACTCTAGTTAATTCATTTACTATTCCAGCGTAAACTCCCTGAGGACCCAGATCTTACCCTTCTGGGAATTGTCATAAGCTAAGTGCTGGTGACTTAGCAGAAGTTCTGGGAATGTTGAGGACTAAAGGGGAGGGCATGTGACATTTAGCAGTGAGCTGCAGTTCTCTAACTGGTGGGGCTCAGAGAAAGACACGTGTGCGTGTTAGCTAGAAGAGTTAGGAGTTTGGGTGGAAGGTAGCGTTTGGAGAGGGTTTTGAGCAATCAGGTTGGATTGTGAGCGGGAGGGCACCCAAGGCTACAGAAAGTTGTCGGAGCCCGAGCCGTGCAGACCGGGAGTGTGATGGGTTGGTGCTTGACAGTGAGCAGCACTAGGGTGACTGGAAGCCCTGAGCTGCCACACTGAGGGGTCTGATTTCTCTTCCACTGGACAAGAGTTTTGGGAAATTGATTTCAGACTGTATCTTTTTTTTTTTAAAGATTATATTTATGTGAAAGGCAGAGTGACAGAGAAAGTGAGACAAGAAGGTTCTAAATACCGTTTACTCTTCCAATGTCTGCAGATAACCAGGGCCAAGCCAGGCAAACCCAAGAACCTGTAACCTCAGCCAGGCCTCTGACATGGGCAGAGGAACTCAAGTGCTGAGTCATCATCTCTGCATATATTAGCAGCAAGCTAGAGTCAGGAATTCAACCTGCTGTTTAACCCAGATCCTCTGATGTGGGATGCAAATGACATAACTGCTAGGCTAACCGACTTCTATGGTTTAAAACAATCATTGCAGTCATTGCGGATTGGATTTGGAGAATCCAGTTATCCTTGGATAGAGGAAGGTCTGAAATGTGAACATGTAGGCAGAGCTCTTGGGTCACCTCTACCCCTGAGGATGTGTTCACTGCCATGGGGACAGGGACTAGAGAGAAGGGAGAGGGGAGGTAAGGGGTGAGGGAGCAGGAACTGAATTTGGCTCAGCTTACTCCCTTAACAATGAGCATGATAGTATGATGATGTTATTAACTGTAGACTGTAATTGAGATGGGGGGGGCAGGTGGTAGAAGGATGAAAATGAAAGGACATGTAAGCTTTGGGACCCCAGGAAGGAACTCTGCTTCCACAGCCAGTAGGCAGCGGGATTAGCTTTGATGGGGACGCTTGGATGTGACCAGCAATTATTATGACAGTCTAATTCCTTTTAGAAACTGGGCTCTGGAGGTCCCAACACTGCTGAGCAGATGCTGGAAGATGAACCCGTGCACAGAGTGCCATAGGTCAGCAGGGCAGCAGAAGGAACAGGGTGGCACAGCCATTAGGAAAGCTCAGTGTATCAGGATGAGAATCAGCTTGAGGCTTGGGGACGGCATGGTACCAGTAAGTTACCATTTGGATGCAAGAAACCGGTTTTCAGGCCACTGGGAAACTTTGGCCCCTGGCGGAGGAGCAGCAGGGTGGCAGCTGACTACTCTCCATTTGCTCAGTGAGCAAGGTCAGGACCCAGGAGGGTGAGGGGAGGATACCAGGGATGGCAGGGTTCTTGGGGAAGGGGGACAGTCTACTGCAGGCAGTTGAGGACACCCAGGAAGCAACATGAGGGTCCCTCAGGGTAAAGCTGCTGTGTGGTTGCTATGAAGCATTGCCTGGGGTCCAGGACCTCGGTCACTTGCAAAGTCTTCCCTTAGACACTTTCCTGTTGTCTAGGCTGTGTGCAGCAGGTGCTATGTAATCAGTTTTAGGGAAGTCCTAACAGTATTCAAGGAGTTTGGGATAAGGTTCTGTGCTGTGTATAAGGGCCAGCTGTAGCCAGGGAGGAAGGAGGAGAGCATGGCACTGGTTTCTTCAGGGTCCTGACTGGGTGTGCATGTCCTGAAAGGCCATTTGCCCTCTGCTTTCTGCTTCTGTACTCCTCAGTTTATTTTTCCATAATGGAGAGGAGCCCAGTGATTTGCTCCCCATTTGCAGGACTGTCAATTCTGTGTGTGAGTGACCAGTCTCTCCATCTTTTAGCGTGCCAAGGGGGCCTTGCAGAGCATCACTGCAGGACAGAAGGTCATCAGCAAGCATAAGAACGGGCGCTTCTACCAGTGTGAGGTGGTCAGGCTCACCACCGAGACTTTCTATGAAGTCAACTTTGATGATGGCTCCTTCAGCGACAACCTTTATCCTGAGGACATAGTGGTAATGTCTGCCAGGGGCCCCTGGGGCAGTTTAAGGAGAGTGTGGCTGGCAAACTGCCCATGATCTGCCTGCTTTTTATAGCCCATCCCTCTGTCCCCAGACAGCAGAGATCTGGTCTCTCTTTACAAAGTAGGATACTTCTCTCCTTGCCATAGAAGGCTGTGGGAATCAGTGTTTCCTGCAGTTTTCCTTGAAAACGTTCATCACTTTGAGTCTGCACTGTCTGTCCTTGCTGGCATCCTGGTGCCCCAGAAGAGCCCAGCCTTTGGATTCAAAGCAGGGTACCAGCTTCCTTTCCTAGCCGCTGGGTGATTATAGAACTGTCCTTCTCTCTACTCTCCTGTGCCTTCCTGGTCAATGCAGAATCTACTCTTAGGCTCTTCACAGTTGAGGGACTTGGGGCTCGGTAGAAACTGTGTGGGGACACTGCCGGCCTGCTCAGGTTATCAACACCTGAGACTCTGGAGCCCCTGCCTGGGCCCAATCCTAGGTTTCCTGGCTGAGTATCCAGGACTGAGTTCGCATTTCACCTCTCCCACCCTGCCTCTACAAGTGGTAGACTTAGCACCCAGGCAGAGGAATGGTTGTTTCTTTCCCTTAATAAAATCAGTATTTACTATGTTTATACCACATTAGAGGCTTAATTGCTGCCAACCGCCTTCCTTAGTTACAAAGTAGATGAATGTCATAATAAAAATGACATTAGTGGTTTTCATTAACATTTATCTCTTACAGTATACTTGTCTGTTAAATGTTTTATATCAGATAACTTCATATGTACATAAAGGACTGTTGATCTGAAAGGCAGAGTGAAACAGACAAGTGTGCAGCAGCTAGAACTGGGCCAGGCGAAAGCCAGCCAGGAAATCCTGGGCTCTCACGTAGAGGCAGGGACCGGGCAATCTGCTGCTTCTCAGGTGTGTTAGCATGAAGCTGGGCAGCTGGCAGACCAGTGCCCCAGTGGCTTAACCCATTGTACACAATACCCAGCCCTTTAGGTTATACAGCGGTAATGTCAAACTGTTTCTTCTAAAAAGCTAATGAGGGACCCAAAGTTTTTGTGTTTGCAGATTCTGTCTGCCATCAAATTAACAGATTTTTGATTTCATTTTTAGTATTGTTTACATAGTTCAGAGGGATAAACGCTCATGTGGACATCTGGACTAGAGTAGGGAGGGTCAGGTATGGAGGAAAGTGGGTGAGGCAGATGTTTCAGTTTTTTTTTTCTCTCCTGTGTCCTTTGCGTTATTTTTTTGGTAAAGTTTTATTTTTATTGGAAAGTCAGATATACAGAGAGGAAGATCATCTGTCCGCCAGTTCACTCCCCAAATGGCTGCAATGGTCAGAGCTGCACAGATCCAAAGCCAGGAGACTGGAGCCTCCTCCAGGTCTCTCATGCAGGTTCAGGTTCTCAAGGCTTTGTGCCATCCGCAACTGATTTCCCAGGCCACCCTAGCACCCATATGGGATCCTGGCATGTATAAGGCGAGTACTTTAGCCACTAGGCTACCATGCTGGGCCCCCTTCTGTGTTATGTTAGATTTACTTTATAATTACAGGCCTAATGCTCTACTAAATTAGAAGTTCAAGATGTTGTCAATTTCACACATAGTCCAAAATTTTATTTTGAAAGTTAGAAAGAAAGCTTTTTCCATTTACTGGCTCAGTGTCCAAATGGCCACAACTGCCTGTACTGGACCAGGCTAAAAAAAAGTTAGGATCCAGGAGCCTATAGGTCTCTCCCATATAGGTGGTAGTGTCCCAGACACTCTGGCCATCCGCCACTGCTTTTCCAGGCCAACAGCAAGGAGCTGGACACGAACCAGTGCCCACACAAAACAATGACATTGCAGATGATGGCTTACTGGTTATGCCATAGTAATATTCTTACGGTCTCTATAATAGCTACTGTAAATCAGAGCAAAAATGTGATATTTATCTTTTTGGGTGAGGCTTATTTCACTAAACATGCTTTCCCATTACATCCATTTTGTGTATATATTATGGTTGATTAGTATTCTGTGCTGCATATATACCAAGTTTTCTTTATCCATTCATCAGTTAATGGACATCTGGATAATTGCCTATCTTAGCTATTATGATTTGAGATGCTATAAACATGGGGGTATAAATGAGTCTCTACAGATTCCATTTCGTTTGGGTATATTCCCAGGAGTGGGAGAACTGGGCCACACAGTGGATCTGTTCTCATGGATCTCAGGAAATCTCCATAATGTCTTCCATAATGACTGGGTTAGTTTGCATTTCTGCAACAGCACATTAGGGTACTTTTCCCTGCACATCCTTGCCAGAATCTGTTTGTAATTTTTTGGATGATAGCCATTCTGACTGAGGTGAGGTAAAACCTCACTTTAGTTTATATTTGCATTTTCCTGATGGTCCAAAGTATCTTTTCATTTGTCACTTGACTATTTATAGTTCATACTTTGAAAAATGCCTGTTCATGTCCTTTACCCATTTTTTAACTAGACTGTTTTGTTGTTGCTTCTTAAGGTTTTTTTTTTTTAAAGATTTATTTTTTTATTGCAAAGTCAGGTATATAGGGGAGGAGAAGAGACAGAGAGGAAGATCTTCCATCCAATGATTCACTCCCTAAGTGACCTCAATGCCCGGTGCTGCACTGATCTGAAGCCAGGAGCCTCCTCCAGTTCCGCTATGCAGGTGCAAGGTCCCAAGGCTTTGGACCATTCTTGACTGCTTTCCCAGGCCACAGGCAGGGAGCTGGATGGGAAGTGGGGATGCCAGGATTAGAACTGGTGCCCATATGGGATCCTAGCATGTTCAAGGTGAGGACTTAAGCCGTTAGGCCTCTTGAGCTTAGTATAAGTCTGCTAATATTAATCTGTTTGAAACTAAAACTGAAATTAATTAAAAATCATTCCTGCTTTAATGAGAAAAAACTTTCTTAAAAGAACATCTAGTGAGCAGAGTGCCGTTGTCACTCATCTGGTCTGTTGTGATGTTTTGGTTAAAATCTAGGGGGAACATTTGGCCTCTTAACAGAGTTGTTTGAAAGGTGGGGAATACCTAACCTGTACCACAAGATTAACCCCAGCAATTTTTCATTCCTTCATCAGTGGCATTGTTCCATGAGACTGGGCTTTCTTTTTTCTACCCACAAATTATGAATGCACAGTGATGACGAATGCAGTAACAGCAGCGCTTGGGACCATTGTTTTAGAGAGTGCGCCGCTGCCAGCAGTTGTATCCAGCGAGGATTTTATGCTGTCACTGCAAATGTGCATGCAGGGACAAAGGCTAGTGTTTTTAATATTTGGAAAATAGTCATGACCCCAGTCACATGCTCCCCAGAAGTGTCCTGGAACCTCATTACAGACTTGTAAACCATCTGGGGATACCTTCTGTTAAAGGAGGTTAAGCTGAATTTCAGAAAACTGAAGTGCTTTGCCAAAGGTCATGTATGTATAAATCTCCCATGTCAGAATGAGGGGACAAAGTGCTTTTTCTGGTTTCATTGCAGGAGTCTTTCAAAATAAAGAAATACCTACTCGGGTGTGGTGTGGTAGCCTAGAGGCTAAAGTCCTCACCTTACATGTGCCAGGGTCCTATATGGATGCCACTTCTAATCCTGGCAACCCTGCTTCCCATTCAGTTCCCTGCCTATGGCCTGGGAAAGCAGTCGAGGATGGCCTTTGGGACCCTGCACCTGCGCAGGAGGCCCTGGAGGAGAAGCTGCTGGCTCCTGGCTTCAGATTGCCTCAGCTCTGATCATTGCAACCACTTGGGGAGTGAATCAGTGGATGGAAGATTCTCTCTCTCCTCCTCCTCTCTGTATATCCTCCTTTTCAATAAAAATAAATAAATCTTTACAAAGAGGGGGGGAAAAAAGATTACCTACTGTAGCCTACTGTGGAACTGTTTCTTCTCAGCACATGACCTAGCAGGACAGAACCAGAACCTAGGTCTGGCAGGATGGTTCAATGGCTAAGTCCTCACCCTGTAAGCACAAGGTTCCCCTATGGGTGCCATTCGTGTCCCGGCTGTTCTACTTCCTCACCCAACTCCCTGCTTGAGGCCTGGGAAAGCAGCCGAGGACGGCCTAAACCTTTGGGACCCAGAAGAGGTTCCTGGCTTCCAGATGGCCTCTGCTCCCACTGCTGTGGCCATTTGGGGAGTGAACCAGTGATTGGATCTTTGTCTCTGTCTCTCCTTTCTTTAGATATGATCTGCCTTTTCAATAAAAATAAATAAATCTTAAACAAAATTCAGAACCAGGACCTGTGCGTACTCTAATTGTCAGGTGGTGATTTGTGGGAACAGCTGTGACCCACAGGCTTGCCCTCTTGCATGGGTTGTTTTAGACCATGTCCTTAATGACCTTGGTGTCTCCCCACAAGAGCTTGCACTGAGCCAGTGACCTCCCACATCCTACCCAGCGCTGTGCTGGCCAGTACAGTGAGGAATTGCCCTGTGACACTCCTGGAAGCATGAAAGTTATGTGAATTTGCCAAGTCCCATGGTAGATGCTTCTTTCTTTTCTTTCCTGTATTTTATTAACATACTTCGTTTTTCTTTTAAGATCTATTTTTAGTAGAAAGGCAGGGTTTACAGACAGAAGGAGTGACAGAGAACCATCTTCTATCTATAGATTTACTCCCCAGAAGGCTGCAAATGCAGGAGCTAGGCCATTTCAAAGCTGAGAGTCAGGAGATTTCTCTGGGTCTTTCATGAGGGTGCAGAGGCTCAAGAACTTGGACCATTGTCCTCTGCTTTCCTAGGCTAATTAGCAGAGAGCTGGATCAGAAGTGGGGTGGCCAGGACATGAGCCAGTGCCCATATGGGATGCTTAGCCTACTTTGCCACAATGCTGGTTGGTTCTAAGAACACATTTCATCAACCATCATTGCGTTCAGTTCTAGCATTCTTTCATAGAGAGGCCTGGAACACCGTTGGAGAGCAAGTGAGTGAGAAGGACTACAGATTCCCACCCTTGCCTCTTCTCCCTCTTGTAGCTGCTGGATTTTGTTAGCTAGAAGAGCAGGATACAGGACAGACTTTGTCACAGCAAGCAGATCTTTCTTCTAATATTTACTAATTTTTATTGGAAAGGAAGATTTGCAGAGAGAAGGAGAGACAAAGCTCTTTCATCTGCTGGTTCACTCCCCAAGTGGCTGCAGTGGCCAGAGCTGAGCGGATCTGAAACCAGGAGCTTCCTCTCGGTCTCCCACATGGATCCAGGGTCCCAAGGCTTTGGGCCATCCTCTTCTGCTTCCCCATGCCACAAGCAGGGAGTTGGAAGTGGAACCACCAGGATATGAACCAACAACCTCTGAGATGCTGGCACTTGGATGTGGAAGATTTGTCTGTAGATTTGTCTGTCTTAGGCCACTGTGCTGGCCTAAGCAAGCAGAACTTAACTGGTCAATCTGTCATCCTGTAGTGTGCTGCCTTTCAGGGAGTGTCTTAGCATGAATTTGTCCTTGTTTATTACCTCAGCAGATGGAAGTTTCCATTGCACTCAGGAGAGCCTGCTTATCATTCCTTTCTTCCTGTTTCCTCCAGAGCCAGGACTGTCTCCAGTTGGGTCCTCCTGCTGAGGGGGAAGTGGTCCAAGTGAGATGGACAGATGGCCAAGTCTACGGAGCTAAGTTTGTGACCTCCCACCCCATCCAGATGTATCAGGTAGGCACAGGTTCCTGTCAGGGGTTTGGGTTTGCATGGTTAATTTGGTGCTTCCTCATGGGACAGAGGAAGTCTTTGCTTAGGAGAATTAATGGGCTGGTGATGGCCCTTCCAAAGATGAGGTCAACCTGGTATGGCTTCAGACACAGCAGGCCTTCAGTGTTCCAAATATTTGGCTGCAAGAGGTTGTCACTACACAGGGTAAACCAAAAAGAAAGGGGCATCCTAGCGCAGAGACGTTTGTTTTCTTGGCAGGTGGAGTTTGAAGATGGCTCCCAGCTTGTGGTCAAGAGAGATGACGTGTACACGCTGGATGAAGAGCTTCCCAAGAGAGTCAAGTCTAGACTGGTGAGTGTGTGCTCTAAGTGCCCTGTGTCCCTTGTTCTTGCCTCTGGGCGGTAGTTGGCCACAAAGTGATGATTTGGCTTGCCTGTTCTTCTGTAGTCTGTGGCCTCCGATATGCGATTCAACGAGATTTTCACAGAGAAAGAGGTAAAGCAAGAGAAGAAGCGGCAACGGGTTATCAACTCCAGGTACCGGGAAGATTATATTGAGCCTGCGCTATACCGAGCCATCATGGAGTAGATGCTCCTAAGGGTCCAGAGATTCCCAGCCATGGAGGCAAGAGCACTCAGGGGCCAATGCACAGCAGATACTTGGGACTCGGAAGGCTCTGCGAGTGAAGTTGTAAAAAGAAACAGGAATGGACTAGTTGATTGATCCCAGCATCATGTCCCCCCCGCTCTCCTGGAATTCCACAGTAGTGAAAAGAATAAGTCGTCCCTGGACACAAGTGGCAGCAGCCTGTGGTCTCCCACCCGAGGAGCTGAGCACTGGAACACTGTGGCTGCACTGATCCGAGCCCACAGAACGGGCTGTCCATGCAGACTGGGCTGGTGGCCCTACTCTCAGCCTGGGACTTAGCTTCGTTCCCACTGAGCACCTGCTCCAACCAGGCAGAGGTGCTGGTACTTGTCCCCAACCCCTTTTGTATTTATGTGTGTGCGTGACATGCACACAGCGTGTGTCTGTGTGTTTGGTCTGGACCAGCTTGTGCCAGCCCCCTGGCCTTTACTTTTCTTCCTTGCCTATGCAGGGCAAACAAAATGTGAACTTTGGCCCTCAACTGAGCTGAGGGAGGGCCTCTGGGATTGGCTGGAGGTGGATGTGGTGTCTCTCCAGGCTGGCTCAGCTGCATTAGTGATGCGCAGAAGTCACCCTGCCTCTCTTCCCTTGAGGGGAATCCCAGAGCTGTTGGGGTGTGTCCTCGCTATCCTAGGCAGAGCCCCTGTGGCACAGTGTTAGAGGGTCTGTGTGCAGGATACTCTGAGGGGGGATATTAATGATGGAAGCAGGCAGAGCCTGGTGGGTGATTCAACAGAATTGCAATCATGTAGGGATTAGGAGGGTTAGGATGAATCGGGGTCACTGGAGGCCAGGGACAGATGTAGATGTGACCTTGGCTTGGGGATGGGAGGGAGCTGAATTGGGGGTGTGGGGTGGGAGTAGAGCGCAACACCGAAGGGATTGAACCAGGTTTTTGCTCCTCATACATTTGTTTGCCTGTGCCCAGGACTGGAGGGCTTCACACTGATACCTGATGTATACAAGAATCAAATTTATAATACGTTCCCCTTTTTTGTTACGTATGAACGCTATAAACCAAATTATTTTGAAAACCTTAGCAATAAAATGTGTTGAGTAGAGGCTTGGCTGTGTCTGCCCGCAGGGGCCCAAAGGGCCCAGGGTCAGGCTCGCGTTGGAGCCTAAGTCACAGGCTCTGGAGACAGGGCCCAGAAGGCCGTTCAGGACACATCTCTGCTCTCTCTGCCTTGGTGGATCCTGGTGGAGTCAGATTGTCCCATCCTCTGTGTGAAGCTGGTCTGAAAGGGGCAAGTGTGCCCCCACCACGGGCGTTCCTGAGGCACTGCCTGTAGTTGGTGAGAAATGAGGAAGACTCACCAGGGTGGAGGATCGTGGGGTACAGCCAGGCCCTCCATGGGGCCTGCTTGGCCTATCCAGGTGAGGTCGGGGGAGAGCATGTTTCCTAGAAACTTTGGACTTATTAACACTGGTCGACTGACTGGAAACTCGGTGACTTTCCAGCACACAAAAACAGCTTGCTCAGTTTGTCCAGGCCTGCTTTAGGCCCCTCCAAGAAGTCACTGTCCAGAGCCACCTACCGGCCTTAGCTAACAAGAGTCTTTGGGTTGGTGGTAAGTTGCCCCTGTCTTCATAAAAGTTGAAGTTTTAAGTTGTTCCCTAAATGCCTCCTCACAGTGGGGATGTTAACAGCTGGATCCCCAGAGTAGGCAGGTGGGTGGGTCCTATGTGCTAAGAGGCTCTAAAGTTGCCAACATGACCTGGGCCTCAGTTACCCCAGTGGAGCTTCAAAAGCTGGGGACAACTGGCTGTGCTCAAGTTGCGGAGATCTGCCTTTTCCGAGGATTCACCCGGGCGAGCGGCACTTGGCGCTCCCTCGCGCCCTAGGGTCGGGAAGGCAGAGAGGAGTGTTCCTTTGGGTAGCAGTATGGGCCGGAGAGGACGTGGCGAGGGCGTTGGCACTCAGGCTAGGCACCCAGGCCAGCGCACCCTCCGCAGCCCGGGACCCGCTGGGCGTGTAGCCTTGGAAACTCTGGGTTCCTTGCTTATTGGGTGGCCCCGGCCTGTTCCCGCCCATTGCCGCAGCGCATCTTTGCATTGGCCGGCGCGGCGCCCCGCCCGGGTCCCGCGCGCTCATTGGCGGTGGAGGCCCGACCCCCTGCTAGAGAGCCGAGGCGGAGAGCAGGATTGGTGGTCCAGCCGTCCCCGGGTCGCAGCCGTGCGCCCCGCCCGCCGCTGCGTCCCCACTATGGCGGCGCCCATGCAGCCCACCGCGTCGTGGGCGCCCGCCGGGGTCCCCCGCGGCTGCAGCCGCCGTCTGCACCGTCACCTGCGCCTTCAAGCCCCGCGTGGGGCCGGGCGCCGCCTTCCCCTGCCTCTCTCTGTGCTGCGGTAAGGGCCTGCCCCACGCGCTCCGGGGCGCCACGGCCGCGGCTAACGGTCGCCGCGCCACTCCTTCACCGGCTGCGGCCCCGGGCAGGGCGCGGCGACTGCGCGCCTGTGCTGGGGACCGCGAGGTTGGGGCACAGCTGCGGGCTATCCTGGACTGGGATCCGGACCCCCTGAGCGACCTGGGTGGGGGGCCGCTGGCCTGGGTGCCAGGGGAAGGCCGAGTGCTCGCAGGCCGGGCGCTCTGAGGTCACCTGCGTGCAGGACCTGGAGGCTATGAGCACCGTGGCGTGGAGGAACGACGCAGTGGTTGGGGCCGTGGAGGGAAGAGGGAAAAGTGTACGCAGCGCTAGAGTCGGGTCAGTGCTCACTGCCCTACGGACGGCGAGATCCACAGAAACGTCCCAAGTTGGCAAAGTACCGCCTTGCTTTCTGCCCTTCTGGCACTTTCTCCCCTATTGCCTGCAGTCTTGCTGGAGAAAGTGGCTTAGCGGGGAGGGCGAGTTTGGCTGGGAGCGAATCGGATGAAGAAGGTGTTGTGTTCTTTCTGTTCAACAGCTCCCTGTTTACGGTCTCCTCAATAAACCTCACTTTTGTTTGAGTTTCTCTTACATAATGAGAGATGAAACGTGAGACTGCGTCATCCATCCTAACTAATTGAGGAAGGGATCCATGAGAGGCAGCTGTTACCCCGAGCGGAAACAATGCCAACTTCCCTATGACTCTGCTTTGAATCCTGTGTATTGTATAGTGGGCTGTGCTGGGGGTGGGGGAAGCAGACCACAAAACCACTCATTAGGTTACTGACATAGAAGGGTCCTCCGGACAAGGCAGCAGTTCCCCTTGCAGTGAGGAGCATCACCGCGCCAAAAGTCAGGGGTGAGTGGAGTATGCTTTCTGCCAGGGGCCACTTGGTTATTTATAGCGCTGTTCCAGGGCCACAGGCAACTCTCCACCTGATGATAGTTAAGTTTCTTGGCTTTCCCACGTCTTGCCTGCAGCTTTCTTTAGCACCCAAAACCCATGACTTGAAGGCCCTTGAAGCCAGTGTGCTGTATGTTCCCCACCCCTGCCTGGCCTGCACGATTAGAAGGAAAAACTGGCATGAAAATTTACCCCTAAATGGTATTTTTTCACATAATTTCGTAAGGCAACAGCAGCTGCTTAAGATGAGGGTTTTTTCAGGTTATTTAAAGTATTAAGTGGAGAATCCATTTTTTGCAAATCTAAGTGTCTTAACTGTGGTGAATACAGTAAATTATTAACGATGAAACAAGGCATGTGTATTCTTGGGAGATTCATCCAGTCTGAATCAATCAGCTGGGTTATCTGTGGAGTACAGATCTTATGTAAGGCAGGGGCTGAGGAGAGCCGGAAAACATTCAGCACAGGAAGTGCCCAATGAATGTGTGAAAGTTGTGGGGATGCTGACTGATGATGCAGTCTCTGGAGCGCAAGGTGAGAGATGCTGGAGGAATTGCGTTTGAGGAAGAGTCATTGGTGGAGCCCAAGCTCAGCTGAGGGAGGAGACAGAGCTTGAGTGCATCCAGGGTTTTGCTGGAGGTCAGGTTGCACAAAAGTGGCCTGGCTCATGGGTGGAGCTCAGGTGAGGGCGCAGGAGTGCTCCTTTCCCCAGGGGAGAGAAAGCATGGACTCTACAGGTGCCACTGTCCCATTCCCGATGGGCATCAGCTGTTGGAGATAGCAGTTCTTTCAGTTGCCGTGTTCTTCCCCTCAGGTTTGTTCTTTTCTGTGTCTGGCTGGTTGCTATATCTTGCTGCTGCTTCTGCCAACCTGTCTTATCATCTGCTGCTTTGCACCCCTTCACTGACTGCACTGCTTTGGGGGCGTTGGTACAACTCGCATGCATTCTCCCAAGAAAGTCCCTAATATTTGGATCTCCTTCCTGTCTCAGTGTGTAAAGTGCTGTTACGTCTGACCTTTAGGAGTCCCGCCCTGTTGAGTTTGGCACAGAGCATCTGGCATGGGCAAGTGGAAGGTCGCATTTAAAGGTTACATCTCAATACAGCCCATGCCTCTTATTCACATTTCACGGGACAAAGCAAGTCCCAAGGTGATGCTTAACTTTAAAGGATAGAGAAATGCAATCTTGCTAATGCCTGGAAAGCAGAGAATCAGGCATACTTGGGGAGCAGCACTAATGTTCACTGTATTACCACTGGGCCTCACATCTTGTGGACGACCCAGGCACCATGTCGGGGGCACTGCGAGACACAAGGGTGGGTTGGATTCACGGTTCCTCTGGGTGCTTGGGAATGTTGCTCTGAACCAGGTACCGTGCACAGCACTACGCGTGACCTGACAGCCTAGGCTGCCGATACAAGGACAATCTGTAACATCTCAGTTATAGATTGCTATCCCTGGGGGCACCAACTATTTTATAGCATCTTTAGTAATGCACGTAGGGATGGTCCTGAGGTCTTAAAAAAGAAGTTACAGTCAAGGTATTCAATTTAAGAAGTCAAGAAGTGTGCAATAATTTGAGGTGTATTTTTCACTCAGGTGGTTCAAACAGAGTCTCACTTGAAGCTCTCAGTTGTAATTGGCTTTAGTGGAAGTTAGTAAGCAGTGTTTGGGGAGGAGATGTCCTTGTGGACCAGGAGCACAGAGTACTGGTGGGAGCATGATGGGGCCAAGACAGTAAGATACTGAGCACCTGTGTTCTTGAACCTGCTGTATCCCGTCAGTTGAATGAGTTACTTCCCATCCAGTGCTTTGCACACTCGTGGGTGGCAGCAGTGGCAGGGTTTGAAGAAGCTTGAATGAGTCGGGTAAGGAAGCCCCAGAGATGTTAGCGGGCAGGTTCCTCCAGACTGTCTTACCTTCCCCCAGCCTCCATGGATGACATTCTAAATACACCTGCCTTACTTGCACAGTATGATTTAGATGTGTATGTGTATTTTGTTTGTTTTGTTTAAAAAAATTTTTTTTTAATTGGGAAGGCAAACTTACCAAGAGAAGGAGAGAGAGAAAGATCTTCCATCTGCTGGTTCACTCCCCAGGTGGCCACGATGGCCAGAGCAGAGCAGAGCTGAGCCAGTCTGAAGCCATGAGCCAGGAGCTTCTTTGGGGGCTTCCTGCGCAGATACAGGGTCCTAATGCTTTGGCCATCTTCCTCTGACTTAAAATTGTTGTGGAAAATTGTTTTAAACTCAGAGGTGCTCTGAAAGGGTCTTGGATCCTTGGAGCACACCATTTTGTGTGATGTGCTTCTGTTTTTTTGGGGACAAGTCAGCTTGAGGATGGAAACATTTGCAGGCATCCATTTTCAGAATACACTCAACAGAGCTGCTTTTTCTGAACAGCTGGTTTCTAGCTTTTGTTAAAATGCCTCCTGGGTCTGGGGAGGGTAGTTGTGTGCTCTTGTGGGCTTTCTGCCAGCTTGCGTGCTGCTTTCAGATACCAGCCTTCCCAGGGGCCTGCAGGACTGGTGGCAATTTAGTTAAGAGAGAATGAGCGAGTTATCTTCCATCCACTGGTTCACTCCCCTGAGGGCCACAGAGCCAGATCTCCCATATGGGTGCCGTGGGTCAAAACACTTGTGCCAGTTACTGCTGCTTTCCTGAGGCTGTTCGCAGGGAGAAGTGGTTTGAGTTCGGCTTCTGCACTTCTGATGCAGTGACCTCTGCAGTCTCTGATGCTGATGACAGGCACCTGCCGGACTGCTCTGTGGGAGTCTGCCTTGGCTGCATCAGTCTTGTTGCTCCCTCAGGGCACCACCCTGTGTCCCGCTTCCCTGCTTCCCTCAGCCGTGAGAGTGACTTTGACCTGGACTGATAACGAAACTGGTAGCTTAGTTCCAGCTCTGTGGTACTCTGGCCTAATTATTCTGAAGTATTACACGATTTCTTTGTGTTTCTTTCCTTGCCTTTTGGTTTTTCTCTTGAAAGTTGTGGGCAGATTAGTGACATGGAACTACTTCGGAGGACAAGGCTCATGAAGTCTCAAGTGAGAGCAATGAAAAACAACGCGTACCTCATATTTGCTAATGACACTACACACATATGGAAGCATACATGATACCCAGCCTTAAATCTTATTACCCTGTATTTGTTTTGGTTTTGGTTTCTTTAAAGAAATAGAATGTTATATGTTTCATGCAGGCCTCCTCTATTGTGTTTATCCTTAGTCTCCAGAGGAAATTGCTAGCTTTGAATTAAAGTTGGTCTGCTTTTCTTTCTTTTTTTTTTTTTTTTAAGCACAGGCAATTTTGTTTAAACAGTAAGGTTTGTTTTATGTATTTGAACTGCAGAGTTAAGGAAAGATGAATATCTTCCAGTTAATGGTTCACTCTCCTAGTGGATGCATAGCCAGGCCTAGGCCAGGACAAAGCCAGTAGTCAGGCTTCCCACATGGCTGGCATGTCCTCCTGCCTCCTCCTGCCTCATTAACAGGGAGTTGGATCCAAAGAAGGTCAGTGAGGACTGGAATTGGGATTCTAACTCAGCATGCTGGAGTCACAGGCAGCAGCTTAGTGTACTATGCCCCTGTGGCAGCCCCCTAGTTTGTTTTTTACTCGTGTGTGTGTGTGTGTGTGTGTTTTAATACTTGGGCTGCATGGTGTGTGGCCACTTAGAGCACATAAGTGAGGCTGGCAAACTGACCTCCGAGTTTATTGGAGCACAGCCCTACTCGTTGCTTACAGACTGATGAAAGTGCCAAGATCAAGCTCAAATTTGTTTCCAGTTTTCTCTGTGTGTCTTGTCCTCTTCCAACTCCACCTTCAACACCAGTCGGCAACCTGGAAGGCCATCTTGTCAAGAACTGCAGCTGAATTTCCCCAAGACATTCTGCCAAGTCTAGAACTTCGTCCTCATCCTCTGAACACCATCGAAACAAGCCAAATAGACAATCAGGCCAATCAAATAGATTTTTAACAGCTCCTATTTAGAAGGCTTTTTTTTTTTTCCATAAAGGCAAAGATGGCCTGGTGTATACAAAACTGAAAGTTTGTTTTGCTTTGGGTTTTTGCTCTTCACACCTGGGACTGGCCTTTCCTCAGCCACTTGGGGCTATCTGGTCAGTAACAATGTTGCTTTTCACCTTTCTCTGTTTTCTGTTTTTAAAACCCCAGTAGATTCTTAGTTTCTTATCAGAAGCAACAAACTGTCTACTTGGCAAGAACTTGGGTACAACCAGGAGGAAGATGTAGACAGAGTAACTGTAGCAGACCAAGTAGAAGGTGAGGGTTACTAACTAGCAGTGTGGGAAGAAGGAATGGGCAGGTGGGGGAAATGGCGGATGCCAGGATCCACCAGGGGAAAACAAATTCAAACCTTGGTGAGCCACCGCTTCCTGCTTGCTAGGGAGGCAGTCTTCTGACTTTCTTATCAGGGAAACAGAATTGTCTCCTGTGCTGCTGGGGTAGGGGTGGCGGGGGGGTGGGGGTGGGATGTGGGCTATAGCCGCTCTGAAAGACAAGTCTTGTGTTTGTGCAAGCATTTAGAAACTGGACACTCTAGGACTCAGGCGTGTTTCGTTCCTCAGTGTATGTTGTGACCCCATTTCACTCGTGGCTGTATCTCCAAGAAAAGTTAAAAAAAATTTTTTTAAAGATTTATTTTTCTCACAAAGTCAGATATACAGAGGAGGAGGAGAGACAGAGAGGAAGATCATCAGATGATTTACTACCCAAGTGACCACAACTGCTGGTCACGGTTTTTCTTTTCCCTAGTGTTTGGGCCCCTGCCACCCATATGGGAGACTTAGATGAAGGTCTTGGCTTGTGGCTTTGGCCTGGGTTTATTCTAGCTGTCGCAGCCATCTGGAGAATGAACCGGCAGAAAGGATCAATCTGTGATCCTCTTCTTGCCCCCTTGAACTATGGCTTTCAAGTAAATAAATGAGTACTTGAAGACACAAATAATATGTATATCTTTTCAGAAGGTGCCAGCATCCTTCACAGGGTCCCTGGGTCCCATTCCTGGTTCCACTCCAGCCTCCAGCTGCCTGCCAGTGGAACCCAGGGACCTTGGGTGCAACGTAATGGCTCAAGTAACTGGGTTCCTGCCACTCAGGTACTGGTTCTGGATTGAGCTCCTAGATCCCCACACTGACCTGGGCTAGCCTTCATCATTGTGGGCATTTGGGGGAATAAACCAATGGATGGGAGTTCTCTGTTGCCGTCTTTCTCCGTATTTTTGGTTGGGAAGAAAGCTGTTAAGAGAGTTCTAAGGAATCTAGAAACAGTAGCTGTCAGTCACACCCAGCACTCTGGACATGATCTGGAGCAGTGAGCAAGGATTCCCTGGTCCCCTGTCCCACCCTGGACTGAGATCCACACCCTGGCCCGCTGGCTCATAGGATAGCATAGAAGTATATGAGTGACAGTGATGCTGCTCAACAGTTTACTGGAAATCTATTCCCTGGGTGCAAGGGAAGCTGCAACCAAGGAGGGGTCCCTCCAGAGCCCCTCTCCTCAGAGCTTCCCAGAGAGGTGCGCAGGGAAAGGTGCCATCTGCTGGGCACTGGGCACAGCGTTGGTGCTGCATGTAGCTGCCCAGCCCAGTGCACTGGCCCGTGGAGGCAGTTTTCTTCTTGCAGTGGATCTCCAGTGCCCTCTGCTGATGGGGCTTGCCATCAAATCAGTTGGCAAAAGAAATAAGGGTAAGGACCCCAGATGCATTTTCTTTTTCTTTTGCCAAAAAGGCCAAAAAGATGACCTTGGGGTTGGGGAGAGGTTTGATATTGTGGCATAGCAGGTAATGTTGCCACCAGTGATGCTGACTTCCCATATGGGCGCTGGGCGAGACCCAGCTGCTCTGCTTCCAATCCAGCTGCCTGCTAATGCATCTGGGAAAGCAGTGGAGGATACCCCAAGTGCTTGGACCCCTGCCACTTTTGTGGGGGACCTGGAAGAAGCTTTTGGTTTTAGCCTGGCCCAGCTCTGGCTGTTGGGACCATTGGTGGTGTGAAATAGTAGATGGAAGATGCTCTCTTTGCAACTCTACCTTTCAAATAAATAACTTTTTTTTTTTTTTTTTTGATGTAAAGGTTAGCAGGGATCTGAGAGTAGTGCAGTGGGCAGCTGGGACCTCGGCACCACCTGAGCCTGTTGACTGTCCTGGCCATCCTGGCCACTGTGGCCTAGAGGAGCCAGAAAACTCTTGGCATCGACTTGCCCTCAGCCCTGCTCTCTCTAATGATCCATGTTTGTTTGTTTGTCTGTTGGGGGAGTCTTTTGCTATTCCATTTGCTTGGTTCTGTCTTTAAGATGCAAGGTTTGCTTACACTGGATCTCTTATAACTTCCATTGCTACATATTTCCATTTGTTTACTTGTCTACTTACTTTCTTGAGGGACAGCAGGAAGCTCTGGTCTGCTGGTCCACTGCCCGGATGCCCGTAGTAGTTAGGGCTGGACCAGGTCAAACCCAGTGTCAGGTGACTCAATATAGGTCTCCCACATGGGTGACAGAAACCCAGCAACATGAGTCGCTCACTGCTGCCTCCCAAGGCTCATGCATCATTAGCAGGAAGTGGGAAGCCCAGTGAGCTAGGCCTTGGTCTCTGACATGGGATCTGGGTGCTGCAACCAGGGTCTTCCCTGACACATAGATACCACCTCATTGCTGTGTATTTCTGTTTCATATCTTGAATTTGTTTGGGAAATCTTTTTAGGTGTTTCTGTTTTACATTGCCTCTAGCTCATTTCTTCCCCCTCTCTTTGTGGGTCCTGCTGTGTTTCTCAGCAGTGTCAACTTTGTTTTCTGCCATTGAAGCCTGCATTTGTGTGATGGCATTATTTTTGAGTGCTAACCTTGTTTAAACAGTACTGGTTGTATTATTTGCCCCTGGAGGGTTTCCCTTTAGTATCTCTGCCTGGCTCTTCTATAATGTCTTGTAGCTGGACCAGGAGAGTCTTCATTCTGCATCCTTCTTAGTTCTGGAGGGAGGTGGGGTATGGGGTGTGTGGTCTTCATCTACCACACATCCCCCTCCCCTCAACTCGCCCAGTTCCTCTCCTGCATTTTTGTTTACAGTGGTTTCATGTAGGTCTTGTGCAACATTCCTTATTGTAATTATCTTTTTAATGAACTTTAATTATTAGTGTTGGTTCCTTTTAATTATTATTCTGCTGTAACTTTTCACATTATCTGGGCAAGCAGTGCAGTTGAAGCCAGGTCTTCTGGACTTGAGTCCTGGCCCTGGGGCTTCCGGTTAGGACTGTCTTGGATGGAATACTTGAGCCTCTCTTTGCCTCAGTTTCTCTCTCTTGCTTGATCTCTCTTAAATATTTATTTTTATTGCAAAGTCAGATATACAGAGAGGAAGATCTTCCATCTGATGATTCACTCCCCAAGTGACCTCAATGGCCGGAGCTAAACAGATCTGAAGCCAGGAGCCCAGAGCCTATTCTGTGTTTCCCACGGAGGTACAGGGTCCCAAGGCTTTGGGCTGTCCTTGACTGCTTTCCCAGGCCACAAGCAGGGAGCTGGATGGGAAGCAGGGCTGCTGGGATTAGAACTGGCACCCATATGGGATCCTGGCACATTTAAGGCGAGGACTTTAGCTGCTAGGCCACGCTGCTGGGCCCTCAGTTTCTCTTATATGCAATGTTTTCAGAGGATTGTTGGGAAGATTCACTGGATTGAATTGCACCAGATTCTTAGAACTGTTGTGTCCAGGCCACACTATAATGCTGCACACGTGTTAGTGATATAAATTGTTTTATTCCTTACAGGGACTTAAACAAAACAAAAAAAGCCACCTTATGTGGTTTTTTTCCCCCTTGCATTTGTTTTCTTTTTCATTGTATTTGAAAGGCAGAGAGCCAGATCTCCCATCTGCTGGTTTACTACCCAGAATGCCGAAAATACCCAGGCCCGGGCCAGGCAGAAGCTCAGAGCTAGGAACTCAGTCTGGGTTTCCCATGTTGGTGGCAGGGGTCCAGGTACCTGGCCATACCTTCTGCCCAGGTTGTACATCAGCAGGAAGTTGGCTGGGGGCAGGGCAGGGCAGGAAGCAAAGGAGCTGAGTCTCCACACAAACCCTCTGATCCGTGATGTAGGCATCCCAAGTGGTGATTTAGCTGCTGTGCTACACGCTCACCCCAGGGACGTGTAATTAGGAAATGTACGATTCCGTTGAATAGAATAATTTCTTGGATTGCGTATTAATTAGCTGCTTGAATCTGTTTGGCCATTCATGCAGTCAGGAAAAAATGTTCTCTAAGCATTGTTGAGGGGCAGGTTTTGGTAGAGCAGCTATGCTGCTGGTTGGGGTGCTTGCATCCTGTGTCAGGGTTCAGGTCCTGACCCTCCTTTCCAATCCGACTCCTGCTCTCACGCACCCTAGCCTATCACACTGGGGTCTCTGCCACCCCTGTCAGGGACCTGGCCCAGCCCCTCGATATTAAGGGCTCTTGGAGGGTGACCCAGTGCATGGACAGCTCTGCCTCCTTGTCTGTTTCTGAAGGTCTCTCTGCCTCTCATTACCAATAAGTAATTGTACACAAACGATTGCTGAGTTTTACAGCAGCTGATTTGGGAAGCGGGAAGGCAGATAGTATATAGTAACCCTCTAATTAGCTCACCTCCTGGGTACCCATAGGAGAGAAGCTCTGGAAATACTATGTCAGGGTTTTTTTTCTCCCCTTTTCTGTGTGATTTTGTCGTAATTGAGTTCACATCCCTTATGTTAACATTTGAGGAGCAACAGACTTTTGACGTCTTAGACTACCCCCAAATGGCTGCCAGGTATAGTTCAGGGCAGAAACATATGGTAGGATGTATTGAGAACAGCAAGAGTTTATTTCAATGAATTCAAATTTTTTTTATACCCCTTTCTTTTTATGGCCAATTAAAATAAGATCTGGCTGTCTGCAGCAACAGAGCCCCTTCTCAGGTGTGCGATGGCTGAGTTGTCGGGTAGTGAATAGACCGTCTGTGAGCACCAAGAATGTGCAGATGAGTGAAACAGACACGTTCCCTGCATGGGGTAGCTGCAATGTCCACTTTTTTTTTTTTTAAGATTTATTTATTTTTATTGGAAAGGCAGATGCACAGAGAGAAGTAGGGACAGAACGCTCTCCCATCCACTGGTTCACTCCCAAAGTGGCCACAGTAGTGGCCAAAGCTGAGCTGATCTGAAGCCAGGAGCTTCTTTCAGGTCTCCCACACGGGTGCAGGGTCCCAAGGCTTTGGGCCATCCTCCACTGCTTTCCCAGGCCACAAGCAGGGAGGTGGATGGGTAATGGAGTAGCCGTGACATGAATTGGTACCCGAATGGGCTCTTGGAACATTGCAAGGGGAGGATTTAGCCACTAAGCCACTGCACTGGGCCCCGGAATGCACATTTTAATTAATTGTAAACATGAGTCCTTAGGAAATTCCAAATGTGACACGTGGCAGACTCTGGAGAGGCAGGTGCTGTGGGAGGGAATGGTGGCAGACATGGTACTGCCCTACAGAACAGAACTTTAACCCAAGTTCTGGGTCCAGTGTGATGGCCCTGTTGGCTAATCCTCCCCTTGCAAGTGCTGGGATCCCATATGGGTGGTGATTCATGTCCCAGCTGCTCCATTTCCTAACCATCTCCCTGCTTATGGTCTGGAAAAGCAGTGGAGGATGGCCCAGAACCATGGGACTCTTCACCCATGTGGGAAACCTAGAAGAGGCTCCTGACTCCTAGCTTCAGATCAACTCAGCTCTTGCCATTGATGACCATTTGAGGAATTAAACTAGCAGGTGGAAGAGTTTTTTCTATTTTTCTCCTTCTTTCTGTAAATCTGCCTTTTCAGTAAAAAAAAAAAAAAGAAATCTTTAACTCAAGCCCTAGTAGAGGAGTGAGGTGGGAGATGTGGGACTTTAGGCCAACATTGGGAGGACATGATGGGTTTAGGCACCTGTAGAAGGTTGATGATGTAGGCTTGTGGGAGGAGAGGTGGTCAGAGGTAGCCGGGGGTGAAGGAGGAGCCCAGGGCCTCACCGGGCCGACTCTTCCAGGCCTCGTTCTGGGTTTGGGCCTTTACCCTGAGGATAGTGGGAAGTTTTTGGAGTTGAAACCTGGGAGCAAAATGAGGCAAGCACTCTGGCTGCTGTGTGGAGAAAGAGCTGGAGAGACTGACTTGATAGCAGGCTGTGGTGCCCGTAAGGCAGTGGCGGGGAGGAGTGAAGGGTGGGGAACTCAGCAAGCGCTGAGAGGGTGAGAGTCACAGCGCTTCACTGAGCAGTCCCACGTGGAGGGTGAACGTAGGGAGGAGGGTTGTTTCAAGGGTAGTTTCCAGGTTTGACCAGAGCGCCTGCACAGATGCTGTGTTTGGTCAAGGCAGCAAACATGCAGAAGAGGAGAAGTAGGAGGCTTCTGTAAAAACGGGTGAGGGGATGGCGTGGGGAGTCCATGCACATGATGGGAACTCGGAGTAGCTGGAGCAGATGATTTGAGACACTCAGCATCATGCTTGTGAGTGAGATCGTGGAAGTGTCTGGCACTGCCACGGGGACAGCTATAGAATGAGAAGGAAAGCCTGGGTGGCTGACACAGCTTGGGTGCACCTGCATCCTGCATTGGCATGCCTGGTTTGAGTCCCAGGTCAGCTTCCAATTTCAGCTTCCTGCTGATGTGCACAGGTGACGAATGGTTTGTGTACTTGTGTGCCTGACACCCACATGGGAGACTCGGATTGAGTTCTAGGCTCCTTTGGCCTGGCCTAGCTCTGGCTGTTGCAGGTGTTTGGAAGGTGAGCTAATGGGTGAAGGTTCTCTGTCCCTGTGCCTTTCAAAGAAATAAGCAAAAATAAAGCCTAAGACAGTACCCAGAGCTTCTGTACATTTACACTTTGCTGTTCATATGTGAAAGCACTTCAAAAAGTTTATAACCCAGCGCAATGACCTAACAGCTAAAGTCCTCACCTTGAATGTGCTATGATCTCATATGAGTGCCGGTTCTAATCCCGGCAGCTCCACTTCCCATCCAGCTCCTGCCTTGTGGCCTGGGAAAGCAGTCGAGGATGACCCAAAGCCTTGGGTTCCTGCACCTCCATGGGAGACCTGGAGGAGGTTCTTGGCTCCTGGCTTTGGATTGGCACAGCACCAGATTGGGGAGTGAGTCATTGGATCGAAGAACTTTCTCTCTGTCTCCTCTCTGTATATCTGACTTTGCAATGAAAATAAATAAATCTTTAAAAAAAAGTTTGTGAAAAAATCGAGTTGAATTATGTTTATTTTGGTACAAACTGTGTTTGAAATCCATAGTGTTTTTTTCATAATATATATTTTCAATGAAACACATATGTAGAAAGATTTTATGCATGTGTCTGAGCTGTGTATACATGCATATGCATTATATCTCTAGTTTATGTTACTTTCTGGAATGTGCCCAAATTTCATCAGTTGAGCCTCGAGCTGGGGCATGTAATTAGAAAAATATCAACATATTTTATCCTTGGACAATTACTTGTTGGGTGTTAATGGATATGAAGTGTTATGTTGCTAACTGCTGGCGACGTACAGATGCCAGTTACAGATCCTGCTTTCAAATTACGTGTTCAGACACAAGACGTCTTCTAAGTGCTCTGATGGAAGTAAGCACGGGATATTTCGGCTGCGAAGAAGGGAGTTTCCAGAGAGAGAGCTAGGACTTGAACTGAGTCCTAAAAGATAAGTCAGTGGGAGCAAGGCAGAGGAGGTGGCAAAAGGCTCTTAGACCACTGTGCCACCTGCCGTGGTTCCAGATGCCAGATAAGATCAGATCACAGAAGCTGTTAGAGGATCCAGTGGGCTTGGCAGTTTAGAGGTGGGTGGTCAGCTTCTGGGGTGCCCGGGGGGGTGGGGCTGAGAAGCCAGACGAGATCAGAGTGAGCTAGAGTGAAGGGGAAGAAGGAAGTCCTGGGCCTTGCAACCCCTGGGCACCCAGCACTTGTGGGTGTCAGCCTTGGGTGGGAGCTGGGTCAGCCTGTGAGTAGGGAGGGTACAGCCGGCTGCATGTCGGCAGGCGCTGCACGCAGCTGCCTGGGAGCAGCCGCAGCTTGGGTGTGCTTTTGTTCTAGCCCAGGACCATGCACTTGGCCACAGCCACAAATCCCTGCTTGCAGCAACTGTCAGCACTTTGCTGTGTTTTCGTTCTAGTGTTTCTCTTTTCCCTATCATAGTGTGTGATTCTCTCATCTTACTTTTCACTTTCAATGCTGTATCCTAAGCATTTCTGCATGTCACTAAGTTGTTTTTTTGTAAACTGTGTGAAAAATGAGTCAACTTGTTTGGATATTCACTTGCGTTTTTTCCTTGAATACTTTGTTTCCAGTCCTTCTTAACTTTCTATGTTGAAATGATTGCATAAAAGCTGCAGAACTGGTAAGGGCAGAGCTTACAGAGAGAGGGATTTTCCTGCTGGCTCACTCCCCAAGTGGCTGCAACAGCTAGAACTGAGTTGATCAGGAATCAGGAGCTTCTTCCAGGTCTCCCATGTGGTGCAGGGGCCCAACGTCTTGAGCCATCCTTCACTATTTTCCCAGACACATTAGCAGGGAGCCAGATCAGAAGTAGAGCCATCTTGGACTCCAATCAGTGTCCATATCGGACCCTGGCACTGCAGGGAGAAGCTTAGCAAGTTACACCATGAAGCAGGCCCCTAAGTGACAGTTTTTCTGAAAGGCCTTAATCCTTCTGCCCTGATGAGTTGCTTCACGAGGTCTTTCCTCTTTTCATCCTGATTAGATTTTTATTTAGTGCGTTATGATTTATTGTTGTCTGTCTTTACTCTGGGGCTGAGTTTCCCCAGATCGCGCAGGTAGGAGTCCTCCAACTGGCCACCTTTTCCTGTGGACATAGCCTCTCCCTGAGCCTTTTCTTTGTAAGCAGCACAGGACAGAGGCTCATCCTTCTGCCTTCTCTGGACTCCTGCAGTCAGCCGTTCTCCCAAGGACCCTGGATCCTTAGTGAGAGGAGAATGGATTTGCAAACCAAGACCTAGGTGCAAACATTTTCCTCAGCTTTTCCCAGACGATTAGCAGGGACTGGAGTGGAAGTAGAGACTCAACCCAGTGCCCGCATGGGATGCCAGCGCTGTAAGCGGTGACTTTACCTCCTGTGCCCCAACGCTTGCTCCTGAATTGCTTTGTTTTTAACTTTCAAGATCTTGGGATGTTGTTCCCCTGGTATGAAAATTTGTAACTGCTACTGCTCCTTTTTTCTTTTCTTTTTTTTTTTCTTTTCGTTTTCTTCTTATTATTTGAAAGAGAGAGAGAGAATGAATCAGAGATATCTTCCATCTGTTGGTTCACTCCCCAGATGTCTGCAGTGGCTGGCATGGGGCTAGGCCAAATCCAGGAGTCAGGAGCTTCATCCAGTTTCCCATGTGGGTAGCAGGGGCACAGGCGCTCAGTCCATCCCTTGCTGCTTTTCCCAGGCATGTTAGCAGGGAGCTAGATGGGAAGTAGAACAGCTGGGCCCTGGCCAGTGTGCATATGGGATGTCGGTGTTGCACGTGGAGCTCTACCCCCGTGCCATGGGCCTGTCCGTGTGCCGCCTTTTGACCTCTCATTTTCTCATTTGCATATCTTTTTTTTTTTTTTAAAATCAGTTTCTTCTTTAGAATGTTTTGTTCTGCTGTCTTCATTAAAGGCCGTTTTTCTTTTTTATTACTTTGATTTGAGAGGGAGACAGTAAGAGAGAGATCTCAAATCTGCTGCGTCACTCCCCAGATGTCTGCAGATTTCTTTATCTGTGCACACAATGCACAATGGCCAGGACTGGGCCAGAGAGAAGCTCAGAGCCGGGGACTCGGGCCAGGTGTCCCGTGTGAGGAGCCGGGGGCTCAGGCCAGGTGTCCCGTGTTAGGAGCCGGGGGCTCGGGCCAGGTGTCCCGTGTGAGGAGCCGGGGGCTCGGGGGCTCGGGCCAGGTGTCCCGTGTGAGGAGCCGGGGGCTCGGGGGCTCGGGCCAGGTGTCCCGTGTGAGGAGCCGGGGGCTCGGGCCAGGTGACCTGTGTGAGGAGCCGGGGGCTCGGGCCAGCTGTCCTGTGTGGGTGGCCAGGACCCATCAGTTGTCGCATCCTCGGGTGCATTAGTAGGAAGCTAGAAATGGGAACAGAGCTTGCTCTCCGGTCTGGAAACCCTGACATGGGTTGAAGGCATCCATGCTGGCGTCCTAACTGCTGCTCTAAATGCCTGCCTCTGAAGGTCGTTTTTCTTAATGGAAAAAACAGAGTAAAGCAGCTGGTAGTTTTGTCTCTTCACTGTGGCACTGGTTAATTTCTGGGTGAGTCTGCTCACTGGCTGCTGTGTGTCTGCTGTGAGTTTTGGTTAACAGACCGCTGAGGCGATTCAGAGGCCGCATCTGCATTCAGGACAGGAGAAAGCCACCCCGGCCTCCCCAGGAGCCAGTGCCTTTACCCGTGGGCCATGTATACCTCCCAGTTTTAGATGTTTGGGGGCCGGATGGAAGGTTAGATGTCCTTTGTGCTGTTCTCTGGTTTCTAGTTCAAGGTTTACTTTTACAAACATGAGAAGAAAACAAATGTGAGCAGACACATGGGTTGTGAAAAATGTTCCCTCCCATTGCCCTTTTCAGAGTTGGATGTGTATTCTTTTGTGTGTTGTTAATATTTAATTTTTAATGTTCCTGTTGGCACTGTATGCTGTTGTCCATATGGGACCGTGTGTCTGCTTGCCATTCTACAAGGGGATGGCTTTGTTGGCAGGGGGTCTCTGGATGTTTTCCCACGTTGGCCCATACTGGGATGTGCCATTCGCTCTGATGGATATGCTGTGTCCTGTACTTGTTCTGCCTCTTGTGAGCTTCCTTGCCTTCCAGCTTCCCATAGCACAGGCACCCCCAGAGGTCAGAGGGAAAGAGGTGAGAGGCCAAGAGTGCTTTGTCTCCCCTCCCCGCCCCTTGCCATGGTCCTAGGAGCAGCTGTGGTCCTCGCACTTGCTCTCCTGGTGGCCCCTCCTCTTTCTCATGCAGCTCCTGCTGGGTCCCCGATGCCACTTGTCTCTTCTGTTGCCCAGTTAGACCTAGAAGAGGGGCAGAAGATGTCCCCTGCCATTGCTAGTCCCTGCTGCTTTCTGTATCCCGTTTGCCTGGCTTTCTAGAATCCTGTCACCTTGTATCCGCAGCCTCCTATGTGTGTACCGTCTGTGTCCCACGAGGAGCCCCACTGCAGATACCGTACACACTGGCCAGCAGCCCGTGGCAGGTCCTTCAGTGGTAGACATTTAAACTGTCGTGCTCAGCGTTGCCAGTGAATATCCAAGTAGGTGTTTTTCTTGTTTTGGGGTGTTACTGCTGAGTTAAGGCACATGACAGTTGAATCACTCCTGAAAGAGTCCACCAGTGAGCATTTCTTCACTATGTTGCTTGGTTGTTTTAATATAGGAAGTAATGGAGGCAGTGCTTAAAACTTCTAACAAATATGGGGCCGGTACAGTGGCATATCAGGCTAAGCTTATTCCTGTAGCACCAGCATCTCATATGGATGCTGGTTTGTGTCCTGGCTGCTCCATTTCCAATCCAGCTCCCTGCTAGTGACCTGGGAAAACAGCAGAGGCTGGCCCAGGTCCTTGGGTCTCTGCCCCTGTGTGAGAGTCATGGAGGAAACTCCTGGCTCCCAGCTTTGGGCTGGCTCAGCTCTGGCCATTGTGCAGTCATTTGCGCAGATGAAAGATCTCTCTCTCTGTGTATGTGTATATATATATATACACATATATATATCGTCTATTTTAGACTGTCCCATTCATCTGTTCTTTTTTTCCCAGTGGTAGGATCCATCCATTTTAATAATTATGGCTTTATGGGCCCGGCACGATGGTGCAGTGGTTAAGGTCCTTGCCTTGCACGCCCGGGATCCCATATGGGCGCCGGTTCTATCCCAGCAGCCCTGCTTCCCTTCCAGCCAACTGCCTGTGGCCCGGGAAAGCAGTCGAGGACGGCCCAAAGCTTTGGGACCCTGCACCAGTGTGGGAGACCTGGAAGAGGCTCCTGGCTTCGGATCGGCATAGCATCGGCCGTTGTGCTCACTTGGGGAGTGAATCATTGGACGGAAGATCTTCCTCTCTGTCTCTCCTCTCTGTATATCTGCCTTTCCAATGAAAAAAATAATAGAAATAAATCTTTAAAAAAATAATTATGGCTTTAACAAATTTAATAATTTATTATCTGTCAATAATAATAATTATTTGATAAGTAATTTCTGATATCTGATAAGGTAAATTCTCATTACAATATTATTATTACAATATTATTATCATTACCTTGTTTCTTTTGGCTTGAGCTCTTCAGATTACCTTTAGATCCAAGTTCAGAAATGTTCTGGGGAGCCCAGAGCAATAGCCTAGTGGCTAAAAGTCCTCGCCTTGCATGTGCCGGGATCCCATGTGGGTGCCAGTTCATGTCGTGGCTGCTCTACTTTCCTTCCAGCTTCCTGCTTGTGATCTGGGAAAGTAGTAGAGGATGGCCTAAAGCCTTGGGATCCTGTACCCACATGTGAGACCCAGAAGATGTTCCTGGCTCCTGGCTTCAGATTGGCTCAGCTCCGGCTATTGTGACCACTTAGGGAGTGAATCAGTGGATGGAAGATCTTCCTCTCTGTCTCTTTTCCTCTCTGTAAATCTGACTTTCTGATAAAAATAAATAATCTTAAGTAAAAAAAAAAACCATTCTGGGCTTGGACTTGACTTCAAGTGAATTCGTAGAGAACTGACTTTTCAGGATGTGGAGTCTTCTTACTTAGGAACCTGTTGTAGGGGCAGACATTTGACCTGGTGGTTAAGATGCCTAAGTCCCCTGTCACAGTATCCCAGCTTCCTACTAATGGCACCTGGGGAACAGTAGGTTCAGTACCTGGGTTTTTGCCATGCTTGTGGGAAACCTAGATTGTATTGCCACCTCCAGGTTCTGCCCTTGGCCCAGTCCTAGCTGTCACGGGCATCTGGGGAGGGGATCAGCGGATGGGGGTGGGGGAGGCTGAGATGGGGAGAGCGTCTGTCCCTCTGTTTCTCTGCCCTGTTTTGCTAGCTCTCAAATTTTAAAAACCATATTATGAAAAACATCCTGTTGTTTCACCTAATTTACTCAGAATTTTTTAAAGTCCTTCGATGAAAACCTTGCTTATATTTTCCTAAGTTTATTTTTAGGTGTTTTATAGATTTTGTTATAAATGAAGTATTCTAACCTTATATTTTCTAACTGGATATTTTACTATTATCACTTTTAGGAAACTGTTGATATTTATAAGACAATCTATCAACCATCTACTTTATTAATCTTTCTGTCCTAGTGATTTTTTTGGATTTGTATTCTTTGTTTTCATTTTTTATTTGAAAGGCAGAGAGAGAGAGAGAGATCTGCTGTCTGCTGGTTCACTCCTCAGATGGCTGCAGCAGCCAGAGCAGGGCTGGGCTGCTACCAGGATTCCTGTTGGAGCATTCTGGCGACCTCCCACTGTGTGCCTCAGCCCCACTGTGTGCCTTAGTGCACTGTGTGCTTTAGCCCCACTGTGTGTCTTAGCAGGAGGCTGGGTTTCTAAGCAGTGCTGGGGAGGCTTGAGCCCAGACTCTCCAGCAGGTGGTGCCAGTGTCCCAGGCAGGTCTTCACCACTGTGCCAAATGCCTGCCCTCCTTCCACATGTAGTTTTTCAGATGACTCTTCTTGGCTTTTCCAGGTGGATAATTATATGTAATCTGAAAATTAGAATATTTTTTACCCCCCCGCTATTTGCACTTATTTCTGTTACATTGTGACCAAGACAACTGACTTGATTTTCAAAGGACACACAGCCAGTGCACTATGAGGTTGTGTAGCAAATATATTCCAGGCCAGGCCTTAAGGAGAGAAACAGCAAGGCAGGGGTCAAGGCAAAAGGAGGAATGACTGAAGAACAGGGCACAAATGAGATTGGGGACAGCAGGGGATGGATGGGAAAGTAAACAGGGGCTTGGTCAGAAGCAATTGGTTTATTCAGAGGCATGGAGAGTTTAATGACAGATGTGTTTGGCAGAACAGCCTCCTGAAGATAACCACTCGGTGACCCCTGGAAGCCATCAATCCGTTACCTGCCAAGACAGAAGGGACTTTGCAGATGGATCTGAAAATAGGGAACGGGTCATGAATTATTCAGGAGGACCCAGTGTAATCATGGGAGCCCTGAATAGCAAAGATGTTTACTCCGCTTCAGGGAGAAGCAAGACAGTAGAAGGGGAAGATGCTGAGATTCAAAGAGTAAAAGTGACTTAAGCTGGCTGCAGGAGGCTCCTCGGGGAGGGCCTGGGCAGGACCACAGGACCAAAGCTGCCCATCCTCCCCACTCCTACTTGCAGCCAGTAAGGAAACGGCAGCTGCTAGGCCCTGCGGACTGTCAGCAGCCGGCGTGCATATGGATGTGGATTCTCCTCAGAGCCTCCAGAAAGATGCAGTTTAGCCTTGTGAGTCTCTTGAGTTGGGGGTTGGGGAGCCTTTCTTGGCTCTGCTCTGGGCCATGTGGATAGTTACAACATCGTTTGTGGGCCTCTCAAAGCCTGGCGGCTAAAGTGCCTGTGCCTGCCAGATCCCATGTGGGCAGTGGTTCTAATCCCGGTCCCGCTTCCCATCCAGCTCCCTGCTTGTGGCCTGGGAAAGCAGTCGAGGACGGCCCAAAGCCTTGGGACCCTGCATCCATGTGGGAGACCTGGAAAAGGCTCTGGCTCCTGGCTTCAGATTGGCTCAGCACCGGCCGTTGTGATCACTTGGGGAGTGAATCAATGGACAGAAAATCTTCTCTGTCTCTTCTCTCTGTATATCTAACTTTTTAATAAAGATAAAATAAATCTTAAACACAACCTGCCATAATGTATGGGGTTTTGCGTCCCACCTGGCCTTGTCTTAACAGGTCCCGATGCCCCTTACCCCTGCAAGTCTAAGCAAAGAAAGGACCCAGTGGAGCCGCACTTAACTCAGGCTTGACCTCCAGAAATCTGAAATAATATGTTTGTGGTATTTGAGATGACTGGGGTTGTTGTGTTGGGGCGGTGCTGGGGTGTGGCATTTGCAGATGGTGTGCAATTGAGAACCTACCCGTGTGCCACATGGAAAGTGTCAAGAGGCAAGGCAGCTCGTTTGTGGGGACACAGTGATGGTGTGGACCAGGGTCATGGAGGTGGGGAAGGGCCACGTGGGACGTTAGGATGGCCAGAACAGGGGTGCTGAGTGGATGCTGGTGAGGGGTGGAACTAAGGACCACAGCCAACGGCCGACTTCTGGCCCAGGAGCTGGTGCTGGCAAAGTTGTTCCCTGAAATGGGGCTGAGCGGCTCGGATGATACCGTGGCACAGATTCACTGGCGACGTGGCATTGGTGCATTAGAACATCCTTTCCTCTGATGGTCTGTCTGTTTTTTTTTTTAGGTCATGTAGGAATTTGTAAATCATGTGAAGATGGGACTCTTGGTGTTTGTGCGCAATCTGCTGCTAGCCCTCTGCCTCTTCCTTGTGCTGGGGTTCTTGTATTACTCTGCGTGGAAACTGCACTTATTCCAGTGGGAAGACTCAAGTAAGTATGGGCATTGCAGCCACCCCAGCAGAAAGCCTGTTGTGGGTCACTTCTGGTTTTTCCACGTGGTGGCAGTGCTGTCAGTTCTCTTTCCGAGATGGGGGCAGTGCAAGTAGACTGGGCATTTCTGGGACACAGGCTTAGCAGCTGCCTGCCATCGTAGGTGGCGTAGGCTGAGCACTTTGGCGTGTTTTGAAAACCGCATGCCATGGTGAGACTCGGCTTCCTCTCCTGACCCAGGGAGGATGCGTTGTTATTCTGTTAAAAACCCAGCTCCACCTGTTCTACACCCATTCTGCTAGCCCTTCAAGACCTTTGTTCTCGGGTGTTTGACAGTGTGTGGCTGCTCTCACTTGCCATTTATTGCCATTTCAGTTTGTATTAAGATTGATTGTTCTCGTGGCATCAAGACACTGATTTTTACCTTTGTTCTTGACTCTTCCATTTAGGATTGTCTCTGGTTTCTCTTAAACAAATTTTGTCATTTCAGTTTTTTAGCCTTGGAGTGTTGCACTTGTGCCTGTCCTCAGGCCTGGCTTCCTTTCCTTGCCTGGAAGTTGTTCTCTTTCGTTTGTGAGTTGGTCTCCTGAGGGGGGTATATGGTGATTTCCACGTGACCTGATCCTCTCAGAGTTGCTCTCTGCACATCCACACACTGCCCGTGTCTAGGCGTCCCCTGATCGGCCCCATCTGCACTGAAGCTTCAAGTGTCACACAGTGGCCACAAGTCATTTTCCTTGTGGTTGTTTTGTCTTGTGGTTTTCTGAGCTTAATGCAGGGAGATACTGGGTGGCCAGATGTCATTCCCAGTGGTGTGTCGCCCAGTGACCAGTGGGAAACTCACCTGAGACTTAAGTTAGCACTTAGGCACCTGGCAGCTGGCCTGCTAGTGCACTGAGTCCCTAACATGAGGAAATAGTTCCTGGGAAATAGTTCAGTTGCTTCTCTCTTGAGGCAGCTTTATGCCAATTTTAAAACATATCTTTAATTTCTTATTTTTATATACATTCGTGTGACTCTTAAATGCTTAGCTTATACTTATCAGTGTTTTCAAGGGCTTATTGGAATTCAGGACTGACATGGGGTGCAATGGGCTAAGTTGCTGCTTGATGCCAGCTTCTCATATTGGTTTGTGCCTTGGCTGCCCCACTTCTCACCCAGCTTACTGCCTGTGCTTCTGGGGAGGCAGTGGAAGGTAAGCAAGTGCTTGGGCTCCTGATACCGTAGGCACCTGGCTTCAGCCTGGCCCAGCCCTGACTGCCTCCATTTGGGATGTGAACTAGATGAAGAGAGTCTCGCTGTCATTCATTCATCCATCTTCTTTCCTTCTCCTACTCTTTCTCCTCCTTTTTTTTTTTAAATCTCTGTGTTACATTGTATTATCTGTTGATTCAATTTTATTTTTGATGATATTTACATAGTTGAGAAGGATGCATGCCCAAGTGGGCTACCAATTAGTGTGGGGGGAGTGGAGGAATAGGGGATAATAGATGAGACAACTGTTTATAATTTTCTTTTTCTTCTTTCTGTGTCTGGGGGAAGAGGAGAGAGAAGGGCAGAGGGCCGCACTCCGCGTCCTAACCGCATCTGTGCCCAGGGATGTGGGACAGCCTCCCGAGGTCACCCCAGGGTCCCTGATACAGAGCATGCCGTGAAGCTACTGCTTAAATGGTTTCAATAGTTCTGAGATGCTGGTGATTTCATTGCTCCAAGGATGAGGAAATCCTTCCAAGGTCCATTGGCTGATATAGTCCAGCTTAGAGTCTACTTTTGCCCAGATACTTCTTGGAGCTTGGCTAGGAGAGCTGTCCAGTTTGTTCTGCTGTCCATCCTCTGCTATGGTACTAGATGTCCTCTGCAGGCCCCGGTGGACTACCATATCCTTCATGTGCATCATGGCATGTTGTCTACTACATCTTCAGCAACTGAGGAGGCCCCGTTCTGACATGTGCATTCCATGGTCAGACCACAAATCCTATGATTTTCCCTGTGGCTGGAGTTTGAGTCCAGGGGTCCAGTTGGAGAGGGTCCCCCAAAATGCCTCACCAGAGATGACCCCAGGCCTGACTTCTGTGTGTGCCAGCAGGTATGGGGTCTGGTTCAGTGTACACACACACTGGTGGTTACAGTAGCCTGGTCAGTTCTATCACCAGCCCCGTCTTGTACACAACCCAGTAGATGCTGCAGCCCGGCCCAATCCTACCACCACACTCAGCCCTCATGCACACCAGTGGGAAGTGAAGCCTAGTCAGAGTGACTCCCAACAACCCCCACCAGCCTGTCCCCAGCCTCGGTTTCTGTACATGCTGGTATGTGCAGCAGACTTGTCCAGTCTGTCTTGCCTGCCATTCAGCTTTTGTATATACTAGTGGGTGCTATAACCTAGCTCAGCTCAACCAACCCCACTATCCAGCCCACACTTTGGAGGGTCATACTGCCTATCCAACCAGTCCAAACACCTGTCCAACCATTGTTTATTTTTGCTTAAAAGATACAGTTGTTATCTACTGGTTCATTCCCCAAATGGCCACAACAGCTGAATTTGGGCTGGTCCTGAGCCAGGAACTTTATCTGGGTCTCTGACATGTTGCCAGGGGAAGAGACCCAAAGATCTGAGCCATCCTCCACCACTTTCCGAGGAACGTTAGCATGGAACTGGACTGGAAGTGGATCAGCTGAGACTCAAACCAGCACTCTTCTGGGATGCCCATACCACAGGTGGAGGCTTTATCTACTACGCCATGACCCCTTGTCTTTTAAGTAAATAAATAAATTTTTTTAAAAGATTTAATTTATTTATTGCAAAGTCAGAGACATACAGAGAGGAGGAGAGACAGAGAGAAAGTTCTTCCGTCCAATGATTCACTCCCCAAGTGAGCACAATGGCCGATGCTGTGCCGATCTGAAGCCAGGAGCCAGGAACTTCTTCTGGGTCTCCCGTGTGGGTGCAGGGTCCCAAAGCTTTGGGCCGTCCTTGACTGCTTTCCCAGGCCACAAGCAGGGAGCTGGATGGAAAGTGGAGCTGCCAGGACTAGAACCTGCACCCATATGGGATCCCAGTGCATTCAAGGGGAGGACTTTAGCCGCTAGTCTACACTGCTGGGCCCAAATAAATAAATTTTTAAGTGAAACAAAAAGCTTATGTTTTATTGAACAGTATATTAAATAGGTTTTAATTCTGTAATCTTGATAAAAAGAGGAAAGGGTCTTAAAGAAAACATGGTAAATGTCAGGAGGGGTAGAAGAAGAAAAAACAGAGGAGAATAAGGGGCAGAGGAAAAAATGTCCTCTAAAGAAGACAGAAATGTTAAATTAATCAGTCTTTTATCATTTGAGTGAGAGACAGAGAACAGAATAGAGAGTGAGCGAGCTTCCATCTGCTTGTTCGTTCCCCAGGCACACACAGTGGCTGGGCCTTGGAGCCAGGAGCTCCACTCAGGTCTGCCACATTGTTGGCAGAGCTCCCCGTCCTTGAGTCCTCACCTGCTGCTTCGTGGCGCGAGGAGCAGAGAGAGCACGGTGGGATGGGAGGGTCTTCACGGTGACACCAGGCGCCTTTCCCCAGGTCCGTGGGGTTTACAGGTGGCGAGGGGCCGTTCGCTGGTGCTGCGGCTTTCAGTGGTTTGTTACCTGTCTGTTACCTTTGTCATTAGTTACTAGCTAGCTTGTCAGTGTTTACAGCTTTCTCAGTTTTTGGCCTCTCAAGCCTTTTCGGTAGGTCCCACAAACCGCCTCACACACACAGTATTGTTTCCATACTGTTTTAACCAGAGAGTGATGAGGCCATCCCTGGATGGCTTGCTGATTCACAGGGGGCTCCCTCCCTCCAGGATCGGTCGCCCGAAGGAGCTTCCTGCCCAGGTGACCACCCCGTGACTGGGGCAGGTATTTTTTTTTTTTAGTATCTTGATGGCGATGCTGATGATAAATGAGAATGGTAGTTTCTTGAGTGTCTCTGTGTGTCTGTGCTATAACACGAAGTTCATGATCACATTTGATCCTCATGGCTCTGTTGGTTATAGGCGTGGTGGCTGAGGCTCCTGAGGGGCTCCCTCACGCAGACTGTGATGCCTCTCATCTCAGTAGTGGCCAGAGTATCCCCTTGTCTGAAAAGCAAATATCATTAGCTTTATTTTCTCTTGATTCTTGACGATGTTAATGACTTACTCTGGTTACCTGTCATGGTTATGGAAAAGAGGCTCGAGGTGTTTAAAAAGACATATATTATTTATCTGAGTGTGTTAGAGAATCTTGCCATCTGTTCACTCCCCAAATGCCGGCAGCAGCCAGGGACCCAGGACCGAGCCCAGGTCTCGGATGTGGGTGGCATCACCCAGGTCCTCAGACTGTCCTCTGCTGCCTCTCTCAGGCCACATCAGCAGGAAGCTGGACTAGGAAGTGGAGCTGGAACTCCAATGCTCAGGTGTGGGATGTTGAGATCCGAAGTCCGTCTTAACTACTGGCCTGAACAGCTACCCTAGCTTTTTGCATATCTTAATTTATTAATTTTAGATCCTATTCATTTTTTATTAATATATTAAAGTGGATCTTTCATGAAATTAATTTTTTTTGTGTGTTGTGGGACCTTTAAAAATTAATGCTACTGCATTTATCAATTATAGCAACTGTGTTGGTGTTATTGTGCCCATATTTATATGAGTATAGACAGAGAGATTGTAAAATATGCATTATTGATGTGATTGCTTGGCAGAATACCATCTACAAGTAACTAGAAACCAGTTTGATGTTAGGAAAATGCAGGTAAAATTGAGCTTAACAGACAAAGGATATTATAATATAATATGACTTACTTTTCATCTTTAAAATGGAGGCTGGCATGTCTGGTTGTGGTCTAGGGAGACTGCCTCCAATGGTAAGAAAGTCCTTTTTTAGACAATGGCAAGACAGACTTTGGGAGTTTAGGTCCCATCAAGTCAAAGGGGTCAAAAACTCTATGGGCTTTCCCTGAATACACCTTAACTATGCATAAAATCAGGACTGCACAAGTTCAGGGTGATCGTAGCGATTGAACTACTCGCTGAAATGGCAGACCAGCAGTCTTTGAGGGAAAGTAATGATTTTCATAACTTTCTGTGTGTCCTATTCAAAGTGTCGATTGATCAATAAAAAATAAAGGTGTATAACAGGGAAACAATTCATGTTCAAGGGAAAAGACACCCAGTCTGTAGGTAAGAAGGCCCCAGGGGAACACGCAGAAAACAAAATGGGTATTGTGAACACATCTGGAGAGGTAGAAGAACTAGCAGGGCAGGTGTTATGGTGTTGAGGGTTAAGCTGCTGCTTGGGGTGACTGAGGTGCTAGACGCCTAGCTTCTGTGGCTGCACCTGGGAGGCAGCAGTGGCCCCAGTTCTCTTGGTCCTGCTACTCATGTGGGAGACGTAGACAGAGTGCCCGACTCCTGGCTTCAGCTGTACGCTGCCCTGGCTGTGGGAGGGATAAGGAGTGAACCAGTGGATGGAAGAAGATCTCTGTTTCTCCCTGTCATTCCGGCTTTCAAATAGTAATTTAAAAACACTTTTTTTAAAAAGTTACTATTTTTTTCAATTTGATTTCCATATTATTTACATAGTTGAGTGATTTGTGCCCATGTGGGCCTCTGATTAGGGTAGAGAGTATCAGTTATGGAGGAAGATGGGTGGCACACATGTCTTAATCTTTTCTTCTGTGTCTGCAGGGGAGGAGCAGGAGAGGGCTGCTCCTTGCTGTTAAACCACATTAGCACCCAGGAATTGGGGCTGGTCTTTTGATGATGTCCTAGAGACCCCATGTGGGGAAGAATGTCCCAAGGGTGTTGCATGTGGTTTCAATAGCCCTAAGAAGTAGTTAGTCGATTTCCTTGCTCTAGGGTTGAGAAAATCTTCCTAAGATCTACTGGTTGACAAAGTCCACCTTAGTGCATCCACAGACCCAGGAACATGCCACAAAGCTTGGCCAGGAGAATTGTCCAATCTGTTTGATTTTCCATCCTGTGATGAGGCAGTCAATGTCCCCTGCTGGCCATCATGTCGCCTGTTTGTATCTGGGCATGTTGCACTTCAAGGTCAGAAAATTCTGTGATTTTCTCTGTGGCCAGGGTTTGAGTCCAGCACTCCAAGTAACTTCACCTAAGGTGATCTCAGACTTTGATGTGTGCTAACTGGTGCAGGATCAGATTTGTTTTGTCACCTGCACCAGCCAGCGCACATAACCAATGGATGTAGCTTGGTCAGTTCTGCATCAGCCTCATATCACACAAAACAATGGGTGCTGCAGCGCAACCCAGCCCAACATAGATTCAGTCCTCACACATGCCAGCAGGACCCCCCAAATACAGGCCTGTCTCCAGCCCTGCTTTTTGCATGTGCCAGCCTCTCTGTGGCCTTGCCCAGCCTAGCCCACATGCCATCCAGTTGTCATGCACACCTTAGCTGCAGCTTAGCTCAGTCTGACCCATTGACCTGGCCCTTTGATTCTGATAAGTGCTTCTGCCTGTCCAGGTTGGCCCATCCCTAGTCTTGGTTCTCATGCTCATCAGCAATAGGTATAGCCAAGTGGGGAAGTGCCCACAATCTCCAACGCCGGATCTTGTACCTGCCAGTCCAGCCTGTGGCAGTACTGTGGTCCAGTCCTAGCACTTGCAGCTGCTGCTGCAGCCTAGCTTAGTTGGCCTATAACCATTCTGGCTCCAGTGGGAACAGCAGCCTAGCCCAGCCTGTCCCACACTCAGTTCTAGCTCTCTTCCTCACCAGTGGAAGCAGCAGCTCAGCAAGGGACCAAACTTGCTCCCAGCCCTGGGTCTTGTATGTGCCAGCAGGTGCTATGTTTCAGTCTGGAATGGCCCGCCCCCAGTCTTGGCACTAGGCAGCAGATAAGCCTGGGCTTATCCTGGCCCACCTCCAGTCCCAGCTGTCACTGGTGGGTACAGCAGCCTAGTCCAGCTGAGCTAGGCCCACCCCCAGCCCTTATGTGAACTGGCAGGTGTTGTGGTCCCACCTGGTCTGGCCTGCACCCTGACCTGGTTTTCACTTATGCCAGTATATGCTGTGGACTGACCCTGCCTAGCCTGCCCCTAGACCCAGCTAACACATGTGCTATAGCCTATTCTGGATTAGCCTGCTCCCAGCTCCAGCTCTCATATTTGCCAGCAGGAGCTGTGCCTAGCAGGGGATTTCCCCAAGTTCCCCTGCCAGGCCTGTTCCCAGCCCCAGGTGCTGCATGTACTGACAGGTGCTGTTGCCTAGACTGACATGGCTGATGCCCAGTCTTGGCACTCACTGTTGGGTACTACAGCCTAGCCCAACTGGCCTGTTCCCATTCTGGCTCTCGCTGATGGGTGCCATAGCGTAGCCCAGCTTGACCCACTAAAGAGCCAGCTTTTGTGTGACCCAGAGGGTACCATGGCCTAACCCGGCCTGTCCCACACCCATTCTGGCTCTCACAAGCACCAGTGGGTGCTGTTACCCAGCCTAGTTTGGCTTACGCCCAGACCTACCCTGCATTCATGCTAATGGGTGTTGCAACCTTGCCCAGCCTGCTCTGACTGCAGTTCCAGTTTTCATACTCACCAGTGGGAGCTGCAGCCTAGCAGTCTCCAGAGTTCCCCTACCAGGCCCATTCCCAGCCCTGGGTCTTACATGTGCTGGCAGATGCTTCAACCCAGCCTAGCATGGCCCACACCCTGTTCTGGCTCTTGTGTGTGCCAGTTGGTGCTAAGGCCTGGCACAACCCAACCTATCCCCTGACCTGGCTCACACAAATGCTGACAAGTGCTGCAGCCTTGCTTGGCTTGGCCTGCCTCAGTCCCAGCCCTGGCTCCTGTGCTCTCCAAAGGGAGCTGTGGACTAGTAGGGGTGTTCTCAAGTTCTCCTAGCAGGCTTGCTCCCAGCCTTGGATCTCCTGTGTGCCAGCAGGGGCAACGGCCCTGCTTAGCATAGTCTGCCTTCCATCCCACTCTTGCATGTGCGAATGGGTGCTGCAGCCTGGCCCCAGTGGCCTTTTCCCAAACCCAGTCCCTGTCAGTCAGGTGGGTTTCTGTCAGGTGAGTTCCTTGGTCCAGCTTGGCACAGCCTGTCACCACCCTCAGCTCTCTGTGTGAACTGGCAGGTGCTGCAGTCCTACAGAGGCAAGCCCTACAGAATCTGCCCTCAGATCCAATTCTCTTATGTTCTGATGGGTGTTACAGCCCAGCCTGACATAGCCCACTCTCAGCTTTGGCACTCATGGTGGTTACCACCACCTAGTAGTGGCATGCCCCTACCTTCAGCTTTTACAAATGCCAGCAGGTGGTGGGTGATGCTGGGCATCTCACATGGGCAGGTGCCTGATCCAGACATGTGCTCTGGTTTCTCCCCTCTAAACCACCCCGGCTCCTTTGTCTACCTACGAGTGCAGTGGCCTGGTTCGTGGAAGATCCCAGAAATCATTCCTTCCCTGTCAAACATGCCCTTAGCTCCTACTCCAATATGTCCCCATACAATCTTTCCCAGACAATCTGCAGCCACTCTGCCCTACATACTCTGGGTGGGGGTTGGGATGGCATGTCCTGGTCTGTAGTTCCCTGTCTTCACCACTCATCTTTAAACAAACAAACAGCTTTTCTGGCATACTGGTATAGTTAACAGAAATTTTGCATTAATCAGGTCAAAATGCCTGTTATCTGTTGGCTGCTTTTCCCCTAGCAGTATAACAGCACTTGCCTAGGTAAAGGTAGCTAGGCTGTTGCTTACAGCTGGGGATAAAAATGCTTTCAAAAAAATCCATTTTTTATGGATTTTTGGAACAATAATTAGTCTCAGCAGATAAATGAGACTTAACCGAATACACAGTCTAGAACTGAAAAGTGTAATAACTGAAGTGTTGATTTTTCTTAGCTTGGATATAATAGAACTCAATGAACTTGAAGAGATTATAATAGAAAATATCCAATCTGAACATAGAAAAAATATAGATGAAATACGAATAAAGTCTCAGGGACCCATGGGATAGTATCAGAGAGTTGGAGGGGGGATTGTGGCACAGTGTGTTAAGTCAGTGCTTGGTACACCTACATTGTGCATCAGATTGCCTGGGGTTGGGTCCTGCTTCTGATTCGGCTTTTCCTGTTGCTGTGTCTGTACATGAGCTTCTACCACCCATGTGGAGGACCTGGATGGAGCTCCTGGCACCTGACTTCAGCTTGGTCCAGCCCTTGCTATTATGGTTATTTGGGGAGTGAACCAGCAGGTAGAAGATGTCTGGCTTTTCCTCTTTCAAGTAAAGATAACGAAATAAACTTAGTATGAATATTGGACAAGAAAGTAATTTAAAGGAATAATGGCTAAAATTTCCATATTTTTTTGAAAAACACATGGATTTACAGATCCAAGAAACAAAGGGAACATTGCAAAACGAGTTTGAAAAGACTCTTTGAAAATAGATATATGAGTCAGCACAGAGTTAGAAATGGAGCCCCAGACTTGAGCTCCCGCACTCTGACGTGATGATGTGGGCATCCCAGCCGCAGAGGCTTGCCTGCGGGGACAAACGTCTTCCACATTCCCTCCTTAAGTATTCATATGAGAACAGAGTGAGCGTTTGTCCACCTAAAGACCTGTGAGAGTGCTGATAACAGCTCTTTGACCTCTCAATAGTTCTCAAGCTGGAAATAACCCACGTATATCAGCAAATGAAGGATGAGCAGTGTTGTGTATTTGTGCAATAGAGTTACTAGTCGGCACTATACAGGGAACAAGCACGACACAGCATCATGTATGAAAATCCAGCTCATCTTTCTGAGCAAAAGAAACACAAAAGGCACATGTTGACAGGAAAGGGAAGCACGTGTTGCAAAGGGAACAGGAAGCTCTTCTGTCTGCTGGTTCACTCCCCAAGCAGCTGTAGTGGCTGGAGTTAAGCAGATCCAAAGCTGGGAGCCAGGAATTTCCTCCAGGTCTTCCGCAAGAGTACAGGATCCCCAGACTTTGGGCTCTTCTCTGCTGCTTTTCCAGGCCACAAACAAGGATGGGAAGTGGAGCAGCCAGGACATGAACCAAAACCCATGAGGGATCCTGGCGCATGCAAGGCAACGATTTAGCCACTGAGCCATTGTGCCGGATCCGTGAAGTTCTTAAAATGGACAGAAATGGCCTATATCTTGATTGTCTTATTGGTTTCACAAGTGTGTACAACTGTCAACACTCTTCAAAATGTATCATTTAAAGTAATACAGTTTTACTATACATAAATTATTAATAAAGCTAAGAAGAAAAATTATATAATATAAAAATACATGTATTAAAAGAACATAAACTAGGCCCGATGCAGTGGCCTAGTGGCTAAAGTTCTCGCCTTGAATGCTCCAGGATCCCATATGGGCGCCGGTTCTAATCCCAGCAGCTCCACTTCCCATCCAGCTCCATGCTTGTGGCCTGGGAAGGCAGTTGAGAACGGCCCAAAGCCCTGGCACCCTGCACCCACATGGGAGACCTGGAGGGGGTTCCTGGCTCTTGGCTTCAGATTGGTTCAGCACCGGCCATTGTGGTCACTTGGGGAGTGAATTAACGGATGGAAGATCTTCCTCTCTATCTCCTCCTCCTCTCTGTAGATCTGACTTTCCAATAAATAAGTAAATCTTAAAAAACATAAACCAGCACACATATTAAAGTGTAAAGATTACCTTTGTAGGGGAGGGACACAGTGAAAGGAGAATAAAATTTGGGAGTTGATGTATGTTACTCTCTGGAGGGTTCCTCGTGGGTCACTGGATTGTCCTATGTATCTGCATGTTGGAGGACAGGAGGATGGCCCTCTGAGTATAAGAGAGAAGGTCTCTAGGGTGCAAAATGGCCACCATGGATCTAGCTGTACCACTCTAAGGAACCACATAAATGTCATTATACAGTTTTTGATTTGATTTTTGTGCCTGGGAAAAGAAAAAGCAAGGTTGGAAGATGTGTATTTCCTGCTTCAAAGCTTATGGAGTGGTACTGGTATACAGGCAAACATGGCAATCAGTGAGACAGAAAACGGAGTCCAGAAATGCATCCACATGTGTATGGTTAGTTGATTCTGGACAAAGGTGCCGAGACAATGCAGTGGAAAAAGTATATTGAATATTCAAAGTATCTTCCCAATAAATAGTTGCACAAAAGCATACAGAAATGAATCTTGACTCTTCTCAAACAAAATTTGAAATGAGTGATTTGTCTAAATAGAGTTAAAACTACAAAACTCAGAATGTTGGAGGGAAATCTCTGTGACCTTGAGTTTGACAGTTTTCTTAAACAGAGTATAAGAAAAAGCTAATGAATTAGATCCTTTGAAGATAAAAACATTTGCTCTTCCCCAGATACCAAAATTCTAGCATTCCATGTGGGCACCGGTTCAAGTCCCAGCTGCTCCACTTTTGATTCAGTTCCTTGGGAATGCACCTGGGAAAGCAGTGGAAAGTGGCCGACCTGCCTCGTCCCCTGCCGCTGACATGGCAGACCTGGTGCAATTCCAGCTTCCTGGCTTTAGTCTGACCTTTCACAGGCTGCGTTAGCCAATCGGGGAGTGAACCAGGAGATGGAAGATCTTTCCCTCTTTGTCTCTGTACCTCTGCTTATTTGAAAGATAGAGAAGGAAAGAGCTCTTCTATTCCTGGTTCATTCCTCAGATGGCTGCAAAGGCTGGGGCTGGGCCAGGATGAAGCCTGGAGCCAGCAGTTCCCTCTGGGTCTCCCATGTGGGTGCAGGGTCCCAAGCACGTGGGCCATCCTCTGCTGCTTTCCCAGGCACATTAGCAGGAAGCTGGATTGAAAATGCAGCAGCTGGGACTCAAACCAACACCCATATGGCATGCACGTACTGCAGATGGAAGTTTTAGCCATGCTTCTACAGTACCGGCCCCACAAACCTTGAAAACAATTTTAAGGGCAAACCATAGACGAGGGGAAAATTATGCAGCACAAATGCAACAAAGAACTTGCGTTTTTGAATATGTGAACAACTCTTACCCTCCGAAGCAGATACAAGTGGATTCCTCACCAGTGTAGATTTTCAGGTGGCAAGTAGGCACTTGACAGGAATGCTGAACATGATTCAACCACGAGACAGACTGCATCAGATACTGGCAGCCACAGAGGAGTGTAAAATGATACAAGTGATTTGAAAAAGTTGGACAATTCTTTTGAAGATTGAGCATTCACCTAACACCTCTATCCATTGAAGTCTGTGAGAATGAAAGCATAGACCCATGCAGACTTGGCGGGGATGTTTTTAGGATGTTTATTTGTGGTAGCCAACATGTAGAGCAACACAGATTCATCAACAGGTAAATGGATAAACTGTGACATCTGCTGAAGTGAATGAAGTACTGATCCACTGATCGAGAGAAGCTGGACGTAAAAGAGCACATTGTCGGGTTTCTGGGTGCGTGGGTTCCAGATCTACAGAAGCAGCTGACCGGACTGGGGAAAAGATTGTGTAAAATTTGTGTTGAGTTAAAATATCTTTCATCTTTCTTATATCGCTTGTCAGGACAGTTAAATATATTGACAAACTCAAAACTTTGTTAAGTTAAATATTCAGGTAAGATTTTTAGACTGATCACAACAGTAACAGGAAATATGGAAGGCCCATAACTTAGGAACTGACAGAGGCCACCGTTAGGCTACTGCCTGGGGGTTAAGCTAGTGTCTGCAGTGCTGGCGTCCCAAATAATAGCACCGATTTGAGCCCTGGCTGCCCCACTTCCAATTCAGCTCTCTGCTAATGTGCCTGGAAAAGCAATGGAAGGTGGCTTGAGTGATTAGGCTCTTGCTTGGGAAACCCAAGGGAAGCTCCTTGCTCCTGGATAATTCAGCCCTCATGTGACCATCTGGGGAGTGAATCAGCAGATAGATGATCTTTCTATAACTCTGACTTTCAAATAAATGAAATAACTTTAAAAGTTAAAACTGTGGGGCCCAGCGTGATGGATTAACTGGCTAATCCTCTACCTCCAAGTGCTAGGATCCCATATGGGCAATGGTTCATGTCTTGACTGCTCCATTTCCCATCCAGCTCCCTGCTTGTAGCCTAGGAAAGTAGAGGAGGACGGCCCAAAGCCTTGGGACCCTGCACCTGCATGGGTTTGCCTGTATACCTGCCCCGGAGGCAGCTCCTGGCTTCTGGCTTCAGATTGGCTCGACTTCAGAGTTGGGGCCACTTGGGGAGTGAACCAGCAGATGCAGGACCTCACTCTGTCTCTTCTTTTCTCTGTAAATCTGCCTTTCTAATCAAAATAAAATAAATCTTAAGAAAACAAAAACTAACAAAACAGAGGGTGGGTATTGTGGCTCAGTAGGTTAAAGTTGTAACAGACAAATTTAATGAGAAAAAAGTGAAAGCAGGAGCATCAAAGAGGCCAAACAGAACAGCTAGAGCAGAAAGCCGGATGCATGGGTGGTTTGAACAAAGCTTGCGGCGCTTGTAAAGTATAGTCTCTGAGCAAAGCAGAGAGCTGATCTCTGTAGCCGTGGTCACCGTTCGGGCCAGAGCCCCTCTGCCTTAACAATACGATGTGGTTGCTCGTGGCAGTGTGTTGCCATCTGCACCGATGCCACCCAGCGATGGGCGGGTAAGACTTCTGGCTGTTGGTGCTCATCAAAGCAGAGATGCTAACCTGCACTGGGTGTCACTGTCATGAGACAGAAAACAAAAACAAAAACTCATTTCTGTAGGAATGTTGGTGAAACAAATTTAATTTCATTAAGCATTCAGTTTTGAGTGTGCCAGATACCATTTTCTTGCAGTTGTTGGGCTGAAGTGGGAAGCTACAGAAAGCCCCGCCACCCGCCCTGCGCTGTTGGCTCGAGGAAGAGCACTCGAGTGCCTGTTCCGCAGCTGCTCCTTTGGGAGAGCACTGTTTGTACTTGAAAAACTGCCTGCCAGGCAAGCCGTGTGCACCGAGACACGGGTATTCAGCAGACCCTGTCTCAGAAATGAACGGAATGAGTTCCTCACTTCCAGGGAAGCGATTTTTTTTTTCAGCCATAAGATAAAATTTAAATCAGAACTAGCGCAAGACTCTGCATTCCCCTGCGACCAGTGTTGTGAGGGTGTGTAGAAACTGGCACCCTCAAGCGCAATAGGAATGGAAGATGGCACATCCCCTCTGGAAAACAGTCCCACACATCTGTAGTGATAAACCTAGAGGCGCCGCTTGACCCAGCTCTTCCACTCCTCCGCCGAAACTCAGGGGAAATGAAAACGTGTCTGCTGCAGTACTAGTACATAAATGTTGAGAGCAGTATTGCTCATGGCAGCCAGGAAGTGGGGGGGAACCCAGCACTCATGAGCTGGTGAATGCCTCAGTCAGACACGCCGCATCCCTGCAGTGGAGTAACAGCAGGACTGAGGGGGTTGGTGTGTGCTCAGGTAGGCTGATAGGCTGGTAGGCTAGCCCTCTTTAACCATTACCTGCCAGGACTATGTCAGGATAGGCAGGAGAAGAATGTCCTTCCTGGGAGCTGAACAGGTCAGTTGCAGGAGCTGAGGGTTTGGGATTCAGGATTTAAGACTTGCTGGGCTTGAAGTTTCCTTGGCTACATAGTAACCTCACAACTTTAGATAGCCAAAGATTTTGTTTCTAAGATTTTGTTTAGCCCCAGCTGCCATGACCTTGGTTGCATTGTGCCTTGGCATGTGTTAACACTGCTGGAAGAAAAGCGGCTACTAGCTGGCAGGCATTCTGGGCCTGATTCATGCCAGCTCTGTGTTAACTATGCCAATGTGCCAGCGTAGTTCTCTATTAATGTTAGATCTGTTGGGGGCAGGTGGACAACCATCACCTGTTGGCCAGGGTCCATGGGCTAGGGTGGAAGCTGTTGAAGGTTTTTTGATGTATCCAGAGCTACAACCATGGACATCACTAGATCAGGTTGCTGCACCTGCCAGTATGTATGAGAGCTGGGGCTGGGGGAGATCAGACGAGGAGTGCCGAGAAAGCACCACGGTTGTCCCTGGGCTGGGCTGCTGCACCCTCCAGTGCTGGTATGAGCTGGAGCTGATGTTGAGCCAGGCAGGCTCCTACAGGGCTTCCCTGGGGTAGATCATTGAACCTGCCAGTGAGTGCCAGGGTTGGAGGCAGACTGGGCCGGAGAACTAGGGGGCTTCACCAGGCCAGGTCACTGTACCCCCTGGTACATCTGCCACAGCTGGGAGTGGGCTGGACCAGGCCATTGAGATTCCCTGTGCCAGGCAGCAGCACTTGCTGTTGGGAGATGCCCACCAGTGGCTTTTGGCATCAACCAGCAGCATTTCCCTTTTATCTCATATGGCCTCAGGCTCTCTGACCTCAGGGACCAGGACCCATGGGTGTACGCCCTGGCCTGAGGCACAGCTTGCATGATTAGACCTCCTGCATTGCTGACTGCTGTGCAAAGAAATGAACAACACATCTCAGAGTAACGAGGCAGATGTGGGGGACTGAGTCACTGGCACTGAGTAGAAGCTCTCTGGCTCGTAAGAGAGATCCATTAGATAAGATGGAGAGTTCCGGACCCGGCATAGGCCATGTCCTGTGTCCCTAATCAGCAGGAAATAACTACAGAACACGTGATGAATGTGTACCTTCAGAACCTTCCAGCAACACTCAGAGGAAGAGTCAAAAATCTCTACGGGGGAATGGAACAGTAGGTAGCTAGCTTAGGGATGTGAGCTGGAAGCCACATTCCCTCTACTCTTTGTAAATCCCACCTGCTTGTCAATCTGTGACCCCTCCCCCAGGACTTACTTCACACTGGAAATCATAAAACGACTCCCCTACCCAAGATCATATGAAGACTGGCGGAATGCAAGGCAGAACATTTCCTTCTCTCCCATCCTTCCCCTCCAGAGCCACTCCACCCCCGAACATGCCCCACATGTATCTGTGAGCTCCTCACTTTTTAAGTTAACTTAAAGGAAAGCTTTTGTTTAGATAATCATAGAGGTGAATGTGACCTGAGCACTTTATTACTATTAAGAAATTATGTTGTAGCATAGTGGGTTAAGCTACTGTCTACAACACTGGCATTCCAAATGGGTGCCAGCTCATGAATTAGCTACTCTACTTCTGTTCTAGCTCTTGCTTATTTTTTGGGAAAGGATCCGCTAACGACACAACTGTTTGGGTATCTATACCTACATGGGACACCTGGGTAAAGCTCCTGGCTCCTAGCTCCCGCCTGGCCTATCCCTGGTTCTTGCAGCCGTTTGGGAAATGCAACAACAGATGAAAGATGTGTTTCTCCTCCTCTCACTGTAGCTTTTTGAAAAAAAAAAAAGTAAATGAATCGTAAAATAGGAAAACAAACAAAAGCCACCAACACCACCACCACAACAACAATTAATCAACAGGGCCCAGCGCATGGCCTAGCAGCTAAAGTCCTCACCTTGAATGCACCAGGATCCTATATGGGTGCCGGTTCTAATCCCGGCAGCTCCACTTCCCATTCAGCTCCCTGCCTGTGGCCTGGGAAAGCAGTTGAGGACAGCCCAAAGCCTTGGGACCCTGCACTTGTGTGGGAGACCCGGAAGAGGCTCCTGGCTCCTGGCTTCGGATTGGTTCAGCACCAGCCGTTGTGATCACTTAGGAAGTGAATCATCGGATGGAAGATCTTCCTCTCTGTCTCTCCTCCTCTCTGTGTATCTGCCTTTCCAATCAATCAATCAATCAATAAAATCTTAAAAAAAGTTAATCAACAGAACAAACCCTTCAAAGGTAGGTGAGCACAGCCACCAGGACCTGGTCTCTGAGTTACTCACACTGCTCATGAGACCTGGAAACGAGGCTAGGTAGGTGCACTTTTGTTCTGATCCTTCCCTGTGAGCTTCCTCCAGCTGTCTGGCATAGAGCTCGACTACAGGTTGGGAAGTGTCTGGGGCAGCTGTTGTATCTGTTGGGAAGGCTCCTGCTTGATAGCCTCCCCTTAAAAGGACTCCTCTCAGGGCCCAAGTGCTAGAAGGAGGTGGGGACATGGCACGTGTGTGGATGCTCATGCTTGTACATGTGGGAGCATGCACACTACATCTCAGTTACATATGTGTGCATGAAACAACCCTGAAAACCCAAAGCCCGGAATTAACGATACTGGTTGCCTTTGGGAAGAATACTGGTCACTGAAAGGCAGCCCAGAATGGACAAAACAGGCCAAGTTCCTACCTTCACAGTATTTATTTTTTTATAAGAGTTGTTTTTAAAGACTGAGTGACAGAGGAGGGGGTGTGTGGGAAAGAGATTCTACTGGTTGGTCTATCTCCAGATGGCTTTAATGGCCCAGTTGGGGCCAGGTTAAAGCCAGGACCCTTGAACTCCGTCCTGATCTCCCATATGGGTGACAGGGACCCAAACATTTAGACCGTCTTCTGCTGCTGTTCCCAGGCTCATTAGTGGGAATCTGAATGAGAAGTGGAACAACCAGGGCTTGAACTAGCAACAAAATGGGATGCTGTCACTGCAGGTGGCAGTTTGACCCGGTATGTCACAGTACTGTCCCTGTAACTTTGCTTTTAATAGCAAAGATGTGGAAATCACTCAGGTGCTCACCAGTAAGTGGGAGATGCTGATTTTCCCATGCACTAAGTGCTCTGCACCTGAAGAGTGCAGAAGGTATGTGTACTGATATGAAAAGACATTAGACACACTAGAGTGTGTCATTAGCTGTCAGCTACAAGGATGAGGAGGTTTTTTTGGGATTTACATGTTTTCTGCTTTTGTCATTGATCAGAGTGGATGTGGCTGATACCATTGCCATTATTGGAATACTGAGGTACAATATTCAATTATTTTCCCTGAACTACAATATTCAATTATTTTATTATGAGTTTTCTTACTGTAAACAGCTGGCAGGGAAGAGATGGCAAAGACAAATTTTCAAGTTAATAAAGCTCCATGTTTGGCTGTCAGCTCTTGGCACCAAGAGCTTTCTAGTGGTGCCATGGGTGCAGCAGTCACCCTGAGCCACAAGAGGGCAGGAGAACCTTTTGAACGTCACAGGACACGCCTGCACTGGATGTCACTTCTGGCGGACTCGCAGGAGCAGCAGTAGTAGTGGCTGGCCTGAGTGCACCTGGAGGGCAGCACCTGGGTCTGAGTCTTCAGAGGGGGAAGGTGTGGAGGCAGGGGAGGAGACAAGGCACATTCCCTCTCCTCCCCTCCCCTGCACGATACCGGGTGGACTAGCTGCAGGATGTGAGAGTGCGGCAGCGCATGTTGCTAGAACCCCTGCAGTGTAACGGAGAGTAACAGTTAAAGCTTTGGTGTTATGGAACTGCAGGTTGAAGTGCTGCCTGCAGCACTGGTGTCCTGTATGGTGTTCGAGTCCTGGTTACTCCACTTCCAACCCAGCTCCCTGCTAATGCATCTGGGAAAGCAACAGAGGATGACCCAAGTGCTTGAGCTCCTGCAGCAACATGGGAGACTTGAAAGAAGTCCTTGGCTCCTGGCATCAGCCTGGCCTATCCCCAAGTGTTGGAGTCAGTTTGGAGAATGAGCCAGCGTATGCAAGATCAATGCATTTTCTTTTTCTCCCCCACCCCCTGCTCTCTCTCTAATTCTGCCTTTCAAATAATTTAAGTGTTGGGTGTTTGGACTCTTCCTCACCCAGTGCTGAATCCTGACTCTCTGACTTTGGAGAATTCATTTCTTCTCTGTGAACTGGTATTTTATTCAGTGAGAGAATACAGGTTCAGTTCTCAGCATTGTGTTATGCTGAGCCCCCTACTTGTAATTTCTATAATTATTATTATTTTTTAATTGGAAAGACAGGCCAGAGAGGAGAGACAGAGAGAACGTCCATCTTCTGGTTTACTCCCCAAGTGGCTGCAATAGCCAGAGCTGAGCTAATCTGAAGCCAGAAGCCACGAGCTTCTTCCAGGTCTCCCATGTGGGTGTGGGGTCCCAAGGCTTTGGGCCGTCCTCGACTGCCTTCCCAAGCCACAAGCAGGGAGCCGGATGGGAAATGGAAAAGCTGAAACATGAATTGGTGCCCAGATGGGTTCTCAGTGCTTGATGGGGGAGGATTAGCCAGTTGAGCCGTTGTGCCAGGGCCCACATAATTAGTTTTAATAGCATAGTACATTCTGAATTTTTGCCGAGAGTCTGGATGATTTTGTTTGTATTTTGAGAAGTGGCGAGAGAGAGAGGGAGAGTTCTTCCCTCTGCTGACTGACTCCCCAATGGCTTGCAGTGCCTGAGCCAAAGTCAGAAGCTAAGAACTCCAGTCTCTGACATGGATGACAGGGACCTGGTTCCTGGAGCCATCACTGCTGCCTCCTGGAAGTCCACATTAGCAGAAAGCTGGAGTCCGGAGCTGAAACCAAGAATGGTACCTAGACACTCTGCTATGGAACACTGCTGTCTTACCTGCTTGGCTCTCTAGCCTCTCTGAATCTAGTCTTAGTGGTTTTTATATCACTGTGTTGTTGACTTCTGGTTAGGAAGTGTGGTATCCATGCCACCTGCTGCACTGGAGCGGGACACCCTGATGCTGCACCAAGGGTACATGGTGAATTGGTAAGAGCCAGGAGAAGCCAGCTCTGGGTGGAAGGTTAGCGTGTAAGCAGTGCACAGAAGCCACAGCCCTGCCGGGGAAGGGCCAGGAACAGGCCCCCACAGAGGGAGAGACCAGCTGTGATTCGGTCTCTGTGGAGGCCTCTGTCCACTCATGGAGGTGTCACTTTGGGGGCCCTTTCTGAGTTATATGAGCAGCTAAGAGCCCTTAGAGTTCCTCCTGACTGGTCCCCAGATGCCATCAGTCATCAGATGAGGACTGGTCCAGGAAAGGCCATGACCCGAGCTGCCCAGCATGCTCTTCAGCCAGGTGTTCCCTGTGCAGGGCTGGCAAGTGCGGACTTTCTGTGCATGACCATTGTATCATGGGAGGTGAGTTCTTCACTCGTGAAGGGGCTTGGGGAGGCTGACTGTAGTCCCCGTCACAGGGCCCAGTCACCTGGACATGATAAAATGGCTGCTATTGGGTGATGCAAGCCAGCTTTCCACAGAGCCACCCCAGGTTTCCATGGTTTAGCCCAATAAAAGCTTATCCTTTGCCATCAAAATGTGGTGGTGGGTGTCCAGTTTTGTTTAATTTAGGAACCTGGACTCTTCCCATCTAGTGACAGTGCCTCTTGGAGGACCCGGAGAATCACATGGGTCCGCATGTTCTGGGAGGTGAGGTCGTGGCCACCTGCAGCCCGGGTGTGGCTGCTGAGTTTGGCCCTGGCCTAGGGAGGAGCTGAGGTGGCACGCTGTTAGTAAGGTGCTGGGTTGCCCAGTGCTGTGGGTGCTCCTGAACTCTTTGAGCTACTGTACGTTTTACATTCCCAGGGTTCTAGCGCTTCAACCGCCCCTGCAATGGCCCAACCCTGTTGACTGGGGGGCATGTTCACAGAGCCAAGGGGTCAGAGGTCCCCACACGAGATAGGTGAGAGGACGGGGAGCCCTGAGGGACCATGAGATGGTTGACCCTGATCCTGCTCTGAGTGCTGTCCTGCCCATGGCTGCAGTGGGTACACACTGCATAGACAGTGCCCGCTGGTGCCCTGTGGGCCCCACTCAGCAGTCCTGGAGTAGGTAGAAAGGCTGGCTGAGACGTCAGCGAAGATTGATGCTGCGGTGCCACTTGTCACTGATGGCCTTTAGCCAGGCAGTGATGGGGCATGGCCTGGTTGAGAAGCTTGCCCAGTAACCCAGCTGACCCATTCCGGCAAGGTGAGGAGTCTCAGTGGGGTGAGCTGAGGAAGGCATTGAGGAGAAGAGGGTCTCACCACAGGGGCCCTGGGGGTGGGGTGTCTGGGGGCTGCGGGAAGAGCTTCAGTTAAATAAAATGTAATGTTAGAAAAGCTCCTGTTAAAAATCATTTTAATTCTTAAAAAGATTTATTTTTTATGCCTTTGAAAGGCAGAGCAACAGAGAGAGGCAGAAAAAGATCTTGCCTGCACTGGTTCACTCTAATAATTCCTATCTTGTTGAGCCATACTGAAACTGGGAGCTGAGAATTCTTTGTGGGTTCTTCACAGGGGTGGTTGGGACCCAAAGACTCTTGCTATCGCCTGCTGCCTTTCAGGACTCAGTAACAGGAAGGCAGGGGGAGTAGAGCCGGGCCCCACACTCCGTCACTGTGCTGTGGGATGCAGACCTCCTGAGCACGAGCGAGTTCCCTGCTGCGTACAATAGCAATAGGTCTGATGTCCCAGTGAGATCTTAGAGCTCCTGTGCAGGATGTCAGAGCTAGGGAAGAATGAAAACAAAGACTGAGTTGGGGCAGGAGGCAGAGTCAGGTGGTAGAGGGCCCAGCACCCAGTGTGGAAGGTAGCTGTACCATGCCAGGGCCACCAGGTGTTCTGGTGGAAATACCTGTGTTGGGAAGGGACTGTTCCTGGCTTCTACAGGAAGGAGAGTTAGCAGAACACAGGGACAACTTCTAGAATTTCTCCTTGAGTTCCTGGGATTTCAACGTGATAGTTATGTTTCTTTATTCCCGCACTCATTTAATTATAGTTATTAAACTAGTTACTATACCAGTGTCCATGACTGGTGTCATCTCTAAGATTGGCACTAAAGATTTTACAGTTGGACCGGCACGGTGGTCTAGTGGCTAAAGTCCTTGCCTTGAATGCACCAGGATCCCATATGGATGCAGGTTCTAATCCCGGCAGCTCCACTTCCCATCCAGCTCCCTGCTTGTGGCCTGGGAAAGCAGTCGAGGACAGCCCAAAGTCTTGGGACCCTGCACCTGTGTGGGAGACGTGGAGAAAGTTCCTGGCTCATGGCTCTGGATTGGCACAGCACCGGCTGTTGCGGTTACTTGGGGAGTGAATTAACGGACAGAAGGTCTTCCTCTCTGTCTCTCCTCCTCTCTGTATATCTGACTTTGCAATAAAAAATAAATCTTTTTTAAAAAAGATTTTACAGTTAAAATTAATTTGACCTAATAAAATGAACATATTCCTTGCTCTTGTAGCAGGTAAGATGTGTGTTTTATATCCCTATTCTCAGGGTGCCGCATGGCTGAGCTTGTGTCAGTAGGGTTGTGCTTATGGGCCTATAACCTTGTAAGGCCCACAGGCAGCCATAGTGGATGTCTTATAATAAATTTCCTAATCAGCAATTTGTGAAGGGAAATTCTCCCTATTCCACCTTTCCCCTTGATTATAAAGAAAAAAAAAAAAACTTTTTTTTTTTTTTTAAAGATTTATTTTTATTATTTTTTCATTGGAAAGGCGGATATACAGAGAGGAGAGACAGAGAGGAAGATCTTCCGTCCAATGATTCACTCCCCAAGTGAGCGCAACGGGCCGATACTATGCCGGTCCGAAGCCAGGAGCCTCTTCCGGGTCTCCCACGCGGGTGCAGGGTCCCAAAGCTTTGGGCCGTCCTCGACCGCTTTCCCAGGCCACAGGCAGGGAGCTGGAAGGGAAGCAGGGCTGCCGGGATTAGAACCGGCGCCCATATGGGATCCCGGGCGTGCAAGGCGAGGACTTAACCACTTGCGCCACCGCGCCGGGCCCAAAAAAAAAAACTTTAATAACAAATGCTTGCAACAGGTGGGACAGGGCCAGGATGAAGCCAGGAGCCAGGAACTCCATATAGGTCTCCATGTGTATGGCAGAAACCCAAGTACCTTGGCCATCATCTGTTGCTTTCCAGGTACATCAGCAGGAAGCTACATTGGAAATGGAGGCAGAGACCAAACCAGGCACTCTGCTATGCACTGCAGGCATTCCAGGTGGAAGCTTAACCCACTGTGCCATTATGCCCACCCCTTCCTTTGGTTGTTGCAGTTACACAGGGAGTGGTAATTGGGCCTAGAGATGCTGGGTTCAGAGAAGGCTTCCGTGAGGAGGTGTCTGAGTAAGGGCAGATGTGCATTCTAAGCAGAGGGAACATCATGAATGAGGTGTGGGAGCCTGGAATTGAGTGAGAGAGAGACTTGAATAGAAGTGCTGAGTATGGGCTCTGAGTTCAGGGAAGCAAATGAAGGAAATACTTTAAGCAGAAGATAAGTGTGGTTGGATTTGCATTTGGAGAGAGCAGTTTTGGCAGCCCTGTGGAGGAGAGAAAGAAAAAGGTAGGATTGGAGGCATCAGCTTCTGTGCCACTTCAGCAACTGAACAAGGGCAGGGTTAGACAGAAATCCTGGGAGGCTTCATGCTACGGACCCTGGCCAGGATGAAGAGCAAAGGAGAGAGGCAGAGCAGAGCGTGTGTGTAGGGGCATTGCATGTTTGGAGCTCGCGGGGAGACTGACCGGGACAGTGCAGAGCGTGCCGGGGGCAGGGAGGATGCTGCTCCCCGCGCAGAGCGGATCATGATGCAGGCCACAAAAGGGCTTTGGATGACAAAGAGTGTAGACTTTATCAGGTAGTCCAAGGGGAAACCACAGGCCACACATGAAGCAAGTCTTGACAAGATTCAAAGGACTAAAAACATTTGGACTAAATTCTCTGGCCACAGAGTAGTTAGGCCAGGACTCAGTAACAGAAAGATAACCAGAATATCCCCATATGTTTAGAGATGAAGAAATAATCGTGAGTAGTCATCCATCATCATTGGGTCAAAGAAAAATAAGGGAAATGGGGAAATATTTGGAACTAAATGGTTCTGAAAATACTACATGTCAGTACATGTTTAATTGCTACTAAAAACAAGTGTAGAGGGAAATTTATAGACTTAAATGAACGTATTAGGAAGAAAGAAACCCTGCAGACCAAAATATCAGTCAAGTAGACATCAATTTCAAGAAGTTAGAAAATATACAGCATGTTAAATCCAGAGAAGAAAAACAGAAAATGATGAAGAGCTGGACTTGGTGAAAAGGAAAAGAAATGTACAACATAAAGGATCAGTCAACAGAGCCAAAAGTTTGTTCTTTCAAAAGACAAAGAGGCCAGCATTCTGGTGCCATGGGTTAAGCGTGCATTTACAATACTGGTGTTCCGTATGAACAGTGAATCTAGTCCTGGCTGCCCTGCTTCTGATCCAGCCCCCTGGAAATGTGCCTGGGAAGCAACAAAAGAGGGCTTGAGTGCTTGGGTCTCTGCCACCTGTTGGGAGACCTGGATGGAGTTCTGGGTTCCACTTGGGGAATTAAACCAGGAGGTGGAATCTCTGATTCTATGCTATTCTGTCAAATAAATAAACCTTAAAAAAAAATAACTCTTTAAGACTGACATCTTAGGCAAGGGTATTCATGGGGTAGTGTGTGGGGTGAGAGGTAGAGAAGTTGGCACACAGGTGCTAAACACACAGGTGAGGAACACAAAAGGACAACTCCTGGGGCTGGTATGGTGGCCCTGTTGCTCGAGACACTCACATCCCAAATCAGAGACGCAGTTACTCAGTGTCCGGTCCACCTTCCTGCTGCTGTGCCTGGGAGGCAGCAGGTCATGGTGTGAGGGCTTGAGTGCCTCCCACCGAGGATGGTGTTCCTGGCTCCTGGCCATTTGTGACCATTTGGAGAGTGAACCAAGCAGATGAAACATCTGTCACTCTGCCTTTCAAATAAGTAAGCAAATAACTTTTTTTAAAAAGATGACACCAGAAAAGTGCACACATTAATGAGGTAAAAAGAAGGTGTTTTGAGTAATTTTATGCCAGAAGTTCTGAGAGTTTTGTGAAAATAGATCAATTTCTAAAACAGTGTAACTGACCCAAACTGACTTATTTGTGGAGTGAACCAGTTTTTAAAGATTTATTTATTTAAGGGCCTGGTGTGATAGCCTAGTGGCTATCTCTGTAAATCTGCCTTTCTAATAAAAGTAAATAAAACTTTAAAAAATATACTCAGATGTAAAAACCCTGAAAATTTAACATTTTTCAATGTATAGAGGAATATATTTCCAGTATTTGGGATTATGCTAATAATATGCATGATTAGCCTTGTAGAAATCCATCAGTGTACATTAACAGGTTAAATCTCCTTTATCAGATGAAAAACAAATACCTTATTTCAGCAGATCAAATCTAGCATTTACACATGCTGGTACCACCTAGCACACTAGATGGTAGAAAACTTTAACCTGAAAGAGGAAGATTCTTAAGATCACAACAACATGTCTGGCCATAAGAGTAAAATGTAAGCTGTTCCCTTCATGATCAGAAGGAAGACAGGATGTTCCCAGATACTGTTCCAGGCTGACTTGCGTGGTGTGCTAAGACCAGGGTTGAAATGATGGACGTCCGAGTTGGAGGAAGTAATGGGACCGAGGAAAGTTTAGCAGGTAGCTTTGCAGTGCCCTGGGGTCCTGTGCTCCTCTGTTGTGTTTGTTTATTCAACAAACTTTTTTTTTTTTATTGCAAAGTCAGATATATAGAGAGGAGAGACGGAGAGGAAAATCTTCCGTCCAATGATTCACTCTCCAACTGACTGCAGTGGCTAGGGCTGCGCCGATCCAAAGCCAGGAGCCTGGAGCTCTTCCAGGTCTCCCACATGGGTGCAGGGTCCCATGGCTTTGGGCTGTCCTCGACTGCTTTCCCAGGCCACAAGCAGGGAGCTGGATGGGAAGTGGAGCTGCCGGGATTAGAACTTGCGTCCATATGGGATCCTGGGCATTCAAGGCGAGGACTTTAGCTGCTAGACCACCGTGCCAGGTTCCATTCAACAAATTTTGAAGCATTATACAGTCTTGGGTCAGCTAGTATGGTGCAATGAGTTCCCTGTCATTTGGGACACCCGTATGCTGTCTTGCAGTGCCCATGTTTGAATCTCAATTCTTCCACTGGCAATCTGGCTTCTTGCTAACCCACCCTGGGAGGCAGTGAGTGATGGTGTGGCTGCTTGGGCTCCTGCCACTCCCAGGGAGACTGGGATGGAGTTGGGGTTCTTGGTTGGCCTGGTCCAGCCCCTGGTGTTGCAAGGCCTTTGGGGAGTGAATGAGCAGATGGGTCATCTCTCTCTGCCACTCTGCCTTTCCAAGTAAGTGAAAAATAAACAGATATTAAAAATGTGTTGTTTGGGATCAGGGAAGGTGAGGAGGAGAAGCAAAGGAAAGAGGCCTTGGACGTGTTCAGTTCCTGCCTCAGAAAGGCTCCGGACCGTGTACTTTTACCTAATTTCCCTCTCATATTCCCTTTGCTCTTGAAAACTCATGTGTTAATCATTAAGGGAACCACGTAAGAAAAAGGTAATGCATCGTATGTGTTGGTGTCAGTTCGGAGGCATTTGACGGAGGAGCAGAGACAAGCTGTCCTGCAGAGGAGAATAGGAATGGCAATGACTTGGGCAGTTGTGGACCGTTGGCACTAGAAGCAGCATGTCTGAGAACATCTTGCCCAGTTTCTCATTGCTTAGGAGGGAGAAGGAATGATTCGATTGAAAAAACATTTCTGAACTGCTGTTGCATGCCAGATACTTTACCAAATGCCTAACATTAAAAAAAAAAAAGTCTTTTAGTTATTTCAGTTTATTTGAAAGATAGCAGGACTGGAATTTTCTATCTGCTGGTTCACTTACCAAATGCTCAAGGCCAAGTCAAGAGCCCAGAGTTTCTTCTGGGTCTCCCACATGGGTAGCAGGGACTCAAGTGCTGGAGCCATCATCTGTTTATCCCAGGGTGTACATTAGCAGGAAGCTAGTCCAGAAGTGGAGCAGCTGGGACTTGAACTGTGCCCTATGGCCTGGCCTGGGATGCAGACATCCCAAGCAGCAGCTTAAATGATGTGCATGTCACCCTCCTCATGCCTGGGCGGGTAAATCCAGTGAAGTTTAAGCTGTGAGCTAGAAGAGAAAGTCCTCATCCCTGCTCTTTAGCAGGAAGAATTCAAAACTTCCTCTCAAGACACTGAAACTCTGTCATGCTCTGACTTTTGTCCCTGCAGCCTCATCTTTCCAGGGCAGCTGTTGTCTTTGAGTTTAAGGGTTTCTTGTGCCTTACTTGCCTTCATGGGATCTTCTCTCTTCCAGCTGAGGCTGTCCCATGCAGTGCACTTCTTTCTCTCATCAGCTGCCCTTCCCCGTGTCCCATCTCTGATGTTGCAGTCTTCTGCTTTTCTCCTAGCTCTTTCTCTTCGGTGATGGACATGCTTGTTTATGGACATTGTGGTGTAGCATGTAAAGCTGCTGCCTGCTGGCATACATAGGGGTGCCAGGTTGAATCTTAGTTGCTCTATTTCAGACCCAGTTCCCTCTCATATGTCTGGGAAAATCAATAGAAAGTGCCTCAAGTGCCTCTTGCCACCTGTTTGGGAGACCTTGATAGGACTTCCTGGGTTTGACCTAGCCCAAGCCTAGTCATAATGGCCATCTGGGGAGTAAACCAGTGGATGGAAAATCTGTCTCTCTCTCTTTGTTCTGTCTCAGTGTAACTCTTTCAAATAAATAAACAAATTTAAAAACCTGTGAAAAAATTTTTTTTACTTTTGACAATCTTTACATGGTTTATTAGGGCACAAATAAATAAACAAATTTAAAAACCTGTGAAAAATTTTTTTTTTTACTTTTGACAATCTTTACATGGTTAATTAGGGCACAAAGGGCTACAGGAAAGTGGGTAAGACTATTATTTTCACAGTCTCTTTTTTTCTGTATCTGAGGTAAATGGGAAGATAAAGGGAAAAATGTTTTTTTTTTAAAAGATTTATTTGTTTTCATTGGAAAGGCAGATCAGATTTACAGAGAGGAGGAGAGACAGAGAATGATCTTGTGTCTGCTGGTTCACTCCCAAAGTGGCCACAGTGGCCGGGTCTGAACTGATCCGAACCAGCAGCCAGGAGACGCCTCCGAGTCTCTCATGCAGGTGCAGGGTCCCAAGGCTTTGGGCCATCCTCCACTGCTTTCCCAGTCTATAAACAAGGAACTGGATGGGAAATAGAGTAACCGGGACATGAACTGGTGCCCTTATGGGATCCCAGCACTTGCAGTAGAACTATTGAGCTATTGTGCTGGGCCCAAAGGAAATGTTTTACATTCACTGTGAGTGCTTGAATGCCTGCTATAAATTGATTCATTTAGAAAATGTGAATTAGAGACTTCTTTTCCATGTACTATGAAATTGATTCTTGGAAATCAATATAGTTAATCGATTTTAATTTGAAATAGAGACAGAGAGATTGATCTTTCATTTGCTGGTTCATTCCCCACATGTGTACAATAGCCAGGGATGAGACAGGCCAAAGTTGGGAGCCTGGAACTCAAGCCAAGTCTCACACATTGGTGGCAAGGATACAAGTGCTTCAGCTGCTACCTGCTTCCTCCCACGGAATTAGCAGGATGCTGGATTTGGTAGTGGAGCCAGGACTTGAACCACCTGATTCTAAATATAGAATGTGCATCTTCAAAATGACACTTACTGTCTTTTAAAAAACTAATGTATTGCTTTAAAAATCAAAGTTACAGAGAGAGACCAATCTTCCAGCCTCTTGGTTTAATCCCTGAGTAGCCATAATGGCCAGGGCTGCATGAAGTGGAACCCAGAAGACAAGAGCCTCTTTTGGGTATATCCCATGTGAGTGCAGGGGCCATCTTCTGCTGCTTTTCTCAGTACATTAGCAGAGAGATGGATGAGAAGTAGAGCATCCCATGTGGGATGCCAGCACTGCAGGTGGCGACTTAACTTGCTATGCCATATCACCAGCCTAACCCGTCCTTGCTTTACAAAAGATTGGGGCATTGATGTTTCCCTCAGGAACATGGGTATTAGGAAAAAATGGGAAGAAAAAGAAAAAAAGCAGCCGACTTGGAGCTGCACACACTTAGTAGTCCTTTCTTTTTCTTTCTTTCTTTTTTTTTAAAGTCAATAGCAACCGTGATGAGCTGTCTGTCTGCTGCCATATCTTTACACTCGTCTGCATGAACTTGGTAAAGCCCCCACTTCTTTGAGATGTAGATCCTCCGGAAATCAGGGAACTTGACCATGGCCCTGTGGAGGGTTTCAACCACATTTTCCCTATTCCGTAGTGTGGCGTGGAGGGTCCACACGAGTCCTGACTGCTGCACCTTGGTGCTTTCCAGAAGCACCCCCATCCCGCTTACCTGTCTACAGCATAGATTAGGAGCAGTAAGACCGGAGGCACAAGTGTCCACTGTGAAGGACTGTGTCCAAGGTCCCTCAGGGCAACCTTTATACGCACTGTGTGCATACGCAGCCGCAGAGGCTGTTGGTCAGGCCCCGTGAAGCAAGGGGCAGGCCCTTCTTTATTCCTGTGCCTGTGTGCCTTGTCTAGTGCTGCTGCTGTTTCCTGTGATCCAGAGCAGTGGCAGGTCTGACTCAGGCACCTGCTGCGTACGGCCCCATCTCAGCCAGCTTCTCAACGTGCCTTCCTATTTTGAAAGGTAGTAGAGTTGCTCAGTAATTAGTAAAGGAAGTACTTCTTCCTTTTTGTCTAACGCTGCCTTTGTTTTCAAATCTTGGAGAAATGTCTGTGTTAATGATTTCTTAATTAGGTTCTCAGAGCTCTGAAAATGCAAGTGAGAAAAGAAGGTGTGAAGAATTTAGAGTGTTGTTGCTTTGGGTTCATTTCAGGCCTCTTTTTTTTTTTTTTTTAATTTATTTTAAAGATCTATTTATCTTCACTGGAAAGGCATATCAGATTTATGGAGAGAAGGAGAGACAGAGAAAGATCTTCCATCCACTGTTTCACTCCCCAAATGGCTGCAGTGGCTCCAATCTGAAGCTAGGAGCCAGAAGCCTCCTCTGGGTTTCCCAAATGCAGGGTCCCAAAGCTTTGGGCCATCCTCTTCTGTTTTGCTGGGCCATAAGCAGGGAGCTGGAAGGAAAATGGAGTAGCCAGGATACAAGCTGGTGCCTCTATGGGATCCCAGTGCTGGTTAGGGGAGGATTAGTCATTGAGCTATCACGCCAGGCCCTGGGAGGATTCTGCCTCACACCTCCTTTGGCATCGCAGTGTCAGCCTCCTGAGGTTACCGTGTCCCTGATGTCATCCTCTCGTTTCTGACCCATGGTTAATCCTTCAGGCTTTTGCCTTAGAAAAATGACAGAGAAGTGAACACTAGAACAATCTCTAGTGAGTAACAGAACCCTTTCAGCTATAGATTCAGCAGTTTGCATCTTACCTTTTGGTCACATCTGTTCTCTCATTGTTAGTAGATGGATAGATGGAAATAGTGGCTTGTGCCTGGTACACCAAAATGTCAGTTTATTTTTAAATTTGTTTTTTGTTGCTGTTGTTGTTTTTCTTTAAGGGTTTATTTGAAAGGCTGAGTTACAGAGTCAGAGGAAGATCTCTTATCTGCTGGGTCACTCACCAAATAACTGCAACAGCTAGACCTGAGCTGATGTGAAGCCAGGGGCCATGAGCTTCTTCTGGGTCTTCCATATAGATGCAGGGTCCAAGGATTTGAGCCGTCCTCTGCTGCCTTCCCAGGCAGGGAACACAGTAAAAAATGCACTTGGTCTGTATTGTGTTGTACTCAATCTGAATCTTCTCATGAGGAGAGGACCAGATAGACTCACGTGTAAGACATGCTACAAGGCAGTTGGCGTGGATTTAAAGAAAAAAAGATAATCACATGAGGAAAAAGAATGGAGGGGATGGGCTGTTTCTAATTAAAAGAAGCTAACAAGAATAAATAGCTGCTTTTATTAAAATGCAGATGTGAGGGGGAAAAGATATGGACGTATTTAATATGTATATGTTCAACAATGTTGAGCCTATGTTATTATCTGATTAGGAAGGGCTGGTACTATGACACAACAGGTAAAAGCCACTTATTGCACTGCTGGCATCCCATATGAGTACTGGTTCAAATCCTAGCCATGCGACTTGATCTGGCTCCCTGCCAGTGTGCCTGAGAAAACAGCGGAGGAAGACCTTACCTGGGCCGTTGCCTTCCACATGGGAGACCTGTAAGAAACTCCTGTCTCCTGGATTTGCATTGACCCAGCACCAGCCACTGTGGTCATTTGTATTTGGAGAGTGAACCAACATGGGCGATCTCTCTCTCTCTCGCTCTGTCCCTTTCTTTCTGTAACTACTTTTCAATAATAAATCTTTATTATTATTATTTATTTTTATTGGAAATTCAGATATACAGAGAGAAAGATCTTCCATCTGCTGGTTCCCTCCAAGCAGCTGCAATGACTGGAGCTGAGCCAATCCAAAGCCAGGAGCCAGGAGCTTCTTCCAGATCTCCTGCATGGATGCAGGATCCCAAGGCTTTGAGCTGTCCTTGACTGCTTTCCCAGGCCACAGGCAGGGAGCTGGATGGGAAGTGGAGCAGCCAGGATTAGAACCAGTGCTCATGTGGGATTCCAGCATGTATAAGGTGAGGATTTCAGTTACTAGGCTACTGCGCCATGCCCTCAAATAATAAATCAGGTATTCTTTTAGTGTTTTCAGTTTTACCCTCTTGTGAGATTTATATATCTCATATATATATAACATAAAATATGTACAATCTTGTATAACATAATATATATTATATATAATTTTTTTTTCTGGAGGCACAGATCTAGATAAGTCTTTTTGGATTTTGTTTTTCTTGTTGTTGTTTGTTTATTTTGATTTATTTTAAAGAGAAGAGAAAGGCAAAAGAGATCTCCCACACACTGACTTATTCCCCACAATGTTTGGGGCTGGGATAGGTTGAAGCTGGGAGCCAAGGACTCAGTTTGGGTCTCCCACATGAGTGGAAGGGACTCAAGCAATTGAATATCACCTGCCAACTCCAAGAGTGTGAATTAGGAAGCTGGCAGGAGGGACAGAGCTGTGACTGGAGCCAACCACTTTAAAATGGGATGTGGGCCTCCCAAGTGACATCTTAATGTCAATGCCAAATGATCGCCTCTCTTTCGTTGTTTTAATTCTGTTTTCCTTAATACTGGATATGTAAGCCTCATAATATATATTTAAAATTTGTTTTGAGGGAGACAGAGAAATTCACCATCTGCTGGTTCATTCCCCAAATGTACTTAGTTATTGGGCTTCTAAAAGCAGGAATCCAGAATTCAATCTAGATCTTGCTTATGGGTGGCAGGGACCCAAGTATTGAGCCATCACCTCTTCCATCCCATGGTGTGCGTTAGTAGGAAGCTGGACTGGGGAGTGCAGTTGGGATCTGAACTCACAGACTGGTATGGGATGTATTGTTCGAAGCGGAGCCAGGCTGAGGACAGAAGTCAGGAACTCCATCCAGGTCTCACATGTAAGTGGCAGGAGCCCAAGCTCTTGAGCCATCTCTTGCTGCTTTCCCAGCTGCATCAGCAGGGAGCTAAAAAAGAAGCAGAAGGGTGGAAACTTGAACTGGTGCTCATATGAGATGCCTGTGACACAGGCAGTGGCACCAAGCTGGCCCCTTGTGGAAGGTTTTGCATGTTCCCAGGCAGGGGCCACTGTGCTGTTGGAGCAGCTGTTGGGTGGATGACTGAGCAGGCTTCAGGGCCTTTGCTCTGCTGATCATGGCCGGCGTGATTTCTCATAGGGACCAGAGAAATGAGCACAAGAAAAAAAGGCTCAGTATGGGCAGGCCCTAGATGAAGGGATATATTATTTATCTCATCTTTATATATTTAAAAAAGAGAGAGATTTTATTTATTTGCAAGTCAGAGTTAAAGAGAAAGAAAATCATCTATCTGCTGGTTCACTTCCCGAATGACCTTACTGGTCAGGGCTGGGCCAGATTGAAACCAGGAGCCAGGAGCTTCTTCCATGTCTCCCAAGTAGATACTGGGTCCCAACCACTTGGGCCGTCTTCCACTACTTTCCCTTGAACATTAGTAGGGAACTGGATGAGAAGTGGTGCAGCCAGGACTTGAACCTGCACCATATGGGGTGTTGGCCTCACAGATGACAATTCTATCCACTAAGCCACAATGCCAGCCCCAGTTCGTCTCTTTATGGAATACGGAACCAAGCATCACCAAGACTGTGAGTATTCTAAAATACATACTTCTAGAAATTCATGAGTCAAGGAATTGAAGCCAGGCAAGAGCACATCCGCTAATGAATGGGTTAAAAAAAAAAGTGGTATATATGCACAATGGAATGCTATTCAGCTATGGGAAGCTTGTCATTCGTGACTACATGGGTGGAGCTGGAAGTCATTGTCAAGTGAAATACTCCAGGCCCAGAAAGAAAAGTATTGCATAATCTCTGTAATGTGTGGAATCTAAAACTGTTGATCTCATAGAAGTTGAGAATAGAAGTGGGGAGATGAGGAAGAGTTAATTAATGGGTACTAGGTTATATTGGGTGGGGAAAGGTGTTCTGGTTTTTTTTCTTGAAGAGTGGCTATAGGTAATGATAATGTACTATATATTTCTCTAAAAATATACCTGAATATATTCTCTAAAAAAATACTGTCTGAAGAAAGGGTTTTGAATTATTTATTTATTTTTTTACCATAAACAAGAGGTAGTCTTTTCAGGTAATAACATTTTCATGTGTTGAGGCATCCCATGATATTGCAAAAATCTGTATGATTTTTCTCTGTTAAAAATAAATCCAAAATAAAAAACCATTTAAATCTGTAGTTATTTTATCCTGTATTTGGTCCTTTCGTTTCCAGTGAGGAAAAGTATGTGGTAGGATTTTAGTTTGTTGAAGACTGCCTGTCAGCAGGTCGTGTTTTACATCCTGTGTGCCTTCATTCATCACCCTTGGGCAGGTATTTAGCAAGTGCTTTGTTTTGAGTACTGTACTCAATAAGGCCTGTGTCAGTGTCTTCCCTTGGCCAAGAGGGGCATACTCCAAGATCCCTGGCAAATGCCTGAAACTAACCACCTGCAATACCGGACACTACATATGCTATATAGGGTTTCCCCTGTACATGCTTGTGATATGATTAAGCTTAATTTAGAGGCTAGGCCAGTAGTCTGAGCAGCGGGTGGGTGTTGGGATCCCACAGCCATGTGGCTGTGGCTGGGGGAACCTGTACCAGGCCAGGATTCCTGCTAGGGATCATAGCTTTCCATCCACCGCTGCTAAGTATGGAGAGGGTTCTGGGCTTGTGGGCTGCCAGCAAGCAAAGCCCAGGACTGGTTGGTACTCTGGGATCTTGGGGGTGTGGAATTACTGCCTAGGGACATTTATGGATAAGGCCACTGTAAGTGTAATGAGGAATGAACCCTGAGGAATACTCAGCGACAGGGTCAGTGTACTTAAAGGTAAGCAAGGGGACTGAGACTTGGTGGTTTAGAGGGAAGAGACCTGAAGGCCTTTATGAGTCAGACTGATGCACCAACCCACATGGAAGTCCTGGGTTGGGCTTGTTAGCATGGAGCATGACTGACTACCACATGCCAGCATACACACAAATATGGCTGGGGGCCTGTCTGGCAGGGCTAGATCCCAGTACCTGACAGTGAGTGTCAGATCAGAGTATGGGTCACATTAGACTGGGACATGACACCAACCATCATGCAAGAGAACCAGGTCTGGGAGTAGATTCTGTGGGGGATAGGTGGGCCCAACCCTAAGGAGCTATCAGTCTCACTGATTAGCTTAAGAGTTGGGATAGTGATGGGTTGAGCTAGGCATGAGTATGGAACTCACCAATGGGAACTGGGTACTAGGGCTGGAAACAAGTGGGGCAGGTCCAGGCTGTAGCACCCGCATGAACACTCTAAAACAGGGTGTGTGTATGGGGATGCTGGGCCACACAAACTCGTACTAAAGCTGGGATGGATGGGGTAGGCCATGTGGGGTAAGGGCCAACTACCTGCTGGCATGCGTGAGATCTGGGCCTGGGAGTGGCCTGAGTGGCAGAACCTGGGAAACTCCCCTAAAGGGTCATAGCTCCCGCTGATGAACACGTGTTTCAGGCTTGGAAGTTGGGCAGTCTGGGCAGGGTAGCTCCATCCGTAGGCAAGTATGTGAGTTGGTTTTGGAAAAGGGCAGACTGGGCTGGGGTGAGCACACCATAGCCCACTGGCAAGTGTAGAAACCAGGATGGAGTGCAGGTCATCCTGGGCCAGGCTGCCAAACCTGCCAATTTTCATGAGCCAGAAATGAGAGCAGACTGAGCAGGAGCAGAATGGGTGGACTGTACCTAATGGTACATGCATAAGCCAGAGGGGGTGGTGGTTGGTTGGGCTTTGCCGCAGCATCAGCTAGTAGATGCTGGCATGCAGTGGGAGGGAAACTCTGTTGAGCTAAACTGCAGAACCACCTGGAGAGTGCAAGTTCCGGGAGTGGGAGTGAGCCCATCAGAGAAACAGTGGGCACTTCCCTTTTGGGTTACCACTCCGACTGGTGAGCATGAGAACCAGGACTGGGGCAGACATGACTAGACAGAGAGTGGCACCCGCTGGCAGGTGTGTGGACTGGATAGTGGGGCTGGTTGGGGCGAACTAGGCTTCAATGCTCATTGACATGTATGAGAGCTGAATGGGATATGGAACAAATCGGACCAGTGTGCTGTACATAATGCAAGCATGGGAACCAGAGCAGGGTGGAGAAGCCTGATAGGGGTTGTTGCAGATTTCTCTGACTAGGCTACAATTCCCACTGGTTTGCATGGAGGCTGAGTGTGCAGTGGCTAGGATCAGGTTAGACTGCAACAGCCATTAGTTTGCATAGAAGACAGGGCTAGAGACAACTGACCCAGCAATTGCAGCTAATAATGTGCGTGTAGGCCGATTTGGGCGACCGATTGTACCAGACCCTGTATTGGCATGCACACACAAGAATCAGATCTGGGATTGCCTCAGATGAAGTTTCTTGGGGATCTCTTCAACTGAACCGCTGGACTCAGAACCCCAACCATGAAGAGAATTGCAGGTTCCATGGTCTGACCGTGGAGTGCATGTGTTAGAGCTGGGCCTCCATAGTGGCTTAGACAGAGCAGTGGGCAGCATATACAGATGCACATGGAGGATATGGCAGTATATTGGAGCCTGCAGAGGACACCTCGTACCATAACAGAGGACAGAGGATAAAACAAACCAATCAGGTATCCCAGCCAGTGAACACCTGGGCAAACAGTCTTTAAGGTGGACTATGTCAGCCAGTGAATTCTGGAGAGATTTCATTGTGATTGGAGAGGTAAGATCAGCAGCAATTCACAACTGTTGAAGTATCGAAACCTCTTGAGCAAGACCCTCGGAGCATGCCCCACACTGTGGACCCTGGGATGGTTGGGGAGGCTGCATGAGGCTTCCCCTTTTTTCTCCCTTCTCCCTAGGTATAGGATGGAAAAAAGTATGTGAAAACAATCATCTCACTCACTTTCCTGTAGCCCTAGACTCTTCATACCCTAATAAAATATGTGAAAATTATCAAGAATATAATTTATACAATTAAAAAAAGAAGTTAGGCCAGAGGGGGAATGTTGTTCAAGTCTTAGCTGCATTTCCCATTTCAGCTCCCTGTAGGTGAACTCCTCAGGAGGCAGCGAGTGATGGCTCCCGCATCCCCGTCATTCATGTATGATATTGGGATAGAATTTCTAGCTCCTGGCTTCTGCCTGCCCAGCCCTGGCCATTGCAGACATTTTGAGATTGGGTCAGACCAGTAGATGGGAATTCTCTGTTTCTGTCTCTGTTTTTCTTTTTTTAAAGATTTATTTATTTATTGGAAAGTCAGATATACAGAGAGGAGGAGAGACAGAGAGGAAGATCTTCCGTCTGATGATTCACTCCCCAAGTGAGCGCAACAGCCGATGCTATGCTGATCCAAAGCCAGGAGCCAGGAACTTCTTCCGGGTCTCCCACGTGGGTGCAGGATCCCAAGGCTTTGGGCCGTCCTTGACTGCTTTCCCAGGCCACAAGCAGGGAGCTGGATGGGAAGTGGAGCTGCCGGGATTAGAATTGGTGCCCATATGGGATCCCGGCACGTTCAAGGCGAGGACTTTAGCTGCCAGGCCATGCGCCAGGCCCTGTCTCTTTATTTTTCTAATAAATAAGCAAAAAAAAAAAAGTTTAAAAATTGGCACAATTAGAGATTTACAACATTAATAATAGCAATTATAACAATTGGAACCTATTTTCTGTTCTTGAATTCCACCCATAAACGTATGTGCTTATCATGTGCTTAATTCAACATGTGCTGAGGCCATAGCTTTTATGGTATATACACATCCATTTTTTTCTTCCTTATGATTTTATGGATGGAAGATTCCTCCTTACTGTAGATCTTAGCAGCCTCACTGTTTATTCTTTCCCTTGTAAATTGAGAACTCTCACCCTTTCACTTGAAGGAATTGCTGCATGCTTTTTGGCATAGCTGAATTCCAAACGTCACCACTGTTGTGCTCAGCAGAACACATGCACTGCACCACTGCGCCAGTCAACCTGGCTGCCCAGCAGACACCAGATGGTGGGCAGCGTGTTGGAGACACAGTGTGGGCATACCATGCAGAAACTGGCTCACCTCCAAGGGTCTGATGGAGTGGAGTGAAGTGAACTCTTTATTCCACTCTTCCACATGGAACACAGTTTCAAACTTACATCTTATTCAGTTCTGGAATTTTTCATGTAATGTTTTGGACTGCTGCAAGCCACCAGGCATGAAAAGCATGGGAAGTGAAACTGCAGCTAGGAGGGGCAACCACCGTATTGTGAAAGAGATCTTATGTCACTTGGAATCTTCAATTCAGATGGAGAAACCAATGTTAAACACAAATAATCAGTTACATATGTAGCAAGTGCCCTAAAGAAAAGATTTTGGCTGCAGGAGAGAGACTAATAACAGCAGGATGCTCTCAGCCTACAGCATTTCCTCCAGGTCCTGCTCCTATACCCACATCCTCGGCCTCTCATCACCCCAATCCCTGCCTGCCTGGGACTGGCACACTGCTTCCCTAGGTTTAGAGGAGACCCAATTAACTCATCCCACAAGTACTCTGAATATCAGTTTATAAAGACAACTTCTTACCCTTGCTGAGTAAGAATACTCATCACCATTGTCAGACTCCCCCTCATTTTTCAAGAGAAGCTGCAAATTTGAATTTTTATGTCAAATTCCTGATTTACACATGTCAGCAAATTCACAGTGTTTCCAGTGCGGTGTGAGTTAACCAAATATACCTGCGAGGCAATGGTTTGCTGCCCCTGCCCAAGGCACAGAAGCATCTTTTTAAGTGGGAATCCCAGATCTGAGATTGAGGAATGGGGTCAAGGTTGTATAACCCTAAAGCAAAAAAAAAAGAAAAAAAAATATGTAAGTTACTGAATAAAAGAGGCAGAATTCTGTGCCAAGGGCATGAACCAATTTTTTTTTTTAAACCATAATCCTTTTATTTTCTCCTCTGTCTCATATTAAGCAATAAATAATTCCGTCCTTGACTGTTACCCCACACTTCAAACGGTAGAGGCCTGGCTCCTTGTGAGAGATGGAAGAAGATGTGTTTAAAGCCAGCCTCTGGGACCACAGGCTGGTCCATTTATTCCTGGAGGAAAAGTGACTGGCCTCCCACTTCTTTTTTTGTGTGCTGCTTTTTTGAGATACAATTTACATACCATGCAATTTACTCATTTAAAGTTCAAAATTCGATGGCTTATAGTATATTGCAGAGTTGTGCAAACATTACTACAGTTGATTTTAAACATTTTTATCCCCCTAAAAAGAAATCCTACAGACATCTACAGTCTTACCCCATCTTCCCCAAGCAGTGCCAGCCCCAGCTGCAGCCCTAGGCAACCACGAATCTATTTTCCATCCCCATAGCTCCGTCTATTCTGAAAACGTCACATAAATGTAATCACACAGTATTATGCAGTCATTTGTGATTGGCCATTTTCACTGAGCATATTTCAAGGCTCATTGTACTGTAATCTGTATCAGCACTAAATTAAAAAAAAAATATTTTAAACTATTTGTTTGTAAGGGTTATAGAGGGAGGGACAAAGATCTTTGGGTCTGCTCGGTCACTCCCCAAATGGCCACAGCAGACAGGGCTAGCCCATGCTGAAGCTTGGGATTCTGTACAAGTCTTCCACTCCACATAGGAGGCAGGGACCCAAGCAGTTGAGTCACCTTCCACTGCTTTCCCAGACACGTTAACAGGGAGCTGGATTGGAGGTGGAATAGCTGGGACTTGAATTCAAACTGAGGCTGCAAGATAGCAGTTGTACCCCTGATGCCAATTGCACTACTTTGTTTCTTTCTATGGCCAAGTAGTCTATTGTAGATAATATCAGATTCTGTTTACCCATTTGTCAGTTGAATGTTTGGGTTGTTTCCCCTTTTGACGATGATAAGTAATGGCACTGTAAACACTGGTTTGCAAGCTTTTGTATGGATATGGTGTTTCTGTTTCTCTTGGGCATATACACACTGCTGGAATGGCTGAGTTATAATTCTGTTGAGGAACTGTGGGCTGTTTTCCAAGGCTGCTACATCATTTTACATGGCCCCCCAGTGCAGAGTGTCCCCCCTGTGCCATCCCTTCTTTCTTTCTTTTTTTTTCAAAGTTTTATTTATTTATTTATTTATTTTTATTGGAAAGGCAGATATGCAGAGAGGAGGAGAGACAGAGAGGAAGATCTTCCGTCTGATGGTTTACTCTCCAAGCGGCCACAAAAGCTGGGGCTGAGCCAATCCAAAGTCAGGACCCAGGAGCTCTTCCAGGTTTCCCGCGTGGGTGCAGGGTCCCAAAGCTTTGGGTCATCCTTGACTGCTTTCCCAGGCCCCAAGCAGGATGGAAAGCAGGGCCTCTGGGATTAGAACCGGCGCCCATATGGGATCCCAGACGTGCAAGGTGAGGACTTTCACTATCCCTTCTTAATACTAAAGGTGAGTGTTGTTATTGGCCTCCTATTACAGTATTTTGTTTCTCAGCTGGGACACCAAGAGCTGTGTACTCTATTTTAATATAAATATTTAAATTAATAGGCAGGCAACATTTCTTCTGTCTTTGTTTATGTTTGTTCTCTTTTAAAATTATTTATTTGAAAAGCAGAGTCACAAGGAGGAGAAAAGGGAGGGAGGGAGGGAGAGATACAAGGAGAAAGAGAGAGACAGAGAGAAAGGGAGGGAAAGAGAGAGAGAAAGAGGGGCTGGTATTCCATCTCTCGGTTCACTCCCCAAAGGGCCACAGTGACCAGGTCTGTACCAAGCTAAAGCCAGGAGCTCCTTGGTCTCCCACATGGATGCAGGGACTCATGCATTTGGGCATTTGGGTCATCTTTCATTGCTTTGCCATGTGAACAGCTGGATTGGAAGTGGAGCAGCTGGGACTCCAACCAGTGCCCAGACGGGATGCTGGTGTTGCAGGTGTCAGCTGTACCCACTACAGCACAGTGCTGGCCTCTGCATTCGCTCTTGAGAGTGGAATGGCACCATGCTCCTTTAGTGTCAGCCTAGCAAGAACATCTTTGTTCCATATGAAGAAGAGGAATGTCAAGTGGTAAATGACTCAAGACTCTCATCTTGTCCAGTAGTCTCTGGCAGATGTGTACTATACAGGCCCTGCTTGCACAGAGACATGTCTTTTTCATTATTTGGGTTTTTAAATTTTTTTTTTAGATTTGTAGAGTGGATCATTGGCACCCATAAACACCCCAGTGTCACTGTAACACATAAAAACTTATTTTTAGTATAGCCATCATGTTATTACAGCACATCAACAATAATTCCTTACTGCCCTCTCATCTTCAGTGCATATTCAGAAAACCCAAGGTATCCTAGAAATGCCTCTTCATCAGCATTTTGGGTTTGAGTCCAAGCCCAGATTGCTTTGTCTTTTTTGTTGCATTCCACTAATGATTTTGGTGGCTCACATTTGGATAAGTGAGACAAATCAGGCAGTAACATGAAGCAGTGTTGAGTAAGGCATTCAGCAGGATGCGATGAGACGTGGGCCATCTGTGTTTCAAAGAGACTCTGTGGGTCCTGTGGGTAAGTGTATGATGTGTAAGTTTGGGAACTACCCTCAGCTAGATAGAAGCTCCAGCCCCTGTTGACCAGGTATATCTTGTGCACATGACTTTTGTGTTTATTCCTATTAGAATTATACACATGCGTAGTTTAGAAGGAGAATTCTCCAAGGCTCATTACCAGTGACCAGCTACCAAAAACAACAAAGCAGCTGCTTTCCCATTACCATCACTACTTGATTTCTGGCTCCAAAAAACATCAATTTTTAAGTCTTGGTTCAAATTTGTTTGATTTTTATCCATACCTCTGAAAAACGAAGCTTGTGCTACTTGTTCTTGATTTAGATTCTATGCAATGGGAGATGAAGGCTTAGTGCTCTGTCTCATTCACTCTGCCCTTATTATTGTCCTGTTCTAATAGTCACTGTGTATTATGATCATGAAAGTGCTATTCGTGGTCGAAGTCAATTAAAGTATTTTTGTTTGTTTTTTTTTTCTTTAATGCATTCTATCCTAATTCAACCCCATTTGAATTCTAGGTGCATAAATCTTTCCCAGTTATCTCAGTCTCCACATGTTCAGATGCATTAGGTGGTTAATAAGTTTTTTGTTCATGAAGAAGCTTAATAACGTGTTCTGCCCTGGACGGCCCGCCCTGTAAGCTAGCTACACAGCTGTGGTCGTGGAGTCTTCCTTCATCATTACCCGCTTGTGCTGTGTCTTGCTTCCTGCATTCTGTGTGTCTTGTTTTTCATCTTGTACCAATTTCCTGAGAAAGGACACTTTGAGAGGTAAATGTTTGAGGCCTTATTTGTGTGAAATGTCTCTTTTCTAATTTTTTTTTAAGATTTGTTTATTTATTGGAAAGTCAGATATACAGAGAGGAGGAGAGACAGAGAGGAAGATCTTCCGTCCGATGACTCACTCCCCAAGTGTGAGCGCAATGGCCGATGCTATGCCGATACAAAGCCAGGAGCCAGGAACTTCTTCTCCGGGTCTCCCACATGGGTGCAGGATCCCAAGGTTTGGGTCCATCCTTGACTGCTTTCCCGGGCCACAAGCAGGAAGCTGGATGGGAAGTGGAGCTGCGGGCGTATGGGCGCCCATATGGGATCCCGGCGCGTTCAAGGCGAGGACTTTAGCTGCCAGGCCATGTCGCCGGGCCCTTCTTTTCTAATCTTAGACTTAGTAGATAGTCTAGCTCAGTATAGAATTTCACACTAGAGATAATTTTACCTCAGTATTTTAAACTAATTGCTCCCATTGTTTTTTTAAAAGCATTTATTTATTTGAAAGAATCGCACAAAAAAAAGAGGAGGCAGAGAGATCTACTTGCTGATTCACTCCTCAAATGATTGCAATGGCAGGGGCTGGGCCAGGCTGAAGTCAGGAGCCAGGTGCTTGTTTTCTGGTCTTCCATGTGGGTGGCAGGTACCCAAGCACTTGGGCCATTTTCTGTTGCTTTCCCAGGCACATGAACGGAGAGCTGGATGAGAAGTGAAGCTTTGGATCTTGAACTGGCACCCGTGTTTGATACTGGTTTCATGGGCAGTGCCTTTGCCCACTGTTTCACGATGTCAGGCCCATCTCATTGTGTTCTGAAAACCTGTTTGTGGCTGTTATCTTTGCAAGTTTGTGTGTTTTAGAATTTCATGATGCTGTCATGTGGTTAGAGGGCTGTTTTCATATTGTGCTGGGCATTCAGCAAGCCCTTTTATTCCTGGAAAATTTTATTGAAGTTTTGCTTCCAGTAATTTATTTCTTCCATATTTTTCTGTATTTTCTTTTTGTGAAACTCCTATTTTTAGATATTATGTTTTCTAGGCTTGCTATCTTTTTTTTTTTTTATTTCTCATTTTCCATCTTTGTCTTTTTGTCCTACATTCTGAGATTTTCTCAGTCCTTTTAAAAAATCTCTGCTGTAATGTTTTGATTTTCAATTTTTTTTTCTTTTTGTTCACTGAAAGCTCTTTTTAAAAAACCCATACCCTCTACAGTTGATACTGTGGTATAGCCTGGTAAAGCTGCCTCGTGGGACACCAGTGACCCATATGAGTAGCATGGTTTGTGTCCTGGCTGCTCCACTTCCCATCCAGCTCCTTGCTGATGGGTCTGGGAAAGCAGAGGGAAATAGCCCAAGTACTTGGGCCCCTGCCACCGGTGTGGGAGGCCCAGAAGAGTTCCTAGCTCCTGCTTCAGCCTGGCCAAGCCCTCGGATTGTGGTCATTAGGGAAATGACTCAGTGAGTGAAAGATTTTTTTCTTTGTAATTCTGCATTTCAAACATATATATATATATATACATATATACATATATATATATATATTCAGTTATTTATTGTCTGAGAAGTTTTTGTTTACCTATATATTTTGGGTTTTTTTTTCATATTACATTTATATGTGTCATTTGTTTTGACCTCCTTTTAAATTTTTAAAATTTCTCTGAGAGAGAGCTTTGATTCACTGATTCATTGCTTGGATGCTGTCAGCGGCTGAGAACTCAATGCAGGTCACCCACCAGGATGACAGCAGTATGAGCACTCGGGCCATCACCTGTGGCGTCCCAGGCTTGCATCAGCAGAAGCAGTAGAATCAGAAGCTGCAGGCAGGGTGGGATGTGAGCATTGTAACTGGTGTCTTAACTGCTGGGCTAAACACCTGCCTTTGGCTCCTGTTTTAAAATTAGGTACTTTGATGAATGTCTCGCCAGTCTCGGCTGGAAGCCCCTATTCAAGGATGTCTTGATTGTGGTGTCACCTTCCTCCTGCTCCCGGTGGCTCTGGCGCTGCCAGTGAAGGATCTTGGGGGAGATCTGTGCTGTGTTTCAGATCACAGTTTTCCTTAGCCTGCTGCCAGCATAGGGTTCAGTGTTTCTGCATTTGCTGAATTCTACTTGTTTGCTGGCAAACTTTCGTTGCTCATGTCTTCTCTCCACTTGTTGTCCTTGTGTACTTGTGCCCTACAGTGAGCAATCTTCTCTGTCTTTGAGGGAGTTGAACAAACACAGAGATATGTGTGTCAATTGACATAGGGTTGGCACTAAGATTTCCATGCCAAATCTACCCTACTGCCTAATTTTTAGATTATTATGGATTGTTAAGCAAGACAAAAAAAAATCCAGTGGAATATATGTTAGGGACCTTTTGTAGGACTAAAACCTAGAATATTTATGGAAAATGTTTTCCAGCCTTCTCTATTTAAACCTATTTTCTTTTTAAAATCTTAATTTGTTTATTTTTTTAAATTTGAAAGGCAGAGACCGAGCCCTTCCATCTTCTGGTTCTCTCCTCATATGCCCCCAGTGGCTGAGGTTGGGTCAGGCCAGGGCCAGGAGCCTGAACTTAATCTAGGTGTGCCATGAGGTTGGCAGCATCCCCAGTACTTGAGCCGTGACCTGCTGCCTGCTAGGATATGCAGTAGCAAAGCCCGAACTCAGACTCCGTCACTCTGGAATATTGGGATGTGGACACACCAAGCAGAATCCTGATTGCTCTGCCAAGTACCTTCCTCAGGTCTCTTTCCAGCCAGAAGACTTCCTTCTACATTCAGTGACCACCTCCCATATCACAGAGGAAATCAGTGTGTTAGATGACCTGTACCTTCCTTCTCTGTCCCTGCACCTAATCCCACTGCATGTCCTTCATTCAAACTGCAGTGACTGGGCAAGTCTACTGAAGGACTCCTTGTTACTGAACCCTTCCCAGTCATGCTTTCACTCTTGTCTCCAGCTCCTAGAGGGCACGGAACATTGTGTGGCCTCCATTCTGACTAACTTGGATCTGCTCCAGGGTCACGAGTGGTGTCCTTGTTACCAAATCTGAAGGACACTCAGACCCCATTTTAGCCATTCCTTTGTCATATGGCACATTTTGCTGCCCATCTATTTCTTTTTTTTTTTTTTTTTTAAATAATCTTAGTTTATTAGGGTACAAAGGGTCATGGGCTACAGGGTGAAAGTGGGTAATATCATTGTTTCCACACTAATATAATCATTTTGCCCTGTATCTAGGGTTAGGGGAGTAACAAAGGGGAAAGCCCCACCCTACCTCCCACCCATCCCCAATCCCCAACATGAGGCGCGCTCCAAGGGTCCTGCTCATACAGTTTTGATAGTTCATCAGTTCTGGATTGCTGTCAATCTCTCCGTCCCAACCGTAATGAAACCTATTCAGAGTCCACTGGCTGACAGTCTCTTGATGGTTGGGGTTCCAAGATCAGCAGTTCAGTTCGAGAAATATCCAAAGAAACTTCATTTGAGTTGATCCCAGATCTGATTCTTGAGTGAGTGTGCTAGTACAGACTCCAACACTGTTCGTCACACCAATCAACTTATGCATATGCTGGTCGTTGCGATTGTTGGGTCCATTCGGCTTCCAGCCCTGTCTTCCTTGTGAACCAATGGGTGTTGTAGTCCAGCTCGATTCTACCCACTTCATACTCGATCTCATGCAAACCAGTTGGAGCTGCAGCCTAGTTGAGGCGACTCCCCAAAACCCCTACCAGTTCTGCCCCCTACCCTGGTTCCCATGTTTGCCAGTATGCACTGCAGGCTTGTCCAGTCTGTCCCACATCCCAATTAGCTCTCGCACACGTCAATGGACATTGAAGCCTGGTTCAACCCAACCAACCTATTATCCAGCCCATACACCCACTGGCAGGTGCCTTTCTGTCAAGCCACCCCTGCTCCTAGCCTGGGTTTCGTGCTGTCCAGTGAGGGTGGTAACCCTGAGGGAGGTGCCCACTATTTCCCTACTAGGCCACACCCACTCCTAGAGTATGCAGTCTCCAGGTAGTTTTGGCATTTGACTTGTCAGAATTGGCTCCTAGTACCAGCCTCTGCCAGCTAACGCTGTGGCTAAGCCCAAACACCCCTCAACGCACTCTAATTTTTACTTGCACCAGTCAGAACAGTCAGCTCACTGTGAGGCCCACAGATGCTATAGCCCTGCCTAGTCTGAACTGCCCCCATCCGTATTCACACTTTCCAATGGAAGTAGTTATCCAGCAGGGGTGCCCACGTTCCCCTGTTGGCTTTGCCTCCTCCCTGATTGTCACATGTGCTGTTTGTGTGCTGCAGCCACATCTGGTACGGCTCATCTCACCTTGGCATTACTTGTTGTGTACTGGTATGTGTTGCAACCGAACCTGGCTCGACCCACACTCTGTTCTGGTGCTCGGATCCACCAGAAGGTAATGTGAACAGATTCAGGCTGGTCTGCCCCCAACCCATGCCATGTGTATGCCAGTGGGATAATTTTCATTGCCTGTTTTGGGTTGTTCCCTATTGTGCTTCTTGCGCTTACCTGCATGGGACTGTGTCCTGCCGGAGAAGTTGCCCAGGCTCCTCCACCAGAACCTCTCCCAATGCCAGTTTTTGCGCATACCAGTGGGTCCATGAGCCAGCACTACTCAGTTCGCCTCCTATCCTAGGAGGAACAGTGGCTTTTCCTGACTGGCCTCCGACCCAAGCTGGTTCTTGTTGTTGGATATTTCAACCCAGCCAAGGCTCTTCCATACCCCTACCCAGCTCACACATGGTTCAGTAAGGGCTGAGACCTAACCTAGTCTGTCACACAACCCTCCCCGGTCCTCCAGAGCACCAGATGGTGTTGGAATTTGGCCTGGCTTGGTGCTTCCCATCCCAGTCCACAATTGTGCCAAGTGAGATTACGATCGTATCCTGATCAGAATGTAGCCTCAGTTCCAGCCCATGCGCTCCTTGGTGAGAAACTCAACCCAGCTAGGGTGTCCCGTTATTTCCCCAACCGGGCCTCTGCCCTGCCATAGAGCAGGTGTAGGCCGGTGGTTGTTCTGTCTCCGCTTGGCAGAGCCCCTCACTTGTCCTGGCCCCTTGGATGCTGTGGCTTAGTGCCTCTGCCTCACACAGATCAGTATGTGCAAGGACCTACCTGGCATGAGCTGTGCTCCAACCTGATTTCTGTTGTTACTTGTGAGTTAAGGTTTGTTCAGCCCTGCCCATTCTGCCCCCTTCCAGTGGCAGCCCGGCCCACCCCACATCCTGTTTATAGATGCACATTTGGGTGCTGCTGCCTTAACCTACCCTGACTGTTGTGGATTCCTTTACCCATGAGTGATGGCAGATGGCGTGGTCACACCTAGCTTAGACCATTGCAACCCCAGCTTGCGAGTAGTCCCGGGGGACTTGTATTCCAAAGGGTTGGGCCCACACAACCCCACAGAGCCTACCCCCAGCCCAAGTTCTCTTGTGTGCTGGAGAGTGTCTTGATCCTGCCAAATGTGACCACTCCACAACTCCAACACTCAGTCGGGCAATGGTACCCAACACTGCCAAAGAGGCCCCCATCCATAGCTTCAGTGTGGGCTAGTATATGCTGATCAGTGATGTTCTGTACTAATATCCCATCTCTGTATTCATAATTGAGCTGTTGCATCTGTCTTAATAAAATTATCTTCTGGACACTTCCCCCAAACCACTAGGTCTTGGTCCCCTTGCCTGCTTAAATCTTTCATGACCCTGTCACTGAGAATACCCGAAAATTCACTTTGCACCTACACTCAACCTAGTCTTAGTCATGAGTGACCCCAGGCAGCAATTACTTATCTTGAAAACCCCAGAGTTTGCCCTTCCGGGCGGCCAGCAGGCAAAGCCTGGCACCACTTGGTGCACTGGCCGCCCTGGGGGAGGCCGAGGACTCGTTCACTGCCTTGTGTCCGACCCGGCAGGGGCACCCCCCACAGTCGCCACACTGCAAGGAGCGTCAGTTGCCCCCAAGCCCAAGGACCGAACTCCTCCCAAACTCCCCCAGCCGCATGGTCTTAGCAGCTGGGCGGAGCTAGGAATTTCCACCCAGTTCCCAAGTTCCCTCATGGCAGACTTACCCTGAGGGAAGAGCTCTCTTGGGTCCTGGGGGAGGCCGAGGACTCGTTCACTGCCTTGTGGCAGTGTCTTTGGCGTGAGTCCCCCGCATTGGGTCCGACCCGGCAGGGGCACCCCCCACAGTCGCCACACTGCAAGGAGCGTCAGTTGCCCCCAAGCCCAAGGACCGAACTCCTCCCAAACTCCCCCAGCCGCATGGTCTTAGCAGCTGGGCGGAGCTAGGAATTTCCACCCAGTTCCCAAGTTCCCTCATGGCAGACTTACCCTGAGGGAAGAGCTCTCTTGGGTCCTGGGGGAGGCCGAGGACTCGTTCACTGCCTTGTGGCAGTGTCTTTGGCGTGAGTCCCCCGCATTGGGTCCGACCCGGCAGGGGCACCCCCCACAGTCGCCACACTGCAAGGAGCGTCAGTTGCCCCCAAGCCCAAGGACCGAACTCCTCCCAAACTCCCCCAGCCGCATGGTCTTAGCAGCTGGGCGGAGCTAGGAATTTCCACCCAGTTCCCAAGTTCCCTCATGGCAGACTTACCCTGAGGGAAGAGCTCTCTTGGGTCCTGGGGGAGGCCGAGGACTCGTTCACTGCCTTGTGGCAGTGTCTTTGGCGTGAGTCCCCCGCATTGGGTCCGACCCGGCAGGGGCACCCCCCACAGTCGCCACACTGCAAGGAGCGTCAGTTGCCCCCAAGCCCAAGGACCGAACTCCATCTATTTCTTTAACTGTATTTATCATCATCATCATCATCATTTTACAATATAGTTCTATAGGTTCTGGGGTTTCCCCAAGTCTCCCTTCCCCATCTCCCCTCCACTCACTAATTTCCCCTATGATATTGCAGTAGTATAATCCTTCATAAACAGTCACATGTCCATCATTCTGCTATTTAAGTGTAACCTTACATTGTCGGTATGGACAATGGCAGAGAGTCCAGTGTTCTATTGTCAAGACATATTTAGCAGTTTTTTTAAGGAGTCTATCTGGTTTGAAAGTAGAGATGCATAGTACATTGCATCTTCACAACTGGTTATGTTAGTTTCTATTACACAGTTATTATACTTTCCCTTAAATGAAAAGCCAGATACCGAAATCGCCAACAGGAACAGTAATAAAAAGTTTACAACAACGTTAAGTTAAATAACATGCCAGCAAATGGCCAACATGTTGCTGAAGAAATTGCCATCTCTTTCTGCAGTATTTCTGCTCCCTTGTTTTCTCTCTACCTCTTCTGTTAATTCTCACCACCCCACCTCTGCTCAGTTTCCAAATCTTGTGTGTCCTTCCTCTGACACCTCACTCCTAACTCCCTGGCTCTGTTCTCTCCACCTCATGTTCAATCCTCATCCTTTCACCTGGTTCATGATCAATCTCTCCTTCCAGGCCTTGGCTGCTGTATTCGTTAGCTTTTGTTTCTAAGTCAGGCTACCGTAAAGAATTTAGCTCAATTTTTGAGGTTGTAAGTCCAGATTGCCTGGCGCAGCCTCTGTGAGGTTCCCTGCCAGATGATGGTGCACGAGTAGGAGGAGGATCATATCTTAAAGTGGGAATGGGCGTTTGGTGCCAGCATCCATGCTAAAGTGCCTGGTTTGAATCCCAGCGACTGCTTCTGATCCAATTTCCTCCTAATGCACATCTGGGAGGTAGCAGATGAGGGTTCAGGAAGTCCCTGCCACCCATGCAGGAGGCCTGCGTTGAGTGCTAGGCTTCCAGCCCCTGCCAGCCTCAGCCTTCGCTGTTGCAGGAATTTGGGGAGTGAACCAGCTGATGGGAGATCTCTGTGTCCATGCCTTTCAAACACAAATGAAAATAAGACAAGCCAAAGCAAGACTGTGTGTGGCCAGCTTCAGGCTCTTGTAGCAATCCTCTTTTGAGAACTAATCAGTTCCCATGAGGAGGAATACTTTACCTCCTTGTGAAGACATGGCCTCAGTGACCTGGGTCCTTTGCCCAAGTGTCATCTTTCAATACCAGCACCCTGAAACCCACACACCTTTTGGGGGGGATATTCAGATCGCAGCAGCTGCTTTACATTTCCACCTGTCACAGTGAAACAAAAACCTGTTGATGTCATTAACTTTCTGAGAAATTTATAGTGCCTTTCCATACTCCTTTTCCTCTAACCTTGACAGATAGAATCCAGACTTCCAAATGGCTATTCTGAGCACATCTGGTCTACCCTTACGCCACAGTTCTTGCCCTGTTTCCACCTTTCTCCACCCGCCTTCACTCCCCCATGAATCATTCACTTTGCCCCTGAGCCATTCCCTGCCAACAGTGACCAGTGATGTTAGCGGTGACCACACGAACACTGTGCTGCTGTCTGTGATGAAGTCATTGAGCCCTCACGGCACCCGTGCACTGGGGCCTATTGGAGCTCCACACTTGGCTGCAAATGCGAACTTCAAGTCTTAGGAAAACAGTTTCTTCCAAGATTGGCGTCAGAATTCATCTAGCAGCAAAATCTGACCTAGGTTGATAGGAATTTACTCGTGGTCCCATTTAGTGCAAAACTTTTATTTTAAAGCGGGAATATTAACATTTAATGGTAGGACACGGGCCCAAATCAGAGGGCAGGGCTGCTGTGTCATGCAGCATATGTGTATGTGTGTGTGTATGTGTTTTGTTGGGGAGCACTTTTGAATTCTAAAGCTGTCTGGTTTTAGGGGCATCAGAGAAGAGATTTCAGACTTCTGCTACCCTTTTTTTCCAGATGGGGAGATTGAGATTTAGCAAGATTAAGTAATTTGCACAAAGTCACACAGTAGGAAGAATCCACATAGTCCAGGTCAGCCCTGTGGTGGCCTGACTCTCAGTTCTCATGGTGTCTACCAAGCCATGCTGTCAGTCACCCACAGGTGCCTGGCCTCAGCCTCTTGGGGGATTGTGGGTTTTTCACCCATCCTCCTCCTGCCTTCCCTACTCACCATGCAGTATCATGCCCCGTGACCTCCTGGGCTTCCTGCTCGTTACCTACAGGGCCCGGCCCTTGACCTGATTCAGCCTGCCAGTGGCCCAGTGCCCTGAGCAGGGCTCTTCAGCATTCATGGAGCAGTCATGTGAATTTCCCGATGCCCAGTGGGGCTCTAGATCACCTATCTGCTGCCTCACTGTTTTCTGCATATGCCTGGCACGCATGGGGGTTTGTGAGCAGTGCCCACCCTCCTCTTCTGCACCTGCAAAACGCCCACTGCTCCTCTGACTTCCTGGTAGCCTCAGCCTGGGTGCCTTTTGTCTATTGGCATGACAAAGCAGTTTCTTCCTCCATCACACGGTGACTCACATTCTAAAGCCAGTCTTTGATGTGCCAAGGTCTACCTCCCCCCAACACCTGAAAAGACTCAACAGATTGTATTGCCTGGGTTCCTTATAGTCACATGCATTTCTACCTCCCGAAACAAGCCCTGATTTATTTGTTAGGTGTGATTTTTATCTTCCTGAAACCACACACCCCTCACTAGCCACGCTTCAATGCCTTTCCTTAGCTTGTCCCACCCTGCCGGTGCAGCCTGTCCTGTTGGGCCGTCTGCTGCCAGGCCCTCGTGGGTTCCACTCTGTCCACCAGCAGGTCCCCACCTGGCATCCAGGCTCTCACAGCCACTCTCCAGAGGGCTTTTTCTGATCGTGTTACTTGGGTTTCAAGAGGTTATAGGCTCTTGGTTGGCAAGGGACCACATCTGATCTTTTTGTACAGTCTCTTACACTTGCTGACATTTATGCAATAAGTGTTCAGTAAGCTAAATTAACGAAATAAACCTGGGGAGAAAGTGAAGTTTACTGCATGGCAGCCTCCACTCATTCTCTCACAGGGGAGCCGCTGCCTTTCGCTGTGGACAGAAAAGCCATCGCCCAAGTTATGCTGCCACCAGCCCACCATCCCCCTGAGTAATACTGCAGGGTCTTTGCAGCCCTCAGCCACCTTCTCCACCCCTGCCACAGTTAAATACTCCCTCTGGTCTCCAGTTCTCACCTCCTCTGGCCTCTCTCATTTCCTTGATTACTTCACTCTTTTCTGTGTAATCACATCCCGCTAAATTAATGGGTGTATTTTATTTTCTCTCCTTGTAGGCATTTTTTTTTTCTCAGCCTTCTAGGTGTTTTCCGGTATCTCATACACTCAAGTTTTGTTTGAGATTGAGGTTGGGAGGTGCTGAGACTCGGAGGTTAGATTCCCCACTCCCCTCCTGAATCTCAGCTGTGGTCACATGAGCATGACAGTGTCTGTTCTTGGCCCACTAACCCCCTGGAAGTTGAGTAACCTTTATGAAGCTAGACTGGGAGATGCAGCTCAAAGCTGTTGTCCGAGTGGGCCCTCTCCTGGGACTCAGCCCATGGGTGAATTGTGGCTGGCCCAGTGCCACCTCCCACAGCCAGCAGGAAGGCAGGGAGGCCTGGGCAGCAGTGGGGAGCCCCCTCAGACTGTGGGAAGCTTGAGAAGGAGGAAACATGTAAAGGGGGACATTCAGTCTGTGGGGAAGCTGGTTGCCACCGAGGCAGCCGGGGGTGACTGTTCACTCTGATGCTGCACCATTGGTGTGGTCCAGGCTTCAGCCTTCAGCCCAGCACACTGCCGCCCCTCTCCGTTGCTTGTCTGCTTGTGTCTTACCAGTCCACCTCATTTTAAGTCTTCAATTTCCCATTTTAAGTCCTCAACGGGCAGGCCCAGTGGGCCTGGCAGGGGAGGTGAATGTATAGATGGGATCTCTCAGATGCGGGTCACTCCCGGGGAAGCTGCGATCTGTGATTACATTCCCTTGGTCCCAGCGTCCCAGCATCCCAGCGTCCCAGCGTCCCAGCGTCCGGCATCCCTCTTGGCAGTGTTTTCAGCTCCCATCCCTCTTTGCTCTGACCGTGCATGCTCCGGGCCTCACATCTCTCCAGAGTGTCATTTCTTCATTGACCTCGCTGCCTTCAGCCTCCCTCCCCAGCCTCTCTTTCCCTCTGTTGCCAGGATCATCAGCTTGGTTCCCGCAGAATGGCCACAGTTTGTCTTTGTTTTATGTGAGTCCAGGGGCCCAATGTAGGGATGAGGTTAGTCCGTGAGTGCAGTGCTGTGGCTAGGTAAGAGGAGTAAGTTCTCATTTCTGCAATCAGCAGATTGACTTTTGTTTCAGAAAGTTTCAAGAAGGATTTTTACCATTTTTTTCCCCACAAAGAAATAATAAATGCGGCCCATTTGTGCTAATTATTCTAATTTGGTCATATGTGTCCGTGTGTCAAAATACAACATTGTATCTCATAACTGTGTAAATATGCATCAAATATGTAAATTAGATCTGTCACCTGATTTTGAGCAGGGTCTGCTCATTGTTGACCTAGAACACACTCGTCCTCCTGTGGCCTGGGTGGTCCCCTTAGCCCTGACTTCTGACTTCTCACCCTCCTGCTTCCTGGGCTCAGTGTCTCGGTGACATTGCCTTTCTCTCCCTTCCTTAAATGTAGAGACTTTGCTCTTGCTTCTGCCTAGAGCTCTCTCACTTTTGAAATTCCTCTTGGCACTTCAGCACAGCAGTCAGTCTGCCACTGGGGAGGCCATGCCCCGTGCTGAAGTGCCTGTGGTTGAGTCCTGCCTCTGCTTCCCAGCCAGCTTCCTGCTGACAGGCACCCTGGGAGGCAGCAGCTCATGACTCAGGTGCTTGGGACCCTACTGCCCATTTGTAAGATCTGAATGGAGTTCCTGGCTCCTGGCTTTGGCATGGCCCCACCCTGGTGATGTGTCAGGCATTTGGGAAACAAACCAGCTGGTGGAAGGTCCCGTTTTTCTCTGTCTCTTTTTGTTCTGCCTTTCAGATTAATTGAATAAGTCAAACAAATAAATTAAAAACAAAATTGAACTTTCTTGAAACACTTTACTATTGTGCGTGCTTCTGTAGACCATGGTCTATATTTCATGGTTTAATATTTTTCATAGTTTAATATTTTCATAGTGCTTAGGGCCACCAGAAATTGTTTGGTTCATTTTCTTTGTACTTTTAAAAAAAAGTCTCCCTGCCTAAAAAGTTGAGTGGAGAAGGAACATCTCGTTCTGACTCACTGTTTTCTGCTTGAACCCGATGTGTAGCGCTTGCTCAGTAAATGGCTGTTAAATTAATGAACAGGGAGATCCTGTGTGCTCTTCCTCTTCCTGTGTATCACGCTGAGCTTCCCAGGTGTCTTCATGTCACCTGTTAGCCTGTGCGGTGCCTGAGGGAGCAGCCTGCTGGGAATGCCTCCTCCCATCGCAAGGGCTCACCCCTAGTGAACGGCCAAAGATGGGTGTTAGGAGTGCTTCCCCATGACAGATAGTGCCCCGACGCAGGGTTCATTCATCCTCTAACTCATGCCTGGCCAGAAAGACTAAGCCCCATTCTTCTTTGTGGTTCTCCTTATATTTCTTTTATTCCGCTTCAGAAACCAGACACAGGAAACATCTGACCATAATAAAACATTTCCAGTAAATTCTAGGTTTCCTCGTTGAACAAAATCCTGTGCAGCCAGGTCCTGTTGTGCTTTGGTCTGGAATTCTGTTGGGTCACTTGTGTGGAGCACCACATGGCTGCCTCCAGCCTGCAAGCCAGAAACAGCTGTTGCCTGGAGTGCTTGAGTAAAAACGACACATTTGTTAGCCCAAGAGGCCAAAATCTGGGTAATCTTTCTCTGTTTCTTGCAAAGCAAACGTCTCAGTGTGTGGAACACTCAGTTTTCCCGTTAGCCATCAAAGTGGTTTATAACTAAAATAATCTCACATTGTTTAGAATAAACACAAATAATGAATGAGCAGACCGTTTCTGAAGTCAGTGCCGTCCGTGCTCAAAGATTCATCAAAACGGACACAAAACATGAATGTGTCAGTAACTTCCTCTTGAAATTACTAGCCTCTCGCTGCGTCCGCTCAGGCTGAAGGAGGTGCACTCTTAAGCCTCCTTCCTCTGCTTCCACAAGCACCAGTTCCCGGGACTTGGGCTCTCTCTCCCTGCCAAGACCATCCACAGAGGGAAGTTTCCCTCACTCCTGCCAGAAACCTGTGTCCCAGCACCTGCTCATTCATCTCTGCCTGGTCTGGAAGATAAAAGCTGCCTTATGCAGCCCTGGCTCTTGATAATACTTGTGCGGGGGATGAAGAAAGTAGAGGGGGGATGTTTGGTCCGTTTGGGGATCAGGGTTTGTTCAGGTAGCATGGGGTCATCTCAGTAATGAAAGAGAAGCTGAAGGTTCTCTCTGAAGTACATGAGTAAGGAAAGTCACCCAAAATGAGAGTGAAGATGTGTGAAGAAGACATCACCTGAAGGCAGGGAGGCACAGATCTCTTTGGCATGAAACAGGTAGTTTGACATATCTGGTACATGGGAGACCTGGCAGATGAGGGAAAATAGAAATGCATTTGAATATCAGGGTTTGAAGCTTGGTTTAGAGGCCAGGAGAAGGCACTGAAAGATTTTAATCTACAGCCAAGGTACAATGTGGTATGCTTTCTGGAGGAACAGATATAAAGAATAGATGGGGCCCGGCACGGTGACACAAGCGGTTAGGGTCCTCGCCTTGCACTCCCGGGATCCCATATGGGCGCCGGTTCTATTCCGGCAGCCCCGCTTCCCTTCCAGCTCCCTGCCTGTGGCCCAAGAAAGCAGTCGAGGACGGCCCAAAGCTTTGGGACCCTGCACCCACGTGGGAGACCCAGAAGAGGCTCCTGGCTTCTGATCGGCATAGCATCGGCCGTTGCGCTCACTTGGGGAGTGAATCATCGGACGGAAGATCTTCCTCTCTGTCTCTCCTCTTTGTATATCCGCCTTTCCAATAAAAAATAATAAAAATAAATCTTAAAAAAAAAAAAAGAATAGATGGAGCTGGCCTAAGCTGGAGGCAGATATGTGGTCCCAGCAAAAGGGGGCAGACATGTGGTCCAGCAAAAGGGGATTAAGCAGGTGTTCAGAAAAGCAAGCGTGCCCAGTGGGTCAGTAACTTAGTGGTGGCCTGGGGCTGAAGGTGGGAGCAGGGGTGGTTGGGAATAAGCACTGGGGTCCTGCTGGGGGTGATGAAAATACTCTGCAGCTGTACTGTGGTGACTGCTGCAGAGCCCTGCTAATCCTGAAAGTCACTGAGTTCAACCTAAATGAGTCCTGCACTGTGTGTGTGCATTCGTTCTAGGTGGGAGGCAGCCTTCTCCTTTATTGAAAGGGGACAGATATGAGAATGTGTAGGCGTTAAACATTGATTTTGCTGGATAGGGCTGTCGCCTCTCTCAGGTCAGCCAAGTGTCCCAGTCATGCCTCTGTGATTTTGTTGTTGTTAAAAAAAAAAAAACAGCCTCCCCCTTTCCTTGGTAGATTTCAAAGCATATGGATCTGCCCATACCTGCCAGGTACATAATACCTGCCTATGGGTCTTCAGTGGAAACCATATCCTCCAGCTTGCATGGTTCTGAGAAAAAATATTGAAGGATTGCATGTGGTTTTGTGATCCATTCATCTCTCAGCAGTAGTTACTGAGAGCCAGGAGACTTGGTGGTGATGTGGTGAACAAAGCAGCACTGGAAGCACATAGCCTAACAGGGGGGGCAAGTGACCCCGGAGCTGGATGTGGAGTACAGAGGCAGAGAACTCTTACCATACATGTGCTGTCACAGGCAGAGCTTTTCTATGTGCACTGAGAAAAAAATGGCACACAGGCTGAGATTTGGAGAATGCCAGAGAGGGGGTGTGGCAGTAAACCCTGGTCCTCTACGCATCCATCTGGCACACCTTTGTCGTGAGGGATCCACCTTGAGCTTAGGATTATTTTGCTGCCTCTTTAAAATTTTTTTTTAATAACTTGTTCGTTGGCTTTTTATCATCACTTTGGTCTGGTTGTTTTTGTAAGAAGAAGTGGTGTAGGAGACACAGTCTTCAATCACATAGAGCATCCCCTTAGTAAAGACCCTGAAGAGAAGTTCTCCCTGGACAGCATTTGCTTTTTATGTTCTAGTCTTCTTGTGGCCCAGAAGCCCAGGTTCACCCCTGACCTCATCTCTGCCTGGGACACCCATTCTTTTCTTGTTGGCTTGACCTTCCCTTGTCCTTCACCTGCTGGCTGACAGTCACCTCTTGAGGACTTGTACCTTGTCTAGCGCCCACTCCCCTTCTTGCTCGGGTCTGGTTCCTAATACAGACTTGGACAGCACTCTGTTTTCATTTTCACGGTGTCCATTTCTAGTTCAACATTTGTTCTTTGGCCACTTTCTATCTTTGCTGATGGCAGGGAGATCCTGAGAATAGAGATGATGCTTTTTTTTTGCTTACTGTGATATCTCAAGGTCATGGTGAAGTTCCTTGCACATAGTAAACGCACTGTGCCTATTTACTGATCATCTGAGTGAATGGAAGGATGACTGCATTGTGAGCAGCCGCTTCTCTCCTCTGTGCAAGCTTGGGCCCTCCTTCGTTCTCCCTGCAGGGTTAGCATAGGTCCTCATGGCATGTGTTTTGCGCACTCCCATCTCCCTCGTTGAATAGTATTTTTCTGGTTTTAAAATAATAAACAGTTGGACATGTTGAGTAGTAGAAAGGGAGAGGTCAAAGGGGAAATGCTAATGGCTTTAACAGATGCAGGAGGGAAGTTTCTTTTCACTTTGTTTCAATTTTATTTTCATTATGAGAAGCAAGAAGGAGATAGTGTGCCCCTAATCTGGCAGGAAATGCCTTTGATGAATTTGGGCAATGCCCTGCCCCGAGATGCTCGTGCCAGTGGCAGGAGGCAAGGATGCTGGGCTCAGCAGAGCCGACTGGCTCGGGGATGGATGGTGTGGCTGGGGGAGGCTGTCTGCTTGGCTGGCCTCCAGCCTGATTGTCCTCTCTTGGGGGAGGGTTTGGGCAGAAGTAGTGGGGAACTTGGTTTTTGTTTTGTTTTTATTGTAAGAAGCAGAAAGAAATGAACTTGTCCTCTTGTGTTGCAGATTCAGTGGTTCTTTCCTTTGACTCCGCTGGACAGACGCTAGGCTCAGGTACCAGTTCTTCCCACTCTGTCGTCTCTTTGGCATTGGTGCTGGCCGTATTGGTAGTACAGCATAACGAGTTGGGAACTTGGGGGTGGGGAGGGTGGGCAAGGGACTGTTTCACAATTGTCTGTTATCTGTTTACCCCTTCCCCTTCCTCTACATACTCAGGTACAGGCCAGGCCTCCTCCAGGAGGGAAACGGTACTGTGCTATGCACTCAGGCCAGACACATGTGGAAGACCCCACGCCCCGCCATTTTGCTTGTGTTTACAGCACAGGATACACACATGGGTTTACCCACCCCTTTGGCCAGACTCACTGAGGCCCAGGGCAGCCCTGCTGTCTTGCTGCTCGGCATGACTGTGCTTGCTGCTGTCAGCTCCCCTGGGAGCCCCAGGATGCCTTGACTTGGGTGTTAGAACACCTATGCCCTGGGACTTTAAGGAAAACTGGTGGGTTCACTAACACCAGGGAGACTTTGCTGACTTTTGCGGGGTTTAACTTGGTAGTGAAACCAACCCATCGCGTGGTTGATATTTCACAGAATTGCTCTGGGGCTCAGGCAATTGGAGTGGAGTGAACAAGAGTATAATTATAGCTCCCCCTGTGTCCTGAGGGCCCGCTGTGAGCCAGCACTGTGCTGAGTGCCTGGACACCTCTCACTCATCCCTCATGATAGCTTTGATGGCTCTAATGGCAGCGAAGAAACAAATGCTAACGGAAAGGAAGCAACCTGCACTGAGCTGTTTGTCTCAGTCCATCCATAGAGCCCTCGCTCTCCTCCTTTTTATCTTGCTTTCCTGTACCTTATACACTCAGGGTGCGCTTTTCTATACTAGCAGAAGTTGCTTTCAGATAGGGTGCAGATAGTAAGAACTCTTATGAAGCTCAAAAGTTGTGCTTAGATGGGAAAAGATTAATCACTTTATTATTACAGTTGAGAACTTCTGTTAATCAAGACTCCCTTAAGAGAAGACGTTTGGTGATACTAATACTCAGGGAAATACAAATCAGAATCACAGCAAGGTACCACTACACATATAACAAATGGCAAAACTTGCCAGGCCTGGCAGATCCACGGCTGGCAAGGCTGTGAGGTGGTAGAAGCTCTTAAGTCTCTACTATTGGAGAGTGAATTGACACAACTGCTTTGGACAGAACAAGAGTGTTGCACTAATCATGAATCCACACATACCTCAGGGCTTGGTGGTTCTTCTTGTAGGTACATTCCCTGCAGAAGCAGATGCCATTAAATTTTTTAAATTAATTTATTTTAAAAGATGTATTTATTTTACTTGAAAGATCTAGAGAGGAAGAGAGACAGAAAGGGAGAAATCTTCCAAACTCTACATCACTCCCCAAATGGTCTCAAGGGCTGGGGTTAGGTAAGTCAAAAGCCAGGAGCCAGGAGCTTCTTCTGGGTCTTCCATGTGGGTGCAGGTGCCCAAGGTGTTGGGCTATCTTCCTCGCTTTCCCAGACCATAAACAGAGAGTTGGATCAGGAGCCAGGAGCAGCCAGACTTGAATGGTGCCCATATGGGAAGCTAATACTGCAGGCAGAAGATGAGACTGTAAGTCACTGAGCCAGCCCCTGCTCCTTTAAAAAAAAAAAAAAAAAAGACTTATTTTGTTGAAAGGTAACATTTGTAAAGAGGGATTGATCTTCCATTCACTGGTTCACTCCTCAAGTGACCACATTGGCCAGGGTTGGGCCAGGCCAAAGCCAGAAGCCTGGAAATCCATCTGGGTCTCCCGTGGGGGTGACAGGGGCCCAAGTACTTGGACCATCATTTACTGCTTTTCTAGGGGCATAAGCAGGGAGTTGAATCAGAAGTGGAGTAGCCAGGACTTTGGAATGCTGATGTCACAGGTTGTGTATTAACTCGCTGTGCCCCAATGCTGGCCAGGGGAAGTGTCTGTTTTTATGTACCAGGATGCAGGTATCAGGATGTACATTAGAGCATTGCGCAAACACAGTCAAGCTATATTACAATAGCTAAGTGAGTATGCATGTTAGGTTTGTGTGGAACAATAAAGCAAGCAAGCTATAGATAGATAGATGAAACAACATGGGCGAATCTTGAGGACATATTGTTGGCTGAGAGAAGCCAGACAAAAGAGAACATATGCTGTGGTTTTCCATTTATATGAAGTTCAAAAGCAAATTAAACTGTATTTATTTGGATAACACAATATGGTGTTAGAACAATAAAGAAAAAGCAGGAATTGAATTCCATAATAGCTGGGATAGTAGTGTTCTAGGGTGTGTTGAGGATGGGCACCAGGAGCTTCTAGCATGCTGTAATCTTCTTTTGTTTTTTGCTTTTCTTGCTTTTTTTTTTTTTTTAATTTATTTGAAAGGCAGAGTCAGAGAGAGGGGGAAAGACAGAGGCTGAGTTCTCCTAACCATTGGTTCATTCCCCAGATGCCACGATGGCAGGGCTGGGCCCAGCCGAAACCAGAAGCCAAGAGCTCAGTCCTGGACTCCTGTGTGGATGGCAGGGAGCCAAGTGCCTAAGCCATCTCCTGGGACTGAGAGCAGAGCTGGGGCTCAAATCTAGGTTCTCTGGTATGGCATGTGGTACCCCTGGCAGCATCCTAACTGTTCTACTGATCTTACTGATCTGCCGAACGCCCACCCATGTCGGGTTCTTCCCCCAGCCTTTTTTTTTTTTTAAGGTTTACTTATTTTTATTGGAAAGGCAGATCAGATTTACAAAGAGAAGGAGACAGAAAGAAAGATCTTCTATCCACTGGTGAGCTCCCTCTGTGTCTCCCATATGGCTGCAGGGTCCCAAGGCTATAGGCCATCCTCTGCTGCTTTCCCAGGCCAAAGGCAGGGAGCTGGATGGGAAGTGGAGCAGCAAGGACATGAACTGGCACCCATATGGGACCCTGGTGCTTGCAAGGTGAGGATTTGACCTTTGAGCCATCATATCAGACCCTCTCAAATTCTTTCTAATGGGCTGTTTTAAATAATGTTAAAGCTGTATGTTCATGCTTTATGTACTTTGTTATATATTTGCTATATTTTACATTTGTAAAAAAGGTTATTTATTTGAAAGAGTTAAACACTCACACACACACACACACAGACACGGGAGAGAGAGAGAGAGAAAAAATCTTCCATTTGCTGTTTCACTCCTCATATGGCTGTGACAGCTGTAACTGGGGCCAGTGTGAAGTCAGGAGACAGGAACTCTTCTTGGTCTCCCACATGGGTGCAGGGCCCAAGGACATGGCAGCCTTCTGCTGCTTTTCCAGCTTTATTAGCAGGAAGCTGAATTGGATGCGTAGCAGCCGAGACTCAAACTGGTGTCCATATGGGATGCCGGTGTGTCCATATGGGCAGCAGCTTTACCCACTGCATCTCATACTTCTTTTTTTAATTGAAAAGGTAGATTTACAGAGAGAAGGAGAGAAAGATCTTCCATGCTGGTTCACTCTCCAAGTGGCCACAATGGCCAGAGCTAAGCCTAACCGAAGCAAGCAGCCAGGAGCTTCTTTCAGGTCTCCCATGTTGGGTGCAGGGTCCCAAGGCTTTGGGTCATCCTTGACTGCTTTCCCAGGCCACAAGCAGGGAGCTGGATGGGATGCAGAACATTCAGGACACAAACCGGGGCCCGCATGGGATCTCAGCAGTTGAAAGGAAAGGATTTAGCCAGGTAGCTATTGTTTCGGGCCACATACTATTTATTTCTACTGGAAAGGCAGGTACACAGAGAGGAGGCAAGACAGAGGGGAAGTTCTTCTGTCTACTGACTCACTCTGTAAGCCCCTGCAATGGCCAGAGCTGCACTGATCTGAAGCCAGGAACCTTGAGCCTCCTCTGGGTCTCCCATACAGGTACAGGATCCCAAGTCTTGGGCCATCCTCAAGTGCTTTCCCAGGTTCAAGCAGGGAGATGAATGGGAAACAGTCACTGGTATTAGAACTGGCACCCATATGGGATCCCAGCAGCTCAAGGTGAAGACTCCAGCCATTAGGCTACCGTGCCGGATGCCATGCTTCACATTTTTAATGAAAGGAATGTAATCTGTGTAGTCAAGCATGGGACAAATTGTTTTTAATAAGGTATCCAGGCTTTTTTTTAAATTATTAAATTAATTTGTTTGTTTACGTGAAATTCTACAGAGAAAGGGAGGGACAGAGAGGTTGAACATCCATCCTCTTATACACTCTGCAAGGTAGCGAGAAGGGCTAGGGCTACGCCAGGCTGAAGACAGGAGCCCCACGCAGGCTGAAGTCAGGAGCCCCACGCAGGCCTCCCATACAGGCTGAAGTCAGGAGCCCCACGCAGGCTGAAGTCAGGAGACCCACGCAGGCCTCCCATACAGGCTGAAGTCAGGAGCCCCACACAGGCTGAAGTCAGGAGCCCTACGCAGGCCTCCAAGGGTCACTTTGTGCTGCTGTTGGCAGCCTCTTACACCGGAAGCTGGTTGTTCAGTGGAACAGCCGGATATGACCCAGCACCCGTACATGTATTCCATTCTTACTTTACCTGCTCTGTCACAATGTGCCCAGTGTATTTTTTTTCTTTAAGATTTATTTTTTAAAAATTATTTGAAAAGCAGAGTTGGAGAGAGGTAGGGATAGACAGTGAATAAATGAATGAGTGAACGAGCAAGCGAGATCTGTCTTGTAGTTTTCTTCCCAGGTGGCTGCAGTGGCTGGAGCTGGGCAGACCAAAGCTGGAATCCTGGAACTACATGCATGTCTCCCACATGGGTGGCAGGGGCCCAAGCACTTGGGTCATCTTTTGTTTCTTTCTCAGACATATTAGTAAGGAGCTGGATCAGAAGTTCTGCTGCCAGGGCTTGAACTGACTCTTATATTGGATGACAAAATTGTAGGTAGCAGTTTTCAACCACAACGCCAGCTCTGTCTGGCTATTTCTAGGAACAGATAGGTCAGGGTCATTTTTGTGGGTGCTAACTCATATAAATCTCAGCACAGTACTTTGAAATAGATGCTGCTATTACCCTCATTTTCCCTAGGTCAGAAAATTGATGCCCAAAGAACTAAGCCACCCAACCTCAATTAACAAACCAATGGCAGAACCAGGACTTGAACTCTCACCCCAGAGTCCATATTCTCAACCAAACCAGTCTTTGTCTTCTCCCTCGTCAAGGCTTTTGTGGGATGTTTTGGTTCTCAGGCTCCAACCCCCTTGGAATCATATAAGGTTCTAGTCTGTAAGTGACCTGTAAGTGACCATGGTCCAGAGGAGGAAGCTCCCAGATTTGTCTTTGGTTCCCTGTGAAAGTTGATGAAGGTGAGCACTTGGCTGTCTTTCTGACTCTCTCCTCTTGGAGGATTCGAAGTCTGCTTTAATTTAGGACCGATTGGGCCCAGTGAGGTAGTAAAAAAAAAGTCCCAGTTCTAGATAAGATAGAGTGAGTACACTCATCCCCATTCTGCTCCTTCTGTAACCGAAGGCTTGAACAGAAAGCATCTTGCAATTGAGAACTGTGGAACATAAACAGTAACAGGAAGGTTGAGTAAAAACACCAAAATTCAGCATATTTCCAAAGCAGCAGTGCAGTTTTCTTTGTTCCTCCAATGTCCCATAACCTGCACAGAGGCAGCCCAGAACCCAACAGTGGACACAAGACACAGAGAACACCAGGGAAAGGTCTTCAGTGGCCTGGGGTCAGTAAAGGGTTCCAAAGGGATCCGTATTGCTGCACAGTACATTAAGCTTCCTGTGATGCCATCATCCCATATGGACACCAGTCCAAGTCCCTGCTGTTCTACATGCAGTCCAGCTCTCAGCTTGTGGCGTGAGAAAGCAGCAGAAGATGGCCCAAGTGCTTGGGCTCCTGACCCACTTGGGAGATCTAGATGTAGTCCATGCTCCTGCTTTTAGTCCGATCTGGCACTGGCCATTGTGGCCATTGAGGGAATGAGCCAGTGGATCTGTGTCTACCTACCCACCACTGTCTTTCCCTTGTAACTCTGCCTTTTATATAGAGAAATAAAATCTCAAATGTGAGAGAGGGAGGGAGCAATGGACAGGTGGATGGAGGGAAGGACAGAGGTTGGGAAGGAGAGAGGGAGAAGGAAAGAAAGGAAAGAAAAAAATGAAACTAAGGAAGGAAGTTGCTTCTGAAACCAAGATGGGTATGCTCGCTGTGTGTGTCGGGGCCGGGGTGGGGGGTCCTCTGTTCCCTGCCCAGCTCCTACCCAGTGTTGCCATGGTGGTCCTGACTGTGGCAGCAGCAGGGCCTTCAAGCACCTAGCACCAAGGGAGGAGACCCGCCTTCTCTCCAGTCAGAGGAACTGTTGTTCCAAGAGGGCAGGAGGCAGTTTGGGTTGCTTTCTTCCCTCTTTCTGCCTTGCTGCCACTTGGTATGAAGTGTGCACTGATGGCAGAATGCTGTCACTAAGGCCTCTTCTGCTGGCCGGAGGACCACAAAGTGGCAGCCCAAGGAGCCAGAAAGCAGAGGGAGGAAGAGCTCAGGAGAGCCGTCTCAGAGACTTTCAGAACTGTGCTATGGCGTGGTCCACTGCCCCAGCCCCAGACTGGATGCTGGCTGGCACACACAGGGAACTCATCTGGCCAGCAACCTTAGAAGTGGACCTGCTGTCCAGCCCCAGCTCACACGAGGTTGGTTGGAACTTGCTGTCTGAATCAAAACTGATCATTTGTCTGTAAATGAAAAACACCAGCATTCTCCGCTGGATTTGAACAAAAGCTAGAGTTTCATAACACAGTATTCAAAATATCTAGGCTATGAGCCAAGATTAATCATCATGTGAGGAACCCAGAAACTCTTTAATTCACACAGAAAAACACGGTTTCTAATGCCAGTGCTAGGATGAGACAGATGGTAGAATAATCTGACAAAGACTCTAGATAGTTTGCAAAAGTAAGAGCTGTTGACATGCATGGAAAGAAAGAAAAGTCTTAGAATAAGAGAAGAAGGAAGTGAGGGGGAAGGGGAGGAGAAGGGATCAAGAACCACATGGAGATAAAAGAATGGAAAAAATGAACAACAAGTTTAAATAACTCAGTAAATGGGCTCCATAGCAAATGAAGATGACAGATGGACAAGACTGTATCCCTGAAAATGAAGCAGTGCAGCGGCACACAGCGTGGCTTAGTGGGTTAAGCCATCTCTTGTGGTGCCAATGTCCTATTTCAAATACCAGTCCAACTCCCAGATGGTCTACTTTGATCTTGGGAAAGTAGTGAAAGATGGTCCAAGGATCAAGTGCCTGCTACTCGCATAGGAGATTGTGATGGAGTCTGAGGCTCGTGGCTCAGCCAGGCCATTGCAGCCACTGGGAAGTGAACTGAGGCATGGGAGATCTCAATCCCTGCAACTCTGTCTTTCAAATAAGTAAACAAATCTTTTTTTTTTCCAAAGATTTTTAAATATTTTTATTGAAAAGGCAGATCAGATCTACAGAGAGAAAGATCTCCCATCTGGTGGTTCACTCCCCAAATGGCTGCAACAGCTGGAGCTGAGCTGATCTGAAGCTAGGACCCAGGAGCTTCTTCCAGGTGTCCTATGCGGATGCAGGAGCCCAAGTACGTGGGCCATCCTCCGCTGCTATCCCAGGCCATAAACAAAGAGCTAGATGAGAAGTGGAGCAGCTGGGACACAAACAAGCATCCATTTGGGTTGCCAGTGATTTCATGTGGAGGAATATCCTGTTGAGTCACTGTGTCAGCCCCAACAAATCTTTTCTTTAAAAAGGAAATTAGAAAACAATGGGAACTGTCCAGTTTGAATCACAGAAGATAAAAGACTTGAATTAGGCAGTGGCCCAGTGACGCATGGCACAATACCAGAAAAATTTTCCATCAGTGTTGCTGAATCCAGGAGGGGAGTGTAAGGTAGGAGAAGTAACGGGGGCACAATAGTTAGACCTTCTCACATTTGATTGCCAGGAGTGCAATAGCATGGGTGTAGAAAACTGGTTCCACAGTGGAAAATCACCTCCCAGTATAATCCACCATATCATTTTGACTAAAAAGCTCACATGCTCATAGCAGTTGGTGAAGAAAAATCATCTAAGAAAAGTCAACATCTGGTTAAGCTGGAAACACTAAGCCAACTCCAAAAGGAACTTTCCTCCACTTGATATAGGGCATCTATAAAACCTACAGTACATGTCGTACTCAGTGGTAAAAGATGGGGCTCTCCCTAACATCAGGAACCACTCCCAGAAGAAAAGCAAGGAAAAGAAAGAAAAGGGATACAAATCATGAAGGAAAAAAATAGAGCTCACTGTCCTTGCAAATGACTTAATTGCCTGCATGGAAAACCCCAAGGTATCTTAGCAAAACATCCCTGGAAATAATAACTGAGCCTAGCTACATGACACTATGTAATATGAAAGTGCAAAAAAGATTTTTATATGGTAACAGAACAATTGAAGAACTAAGATTCTTAATTTTAAAAACATTTTAAAGTTGTTTGTTTTCATTCAAAAAGTAGCAAAATAGGAAGAGAGACAGACATCTTCTGTCTGCTGGTTCACTCTCCAGTGCCTGTGGCAGCTGGACTGAACCAGGACAAAGCTAGGAGCCCAGAACTCAATCTAGCTCTCCCACAAGGGTGGCAGGACCTAAGCATTTGAGCCATCATCACCTTGCTGAGGCAGCTACACATTGTAAGGGAAATTGGTCAGGAGTAGCTGGGATGTGAACCAGACACTCTGAAATAGGAGGTGGGCATTCCAGGTTGCAACTTAACCATTGTGCCAAATGCCTGCCTCTGAAAATCAAGAGTTTGAAAAAAAAAAAAAAGCTCACTCATTGCCATTAGCTTCTCCAGATTAAGACACTTATATATAAATCTGATGAAACCTATATATAGAATCTGTGTAATGGAGCTAGCTCCTCTCCTATTTTTCTTTTCTCATTTGTCTATTTAAGTCACAAACCTAGGAATCACTTTGTCTTTCTTTATTCTTCCTCTCTCCTCACATCTCTTTTTGCTTCCTCTTTCTCCCCACTTCCCTCCTTCCCACTTTTTAAATTTGAGAAGTGAAGAGAAAGAGCACTCCCACCTGCCGATTCATTCCCTAGAAGCTTGCAGTGGCCGAGACTTGGCCTGGCTGAAGTTTGGAGCCACGAACTCAATCCAGGTCTCCTACATTGAATGACAGAAACCCAATGAGTTGAGCCATCATGTGCATCTGCCCAGAGTTTGCATTAGCAGGAAGCAGGGGTCAGAAATAGACCTGGGACTTCAACTCAGGCACTCCACTGTGGGTGTGCAACCTGGTGGTTTAACCACTGGGTCAAATAAGCCCACCCCCTGCCCCGTGTTCTGTCTTCACAGTGTGCCCTGATACAGAGCCTTTTTCTAGTATCACTGTCAGATGAACCACCTCTTCTTCTCTAGATCCTTACCTATCTCCTAATTGATCTGTGTGTGCTTGTTAGCTAGAGAAGACCTATACAGACACAAATCAGAGAGTGATTTGTTACTGCTGAAATCTCCCTGGTGACCTCCCGGTGCACTTGGAATAAAGCCCAACACTGTGACTCCAGGGTGCTGTGCACTGGCCACTCAGGCCTACAAGTTTCTCTGGGTTTTCAAGCCCTTTCTTCTCTGCCCTCCAGCCAGATGCATTCCTCTTCCTGGATGATGCCAGATGTCCTCTGGCCCTGGGACCTTTGTGCTCATTATGTCCTCTGTCTTCAGGCCTGTTCCAGTGTCACTTGAACAAGAAGGCCTTTCCGGACCGCTTCCCAGACCACCCGCTCCTTCCTTCCCTAAGTATGTCCTCATTGCTTCCCAGCAGTCATTCTTCTAAACTGTCTGCCTGTCTACTGGGACCTTGTCAGCCCCTTCTGTTATGGCACATGCTTCTTTTGGTCATGGACATGTCTTGTTCACCACTGAACTTCTGGTACCTCGAACAGTGCCTAACATGGAATGAGTGTTCAGTAAATATTTGTTCAACAGTAGAAAACTAGGAACAATAATGTCTACCACCAAATGGATATTTAAGCATTAAATATAGCGTATTCATGACATGTAATAGAGTGTGGACATTTAAAAATGATGATGTATTTTGTGTATCTTAATCTTCTTAAGATTCATTTGTGTACTCAAAAGGTAGGTCAACAGAGACAAAGAGATCCATCTTCAGTCTGTTAATTCTCTGCTGAAATGGCCACCACAGTCAGGGCTGGGCCATGGCAGATCCTGAACCTTCGTCTGGGGCTCTCACATGGTCAGCAGAGGTCCAAGGTGGAGAATTGACAGCTGCTTTCCCGAGCACGTTAGTAGGGAGCTGGATGGGAAACAGAGCAGCTTGGACTCAAACCAGCACTCAGATAATGGGATGCCAGTTCATCAGTGCAGCTTCAACTACTGCACCACAGTGCTGGCCCTGGGTATTATCTGCAGAAGCCAGGCTCTCTGATAGGAGACACAAACATCTTTTCTTTAGTTTATTTGTCTCTTCTTTTCACTCCCTCCTTCCATTCCCTTCCTTCCTTCCTTTCTTATTTATTTGGAAAGTAGCGTTATGGAGAGTGAGGGAGAGACAGAGTCTTTCATCTGCTGGTTCACTTCCCAAATAGCCACAATGGCCAGAGCTGGACCATGTCAAGGATCCTGGATCTTCATCTGGGTCTCTTACGTGGGTGGGTCATCTTTTGCTGTGCTCCCAGGTGTCTCCATAGGGAGCTGTCTGAAGTGGAATCTCCAGAACCTGAACTGGCACTCACATCAGATGCCAGCGTCCTAGGCAGCGGCTTCACGTGCTGCACCACAATGCCTGCTCAGTACAGATATCTTAATCACCAGACCAAATGCTCGTGCCTCTTTTTAATTTTTTAAAAGATTTATTTAAAAAGAAATATTTATTGTTTTTATTTGACATGCCATGTTACATAGAGAAAAGGAGAGAGAGAGATCTATAAATCTGCTGGTTCACTTCCCAAATGACTGCAACAGCCAGAGCTGGACCAGTCTGTAGATAGGAACTGGGAGCTTTTTCTGGGTCTCCCACTTAGGTGCAAGAACCCATGCACTTGTGCCATTCTCTGCTGCTTTCCCAGCCATAAGTAGGGAGCCCAATCAGAAGTAGAGCAGCTGGAACACAGACTAATGACCATATAGGATGCCAGCACTATAGGAGGAGGCTTAAGCCTACTATGCCATGGACACCCAAAAGCTCCTGCTTTGGCTCAGCTCTGGCCATTGCAGCTACTTGGGGAGTGAACCAGTGGGTGGAAGATCTTTCTGTCTCTCCTCTCTGTAAATCTGACTTTCCAATAAAAACAAATTAACATTTTAATAAAAGAGTTTATGTGTTTATTTGAAAGACTGAGAGAGAGAGAGAATCTATCTTCCATGTCTTGGTTTATTCCCCAGGGGGTACCAGGCTAAAGCCAGGAGCAGGAGCAGATCTCCCATGTAAATGACAGGGACTCAAGTACTTGAGCCATATCCATTCATTGCCTTCCCAGGCATGTTAATAGAAGCTGGGTTGGAAGTGGAGCAGTTGGAACTGGAACATCAGTATCACCTGCTAAACCCACCACACCAGGTGTCCTGCCTCTGTGATCAACTCCTTCATAAGCCCTTCAAGGCCCATTGGTGGTTCAGATGGGGTTGGGACACCAATGTTCAAACCACAGCAGGGAGTTTTTGTACTTTATCTACTCTACTAGTTGGGGAACTCTGAAATTTAAAGCACGTACTAATACAGAGCGAGCCATTGGTTTGCGTTTCCTGCACCAGCTGCTCTTTTGAATGATCTTTAATAATCTTGAATAATCTTTGCTTTGCCTGGACACACCTGCGATCATGGACAGGACTGGCCACTGCATCACTCAGCCCTGGGACACCCACTGTTCTCCCAGAACAGAGGGATGTGGGAGCAGAGACACCCTCTGCCCCCAGGCTGCAGAGGGAGGTGGCTCTCTGGGTTCCTCCTGTGGCCTGGAACCCAGGGGGCTCCACGCTGCACTGGCCCCTGGTCATATTGCTGGAGAGGAGCTAAACCATGTTGGAATGGAGGACCCCATCACAAGGAACCCCGTCTTATCAAAAGCTCCTTGCAGGCTTCTCGTCTTCCCCACAGCAATGTGTACCCCCTTGAGATTGGAGTGTAGTTTGGGAACTTCTAAGTTATTTTACGGGTCAGTTAATTTACTCTAGGTCAGGGAGATTTTCTGTGTTTATTTTGTAAGACTGCCTCTCTTATTTTGGTTAGTTTTTGATTAATTGATCCCAGTTTGTGGTTTATTTCCCTGGCTTGGGATGATATGGGAGCTGTTTGCACTTAACCAGCCCTTTTCTGGCCCATGTGCGCTCCCATGATTCATGCATGGCATGACGGGGGCTGGGGTGGGAGGAAACGCATAGTGCTGTACCCACGTCAGGCCTCCTGTGATGAGAGCATCCTTGTCCCTCTGAGAATCAGTACAGCCAGTGCAGAAATGAAGCCTCAGGGTCAGCCTCAGGCTGGCTCAGCAACATCATAGCCAGTGCACTCAGTGGTGGGGGGATTCACAGGTGCTCTCTCCCCTTCTTGAGCCCCTGATTCTTTACCTATAGCAGGAAGTGGATACCTGCTGCTTCCTGAGGTTGTCAAGATTAAATTGAGAATATGGGTAACAAAACAGCATAAGTACCTGCCTGGTGCTCAGGCACTTCCCACAGTCCATTTAGAACCATTGCCAACTTCTTCATCCACATGGAGCTCATAGTTAGTACAGCCCACAACTTTTATTGGTGGCTGCACAGTGTTATTTCTTAAGAAGTGAGAGGACTATTTTGGTTAAAGTGGGTCCTCCTTCCATTTGCTGCTGTGCCCTTTGCGCTGAGCCATTCATCATGCCCAGAGATCAGCACCCAAGGCTCCCCTCTTTTTAAAGATTTATTTTATTTTTATTGGAAAGCCGGATACACAGAGAGGAGGACAGACAGAGAGAAAGGTCTTCCATCCATTGATTCACTCCCCAAGCGACTGCAACAGCCGGAGCTGAGCCAATCCAAAGACTGGAGCCCGGAGCCTCTTTCTGCCCAGTGGGCTGTCCTGTCCCAATGGCTTTTTAGAATTATCATGCAAGGGAAGAATTGTGATTTTCTAATAGAACCAACTCTGTGTTTTTATCCCACAAAACTTGAAACTATCCACTTGAATAGTGCTTCTCATGTTTGTCCTCAACAGGTGGAGTTCCTGCTTGTCATCTGTTGCTGTGAGAGTTGTTTATTTGAAAGGCAAAGTTAGAGGGAGTTACAAGGGAGGAGACAAAGGGGTGTGGAGAGAGAGGGAGAAAAAGAGAGACCAATTAATCTTCCATGTGCTGGCTCCCTCTCCACATCAGCAGCCAGGGCTGGGTCAGGCCGAAGGCAGGAGCCAGGAACTTCCTGGAGGGTTCCAACATGGATGGCAGGGGCCCAAGTACACGTGCCATCATCTGCTGCCTGCCCAGGCGATTAGCAGGGAGCTGGATTGGAAATGGAGTCTCTCAGGCTTGAATTGGTATTCATGAGATGCGGGCATCACAGGCAAAAATCCAACCCACTGCACCACAAAGCCGGTGGTCACAGTTACTTCATAGGCATCTGCTTTGTGCCAAGCACAGTGGCAGTTGATGGGAACTGGTGGTGACTCTTTAGAATGGAAAAGGAAGGTGATCCCTCAAGATTGCTAACTCTACTCTCACGTTAGACTCACGATGTGCTACTGTGGTCCCAAATCCCATCCTGAAGTTTAATAGCCCTAGATTAGGAGGCTGGAGGCTGCCTGGCTTAGGGGACTTTCAAGAAACTCTCCTTTTGTCCCAGAGCAGAATCTTACTGCATTATGCTCCCAAGTGTTTGCACATCAGAATGTAGGTAGAAAAGATGACATTTGAGGGCTTTTTCTGTGATTCCAGTATCCCATAGGAGCGTTAGTTCATGTCCCAGCTGCTCCACTTCTGATCCAGCTCGCTGCTCATGGCCTGGGAAAGCAGTGGAGGATGGCTCAAGTGCTTGGGCCGCTGCACCCGCATAGGAAACCTGAAAGAAAAGGTCCTGCCTTTTGATCGGCTCAGCTCTGACCATTGCAACCATCTAGGCAGTGAACTCAGCAGATGAAATATCTCTCTCTTTCTATCTGTAAATTTGCCTTTCAAACAAAAATAAATAAATCATTTTTTAAAGATAACATTTGCCATACCAAGATAAACAGGGTAGACTTGGGACATTGTGAAAGCACAATTTCTTTATATTCTATTAGTTATAATGAGCATAAAGAAAGTGTTAGGAAGCTTTAAAATGTTAATGCAATTATAAGTTCATTTTGGTGAAATAAGTCTATGCCTATTTGGTTTGTAATGTTCATTTATTTCTTTCTAAAGATTTTTAAAATTTTTATTAGGAAGGCAGCTTTTCAGAGAGGTGAGACAGAGAGGGAAAGGTCTTCCATCCATTAGTTCACTCCCCAAATGGCCACAACAATTGGAGGTGAATATTGAGAAGCCAGGAGTCTTTTCTGGGTCTCCCATGCTGGTGCAGGAACCCAAGGACTTGTGTCATCCTCTGCTGCTTTTTCCAGGCCATAAGCAGAGAGCTGGAGCAGCCAGGACATGAACCGACGCCCATATTGGATTCTGGCTTTTGAATGTGGAGTGGAGGGTTAGCTTGTTGAGCCACTGTGCCAGCCCCTGTAATGTTCATTTCTTTTGTACCTTTTGAAGTCCCCCCATGTTAACTGTGGAATTGCTATAAAACATCAAAGTAAACATTTTTAATTAAGATCATGAGTTTTCTTCAGTGTTTAGTTTGCATTGTCTAATTGTTGAATATGAGGTTCTCTGCATCAATTCACGTTTACTAATTGTCTAAATCTTTTGACTTCTCACTGTTTTTGTGAGCCAGATTTCTCAGTTGTCTTTGTGGTTCTGCCCACTTGGCTTTAGGTGAGAGACATTTCTTTGTCAGGTACACACGTTTTGGTGCATGACTCCCTTTTGTCCATGCCCAGTTTCTGGTTCTCCTAGGAGTTTTATTAGTTTTCTGGTTTTTCCCTGTAAATTGTATGAATCTTGCTGTGATCAAAAATATTGACTCACTCCTGTGAAGTGGCAATGGAGGAGTTAATGGTTGATTTTGAAGGCTTCGGGTATCTGAAGAAGTGTATGATACACTTACAGATCTGACTTGCTGCAGGTGTGGATGGAGAAAGGCAGAAATGTGTACCACCCATGCTGTATCCCACCTGGACCTTGGCAGAGAACACACATGGGCTCCCTGGTCAGTGGTTTTTGTAATCCTGGGCCATCCAGCCTGGCTGAGAGAGGAAGGCTGTGTCTCCAGACTAAACATGCCATCTTGCTGCTTTGTTACCTGGGAGGAGGGTATCCAGGTGCTAGCAGAGCTGTGTGTGACTGTCCTTGCAAACTGTGCAAACTGGCCGGCTTGGGAGTCCCAGAGTGCACTGTTCATAGTACAGATTTGGAATCAGTGTGCTACTGGTGGGCCCTAGGCCTTTATTCTTGCTTCTACAGAGGGGAAATTGTCCCTGAAATATTGCATGATTTCCTTTGTAGGAGTCAGATTCTCATGCAACTCCAAGAACACACTTGTATGGCATAAGATGTTCTGGCACCTGGGGCCGTGCCCAAGCCCCTGTGGTAAAGAAACTGCTCGCCTGTAGAGCATATGCCTGCACCTGCCTGATTGCTTTCTTTTCTGATCTATACCACCTGAAGATGATGTGTAAGCATGCCTGCTAGTCAGGGAACCCCAGGATTTGCTGTACACAGAGTAGATTGTCAGTAACCTGAATGTGCTGCTGAGACTGAGAGCAAAGTACCCATCAGATAAGAGCCTTGGGTTGAAGGCAGGTCGGTCACTAATGATTCAGAAGGTCATGGTGGAAAAGGTAAATTTTTTAAATGATGCAAGGGAATTTTCTTGGCATGTAGAAACCCAAGAGCAATAACCACAAACTGAAATTGAGGGAGTGAGAGGCTTTAAACCAACAGGCCAGCAGATAATTGTGCCTGCAGAGCTCTGTGTGGACAGTGATATAATCAGTTGACTGGGCTGGGGACAAGGACTGGCTAGGGCAGAAGAGACAGACACTGCTGTAAAAAGGCAGTCAGACTGGTGATTGCTGCTGCTACCCCCCTTGCCCCTGCCAGCGGGGTGGAGAAACACAGAGAACCAGGTCCCAGTGCTGTTCCTTAGGCTCTTTGAGTCACTTGGCCACTCCATGCGTTCTTCCATTTCATTTGGCCCATTTATGAAGCAGCAGCCCTGGGCCAGGCCCCATACAGTTGGTAAAGATACAGGAGTGAGTCCTGTTTTTAGGGGGACCAAAGTACAAACAGGGATTGTTCAATTAGAAGTCACAGAAGGCACTTTGGACTAACTTTAAAAGAATGAACATCAACAAAATGAAGGACAGAAGTCATATAATCATCACTAGATGAAGAAGAGGTGTTGGGTAGAATTCAGCATTGCTTCCTGAAATGGCAAAAGCTCTGAACACAGTATGTGTAGGACTGCACCTCAAGCTGATGAAGGCCACCTCCATTCCTGTTACCAATGTCAGACTCCAGGGAAAAGCTGACAGCTTTCTCCCTAAGATCTGGAACAAGATGAGGAAGCCCACTTTCACCACTTTTATTCACCATAATAATGGAAGTCCCAGCCAGAGATGTTAAGCAAGAGAAAGAAAGGGGCATTCATTAAATGGGAAAGCGAAGTTGCCAAATTGTCATTGTTTGCAGATGACATGATCTTATCTAATTAAAAAAAAAAACCCTCAAAACTGTACCAAAAAGCTACTAGAATAAACCTGTGCAGCAAAATGTGCATGTGAATGCAACAACACAGTAGCATTTTTTTATATATGATTCTATTTTTGATGATGTTTACATAGCTGGTCAGGGTGGGAAGGGTCCAGGATCAGGAGAAAGTTTATATGTTTTCTTTTTGTTTACATGTTTTCTTTTTCTTCCTGCATTTGGGGGAGGGGAGATAGAAGGGGAGAAGCCATGCCGAGCCTCCCAACTGCCTCAGTACCCGAGGATGGGGAACAGCACCCTATGTCATCCCTGGGTCCCCTTGGTAGAGCATTTTCTGAGGGTTCTGGCCAAGTAGTTTTGATAGCTCTGAGGTGCTGTTGATATTGCCACTCCAAGAATGAGGAAATCTTTGGTCCGTTGGCTGACATAGTCCACCTCAGAGTCTCCATTTACCCAGAAATTTATTGTCAAGCTTTGCTGGGCTAGTTGATCAATTTGTTCTGCTGTTTTTCTTCTGCAAACCAATGGGTGCTGTGGCCCAGCTCAGCCCTGCCCACCACATGCTTGGCCCACATGTATACCAGAGTAAGCTGCAGTCCAATCAGAGTGAACCCTGATAACCCCCACTGGACTGGCCCCAGCTCTGGTTCCTGTGCCTTCCAGCATGTTCAGTGGACTGGACCAGTCTGCCCACATCCAGTTCAGATCTTATATACATCATTGGGCATTGAAACTTGACAGGACTTGCCCCTAGTCCCAGTACTTGGCAGCTGCTGCTGTGGCAAAGCCCAACCCACCCGCCCTTACTCTTGCTCATGCCTGCACCATTGGATACAATTGGTTAGCCCAGCCTGGCTCTCCCCAGCTCTCATGCTCACCAGTGGGAGCAGTGGCCCTTCGTGGGAGTTCCCACTGCTCCCCTACTGGGCTCACACACCTCCTTTCTCTCTCCTCCCCACCCTCAGTCTCATGTGTGCTGATCGATGCTGAGGCCCAATCTGGCATGGCTCACCTCACTTTGGCATTTGCTGGTGGTTTCTATAGCCTGGACTGGCCCAGCCCAGTCTGCCTCTGTTCCAGCTTGCACTGGAGAGTGCTATCACCCAACCTGATGCAGTCAGTCCCCAGTCCTGGTCCTAATGTGAACTGGCTGGTGTTGTGGTTTGACCTTGCCAATCCTGCACCCCATCCTGGAGCTCAGATCTGCCAGTGAGTGTTATGAACTGGTGTAGCCTGGCCCTCCCCCAGACCTGAGCCACACATACTATAACCTGGCTTGGTCTAGGCTACTTCTTGCCTTGGTTCTTGTGCTCACTTGCAGGGACTGTGCCTTGACAAAGGACTTCCCAAAGTTCTTCTGTTGGGTCTCCTCCCAGTAGTAGATCTTACGCACACTGATAGGTCCTTGACCCAGGCTGACTTAGTCTGCCTCCTATCCTGTTAGGAACAGTAGCCTTGCCCAACTGACGCACACCCAGTCTGGGTATTATCATTGGGTGTTACAACCCAGGTACAGCTGGTCCACACACACCCTGATGCAGCTCTCACATGGCCCAGTAGGATCTGAGACTTAGCACAGCCTGTCCTATACCCATTCTGGCTCTTATGAGCACCAGTGGATGTTGGAGTTTAGCCCAATCTGGCACACTCCAGACCCATTGCACACCCATGCTGAGTAACACTGCAGCCATGTCCAGCTCAGACCGTTGGCCCCATTCTGGCTCTTATGCTTACCAGTGGGAACCACAGCCTAGCCAGGGTGTCCCCTTAGCTCTCTAACCAGGCCTGTTCCCAACCCCAGATCTTACACATGCCATTGGTTTCTCTGACCCAGCTCAGCATAGTCCATTTTCCATGTTGACCTTTCCTGTCAGATGTTGTGGCCTGGCCTGACCCAACCTGCCCTTAGTGCCAACTCTCACTAGTGAGTGCTACAGTATGACCCTGGCCAGTCCGCTGCCATCCCTGACTCATGCAAACTGGTAGGTTTGATAGCTTAACCTGGCATGTTCCGCATGTTCCTGACTCCTGCATTTACCAGTGAGCTAATGTTGACCTGGCCCTGCCCAGCCCACCCCCTTCTAAAACCAACCCACACACTTGCTGATGGGTGAAGTTAGCCTGCCTTGTCTAACCAATACCCAGGCCTGAATCACATGCTCACCAGTAGGAGCTATGGCCCACCAGAAGAGTTTCCCAAGTCCCCCACTCAACCCACCAGATCTCACACATATCAGTGGATGTTAGAACCTAGCGAGACATAGATTATTTCCTTTATCCTGGCCTATGGATCCTGTGGCCCAGTCCGCCCCACACTGTATTCTTGGATATGCCTGAGGTGCTGCAACCTAGACCAGCCCATCCTATACCCAACCCCAGTGCCCTTGAGTGTTGGAGGGTTCATGGTCATGCCTAGCTCAACCCGTCACCACCCCACCTCACAAACAGACTGGCGATATTTGCAAATCTACAGGGGGGTGTGCTTACACATCCCCCACAAAATCCACCCCCAAAACCAGTTCTCTAGTGTGCTGGTTAATGCCATGGCCCAACCTAACATTTCCTGACTCTTGCCTGCTCCAGTTCACTGGCAAGTACTGTGATCTAGCTCTGTAAGGTAAACCCACATCCCTAGCTTTAATGTGCAGCAGCTAGTGGTATTTGACATTGGTCGATCCTAACTACCCCAGGTCTAGCCTTCCACATGGGCTGGTCCTTAGTTCTGATCCTTAAAGGTCTTCATATTTCCCCCTCAAGATCGTACCACCAGGTGGCTAGAGGATTGCCTGGCATCTTGGTGCCCAGACCACCCAACCCAAGTCCCACTGCCCAGGACCCCACCCCCAGGATAAGCCAACTCACCTGGCTCTGAGCATGTGGCAGGCTGATGGGCCCAAGCCTCTGGACTGGAGCCTCCACCCCTGGGGCTAATGGCCCCTCTGGCTCCAAGCACCTGGCAGGCTAATAGTCAGTAGCATTTTATACACCAGGAATAAATTATCTGAGAAACCAAGAAAGCAATTCCATTTTTAATAGCTATAATAAAATACTTTGGAGGTAAATTTAACCAAAGGGTATAAAGGTCTGCAAAGAAATATTACTAATGAAAGAAATGAAAGGACATAACTAAGTTGAAAGATATCCCAGGTTCATGAATTGGAAGAATCAGAATTGTTAAAATGTCTGTGTTATCCAAACTGATTTACAAATCAGTACAATCCCTCTCGGAATTATCAATGAAATTTTTCACAGAATTAGAAAATGCAGTGCTAAAATTTGCATGGAATCACAAAAGACCCTAAGAAGCCGAAGTATCTTGAGTTAGAGGAAGAAAAGTAGAAAGTTTACACTACCTGAATTTAAAATATACAAGGGCCCAGCATGGTAGCCTAGTGACTAAAATGCTCACCTTGCATGCGCTGGGATCTCATATGGCACCAGTTCTAGTCCTGGCAGCCCCACTTCCCATCCAGCTCCCTGCTTGTGGCCTGAGAAAGCAGTTGAGGATGGCCCAAGGCACTGGGACCCTGCACCCGCATGGGAGACCCAGAAGAGGCTCCTGGCTTCGGATTGGCTCAGCTCCTGCCATTGTGGTCACTTAGGGAATGAATCAATGGACAGAAGATCTTCTATTCTGTCTCTCCTCCTCTCTGTATATCTGCCTTTCCAATAGAAATAAATAAACCTTTTAAAAAAAACTACACAACAAAGAATAATAAGACAGTATGATATTGGCATAAAGTAGATCAGTGGAAGAGAACATAAATTTTCAAACTCATGCATTTACAGCCAACTGATCTTGGATAGCCACATGCATAAAAATGAAACTAAACACTCTCTATCACTATGTGAAACAGTCAACCCAAAATGCATTTAAGACCTAAATGTAAGGCATGAAACTACTAGAAGAGAACACTAGGAAAGTACATCAGGACTTTGGAATGACCAAGGGTTTTTTTAGTAACATCCCCAAACCACAGGAAGCCAAAGAAAAAGACAAGATTTTATAGCACCGTAGAACTTCCATACAACAAAGCAAACAACACGCTAAAGAGACACATTACGGACTTGAAGAAAATAAGAGTTGTACATCTGATACGAGGTAATAAACAGTATAGAAGTAACTTAAAGAACTCAACACCAAAATATGATTAATCTAAGAATGGCCAATTGATTTGAACAGTTTCCCAAAGAAGACATACAAAAAGGCCATGATGTACATGAAAAACTGCTCCTTGCCAATCGTCAAAGAAATGCAAATCAAGTCACAATGAGGGTTAGATGCTTGGCACCAAGGTTAGAATGCTGCTTATGGTGTCTTCCTTGTTTGAGTCCTAGCTCCACTGTCTTCCTGCTAATGCACACGCTGGAGGCCACAAGTGATGCTTTAAGTACTTGCTTTCTGCCATGCTCCAGACCTTAGCCTGGCCCAGGCACAACTGCTGCAGGCATTTAGGGAGTAAGCCAGCAAATGGAAGATGTCTCTGTCTCTTTGAAATAAAAAGGAATAAAAACAAAGCAAAACACACACACACACTCACACAGCGTTAAGGGCCGACACTGTGGTACAGGGGGTTAAGCCATCACCTGCAGAACAGGCATCCCATGTGGGCACCTGCTCAAGTCCTGGCTACTCCACTTCTAACCAGATCCCTCTAATGTAGCTGGGAAAGCAGCAGAAGATGTCCCAAGTGCTTGGGCTCCTGCACCCATGTGGGAAACCCACAAGAAACTCCTGGATTCAGCCTAGCCTACCGCAGGCCATTGCAGCTATTTGAAGAGTAAAGCAACAGATGAAAGACATCTTTCTGTAACTCTTGCTTTCCAATAAAATTTTTTAAAAATTTCTAAAGGTTTAAAAACTCATGAAGTTCAACAAATCAACTACCCCAGCCATGTGTTGGCAGTGAAAATCTGGGCAAACGGAGACTCTAAGGTGGACTATGTCAGCCAGTGGATTCTGCAATGATTTCATCATGTTTGGAATGAAGAGATTGGCTGCAATTCATAACTGTTCAATTATCAAAACCACTTGAGCAGGACCCTCAGAGCATGCCCCATGTCGGGGACCTGGGATGGGTGGGAGGCTGGGTGGGGCTTCTCTCTTTACCTCCCCCTTCACCCAGATACAGAAAAAAAAAAATGATGTGGAAATAATAGTCTTACCCATTTTCCTGTAGCCCTTCGCCCTTTGTACGCTAATTATCTATGTAAAGATTGTCAAAAATAAAGGGAAAAAAAGTTTTTTAAAGGTTTAAAAACTCATGAGGTTCACCTTGCTCTAGTACATTGAATATGCTCATAAAGGAAAAGAAAACAAGTGCTGGTGAGAATGTGGGGGAAAGAAATCCCTAGCACGCTGTCGGCAGAAGTGTAGATCGGAACAGCGGTACAGCCATGTGGAAAACGATGTGCTGCTTCCTCATAAAACTACAAAGAGAGCTGCCATATGGCCCAGAAGCTCTACTGTATACTCCGTGCAAATGGACGCTGACAAATACCTGCCCTCCCGTGTTTATTGCAGCACTATTCACAACAGCTAAGAAATGAAAACAACCTGAGTGTCCATCAACTAATGAATGGGTGGTGCTTATACATGATAATATGCTGTTCAGCCATTAAAAAGCATGAAATCTTGGCATTTGCAAGTGGTTAGAATTGGAGATCATTATACTGAGTAAAGTAAGTCAGACACAAGAAGACAAACAGCACCTTAGCTCACTCATGTGTGGAATCTCAGCAAGTTAATCTCGTAGAGGTTGGGAGTACAGTGATTGTCAGAGGCCCAGGGGGAGGAACGGGTGGGAAAAGATGCAAAGTTGCAGATACAGGGAAAGAAAGTCTGGTGTTCTGTGGCACAGTGAGCTTATGGTAGATTATAATAGGTTCAAGTAGATACTGCTCATAAAACTGAAAGAAAGGATTCTGTTTCTTACCATAAGGAAATATAATGTTTCAGAAAACAGATATAGGTTACTCTCATATGAATATTACACAATATATACAGGTATTGAAACATCGCATAGTATCTATTAATATGTATGCATTAGATGTTCATGTATCTGTTAGAAATACAGTTTTAAAAGCAAATAAGGACAAGGCCTGGGACAATAGCCTAGCGGTTAAAGTCCTTGCCTTGCATGTGCCAGGATCCCATATGGGTGCCGGTTCTAATCCCAGTGGCCCCGCTTCACATCCAGCTCCCTGCTTGTGGCCTAGGAAAGCACTCAAGGACGGCCCAAAACCTTGGAACCCTGCGTGGAAGACCTGGAAGAAGCTCCATGCTCCTGGCTTTGGATTAGCTCAGTTCCAGCCATTGCAGCCACTTTGGGAGTGAAATATCGGATGGAAGATCTTCTTCTCTTCTCTATCTCTCCTCCTCTTTGTATTTCTTGTTTTCTAATAAAAATAAAATAAATCTTTAAAAAATGTGAATAAGATCATTATCAGCACATTGGTAGCCACAGACTCTAGCCAAGTGTCCAGTCCTGGGACCAGGCATGAAGGGCAGCTCTCCGAGTTGAGACCCCAGGAACTGATCATCCAGCTCTTCAGTTCACAGATTTTCTGGTGTCATGTAGCCTGAAGCAGAAAAAAAGGGTCCAGCTAACCTAGCCTTTGTTATGTGTTTATACTTAACTTACCTGCAGCGGGAGAAGAGAAGTATGTGAAGGAAACCAAAGGGGGAGCAAAAGAATGGATGCGCATTTGCTCCTGAGCAAGAAACCACACTGGCAAGTGGCACATGGGCTGTTGAGTGAGGCACATCCCTTTTGCATGCCACACTCAGCATCCCACTGCAGGGAAACCCAGGAAAGCCTTGGCAGGGCATCTTAGTGAGCGGAGAGAGACGCCAGCCCACCAGTCTGATAAATGCACTGTAAGAAATCAGAATAAGTGTTGTGTCAGGATAGCTCTTGGCATCAAAGGAGGGTTCCCAGAGGAGTGGCTTAAAAGGAAGGGCAAGGGCATGCTTGAACTAGGGTTTGAAGGATGAGCATCAACTACCCAAATGAAGAGTTGAAGACTCTGTCTAGGAGGAAGAAATTGCTTTTAAAGGGGAAAAAACAATGTCTATGATGGGGCCCGGCGTGGTGGCACAGTGGTTAAGGTCCTCGCCTTGCACGCCCAGGATCCCATATGGGTGCCAGTTCTAATCCTGGCAGCCCCACTTCCCATCCAGCTCCCTGCCTGTGGCCCGGGAAAGCAGTCAAGGACAGCCCAAAGCTTTGGGACCCTGCATCCGTGTGGGAGACCCGGGAGAGGCTCCTGGCTTTGGACTGGTATAGCATTGGCCGTTGCGCTCACTTGGGGAGTGAATCATCGGACAGAAGATCTTCCTCTCTGTCTTTCCTCTCTGTATATCTGCCTTTCCAATAAAAAAAAAAAAAAGTCCTATAATGAAAAACTTTTAGCTTATTCAGGGAACTGAGAGGAGACCAAAATGGGCCAAAGACAGAGCGAGGTAGGGCTGGAAGGCAGCACAGCTAAATCAAGATGTTCCTTATTATCTTACAAGAATGTATATAAGTGGTTTAATACATGTTCCCACACCCACCTTATTATGTGTTTATTTTTATTGTTTCAAGAGCAAAGTGGGAGACAGATCATGACAGATCAATCATTGATTGATTCACTCCACAAATGCGTGGCATAGTTGGGACTGGGCCAGGCTACTGCCTGGAGCCAAAATCCCTTCTGGGTCTCTCATGTGAGTGTTAGGGAGCCACGTATTTGAGCTGTGCATTTGGGGTTTTTTGTTTTTGTTTTTGTTTTTGTTTTTTAACTTTTTAAAATTGATTACATTGCATTATGTGACACTGTTTTATAGGCACTGGAATTCCCCCCATCCCTCCCCAAAACCCGCCCCCCCCCCATGGTGGATTCCTCCACCTTGTTGCATTACCGCAGTTCCAATTCAGTTGAGATTCTTTCCTTGCAAGCATCTACAAAGCATAGAGTCCAGCATTTTATTGTCCAGATAAGTTCAACAGTTTCTTGGGGAGACCATCTCTGGTCTGAAGGTAGAGCCGACAGAGTATCATCCCAATCAATTAAAAGCCCCGACATTACATCAGTAACAATTTATAACACAATGGAATTAGTTGACCTGATATTGTGTAACCAGCATGTTAAAAGAGAGAGAGAAAAAAAACAAGTGCAAGTTCTGAACCACATCCTATGACTTCCACATTGACATTACAATTATTAGTTTATATGCAATTGGGTTCTATACACCTTAAAATGGCTATAGATTACTATTCAGCTGTCTCATGACTATTTTAATTTTAGTATTTATTGAGCTGTGCATTTGCAGTAAGCCAGATGGGAAGCAGAGGTGGCACTCTGATTTGACTGTCCCAAGCAGTGACTTAATCCGCTGTGCCACAATGCCAGTCCCAAGAAGATATGTTAAACTGAGTTTTGGTAATGGCTATGCCTTGAAGGATGAGTATTGAACAAGTACAAAGGAATTGCCTGCAATAGCCCTCTAACATAAAGGCCGTAGAGAAAAGAATAAAGCCTTCTTCCTTGGAGAACTGGATGAGAATGCTGCTACTGACAGAACAGCAGAACTGTGGGATCAGGTGATGTCTGATTTGTGGCGTTTTGAGTTTGAAGTGATTGTGGGCCATTCACAAGAACCACATAGGAAGTAACCTGTGTGGAAAGGGATTGTGAAAAATAGTTGCAGTGAAGGGATAATCCATGCAAAGGCCTGAAGAAGGTCAGGATATTTTGGGAACAAAATTAAAATGTTCCGTCTGGTTGCAGCATAAAATATGGCAGAGGAATAGTAAGGAAAATGCAGGGAATCCAAAAATGATGTCAGAGTCGCCACTGGAGGCCAGATCAGGAAGGACTTGTGAATCAAGAGGGTGAGACTGGTCCTGAGAACCATAAACCTGCTGGAGGTTAAAAACAGGATGTGACAAAACCATGCATATCTTCTGAAAAGATATCTGTGGTTGTAGCATGGAGAACCTATTAGAGGCTGGCGAGGTGAAGGCTGTCATAGTAAGTCGGGTGAGAGGTTAAGCTGTCTTAGGCAAGGGTAGTAGGAATGGAGAAAAGCAGCAGCTGGATTTGAATTAAAAAGATATAGTACTGGTCCTGGAGCAGTAGCCCAATGCTTAAATCCTCACCTTGCACACGCCAGGATCCCATGTGAATGCTGGTCCATGTCCCAGATGCTTTACTTCCCATCCAACTCACTGCTTGTGGGCTTGGAAAGCAGCAGAGGATGGCCCAAAGCTTTGGGACCCTGTACCCTTGTGGGATACCTGGAGGAGGCTCCTGGCTTTGAATCAACTCAGCTTTGGCTGTTGTGGCCACTTGGGAGTGAACCTGAGGCTGGAAGATCTTTGTTTCTGTCTTTCTCTCTGTAAATCTTTCTTTTAAATAAAAATTTTTAAAAATTTAAAGATATTATACTTAATTAAATAAAAGATAAGCAGGAATCAAGGGATTCTTCCAGTTTCAACCTTGGGCAACTGGATGAAAAGTGTTTGTTATTCGTTAAGGTAGAAAATACAAGAAATGGACTGGTTTCTCCATGTGTGTGAGGATGTTGGAGGTGAGCTCCATGGGCATCTGGAATTGCCTATTTGTTTTTTGAGAAACAAAGCTCCCATACACTTTTTCACTACATTAGATATCTGTAATGGCCTGGACTGTATCAGGTCAAAGCTGGAAGCTGGGGATTTCATTCGGATCTCCCATGTGAGGGCAAAACCTCAGGTACTTGAGCCATCACTGTCCCCTGCCAGGGTGTGCATCAGGAGGAAGCTAGAATCAGGTTCAAAAATGGGAAGTTGAACTCAAACAGCTGGGCATTTTAACTTCCAAGACCAAATGCCCACTCTGGGATCTTGAATTTTTTGTGTCTATGGGGTACAAATGTGAATGTAATTCAGGGAAAGTGGGTAAGCAAGAATGAGAGATTTGGTTTAGTTATAGTGGGAAGATAGCTGGGTAGCCTAGACAGGGTGCTGAGCATGGCAAAGTCTAGATAGACTAAATAAGGAGAAAGTGAATAAAGGAGAAATAGATGAAATATATGGGAAAAGGTGTGTTATTTTTTCCCTATAGCTTGAGCAGTTGGTAGCACAGGACACTGATCACCACCCCCCCCCCAACAAAAAGGAGTGATTGAGGTGTGTCCATGTAATTGTCCAAGCTGACTGCCTGGACAGAATTCCAGTCCACTGGGCAGAAGAGAACTCTGATAGAACCCAGAAGTCTTGCTGAGTTGAGCAAACAGCATTTGAGTAGACCAAGGCAACTCCATTTCACTAGCAGATTGGCACACCGAGAGGGCTTTCAGGATCTGGTCTCCTTGGACTTATCAGGTTGATACAGACATGTGGATAAGAAGACTGCCTAGTGCTGGAGAAAGAACCACCAGAAAAATGGGCTGGGAGATCTGGGAATGACAGAGGGCATTTTCAGTAGTGGAGCAAAATTAGTGATGATATAGTTGAGCCCTGTTTGCTTCTCAATCCTAGCCCCATAAAGTCTTTTTTTTTTTTTAAGAGGGACAATTTTTTTATTATCTGGACTATACTTTTTAATCTTTTTTTATTATTAATTATGTTGCAGTATGTGACACAGTTTCATAGGCTCTGGGATTCCCCCCTACCCTCCCCCAAACCCGCCCCCCCCATGGTGGATTCCTCCACCTTGTTGCATAACCACAGTTCCAATTCAGTTGAGATCCTTTCATTGCAAGCATCTACAAAGCATAGAGTCCAGCATCTTATTGTCCAGATAAATTCAACGGTTTCTTGGAGAGACCATCTCTGGTCTGAAGATAGAGCTGGCAGAATGTCCTCCCGATCAATTAAAAGCCCCAACACAACATCAACAACAATTTACAACATTATGGAATTAATTGACATGGTATTGAGTAATCAATATGTTAAAAAATTCAAGTTCTTAACCACATCTTGCGACTACTTCATTAGCATTTCTATTTTAGTTTATACACAGAACTGGCTGCTATACACCTTAAAATGGCTATAGGGTACTATTCAGCTGTCCCGTGACTATTTTCATTTTAGTATTTATCAGTTTATAGTGTTGAAACATAATTTTGCTGAACTTGGTGGATTTTAGATGGTCTAAACTGGTTTATAATGCTTAACAAGGCATTTGTCAACAGCTGAGGTGCAGAACAGTTTTAGGAGGGATGTGCAGAGAAATCTTCAATACCCTAGTGAGGAATAACTAATCTTTGTGTCCTACCTAGTAAGGTATATATGGATCTGCACTGACTGTTTCCTGTCTGGTTCTAAGATTTCCTTGTCGTTCTATCTATTCTAATTTTTGTTTGTTTGTTTGCTTTTTTTGAGGGGGGGTGTGTCTCTGGAGCGACCCTGATGGTCATTGCAAGAGAGGGTGGGGATCCAAGTTGGAGCTAAGCAAGGACCAGAGAAAGCGCCTCTCCCTAGTCCTGAAGGAAGTTTACTGTTCAGTTTCTACAGACCACTCAGGGCTCCGGGCTGTTGTTCCGATGACCTTGGATCCTGCGAGGAAGGATTTGGGCTTTTTGCATCCCATGTGGTAGATCCAAACGGGGGTGGGTGACCTCAGAGTTCTTGGTGTTCAAAGGCACTCCAGTTCCCCATTGTCTCCTTGGCCCAAAAAGTCTAAAACAGCAAACCTTAAAAGGATCAAAGTGCCTCCAAGTAACTTAACTGGATTTCCAAATAAAGAATGCATACGTATCCTGTGTCCAACACTGGTAAAATCCAGATGACTGGCACTCGGTCAGCAATTACCAAGCAACTTGGAAAAGCATGAAAATCGAGCCCATAATGAGGAGAAACAGATCTGGAGATGACACAAATGAATTGTGCGGCATATTCCGTATGTTCAGAGGTAGAGGCAAGTAGAAGGATACTGAAGAAAAGCATGGAAGATGCAAAAAGATATTCCTAAAAATGAAAAGAAAAAATAGCAATGGAGGGATCATCAGCAAATTAGACACTGTAGAAGAAAATAATGGTAAAGTAGAAGATCTATTTGGTGGAAAATATTTTTAAAAATGAAACTACCCAATAAACAAACAGCATCAGCAAGCTGTAAGACTTCAAACAGCCTAATACCTGTATAATTGTGTTCATGCTTAGGTGTGTGTGACTGTTTCCAAAAGGCCTTCTCTATTCTGGACAGCACACTCGTTCTCGTGGATACTCCTTCAAGCTGTCTTCTTTGGCTTATCATTGGCACAACTCCATCTGCTCCATGTGTGAAGTTTGGCTGTTAGGAGCAGGGAGGAGGCCATTGTCCTTCTTGAGGAGCAGAGCTGAAGATGTGTGCCAGAAGCTTGCTGACAGCTATCTCTCCAGACTTCTGGGGAAGGCTGTATGGAGGGAGCAGAGCCAAAGGAGGGAAGCCTGAGGGCATGCAGGAAACCCTGGGGACAGTCATTGAAATCACCTCCATTTTTTTCTTCCTCTGTCTACTTCAAATATTTCAATGTGAGAAGTTCAGTGATATTTTTGAAGGTTATTGGTTTGCAAGGAACAACAACAGAGAGGGAGGGAAAGAGTTCTTCCATTAGATGGCTCATTCCCCATATGGCTAGACGGGCCAGGGCTGGGTCAGGCCAAAGCCAGGATTCCATCTGGGTCTTCCATATGAGTGACAGGGCTTCAGGTACTTAGAGCATCCTCTGCTGCCTTCCCAGGCACATTAATAGGAAGCTGGATTGGAAGCCACATAGCCAGGACTCAAACTGACACTCCCAGTTTGAGTAGCTTAACGTGCTGCACCACAACCTGCCGAACTCTCCAATGATGCTCTAAGGTAATAAAAATCCCGTGGTCACATAAAATTGCCAATTCCAAAATTTTACAAGTCCAGGCTTATGTAGTCATTACAACTTTCAGTACAGTCGAAGCTGCATTGAATTCCCCTCCCCCACATTATGATTTAATGCAGGGTAGGGAATGCCTGCTCCTGCCCACCCCTCTCCATCCCCTGCATGTGTTGTTTGTGACCTCTCTGCTTTTGCTGTGTGGGGGCAGAGAGCATGAGTACTTAGACCTAGGGTAGTGTCTGCACCCTGTGAGTGTTTTGGAAGCCCCTTTCCATGTGGATGATCTCTCCTTGGCACATCTCCTGGTGTGAGTAATGCACTCGCCCTGGCCTGGCTGCTCACTCCTTGTGTGACTCCTGGGGGTCCAGAGGACCTGTCAGTCCCCAACTCTCATGCAGATAGATATATTGGGAAGTATCTAGACAGCCCCACACCAGCTCAGCCATTGACCCTTTTCTCCAGGGGCTCCAGGAGTGCAGGTGGTTGCAGCGTAACAGCTGCTGCGGCGTACCTGTGCACTCTAGACTCAGGTAGGAGGCGATGCCAAATGGCCCACTGCACCCTCCATCACCAGGCCAGACTGGGAGACCAAGATTGCCCATTCTGCCATTCCTCCAAGGTGGGATTCCTAGACCCCTCCTGCTGAGGAGGTAGTCACACCGCTCACCCTTCCTCTACCACAGTTTCTTTTCTGCTTGGTCACAACAGGCCTTTACGATTCTCTAATTCAGGCGTGTCTTCAACTAGCAACCCATTCAGTGTCTGAAAATTATCACCCGAGGGCTTGGTTAAAATCTTCTTTCAGCATCCTGTTACCATGATTTGATTTGGATTTATGACTGTGGAGGAAAGATAATCTGATAGTAAGCCAGCATTTTGCTTATTGCTTGAGCATCTACTGGGCACAGCCACTGCCCTTGCAAGCTGTCCAGTCTAGGGCAGCCAACAGGCTGTTAGCCTCTGGCTAAATTCTGCCCACAGACATATTTTGGCAGATTCACACAAGCTTTTGACTTTTTATTTTTAAATCCATTGCCAATATTTACAAATTGAGAAATTTTGCCTTAAAAAAAAATTCCAACTCTATGACTTGGGGGCAGGGAGAACACCAGAAAGTGCAGTCTCCCTGGGCCTATGGTGTTGCCTGGCCAGTTAGCCGGCTGTGGCGGAGGCAACCATTCCTGGGAGCATGTGGTCTCCAGATGGCCTCCGTCCCCTCTGGGATCTCACACTGCAGCCAAGCATCCCTCGCTGTTAATCGTCCATGTGCTCACACAGTTTCATTTTCTTAAAGAAGTAAGTGGAATATTTCTGGTACTCTTGTCTCTAAATAAGGAAGAAAGCAACAGATAGACCAGGAAAACCACCGGAAAGAGAGAGAATTTGTTCAGAGATACAAAGTGGCTTTTTTGGTTTGTGTGTGGTTGTTATTTGGTTTTGTTTTTGATAGAGCTCCCACCCATGTATTTATTCCCCAGATGCCTGCATTGGCCACAGCTGTGGGCAGGAGTTGGGGTCAGCGGCCTGGAACCCAGTCCAGGTTTGTCACAAGGGTTCAGTAACCCAGTCACTTGAGCTATCATCACTGTCTCCCAGGAGGCAGTCCCCAACCCCCATGCAGATAGATATATCGGAAAGAACCTAGACAGCCCCACACCAACTCAGCCATTCACTCTCTTCTCCAGAGGCTCCAGGAGTGCAGGTGGTTGCGGAATCTGCATCAGCAAGAAGCTGGAACTGGGTTAGAGTGCAGACTTGATCCCAAGTAATCTGGTGTGGGCTGTGGCTGCCTTAATGACCAGGCTGCTGCTCACACCAGGGTTGGTTTTCTGATGCAACTACAGTTAACAGTGTGAGCTGCTGCAGAAGGCGACTGCATTCTCCTCCTGCTCTCATGTGTGTGACATTTGAGCTTGCGACACATGGAGAAATGTTTTCTGGCTTCTCTAGAAGGAATCCAAGGTTTAGCTGAGGTCTGACTGAGAGGTAGCACGTGTGGGGAGGTGCTCCGAGGTGGTCACCACGTGGGCAGGGGGGCAGCAGCAGCTGATGAACTTCCTTGTCCTGGGATGACAGAGCAGCCTTATTGAAGGAGTTGCAAACGTTGGGAACTATTTTTGCAAATTGCTCTCAGCAGTTTTAAAAATGTAAGCCTCTTTTGTTGTTGTTCCCCCCTCCTCTGATTTTCATAAATTCCTGATGCTTTAAGAATGTCTCCCAACCACTTATCTGAGCTAGAGCCGAACAATTATTTTGAGGACAAGCTCCTGTGGAGTGCTCAAGGGCCTTCTCTTGGAGGTAGGGGGCTGAGTCCTGTTCCAGTCAGCACCACAGCTCAGCTAGTTGTGAAAACCCCAAGTCTGGCCCTGATAGGTTTTGCAGGAGGACTCCCACGAGGGGTCCCTCCTCTCTCAGCTGAGTTTCTCAAAAGCCTTATGCCTTGCA